>NW_012267218.1:10587493-10795851 GCF_000151885.1 Dipodomys ordii | reverse complement strand
AGTAGCTAGGATTACAGGCGTGAGCCACCAGCGCCCGGCCAGGGACATCCTTTAGAGGAGCAGGTGCTCTCCGGATGAAGAGGCAGGGCTCCGTCTCAGTCGTGGCCTTGAGATGTTAGCCTGTCATGATGCGACCTGTGACAAGGAATCCACTCGGCTTCTCTGGCCTTGGAGGAGAAGAGCAAACATGAGATTGTTGTTTCAGGAATTAGACTAGGGGGTGAAAGTCTGGGGTACATTTTTGGTGCCTCTGTTGACACCCAGAGTTTCCACAGTCCACTTTGGAATAGGAGGAGCATGCACAAGGACCAGGGTTCCAGCCTCAACCCTGCAAAAGAAAGTAAAGAAGAAGAGAACTGTAACCCCTCTGTACAGTATCTTTATGATTAAAAAAAGAGTATGAAATCTGAAGAGGAAGGAGGAGGAGGAGGAGAAAGAAGAAGAGGAGGAGGAGGAGAAAGAAGAAGAGGAGGAGGAGGAGGAGGAAGAAGAAGAAGGAGAAGAAATAATATGAGCTGGGCACAAGTAGCTCATACCTGTTATCCTAGTTACTTAGAAAGCTGAGATCGGAGGACTGTGGTTTGAAATCAGCCCAGGAAGAAAAGTCTGTGAGGCTCTTATTTTGAATTAACCAACAACAAGTTAGAAGGGGAGCTGTGACTCAAGTGGTAGAGGGCTCACCTTGAGCAAAAAAGCTAAGGGACAGCGCCCAGGTCCTGAGTTCAAGCTCCAGAACCAGCACACACAAAAAACCCCAAAACATAACAAACAAAAGCAGTACAAAGTTCTCACGTACCCTCGTTTAGATGAACAAAAGATCAGAAGCCCTGTTCCCAGGGCTGGCAGGCAGTCCCTGTTCACGTTGGGACTTACAATATAATGGGTAGTGACAGACCCACCTTCTGGGTTTGAGGAAAGATTAAATAACTTACGTCTAAAGTGTTTGGAGAAGTGCCAAGCACGCAAAACAAAAAGCTTACTACAGATAGTTATTACTTTTATGATTACTGTTGGTTCAAAGGATAAGTGGATAAATCTCTTTAAAGGCCCATTTGGAGATGTAGCTCAGGTTTCAATGAACTTGACAATTCTAGAGCCAAGGAAATAAGATAAGTTGACAGAAGAGGATGTTCTAGCCTTTATCGGAAGAAAAAAAATTGGGGAAGATCTAAATGTCCACAGAGAAGGAAATGGATAATTGGATTACAACCTTATGTATTGGAAGGTTTGCCAGGCAGGGTGGAGATGTTTATGTTGACATCACAGTAGTGAAGAGCTGCCAATCCAAGGGTGCTATTCCATAGAAAGGCAAGCTCACCTCTGTGAGTGTTTGTGTGTGTGTGTGTGTGTGTGTGTGTGCATGCATGTGTACGCACGCACGCACGCACGCACGCACGTGCGTGTGCCTGGTCTTCCTATCTCTACCTCCTGAGTTGCTGGGATCATAGATGTACACTATCCCACCTGCTCTTTATTCTTTACACTTTCCTCTACTGTTTAAGAAAATATAAAACTTTTGTTCCTAAGTCTCACTAAAAGGCTTTTAGTGCTTCTAGAACACTGGTGGCTCATGCCTTTAATCCTAGCTTCTTAGGAGGCTGAGATCTGAGGATCACAGTTCAAAGCCAGCCAGGGCAGGAAAGTTCATGAGACTCATCTTCAATTAAGCACCAGAAAACCGGGAGTGGAAGTATGGCTCAAAGTGGTAGAGAGCTAGCCTTGAGCAGAAGAGCTTAGGAACAGCACCCAGGCCCTGAGGTCAAAAAAAAAGAAAAGCTCACTAAAGCTAATTTTTGTTTGTTTAACCTTCGGATGTAGTTAAGTAAGTTCAGAAAGGAGACCTGAGGCCTCATCTTCTGTATCTGGACGCCGAGGAGCCTGGAGCACTGATAAATGCCAGGGGGCTGCGAGAACTCCGAGGCTCCTCAGAGAGGACACCAGTGGCAGAGCACCGAGTGTGCGAGAGTGGGACTGAGGAGCAGGTAGAAGCAAGGTCACAGGACTGGAAGGCCAGGTACAGGGCAGAAGCTTTATCCAGAAACTGCCGGAACTTGGTTTAAAATGGGCTCCTGATGGGCCCAACCGCTCTTAGTGGCTCAGGGCTCAGGGCTGCGGTGGAAGAGTCTGGGAAGGGGGTGTGGGCTGAGCCTCCTGCCTGTGTTCTGCAAAAAGACAAGCCCCAAGGAAGCAACTGGACTCTCACAAATCAGCACCCTTCCTGTTGCCACCTGCTAGGGCTGTGGCCATCACTGGGTTTGGTCAGGCCTAGACCACCCTAGAACCTTCTAGAAGAGCTGCTCCCAGGAGTCTGTTGGGATGTTTGAATCCACGGGCATGGCTCTGTGTCAAAGAACACATGCCATTCTCTGGGCTGTGCCCTTCAGCGTAGCAGCAGCATGAGCAGCTGGTACTGCAGGATGATTGGGGACTCCTATGTCCATTTTCTGTGTCCTAGCCACTCATGTCATCATCAGGGCCCATTGCCTGAGGGCAGAAACAGCAGCCCAGCAGCATGCTGGTGGTCCAAAGATGCCCTGCTGTCAGCTGGGGCCCAGAAAACTCCACCAGGTGGAGATTCTGTAGTGCCTTGTAAGATTTCCAGCCGCGTTCCCGGCCCCTTCTCACAAGATGCTGGGGCAGCCCGGGCCAGTGGCTCATGCCTGTAATCCTAGCTACTCAGAAGGCTGAGATCTGAGGTGTGAAGCCAGCCTGAGGTGGGAAAGACCATGAGAATCTTATCTCCAATTAAACACTAAAAAAACCTGCAGTGGCGCAGTGGCTCAAGTGATAGAGTGCTAGTCTTTAGCAAAACAAAACTCCAGGACAGCACTCAGGCCCCGAGATAAGCCCCAAGATTACCACACAAACAATAACAACAACAGAACCAAAGCAGAACAAAAATGCTGGTGGCCATCCCACCGGTTGTAATGATCCAGAAACAGCACCGAAATGGTACAATCACCTCCTTGTCTGGAACCTCCGCTCCAGGGTGACTTTCATGGCCATTGGCCTCTTCTTGAATAGGGTCTCTGTGCCTTCTCTGTCCTATACAGGCCCTGCATGTGGTGGGCACTCCATGGGCCTGGGGTGCTGCAGTAGGTCTGGGTCTCACCCAACCCTTTCCCTCCGTCCCCTGTCCTCAGTCAGCCCACAGCCAGGAAGATGAGCTGATGTCAGGCCGGGAAGATGAGCTGGCTCACTGTGGAGCTCTCCACTCCAAGGGGCTAGGCCTCAGAAATAACCTTCGCTGGTCTCTATCTACGCAACTGTCCCCATGCCTGCTGCAGAGTGAGACACCAGCTCTGCACATGCGCCTTCTCCTAGAATCGCTGCACCTGAGTCCTTCTGCCAAGCCATTCCCTAGTGCTGACTCCCAGCAACTAGCGCCACTCAGAGGAACCTGTCAACCCCTCCCCTCCCCTCCCCTCCTCTCCCCTGCCCTCCCCTTCCTTCCCCTCCCCTCCCCTTCTCTCCCCTCCCTCCCTTTCCCTTCTCTTCCCCTTCCTTCCTAAATTCATTCATTCATTCTTTCTTTCCATCCTTTCCCTCCTTCCCTCCCTCCCTCCTTCCTTCTTTCTTTCTTTCTTTCTTTCTTTCTCTCTCTCTCTCTCTCCCCCTCCTCCTCCTCCTCCTTCCTCTTTCCCTTCCTCCCTCTTTCCCTCCCTCCTCCCCCCCTCTTTCTGCCAGTACTAGAGTTTGAATGCAGAACCTGAGTACTGTCCTTTAGCTTTTTTGCTCAAGGCTAATGCTCTACCACTTGATCCACAGCGCCACTTTTTATTTTTTGGTGGTTAATTGACAACACAAATTGGAAGACTTTGCGGCCTGGGCTGGCTTTGAATCTTATTCCTCAGATCTCAGCCTCCTGAGTAGCTAGGATTACAGGCATATGCCACTGGTGCCTGCCTGGAACTGTTACATTCTTCTCAACACCCAAACACACTTGTGAAGGGTCACAGTGTCGGAACAGCAGCTCTGGGAGGGGGGCTGGCGGGTCCCTCAGCCGGGGAGGAGACAGCCAGGAAACTTCCAGGGCCACATGCAAAGCCGGAAGCCATTCATGGTAGGCAGCTGACCAGCACGTCATAGAGGGGGTTGAAGGTTAACTTCCGCAGCAGCAGCCGCAAATGTGCCCACTTCCTGCTGGCTCTGCGTGAGCCCTGGAATGGGGACCCCGGGCCCTCCTGCTGTCTTCGGCGAGGGGGCCCTAGAGGACTCTGGCAACAGCGTGAATGCAGAGTCCTGGGAAAGCCGCCCCAACACGGGCCTGGAGCCGCAAGCCCCTCCCGCCTCCAAAGGGCTCCCCGCACAGGCCTGTTTCTGGCTATGGCTGCCCCTGTAGGGACAGATGGACTGGAGTTCAGGGCTCCTCCTGCCTCTCAGGGAGTTTGAATCCTGTGCCTTTTGTGTTCCCTGTCCCCTACTGACCTCCAGAAGAGGATGGAACTCAGAGGCTCAAGGGGTAAACATTTTGACTGGCCCTTTTTCTCCTCTTCCTGCGCAATGGATTTCTGATTTGGTTCAAAGTAGCAGGAGACAAATCTTGTCTCATTGCCAATTGGTCTGGTCTTCATATGACCATTTGGTGTCACTTTGCCAAATCCTGTCTTGCTCAACCTCTTTTGAAGCTGGAGGCAGCTACTGACCCAGTTTCAGCAATGAAGTATAACAGCAACTTGGAGGGGGAACTTCTGGGAGAGCTTTGGCTTCTTCATGGGTGTAACAGGAGAGTTTTCTTGGGTTGCTCTTCCCTTTTTCTCATACTGGAGCACGGACATGATGACTGGTGCTGTAGCAGCCATCCTGTAACTATGTGGTCTCAGGTTAACACTGCAGGTAGTTGGTAGAGAGGTGGAAAAGCCTGGTTCCTCAATGTCCTCGGCAGGCTACCAAACAGCCCTGTGACCACCTATGTGTCGCTCAGAATGATGTGACTGGGTCCCAGTTCTGGAGTGTTACTTGGCCCAGGCTTCAGGCCACCCCCCTAATCTTTTTTTTTTTTTTTTTTTTGTCGGTTGTCGGGCTTGAACTCTGGGCCTGGGCGCTGTCCCTCAGCTCTTCAGCTCAAGGCGAGCGCTCTACCACTTGAGCCACAGCGCCACTTCCGGCTTTTTCTGCTTATGTCAGACCCAGAGCCTTGTGCATGCAAGGCAAGCGCTCTACCACTGAGCCGCCTTCCCAGCCCCTACCCCCTTAATCTTGCTGAGTTGGGTTTTCCTAATGTGAAGGGGAAGGAGAACGGTGGTGAGGGTAGGCTGAAGTTGACAATTAGCACGTCCAGTCTCATAAAACCCGAGTGGGCCAAGAAGACCACTGCACCCTGGGAAACCAAGACAGAGAAATCCAGCAAAATGCCAGTGGAGAGCCAGGACCTATGGAGCCATGCCACATCACAGGTACCTGTGCGCTAGAGGGCTCTGCGCCTGCATGAATGTGCAGGGCTGTGTGTGTGTGTGTGTGTGTGTGTGTGTGTGTTGAGGGCTGTGTATGTATGCAGACTTGTGCAAGAGTATATAGTGTGTGCACGTGTGTAGGGACTGTGTGTATGTGTGTGCATGCAAGAATGCATGTGCAGGGGTGTGTGCCCCCATGCATGCAGGGGGTCACGTGCAAGGGATGTGTACACAAGTGTGTATGTACACGTGTGTAGGGCGAGTTCGTGTGTTGCATGCAGGGTGCGTGGTGCAGGGTGTGCTCATGTGCACACAGTCACCTAGGCCAGAGCGCAGGTGTCTCTTGGTCATGGCTGCAGCCCCGTCCCTCTTCCCCAGCCTTCCCAGGCTCCAGCAGGCCCCACCCCCACTTCTGCCCCGCTGCTGCCCAGGCTACCACTGGCACCCCAGGGCCCAGCTGCTCCCTGGGGGGCGGGGGCTGCCTCCTGCTCCCTTCTCCAAAACAACCATCACTGGCTGCGGCATTGGCAACAGCTCCCCAGGGGCTGCCACCTCCTTCCTGTTGGCGCCTCCCCTGCCGCTTGCTCCAGTAGCCAAGGTGGGCCCGACCCTTCCTTCTCCTCCTGACATCTTCTGGCTATGGGCAGTGGCTCCCTTTCCTAAGACCAACCAAGTCAAGGGGATCTTACCAGGCTGCTTTCTCCAGCTCAGGCCCACCTTGGGAGCGGGGGTGGGGAGCAGGGGTGGGGGGGGTCAGCAAGGAGCCTGCACAAGAGGGTGGGACAGCCCCAGCTCCCTGCCCTGCCCTCATTCCACTTCCTCTTCCCGTCAGAGCAGATCCCTAGAGACAGGGGGACCTCTACGACCTCAAGCCCTGACCCAGAGGTTGTCCGGACAGAGCAAAGCCTCTGAGCGACCTTCCTGTCCCTGCTTCCCCCCTGCAGGCCCCTGCTTCCCCCCTGCAGGCCCCTGCTTCCCTCCTGCAGGCCCCTGCTTCCCCCCTGCAGGCCCCTGCTGCCTGGCCTTACCTCCTCTTCTGTGTCTGGTCCCCGTTTCCCTGCAACTGGAGCCCGAGGCAGCCCCTCCTCCCCAGCCCACCTGAGCCACAAGTATCACCTCCAGGACTTTCTTGTCTCCCTCAGCAAACCCACTGTCCTGCTCCAGCGTCCCCTCCAGCCCCAATCCCCGCCGCCCACCCCCACTCCCACCCCTGAGTCCTTGATTCGGCTTAGGCCCTGAGCCAAAAAGTCATTAAAACCAAGTACAGCCAAGGACAAGGGAAAATTGCTCTTCTGACAGGAGAAAGCCAAACACTGTCACACTCCAGGGCCACTGGCCCTCTCCCAGGAACTCAGGGAGGACTCGAGGTGGGGGCAGGGTGGGTGAGCAAGGCAGGGAGTCGGGCTGGTTACAAGTCGCAAGAAGGCCCTGGAGGGCCAGGCAGGCTGGATGTAGAGACCAGTACCAGTTCGTCCTGCTGTCTGACTTGGAGCCTGGCACCGTGGGACTCCTTGCAGCACTGGGTGCCCTGGAGCCTCTGCTAGGAAGGACTGGCTTCGGCCTGAGCCTCACAAGATGGTGAGCGAGCAGAGGCCAAAGGAGGGTAAGCAGCCTGATGAAAGAGCACTGGGAAGACACCTGGCTTCTCCCATATTGCCTGGGGTCCCCTGTGCCTGCCCGTACCTGGCTTGCAATCAACAACACAGAAATTGAGTGCCTTTTATTTACTTATTCTTATTTATTCTGAAACACAGGGCCTTGCACTCTTGCTCAACTTTTTCACTCAAGGCTGGCACTCTACCACATAAGCCATGCCTCCAGGTCTAGCTTTTTGGTGATTGATGGGAAATGAGGGTCTCAGAAACTTTCCTGCTCTGGCTGGCTTTGAACTTAGCTCCTCAGAAGCTATCTTCCTGAGTAGCTAAGATTACAGGTGTGAGCCTCTCTTCAGCCTCCTGTGGGAGAAACAGTAGCCCCAGAGGAACTCTGGGATGGGCAACTCATTTAAGGGGGTTAAAATACAAATTTGGCTCTCCTTACCTCATGTCCTTTCATCTAGGGATTACTACATGTTGTGCTCTCCATGGGCACGCATATTTGTTTTTTTGTTTGTTTGGGTCAGTCATGGGGCTTGAACTCTGGGCCTGGGCACTGTCCCTCAGCTCAAAGCTAGTGCTCTACCACTTAAGCCACAGAGCCACTTCCAGCTTTTTTCTGCTTATAGTGCTGAGAAATTGAACCCAGGGCCTCATGCATGAAAGGCAAGCGCTCTATCACTGAGCCACCTTCCCAGTTGGTTTTTACAACAAGCCATCAAGTGCCTTTATTTCCTGTCATTTATCGATGAGTACAGTGTGGCACAGACTGGGTAATCGGTAGACCCTAGGTGACACAGCAGATACACAGTGGAGCCCGGACTAGAGTGCATGCATGCCACGGGACTCCAGCCCTCATGGCCGCATCCTCCAGTGAGGCCAGCAAGCAGCTGGGAGTCCTCCACTCTCCAGTCACTCCCCCCCCCCCGCCCACGCGGAGCAGGACGCCTGCTGAATCCCTCCAGTGGTTAGTGGGGGTACACAGCAGGTGTTCCAGGGAGGCTGATCTAAAGTGAGCAGTCCTGGGGTGCTCTGCTGAGAGCCCCCCCAGGACAAGCAGGCAGAGGGGGCTCAGGGGCAGGATTCGAGTGCAAGCTGTTCACTTCTTTTGCGATTCCTGGGCACAACACCAGCCCTCTGCCCTTATGCAAGGACATGCAGACGTGTACAGCGTTGCTTAGGGCCCTTTGTAGGGCTCACGAGCTTCGTGTGTGAGACCCCTTGGATGTGGGTGCATGGAACGCGGCGATTTGGGTTTTTGAAGTAAGAAAGGGTGGAGGCCTGAGGATTAAGCCAAGCAGCTGGCCCTCTTGTTTGTATTTCGCTGTCCCAGGTCCTCGGCCCAGCCATGTCACTTGGCCGTGAATCGGGTTGAAGGATGACTGTGCGCAGTGAGCCACCATCTGTGCCATGCCAATCCAAGCCATTCCTGTGAGCATGTCCACCGCTTCCCCCAGCCAAAGAGAATCAGGGATCTAGGAGCAGAGGGCTCTAGCCAGCTGCTCAGTGAAGGGGCTGAAGGGCAAAGCATGATGGGAAGTGGTCAGGGCCACCAGGTTTCTGAGAAATACCACTTTGTAATTCTTTCTGAGTTGCTGGATTTCCTCTTTCTCTCTCCCTTTCTCTCCCTTCTTCTCTCTCTCCCTCCCTCCCTGTCTCTCTCTCATTCTCTCTCTCTCTCTCTGCCAGTCCTGGAGCTTGAACCCAGGGCCTGGGCACTGTCCCCAAGCTTCTTTTTGCTCAAGGTTAGCACTTTTTCTGTTTTTGTGGTACTGAGGACTCGAACCCAGGGCTTCATGTATGCTAGGCAAGCACTCTACCACTAAGCTACATTCCCAGCCTTGGATTTCTCTTTCTTATAGATTCTCCAAGAGGAAAACTCAGCCTTTAGGTTAGAAGAGAGCCAGACCCACACACAGTCGGTGGCCAGAACACATGGCTTCCATTTCTCCCAGCACAGGCCCAGACATATGGTGCTTGCAGATTGCAGACACAGTCGCAGAGACCTGTGCTATGTGTTGGTGCTGGCTTTGCTTGCCTATTCTTCCCGCCATTCTTCCTGAGGGCGGGCGGGTGGGAAGGAGGCCCAGCCTTTACTGTCTCCAACCTGCAATGTCCTCACGTAGATGTTGTGGGTCCCCAGAAGGTAGGCCGTGGAACAAGCCTGCATCCTGTTGTCTACTTCTGTCTCTATGAGTCTCAATCCCTGGACAGAACAGGAAGAGGGTGGAGTGGTTCAGGACTCCTGATACTTGTTGATTCAGGGAGGCTCAGCTGAGGGGTGTATGGGGGGCAGAGGAAGGGAGGAGGAGGGAAGGAAGGACTCCTGTGCTTCCACTGGAAGCTCCTTTCAGGGTAATGGGATCAATAACTTGCACCATACTACCATAGATTTCAAGGCTCATCTATCTCTTCCACCTTTAAAGGGGCAGGGCTTTCATAGGGGGAGACTGAGGCACTCAGCTGCTCTTCCCTGAGTCCTAGCTGCAGGGTAGAAAATGCCCAGCACAGAGAGCAGCAAGGATGAGGCCACTACCTGCAACCTTCACATGCTCCTTGAAGCCATGCCTTTTAGTGAGGTGGGAGAGGGATGGGCCTGGCCAGAGCAAGGGAAGGGTCTCCTGCCAGGTCCTCTGCCCCAGCTACGCGTCCTGCCTGGCTGAGCACCATTTCCTGAGCTGCCCGCCAGGACAGCCCAGGCCCCTGAATCCCTTCCTAAAAAGGAATCCAGCTGTGGTGGCCCAGGTTATTTTTAGACAATTGTGTTGGAAAAAAATCCCAAAGTACAGTAGCATCATGTGTTTTCTGGAGGGAAAACAGTGGACGTAGGTGGATTCCCCACCCCCCCTCTCCCTGAAAAGGTCATAACCCCTGGGGAGACCCTATATCAACCTGTATCTGAAAGGATAGTGGTCTCAGCTTTGTACCTAGCATTGGACTTAGGGGCTCCAGGCTTCTGACCAGAGACAAGGCCCACCAAGTTCTCTTTGCAGCCTGGACCCCTTAGGGCATAAGGAATATGCCACAATATGTGGAGTCCAGGACAAATCTACCCTCATCTCCAGCCCAGGCCTTTGTGCGTGTGCGTGTGTGTGCGTGTGTGTGTGTGTGTGAGCGCGCACGCGCGCATGCACTCATGCATAGGTGCAATAGAGATTTTGAACTTGATGCTGGTCAAGCATTTCTATCTGAGCCATGCTCCCAGTCTTTTTGACTTAGTTTGTTTTACAGACAGGATCTTAGTAACTTTACCCACTGGGCCTCAGTCTTCCCATCTTTGTCTCTGGAGTAAATAGGGATTATAGGAAATATACCACTACACTCAGCCTCCAGAATCTACTTGGTTCAAGTATAGATTTGTTGAAGTCCAATAGGTACATAATAAAGTGCACATGTTTAAAGTGTCAAGTGTGACAAGTCTTGAGACACGAGGCCATCATTGTACTGGGCTCGATGGCGCTTGTCTATAATCCAGGCACTCAAGTGGCTAAGGCAGGAAGATGGTAAGTGTGAGGCCAGCCTTAAGTTACATAATGAGACTGGGTCTCATCATCATTGCAAACGCTCCTTCCTGACCGCCACAGCCTGGCCACCCCTGGCTCTGCTTTCTGTCACGCATGATCTCACAGTAGTGCCTAGGGCCTTCTATCCATCCGTGGATCCCACAGCACATTCAGCTCAACGGGCTTCTCCGACCATCAGCCATGTCTTGCTGTGTCGCCACTATTCACCCCCTTATTGCTCAGTGGTGTCCATTTATTTATCTGGTCATCTGCTGATGGACATTTAAGATTGTTTCTGGTTGGGGATATTATAAACAGATGATGAAGTTTGTATGCCTGCCCTTGTATGGGCGTACATCTCCTTTTCTAACGTGAGTCCCTTATGTCACCCGGTCCATTTGTCACAGCTGAGAAACCCAAACCGTCCACTCTTCTTACACATCATACATTATCTCCGTGTCACTCACGTGCTCTCCTTTCCTTCCTGATCGCATCTCTGTAGGTCCCTCTGGCTTCCATCAGTCTCTTGGACTTTGTTTTTCTTTTTTAATGCTCTTGATGGTTTGGTTAGGTGGTTTATAGAAGTTCCTCGGTTTGTGTTTATCTGATGTTTTTTCATGGTTAGCATGGGTTATGGTTTGGGAAGTGCCCTGCTCATCCCATGGCGTCTGGGAAGTGCTGTCATGTGACTGCCTCATGGCTGGGGATGTTAACCGTCAGTGCTTGGTTCAGGTGGCATCAGCCAGGCCTGTGGCCACTTCTTCCCCCTCCCACACGCTTCTCTTTGGATGGAAGGCTCCAAGGCCAGCCCACATTTCAGAGATGAAGCTTCCAAACTTTGCTTTCATTTGATAATTGTTGGTGCCAGGAACTTCCCACTGGCATGCCACTCAGCCCCACTGTTCCCGAGAGGAGTCCAGACTGGCAACATTTCTGTTACAAATGATCAGGAATCAGCCTGGGCGCCGGTGACTCACACCTGTAAGCCTAGCTGCTCAGGAGGCTGAGATCTGAGGATCATAATTAAAAGCCAGCCCAGGCAGAAAGTCTTCGACACTCACTGTTCAATTAACCACCAGAAAGCTGGAAGTGAAGCTGTGGCTCATGTGGTAGACTATTAGTCATGAGCACAAACCCTTAAGGACAGTGCCCAGGCCATGAGTTCAAACCCATGACCAACATGTCCATTAGCCATATCTTTTTTTAAAACTCTTTTTACAGATGAAGAAAACGAGCTTCAGAAAGAGGTGTGTCCTTTATCATCATACAGTCATCAGGAGAATGGCCTGGGGGCGCTGACCAGACAGCATTTCCCTAGAGGAAATTGCTTAGTAGGTATTCTCATTGGTTGAGATGTGGGGCTGTGTGGGTTGGATTGGCACAGGTGGTCTTTATTTAAGGCTCAGGGAGATGAGACAGCGTCACAGGTCACCTGCTGCCCTCGGGCTGCTTGTACAGATCCTCGAATAGGGGGGTATCAAAGAGAAGACAACCTCACGCTCCCCTGCTGGGGTGGGAGGGGGGAAGCAGGCTGCCTCCTCCCACAGTCTGGCTGGACAGAGATGCTGGATGGAACTGGGTGCTGGTGGTTCATGTCTGTAATCTAAAGCCAGCCCAGGAAGAAAAGTTCATGAGACTGTGATCTCCCATAAATTACCCAAAAAGCCCATAGTGGAACTGTGGCTCAAGTGGTGAAGCGCTAGCCTTGAGAAAAAAAAAAAAAGCTCAGGGCCAGTGACCAGATGATGCTAAGTTCAAGCCCCAGGACTGGCAAAAACAAAGAAAAAAGAAAAAAAGAAAGAAAGAAAAGAAAAAGAAATGCGGGGTAGAAAGAGCTGGAGTCCAGGTCTCAGCTGGCCACAGATGACTCCCCACGTGGCCACCTGTGAGTGGACATACTCATCTCCTGACAAGTGGCAGGACAGCTTATCATGACATTGGATATTAATGATATGACATTACTCCAATAGCCCCAGCATAGAGGAACCGAGAGTCAGCTACTGCCAGCCAGCGTTGTTTTGAATAAAATTCCCAGAGCTGATTTAGGGAAAACCCATCACTACCACCATCACCACAACACTATTAAAATGGTCATGATTTTTGCTCTGGTTTCCCTAGGAGAAAGACTCCTGTCTAGCAGGTTTATTTTTTCTTTCATTCCTATTGGATGGTACCATTCTTGTTCAGGGCCGGTCTCCATCCTCTTAGTTAAAATTGTCTCTGTAAACACTCTCACAAACACATTTAGAAACAGGCTTTATGACTCTCCTGGGTATCTCTCAGTCCAATCAAGGTGACAGTTAGGATCACCCACCGTGACAACCCTCTGAGATGGATACTGTATCTAAACACAGGGACAGGTGAGAAACAAAGGCTTCTTTGAAGAGGAAGGAACTTGCCCAGGGCTGGGTCTTACGATTGAAAGAGTCGAGCCTAGCTAACCTATAGCATGCCTGTAGCTTGCAGTTTTACCTTAGCTGTCCACTTACACGTTCCACACCCCCCAACCCCCCAATATCTCTGACTCAGGACAGACATCTGGAGCAATGTTAGTTCATTAGCTTGCATTTATTGAGGACATTATCTCACTTAATCCTCAGGGCTCTTGCATTTACTGAGAGCTTTTTTTGTGTTTTTCGTGTATTATCTCACTCCCCATGGCTCTAAACTGACCAGAGTCAAACTCAGGGTTGGAATCTCTGAGTTCTGTCTCCTCCAAGACTAGCTTACCTGAAAATGTGGCTAGATCATACCATAGCACCCACATGGTCCAGCCAGAGCGGGGTTCCAGCTCTGGCATTTCAAGGCATGGATAAGCACTCACATGAAAAAAACCTACACGAAACTGAGGGAACTAGATTCTGATGACAGGATTCAGAATCAAGCAACCCAAACCTCAAAGGAGAGTGGAGTCCTCACAGTTATACCTTAACCTGTTAAAGATTCCTCCTATAAATAAATATACATATACATATATATATATATATATATGCGTATATATATTATTTGGTCAGTTCTGGGGCTTGAACTCTGGGGCCTGGACACTGTCCCTGAGCTCTTCAGCTAAAGGCTAGTGCTCTATCACATGAGCCACAGTGACACTTCCGGTTTTCTGGTGATTAAATTGAAGATAAGAGTCTCATAGACTTTCCTGCCCAGGTTGGCTTTGAACGGCAGTTCTCAGATCTCAGCCTCCTGAGTGGCTAACATTATGGGCGTGAGCCACCGGCACCTGGCTTGGTTACATATTTTGAGGACAGTTGTAGTTAGTGGGCAGATTGAAGGCACCTATGTTCCCCGCGTTCTGTTCAGTCTTCTAGATTCTGACTAACCGGTACTGGAGTGTCTTTCTGATTGAGGTTCTTTTTAAATTGTTATTATTATTGTTGTTGTTATACAAGGGAGTTATACAAGGGAGGTGCCGTTTAACAAAGCAGTTTATGAATACTTCTTGATCAGTATCACCCTTTCAACATTCTCACTCATCCCTCCCCTCATACGTGTGCTGCTGCGTTTCATGTGCATCTGAGAATAATGCAGCAGCACACGTATGAGTCACGTGATGCACTGTGGGTTATCACAGCAACTGAAGATAATGCAAAAGGTAGGTCTGGTGATCACCCCTGTTTTGCATGTGGGAAAACAGACTCAGAGATGCAAGTGACTCACCCTGGACACCCTGCATTCTATCCAGGATCCTACCTGATATGGGTGGGGTCCCACAGCTTGTTTATCTGTCCGAAGTGTTGTGATCATCGGCCACATCTTAGCTCACTTTCCAAAAAATAAAAATAAAAAAAGTCTTCTCTGTTGGACAGACCTGGGCACCTGTCAAAGGTTTATCTCATTTTTGCCAGGTATTTCTCCAGGGGGTGTCTTGTCCTTTAGACTTCTGCTGCCTCATTTCCAAGTGAGGGAGTAAATGAGTGAATGCCTGTAGTTGGGCAGGTGTGGGAGGTCAGGGGATTGGGGGGGGTGGAAGGGAGGTCAGAGGACCGGGAGAGAGTCGGGGTAGAGAGCAAGTAGGGCCTCTGGAGCCTGGATTCTGTTCCAGGCAAGAGGTGGGGCAGTCATTGAGGTGTTAACAGAGCAGAGACATGATGTGCCCAGAGCTGCGTGGGAAGGAACCCAGAGGGCCTGTGGAAGGCCAGGATGGGGGGAGAGGCTGGGTCATGAGGCTGGGATGGAGGTGATGTGGATTGGGTGGGAAAGATAGGATTCAATGAAAGGCAGAATTTGGGGTGATGAGAATTTGGGAGAGGCCTCAGATGGGGCCTGTGGGAGACCACAGCATTTCTTTGGTACATTTTAGGGATGAAGAACCACCCACTCTGTGTGCTCTGAGCAGAAGAGGGAACTGTAATGCACATGTGATGGATGGAACAATGCTGGGCTCCCATGCTCCAATGGTGACCCTCGGCTGCAGGCTCTCTTTCCATCCTGCTCTCTCTTCCTGAGCTGGCACCATGTTCACAAAGAGCCAAAGGCCCCCAGTAACCTCAACCTGCATCCTGTTAGGACATCAAACCTAGCAGCAAGAGGTAATTAAACAAAAAAAATTCCATAACCAAAGTGCCAGGGGGCTTCTCATTGGCTAAGCTTGGGTCACATGCCCAGGTCATTGAAATTGGGGGGAGGGGCTGGGAAGGTGGCTCAGTGGTAGAGCGCTTGCCTTGCATGCATGAGGCCCTGGGTTCGATTCCTCAGCACCACATAAGCAGAAAAAGCTGGAAGTGGTGCTGTGGCTCAAGTGGTAGAGCGCTAGCCTTGAGCTGAAGAGCTGAGGGACAGCACCCAGGCCCAGAGTTCAGGCCCCACGACTGACCATAAAAAAATTCCATGGTTTATTAGCCACTCAGAGCCCTAAATACTGCCCTGCAAGGTCGGGGCTGAGACTGGAGGCTGACATGCTCCGTCCACAGGACTTTCCTTCCTTCTTGTCATCTCTCCCCAGTCCTCGGCTGTCCCCTCACCTGTCTGCCTCAGCAAGCCAGGGATGAGTTCTTCCTGACTTCGAGGTAATTAGAGCACAGTTCAGGCCTTCCACATTCCCTTAGGTTCTAGCAAGGGTGGGCGTGGGTGGGGTGTGGTAGGCTCCCCACAACTGCTCAGCAGAGTTGCTTTGGGGGATGGCAGAAGTCTGTTCTGTTTCTCTCTGGTTCTGGTTTTGCTGTCCCGCTCTGTTGGATTCTGTTTTTAGCTCCAACCCCTCATGGTGGCTCATCTCAGGTTCACATGCAGTTAGAAAGAGTAAGAACGCCTCCTTGATTGGACTGTGTTTAAGTCACATGCTGATTCTGGAACTTTGGTGACTAGTGAATGCAAGATATTGATTGGCCGGGCCTAAGTCATGTGATCTAAATCTCTAACCCTATCCTGAGGACACAGGAAACACCTATCTACTATGAGGACACATGTTTGTTTTCAGAATACAAATGAGAGAGAGGCTTGGAAGGAATAAAGTACTTACTTGCCTGGTTGGCTCAGACAGAGGGTGACAGAGCCAGGCCCAGACCCAAGGCTCGTTTCTATAGTGGCTGTCACTGGGCCATCTCGTGTAGGGTGCAGGCTCCCGGCCCCACAGGTACGGACAGCTCCCTACGCCATAGCCTTTCTCAGGTCTGCAGCGCTTGTGAAAAGACACGAGCTAGAGGTCCATTTAAAAATTATTATTTTTTTATTAACATCATCTTCCCATTTAGCCAAGTGTCTGTTGTGTATAAGGAATGTCGGTAAATATTCCATTTGAAGCTTCTTTGTACATATTTCCATCGATAAATAAACTCTGAATTCACATAAAAAAGTTAAACTTAAATAACTCATATTTTCCTTCTCTTGTAACAGGCATATATTGGTAAAATATAAATATTCTTGGACTCAGGCTTTGTTCTAAGTAAAGAGAACAGTTATTTATCACATGGTACAATTATTGACAATAGAACCAAGAAGTTGTCAGCTGGTGTCCTGGCATGGACTGGTACTGAGGTGGGAACAGAAGATTCACATTTGGTTTCTGGGCCAAGGAGGAGGAGGGGAGGCAGGAGGGGACAGAGGACAGGACAGTTGCTTTCTTTACAGCTCTGATAAAAATAATCTGTTCTGCCACTGAATTTTTTTTAACTTGGAATATATTCTTCTATATTTACTGATTAATTCCATAATCATTTTACTTAAACTCAGATGTCAACTAACCAAACAAATATGGCACATAATGATCCATTTTGAACAACGTTTGGAGATTTGAAACTATCATTGGGCTGGCAAAGAACAATGAGAGAAATTAATGCACGAGGAGAGAGCGATGATTTGGGGGTGGCTTGGTGAGTTCACTGTGGTCAGCGGAACACCTGTCCAGGGCCTCCATGTGGCAGATTCGTCCCCTGGTGGCCCACGCAGGGCCTCTGTGGTCTGCAGGGCGGGTGAGGCAGGCGGCCGGCTCAGAGCACACGGGGGATAATGGTGAAGGGCACAGCAGGGCTGCTGGCCTCCAGCTCCAAGGCTGTCAGGAAACACTCAGTGGCCGCCGCATCGTTGCCCTGAGCTTGGAGGACCTCACCCAGCCCGTTCCATACCTCGTGGGCTGTCGAGTTCACCTGGACAGCGTCCCGGAGGATCTTTTCTGCCAGACTGTAGCGGCCTAGCTGGTGAAGGATCAGGGCCTGCAGGAGTGAGAGACAGACATGAAAACAGACGGTCAGAGACTCAGGAGCTCTGGTACCTATCTGTTCTTGGGTTGGCAGCCAAGTCTGTGGATGAGAGAATTATGTCTCTACTCAGCTAATTCTCAAGTAATTCCTGGACTCCAGGTTTAAAGCCAGGGCCTTATACTCTCCTTTAGCATTTCTAAATTTTTGCTCAAGGCTGGCATTCTATCACTTGAGTCGTACCTCTACTTCTGGTTTCTTGCTGGCTAATTGCAATAAGTCTTACAGATATTTCTGCCTGGGTTGGCTCTGAACTGTGGTCCTCAGATCTCAGCCTCCTGAGAAACTAGAATTATAGGTGCAAGCCACCAATGCCTGACTTCTGTTTTGGAGTCTTTTATAAGACTGATATTTACCTACCATCATAACTTCCTAGTCTGTTCTTTGACTTCATAAATTTGTTGATGAACAATAATGGGGGGGGAAGTGCCTCACTTCAAAGCTTAGAAAGCTAATCTTCCACAGATCTGAGATGTCTCATTTTCCTTATTGAGACATTCCTGGTTTTAAACTGAGCCTTGACCAACAGAGATGTGTCTGTGTTACTGTGCTAGACACAAACTGGCCATTCCTGCCTGCCTTCCATGCTTATAACTAATTTTGGATCAGCACCATACTGTTTTAACTTCTGTGACTCTGAGCCATGTTTTAACAGGTAGCTAAGTCTTTCCTCTCTGCCCTTTGACTACAGGACGCTTTGTCATCAAAGCAGGGGGACTACAAATTTATAGATAAACCAATCCTTAAGGCTCCTCCCAGCACTCTCCTAGTTCCTGGGGACTGTCTGGAGTCCTCTGGGTGGAGTCCAGGGTGGTGTGGTAAGGGATCTTGCCCCTTGGCTGGGACAGAGCCCTCCCACCCGAGACCTGCTTGGAAGGAAATAGAATATTCAGACAGCCTCACTACCGGATCTCAAGCAGACCACATACATGGGGACCATTTCCCTGGCTGTGGTCAGCAGGATGTCAGGCCTACCAAAGCTTCTGGCTGCTTCCCTTCAAGGGGAGCTGTCAGCATAGGCTCCAATGAAGTCGGTGAAGGTTGGGGACAGGCAGGGGTCTGGGCAGGGTCACAAGCAGCCATGGGGTTACAATGGAGACTCTTTTTGTTCTTCAAGAGGTGAGGCAGTATTGAACACACTCTGCAAGAAGGTTCTGATCCATTCTCCCGGCAGGGAAGCCCACTGCCCGCCACTGGCAGCATGGGGAGGGACAGGCCACCACGGAAAGGCAGAAAAAGATGCCTGCACTTACTTGGCTGTGGGTGGAGGGCACAGTTCAAACACCAGGCTCGTCGCCTGTACAATCGGTTCCTTTCTTCCTTTACGGGGGAAGTGCTGGGCACCGTGCTGGACACTTTACTTGGCTCATCTATTGTCACTGCTTTAGCTACAGGGAGACAAGCTTTCCGAAAGGCCACATTTGTGCCCAAGGTTACAGCGAACACTGAGTTACAGGCTGCCTGCTGTGCTCACGGCCCAGAGCTGCCCCCGTGCCTTTCAAAGGCTAGCCCACATCTGTGACCACGGGCAGAGCACTGTGGGGCTCTCTCCCATCATGCCCCAGTGGACTCAGGCAATAACCCAATCACAAGCATCCAAGCAACAGCAAATGGGCGTCTGACACGCTGCGTGTTCCCTTTCATTTCTTTGGCCACTAATGGCTGATTTGATTGCTTCTCTCCCCAGCCTGCTGCTCAGTAGGGTTGCGTGTCTATTTGCTCATGGATGGGGCGGGTCCCTTGCTTTCCTTTAGGTGGCCCATAGGCGGCCTGAGGCTGCGGATGGCTGCTGGTGCCAAGGCACCAGGGGATACTGCTACTGGGGACACCTGGAGGTGTTCTCTGTGCACACAGAGGCCATTCTCTCATCTTGCTGGGTGTCGCCCGGCCCAGGGCTCACCTGACTCTCGTCCTTGGTGCTGGGAGCTGCGCCCCTCTGCATTTCCCTAGCATTTAGGGCTCTTGTTTGTCAGAAATCTGGACTTGTCCTCCCAAGGTAGGAGCAGGCTGCCATTCCCAGATGATCTTGTGGCTTCCTGAGCAATCTGCTTAGTAGAATTAATTCCTACACCCGGAGCTGTTCAGGGACATAGCACAGACTTGCCAGGGGCTGCCAGTGTAGGCTTGGCATGGGAATGTTGAAACAGGCCTCAGTCCAGATGCCTAGCAAGCCAATGGTAGCTCATGAATCAGCCCCATCACAACACTGACCTGAGCAAGCTCCAGCTGGGGTCTGCACCACTGCAGGAGCCAGCAAGGCCAGAGGTGGGGTGGGAGCCGGACATGCCTGGCTGTTAGCGGTGATGCTACCCGGAGGCTTGCTTCTCCTGCCCTGGACTTGAGCAGTTCTGCCGCGGGATCCTGACTTCACAAAGATCTGAGTTCTCACTCCAGAGACTGGCACTCAACCATCCTCATTGCCAGGGGGCCCCACTTTCTGGGGTCTCTTGGGGATGGCTGAGTTTTTTCCCCCTCCTCCCTCTCCCCCACCTGGCTACTTCTTGCTCCAGGCTTGCTCCTCTGCCAGGGCTCCAGCCCATCTGCCACTCCTACAAGGGCCCAGGCTGCACTGCCTCCCGTGGGCAGCCCGACCCCGAGGGGGACAGCTTTACCTTCCCACCTACCAACCGGACAAAAGGAAGAGATTCTGTGAAGTATTTCATGGCCAGGATGCTTCCTGTCTCCTTATCAAAACTCAACCAACAACATCAAGAGCTGGCTCAGGTGTCTGGAGAGGAACTTGTAAGACCTGACTCGCAAAGACCAGTGAAAATGGAAAATGTGTTAACGACGCACAGCCATTACTCTGTGCTGGGTGATGGCTCTCTGCTTGGCAGGCAGGACCCCTCCATCTTCATTCACCTCTGGGAACCCATGCAATTGCAGATCATGTTTCATAGACCAGATGACCTGCCCAAGCAAGCCCTTTGCTGAGCTGAAGCAGGAACTGGTGTGTGTGTGTGTGTGTGTCTGTGTGTGTGTGTAAACAGATCTCCACCTGCCCAACCTGAGGCTCCTGAGCCAGCTGGGCCCAGCCTGCAGCAAGGAGGGGGAGTCACCTCTGAGCTCCTTTGCTAGTCCCTCTCATCAGACACAAATGAAGATGGTTCTCAAGCTTGTAATTATTCTAATCAGGTGTTTTGTACAAATAAGATCTTGGTGATGCACCAAATTAGAAATAAAGGATTAAATGAAACCCGTTATTTCAAATGAGACAAAATGGACTTGGCTAGTTGGAGGGCAATTAGCATCTTCCTCACTCCTGCCTTTCTCGTGTGGTAATTGCTGCCCCAGGACTGAACACCTTGTCGTATGCCAGGGAGCCTTGCAGGAGCCCTGTGTGTGCTACTGTGCTCTGGGAGTGCAGGGCAGCAGCAGGGTAGCCTGAGTCAGAAGCCTGCAGGGTCTCAGGCCGTTTGGGAGACCTTAGACAGCCCCATGGTGCTCTGTTCATGAGCAAAGTCAGCTGTGTGCTGGGCTCAAGAACACGTTATTGCCTGCTGCGTAGGCCGCTAGGTGAGGTACAGGCAGAAGGAGATGATGTCCCCGGAAGAAAGCGTCCTTCTCAAAGAAGCCATAGCGCAGAAGTCCCGTGGTTCAGCTCTAGCTGGGGTGCTGGCTCCTTAGGCAGAGTTTGGGGAGTATTCTGCCTTCCACAGCCTGGCTGGTGCTGCCCACACCACACTATGTGCTAGCTGGCCAGGTGTGTGCAGAGGCTCCTGGACCCACAGCAAGGTCAGGGACAGAGGAGGGAGTCTGCTGTCAAGCGTAGGACTGGATCACTTCAAGAGCATTTGTCCCTTTTCTAGGTCAGAAACGCCGCCATTATACCCCTGCAGGCGGCAGTGGCGGGGCTGCAGCTCTTCCCAAACACAAATAAGCCTGGGAGGACAAAGGCACCGGTCCACCAGCTGTATTAGGTTTTAGTGTGCAAGGGGAATAATAAAGGATGCACTGTGTGTTTTACTGATGGCAAGCTGCTTGCCTGCTTGTTCCGCTTGGTGGTTTTAGCTCCAGCTCTACCTCCTCACTAGGTGGGGTTGTGGGTACCTGGAGGACAGGGACCAGATCTGTGTGGTCATCTCTGCACCTCCAGGTTCCCCCTGACAGGTAGCATGTACTCAGGGCAGACCGGGTAAAGAAGCAGCCACGAAAACCCAACACACAAGAATACAACTTAAGCCACTGCTGGTGTAGCTTTCAGAGTGGCGTTGTTCAGAGCAGAGGCTATGGGGCAGGGACATGCTGTCTGGCAGGACAGGTGAAGTCCTGGAGGAGGTGGGTGGGGCTGAGGAGCAGGTGCAGCTTTTCCAGGGCCTGGCCTGGGCCTCGGCAGCGGGCACCCCTGGACTTTGGACAGTGTGATAGAGGCATGCCAGGGTGGGATCCTGTGGGGAGGCAGCAGCCAAAGGAAAGCTTTGTTACCCTCAAGAAGAGCACAGAGTGGCAGAGCTGGCTGGGCCCAAGCGGCAGATGTGCTAAAGGGCTGAGGACACTGGAAAGGAGCCGGAAGGACTCTGCCAGTCCTGGCTGCTGCAGGGGACTGTGAGTTTGAGCCTTTTCCACAGGGGAAAGGCTCCAAGCTTTCTGTAGTGTGTGAGCTCTAGGGTCACCCAATGGCTAGGTCTGACTTCCAGCTCAGTTATCTACTTGGCCCAGTTGCTCTGAGTCTCAGAAGCCTTTTCTGTGGGGACCAATGGGATGTGCCACGTGCTAGCAGACTGCTCCACACACACGTCAACCTTGGAATGGCTGCCATCATCCCATGTCCTTCTCATTTCTGTGAATGATGCGAGGGGAGGGGACCTCCAGCAGTTGGTTGACCCTTTGATGCCATCCCTAGCCTCTGATTTGTCTTTGAACACATAGCACGGGGTGGCTGGCACCAAGAGGTTCCTTGTAGATGCCAGCTGCATGGAAGCCATGGGGCGTGGTGTAGGAGAGTGGGCGTGGCCCACTAGTAGGCTCTGGCTCAGGCTTTGCCACCTTTGTCCCAAACCCCAGTCAGGCCAGCGTGCTCAGGGCCACGCCTCTGGAAGAAATCTGTGGCAGCTGTCTGAGGGACAGGCTCTGCTCCCAGCTCAGCCCAGGGCTTGCCATGGCTTTTTCGCAGGCTCTGGGCTCACCTATCACAGAGCTGATCTACTCCCAAGAAAATCTCAGGATCGTTTTCAGACCATCCCTTTGGTCTGATGCTGCTCTGCAAGTGAGCAAGTGGAGGGCCAGAGAGGAAAGAGCTCTGCTCTAGGCCGGTCCCTGCTGCCAGGCACGGGGCGGAGGAGGCCCAGGAGAGCACCTGTCCCACAGCAAATCTTTGCATTTTCCTCTCTTACCACAGGGCTCTGACAGTGCCCAGGCCTTGACTATCCATTCTGCTTGTTCTGCCAGGGGCTGTGTGCACAGCAGATTGAGAGTTTTCTGGAAGCTGTTGGATTTCCTGGGCTCCATAACCCAGAGAAGAGGATACCACGGCCAGTGGGGCTGGGAGTCTAAGTTCACAGACCGCAGAAGAGCGGCTCACCCCACTATTTCCCTCTGCACATTTGCATTTTCTATCCTGAGGATGCGGCAGGAGGCAGGGGATGCTGGTGGTATTTTCAAAACTTTCTTTCAGACCAGAATATACATAGCAAACTAAAGCCACTCTGAGAAGCCCATAGGAAACAATGGCTTTAGCAGGAATACAGAGCTTTGACCTCCCTCCATGCTGCCCTATCCTCTTTCGGAAACACCAGAGGTGCATGAGCAGGAGGTTCTGAACATGTGCATTTCGTGCTGCAGGTGTGGGGCCCTTTCTGCTTCCCTCTGATGCTTCCAGAAGGAAACTACAGCAACGCATGTGGGAGGGGTGGGGCTGTGGCTTCTCTCCCTGAATTCCAGCAGCTCCTGGCGAGGCCTGATCTCTCCTGGGCTTTGTTTTCTATTTCCTTTGTTTGGGGAGCTTTGAAACAGCTTGGGGGAACAAGTGTGTGTTCATGCCGGTTATAATAAGCTTGAAGGTTGACTGCTAGGCCAGAAGGTCTTGAGAGCCAGGTCCCTAGGCAAGCTGGCCAAGGCCAGGTGTCCCTAGCTCATTCCCATGCTGCCTGCACACCTCCACCTCCCAGAGCACACAGTGGGTGGGACCACCCCAGACAGAAGGCCCCCCAGCCTGCTGGCACACAGCCCTCTCCCCTCCAATGTGAGGCTACTGAGCTAGCTGTCCCCTGTGGCCTCCAGACTCCAGGATCCCCACTCAAGTCCTTAAGGGAGAACAGAGCTTTATGAGGCCACTTAATCTTCAGAACAACAAAAGCAACTCAAGCCCTGCTCTGGGAGCCTGGGCTGGAAGGCCTGGAAGGGGAGGATGCAAGGACAAAGGACAGGGAGGAAAAGGCCAGCAGGCCACGGCTGGGGACCTGCTGCCCCAGGAGTGGGTTCTTCTGCCAAAGGTCAGATGGAGAAGAGCTGTGGCGGACGTGAGCAGAAGTCAGACCTGCACGCTACATGATTCTTCTCCATCTATGATGGACAGGGCTGGGGTAACAGGAAAGACAAATCTTGAAATCCCGTGGCCTCTGGCTTCCGTGTCCCTCCAGTGTCCCTGCTTGAATGGCACAACCAAAGCTACAGAAAATACCCCAACTTGCTGCTGTCAGTCAGACATAGGGCCCCGAGCCCTGGGGAAGGGATGCTTCTGGCCTGGGGAAAGAAGACTCCGTACCTGGTGCTCAGCAGACACCAAAGCTCTGCCTTGCCAGGGTGTGATGCCCACATCCTGAGTGAACGGCCCCGCGCCTCCTCCACCAGTCATAGCTCAAGAGGCACCCCTCTACTCCCTGAGGACTGAAGAGGCTGCCCTCTTGTGGGGGGACCCCCCCCCCTTTGCAGGACATACTGAACTAATTGGAAGAAAGCAAAAGTCAATTCTTCAAAAGCCTTTCCGTTTTCCAAGCTCGTGGCCACCCAGCAGTGGAGGCGGAAGTCCCTGGCACAGGGCTGGGGGCTGGGCCTCTGCCCTCGGATGTGCAAGTTCCTGCTGCTGTCACACAGGGAGCCTCCTACGTCTGCCTGTACCCCCTAATGCCAGGGAGCTCCCTACTTCCCTGGAAGCCCACACCATCAGTGGACTGACTGAACTGTGGCTGAAAAACATGGGGCTCTAATGAGACTCTTCATTAAATACTCATGCTCTGATGTTCTGAGTCCCCTGGAGTCGTGTGGAGAAGTCCCTTTCCTTTCTACCTAACAGTCATTCAGGATCTGAAGGAAGCTTCCAGAACCTCCCTCCTTCCCCAGGCTTTACAGAAGTGGCAATCTCAGATCTACCCATTGTCTCCAACTTGCTGAATTCTGCTGCCTAAAGCAGTGTCTAGAAGAAGACCTGTTTTTGGGTCCACACAGAGGCACCCCCAAGCCTCGGGGAGAAATGTGAACATTATTTATGTTTTCAGGTACCTGTCTAGCAGAATCTTTTAAAGCAGCACCTGTGTGGCTGCTTTCTTCCAAGAAGGTTTGGAATATTACAGAGGAGCTTATACTGCAGTTAGCAGTGCCAGAGCGACGGGCCGTCAGGCAGTAAACACCAGCAGGTCAGCAGCAAGGATGCGGCTGTCTGGCTCTAAGCCCAGGGGCCCATCCAGCCTCTGCTCTGAACTTCCGCCAGCCTAATTTCTCTGAAACCGGGTACTCAGCATTGGTGCCAACATCTCCACAGGCTGTGCTGGCTTTCAGAGGACAGTCAGTGGGGATGGGTGGGAAGAGAACCTGCCAGCAGCCCCCCAACCTGCCACACCCCACAGCTGCCCCTCTCTGCAGCAGGTGTCCTGGGTTTACCTGTGGCAGAGAATAGGGTACAGAAACATTCCCTAAGGGCGAGCATCCTTATTTAATAGGGGGACAAAAATGGCCCATGGCGGATCGGCTCTAAGATGCCCAAGTCACTGATATAAAAGGGCACCGTGTTTGTCTCTCGCCTGGGCACCACCTCTCATATACAGCAAACCATCCCCAGATTATGTGTAAGACCCGACGCAAGGCAGATACCGTGTAACAAGTTGCCATACTGACTCACTTAAAAATAATGACAAGCAAAATAAAGGTTATACATGTTTTGTACAGATACATTTTTTTCTCCCAAATATTTTTGATCTGTGGCTGTCACGTCTGTGGATGCGGAACTGTGATGCCAAGATCATAGAAGTGAGCTGTGGAATGGCATCCGGGAATCTGGGTTTCCACGCTGGGGCTCTGTTCCCTCTGCTACAACCAAAGCCCTTCCTAGCTCTTTCCTCTCTTCCACAAATGTGCACTGGCACATTCGGGATGCTTGAACCTGAGGGTGGCATGCTGTGGACCCCGCCCCAGCCTGCCGTGCCCTGAGCCGGGAGGGGCTGTCTCATAGGTTCAAGGCCAGGCTGACAGGAGGAGGAGGAGGATGTCCCAGAAGACATGATGTGAGGCTCCCACACTTAGCTAAACAGATGGAAGGCTGAAGCTCAGGGTCTGGGTGGCAGGAGTTGTGACCCCACGCAGACTATTTCTAGAACCTTCCTGTATCTGATCTTGATGCTTATACCTGGCCTAAGGCAGGGCGTAGATGGTAACTGGTCGACCTCCCAGTCCAAAGGCAGGGAAGCATGGGGGTAGCGGGTCATTTCCACCCACAGATGTCAGAGACCAGGCACCCTGGCCTCAGCCACAAGCCCAGAGGGCTAGAATGCCACATCCCTTCACTCGTCCTTGAGAATTAATAGTGGGATAATTTTGCTGGTCAGGAAAAAAGGGGAGAGCAATGACTTTAGTGATGGAGGACAGCTTCGCCTCACTGCCAGCCCTCTCCTCCCTGGTGTGGGTACTGCAAGGGCAAGGGCGGCATCTGCGTGCCCTGTGCGCAGCGGCCCCTGGAGCTGAGCCCTGCGCTGCCAGCACCGGAAGTGGTCACTCCGTCGCTCTCCCACTGCAGCACTGGGGCACTGGGTGCTGCTACACACAGGGAGTGGGGAGGGCGTCCCCAGAGTCAGGGCGGTTCCCACTGGCTGCAGCCTGAGACTCGATGCCCACACTCGCAGAAGCACTGCGTGATGTGCTGACCTAATTGAGAGAGTGTCGGGTCAGCAAGTCCTAGGCAGCATCCAAGGACGGCCCGGGAGAGGTGACACCAGGTCCACCTGGTGCTTGGGCCATGCTGGACGAGGAGGCAGAAGCCCTGCGTCCCCTGCATGATGTGGGGACACTAGGTGTCCTCCCCTCCCCGAAGTGGAAGGCAGTTCTTGGGAATATTCCAGACAAGTCTCCAGCCTCCCTCCCCCAACTGCCATTTCATTCTGTGCTTTGTGGCGATGGAATGAGCTCTGAGGCAGGGCCTGACCGCTGGACCTGACCCCCGACCGGTCTCCTGGGGGAGCAAGCCTGCCATGTCCCACCCGCGCATGCGCTGTGCTCTGTGGGTGCCAGCATGGGTGCCCTGATTACAGTATTTTTCCATCGGCAACAGGGGAGAGACGCCTGTTGATTTATTTATACATCTCCCTGGTTGACTTATTTATTTATTTTTGACTACCTTCCCCAACAACGAGCCAGGCAGCCTGGAAGTCAGCGCTTCCCCATGGCCCTGAGTTATTGACACAGTGGAAAGTTTGGTGCTAATTGCCCCCCCAGGGCCTCCTCCTGTCCTCAGGGAGCGGGGTGCTGCCCCTGCTCCACTGTGCTTGGGAAGGTGCCACTGCAGGTGGCTTGTGCCCAGGCAGAAAGTTCCCGAGACTTTTTGCTGGAAGTGAAAATCTGGAAGTAGAGCCTGGCTCGAGAGGTAGAGTGCCAGCTTTGAGAAAAAAAAAAAGCCAAATGAGAACATGGAGCCCTGCCTCCCCTGGCTCCGCAACCCTGACTCCACAGTGAAAAGAGCAGGTCTAGGCAGAGGCCCAGGTCCCCCTTGGGGACAGTGTCTGGACCTTAGGATCAAGGGGGGAGACATGTGAGACGGTCTTCCATTGTATGTTTTCCACAGCCAGGGTACGATTTGCATGTGAGCCCTTTGGACCTGCACTGAGGGGCTTCCTGGAGTACCAGTGTCCTAGGGACCCTAGTGCCCACTGTGGTCCAAGCCTGCAAGCCTTTCCAAACACCGTGATAGGGCCTCCTCATTCTCATTCCAACCTGTGCTCAGGGGAGGGGGAGGGGAGCCTGTGCCTTTGTGGGATGTTCTTTATACTCAGGCTGACCAATTATCACCAAGCACTGGAAGCCAGAAGTTGTAATCACTGGGCACTAGGGGCTCAGGCCTGTAATCCTAGCTACTCAGGAGGCTGAGATCTGAGCATTGCCAAGGTCTGAAGCCAGACTAGGCAGAAAAGTCTCCTAGACTTATCTCCAGTTTATCAGCAAAAAGCTGGATGTGAAGCCAGGCACCAGTGGCCCATGCCTGTCATCCCCAACTACTCAGGAGGCTGAGATCTGAGGATCTCGGTTCAAAGCCAGCCCGGGCTGAAAAGTCTTTGAGACTTATCTCCAATGAACCAGCAAAAATCTGGAAGTGGAGGCATGGCTCAAGTGGTAGGTTGCCAGCTTTGAGCAAAAAAGCCAAACAAGGGCACAGAGCCCTGAGGCCAAGCCCCAGTACCAGCACAAAGAAAAAGAAAAGAGAAAGAAAGGAGAAAGAAGAGAAAGAAAGCAGAGAAAGAAAAGTTGTGTCAGTTCTGGGGGAGTAGTGGGACTGGGTGAGGCAGGGCTCCCCAAGCAGCCCTGTCGTTTGCCATCCACTGTCAATTAAGAGTCTGCTCTCTCACCTACTTTTCCAATGTAGAAGACAAAGTATCTGAGTAAATAATCTCCAGCTGGAAAATCTACGGTCTAAGATCATCAACCACTGAGTATTCTGGGGACACGACCATATGCTCCTGGGGCCTGCATGGAGGGGTGCAGGAGGCCAGGAGGGGCTACTCAGAGGAGGAATGGGGCAGAGGCCGGCGAGTGCCGACCTCCAGCAGCAAAACTGAGTGTCCCAGAGCTGAGCAGAGGATTCGGCGAGGTGCGGGCCACCACAGATCACTCCCAGCCTCCTGAGAGACAGGCTGATGGTGGAGCAGTGTCAAAGGCTGGGCTTGCTGGGCATGCTGGCAGGTCCCTGGATTTACAGAAAATGCTGGAGAAAGCTGGAGAAAGCCAGTAGTGCAGAGGAGAAAAAGCACCACCAACTGCTGGACTAAAAATACCCAGACTCCCACAGACAAGGGCTATGGCCACTCCTGGCATCTCCAGAGACCATGTGCTGATTCCTTGGGACTCAGCAGATAATACCTGCTTGGTGGCAGTTCAGCCCCTGGCACATGCTGGGTATTCTGTAGGCACTCCACAGTTGACCATGGAATGGGTATCAACTCTGTCCATCCCAGGGACCACAGGAGTCTCCATGAACCACGGGCCCAGTGCAGCAGGCTGTCTGCGTGGAGGTGATGATGGATGCTCTCCCCAGTTCAGATGACCCATCTCTGAAGGCTGCCTGGGGATGAAGTTCCCTCAGGTCCCACCTGGACGTTGATGGAGAATGCTACCTGTGCCAGGCCGCCAGGATCACAGGAAGCCTGACTGCTTCCCACAGCCTGAGTTTTCAGGGGATGGGGGAACAGGGAGGAAGGGCCCTGCTGGGGACTGGGCGTGCTCCACTGCAGCCGAAGCCAGCTCATGGGGACACAAACACAGGCTGACTCATGACCTGCCATGGAGGATGTGATCATTTTGGCTAGCACCTGCTCATCCCTTCCAGAGTTTGGCGCGAACCCCCTTTCCAGTTTTAAATAGGAATAAACAGAATGATAAGACACTTTCCAATGAAGGGAAAACTGGAATTGATAAGCCTTGGAAAATGATTTTCCCTCCCAAATAACAAGAGAACTCACAACCCCAACTCTAGCTGGCCCTTGGCTCTGCCCTGTTGCTCCTCATGACAGAATTGTTTTAGGGTACCAGTGTGTATGTGGGGGGGGGCATTAGAAGTTAGTGAGTAAAGAGAAGCCTTTGATTCCTGGAGTTTGTACAAGCATTCTCTCCCAGAGCTCCTAACTGAGGCCCAGGGCTGAAACAAGGACAACAGAGAAAGACCGAGGCCAGGGTGGGGAACTGCATGCTTGGGTGGAAACTAAGGCGAGGCTGGAGCAGAGACCCAAACCCAGCATTTTCCTTTTCCACATGGTTGAGCTCTTATCATTTCCCACTTCAGGGTGGGATACATCAGCAGCCAGATCTGAGCCATCGCCTCAAAACCCCCAGGCAACTCGGGGGAAGAGCACTCACCCAGCCCAGCTCATCCACGAGGCCCCCTGCTGCTACTAAATAGGCTGAGGCTGGCACAGGGCCTGCCAGACTTCCCAGCGTCCCCGGCACACAGTTCAACACCTCCCACCCCACCGGAGGGGGCGGGGCTTCAACAATGCCTTGCAGGGGGATGGGCAAATCAGAAGAGAAAAAGCAACCACCGCGGTCGCCTGCGCACCTGATGCTTGGCGGCCAGTGGGCTCAGGAAGAGGAGTGGCTGTTGTGTGTTCCTGGTCTAGAGGGCTGCTCAGAGTAGAAGTGACACGCCAGCAGCTCTAGCTGCCCAAGATCAGCCCTTGGGTAACTGGGCACCTCTTTGCTCCTGGACTGGGCCCTTGCTGAAAGGGAACCCTGTCCATCACAGACTAGGGGCAGGGTACAGGTCCGTGGGGGAGACCTGTCCGTCTCTAGGGAGCCTGGGAATCTTTCGTTTTCTCCAGGATTTCCACAGCCATTATGGCAGAAGAGAAGGCACAGGAGATGGCTGGCTGCAGGGTGGGGCTTTATGTATGGGGCACGTGCTAAGGTCTATGTCTGGCTCCAAGAACTCTGTTCACTTCTGCATTATGGAGGTTAAGGGACAAACCAAGGTCACACAAATCGCTAATGCATAGTGCAGCTAGGTACCAAATATGGGTCTTTTCTGCTCCAAAATGTGAGCTTCCAATTCCACCATTCTTCCTGCCACCAGCCATTTGGAGGGCAGGTGAGCTGTTAGATCTAGGCCACGTCCTTTGCCCAGGAGTCCTGAGTTAGGGCCGCTGACCATGGCTGCCCGTGGCTGCTGCTCCCTAACACCTCTGTTTCCTTCTCTATGGAATAATAATGGCCCATCTGGACCCATGGATGTGCTTGTAAGCTGAACCCCTGAAAGCAAGGAAGCCCTGATTTGTGGCACTTTGTCATTTGCCATGGTATAAATGTCCCCTCCATGGCAGACTCCAAGTCACCCACGTACAAGCCACTGTAGCAGCAATGTGTTGAGATGGGCAGGCGAGTTTGCTGGCCCTAGCAGCATTGCAGGTACCTCCTAGCTGGCAGGGGCTCCCGAGGCCCCGGCCGCAGAGGGACCACCAGGAAATACAAGTGATGCTGTGTTTAGTCACCAATGCTCGAGTCCAAGCCACACTGCCAATCTCACACTGAGGTGAGCAACACACACACACACACACACACACACACACACACACACACACTCTATCCATTTTCTTCAGTCTCAGGATACAGAATGGGGCAGAGTCAAGGAGGACATCATCAGGGTTTTGAACGCCAGGTCTTGAGTACTCTGCTGCTTGAGCCCCACCCTTCCCCAGTCCCCTTTCACCTTAGTTATTTTTCAGATAGGATCATGTACTTTTTGCCTAGGGGTGGCCTTGGACCATGATCCTCCTATCTCTGCCTCCCGCCTAGCTGGGATGACAGGTGCACATCACCATGCAGAGTTTGTTCTCTGAGATGCAGTCACGATAACTTTGTGCCTGGTCTGTCCTTGAGCTGAGATCCTTCTTACGTCTGCCTCCCCGGTAGCTGGGATTCTGTGCATGAGCCACTTACAAGACAAGGTTTGTTTTCTTTGTTATGATCAGCTTGAGAGGAGGGCTCAGGGCTTGTCCAAAGCACCCTCAAAATGTTTCCTGTCCTGGAAAGCAGGACAGAATGAACCTTCTCCCCAGCAGCCTCCAGTAGACCATCAGCAACACAGCCTTGCCCGGCCTGATTTCCTCCAGCCCCTCCCCGTCGTGCTTGCCGGTAGCTGTGTGGGCGTCTGAGCAGGGGTAGGGGACGCTGGAGGGGGACTGCTGTCAGCAGGAAGGGGGAGACTGGCTGGCTTTCTTTAATCATTCCAAAGGCAGAAGCGGATTTGTCACCTTTGAATAAGATGCCAGGCAGCAGGTAAAGATTTTAACAGCTTGTGGGAGTTCTAATTAGAGAGCCAATTATAACTCGATTGACCTGTCTTGCTTTGAAAGGCCTGGAAAAAATGCATGTTGTCCTTAGGAGGAAGCAGGGCTTGCTTCTAGTCTGTTCTGGGAGGTCCTTGCAGGGCACACCTGCTTGTGCTCTGGTTCCAGCCCTGTGTATCTGCCTGGATGCTGTGGCCCCTGTGCAGAGGATGAGAGAGAGGCGGCAGGTTCCTGGGGCCCTGTCTGCTGGGGCTGCGGGTGTTTTTTATTTATGAAGACACAGCATCACGTATCAGAGGCTCCCCCGGGGCTGGCTAGCAGTTTCCGCTGCATTTGGAAGGACAGTGGCCAGAATTTCAATTTCGGATCTAATCAAGACTGAACTCTCAACATAGCAAGATCCAGGCTTTGCGTACGTTGCATGTGCATGTGCCTGAGCGGGCACATGTTTAAGAGACCTTTCACTAACGGTCACTGTTGTTACAAGTGTGGGTCTGTCCACTGGGTAACTGACACCTGGCAAGAGAGTCAGGCAGGTCTCAAACAGACACAAAGGAGGGATGGTTCAAATGACTCCCAAGAACTAAGCCACAGCATCTGCCATTAGGTTCTACTGCATTCAATCAATCACATCTAATTCCTACAGGCTGGTGGGCTGGTCACCATTGTTCTTACATAAAGCCCACAGAAGGAAGGCCTATAGGCCCTAGAGCCTCTGTGTGGAAGATCTGACTTGAAGTCAAGCCACTTCTGCTCCTGATGAAACGTATCAGAGTGACTTTGCTGACCATGCCCCACCCCCAGCAGTGCAGGAACAGGGCTGGTCACGGGCCTGTGTTGGCAGTAGGTTAGAATTGTGGAAATGAGGGCAGAACCAGACCCGAACGCCAGCTACCGGGGAGATGGAAGAAAGTCTGCAGGAGTAGTTATCAGAACCTAAATGTCCTCTGAAGTCGTTTCCTCCCTGCTCCTTAACTGTCGTTGCTCCTTGTGTTCTGCTGCCAGCCTTCTCTCTCTTACTCCCTCCTCTCTGAGACACACTCCAGCCACACAGCTCAGCTACCACCTGCTGGCCACAGCTGCTCCCATGGCCAAGGCGCTAGCCTAGTCATGCTCTGTCTGCAGACCCACCCAGCCAATGCCACAGGGAGCTCTTACATGGCAGACCCCGGCTGCCCACTGCAACAAGGCCTGCGACACCTGCGCCTAGCCTTCTTCCCCAACCTGCTCCTCCTCCTGGGTCCTCTCCCCCAGATTTGGAGACATCTTATCTATCCAGGCATCTGAGCAACTACCTGTGGTCCATACCTGATAGGCATGTTACCATGTGCCCTACCTGACCTGTAGATGTTTATGTCTCTCCCTCTAGATGTCCAGCCCTGCTCTGATGCAGTCATGTTGGTACCCTCAGGACTAGTCCATATCTGGCACACACTGCATATCTCTATCATCTCATTTAATCTGAACGATCACGGGGCAATGCTCAGGGCTTGCAGGAATGTAACACACAGAGGTGAGCCAGTAGCTACCTGACAATGTAGGTGCTTAGTCTTGAATCTTCTCTGTTTCATAGACCTGTTGGTGACTAGCTGATATTCTGGAAGTTTCCATTACAAACAATGTCTGTAACAGTAAAAATACTGTCTGTTTGCCGGGTACCATTGGCTTACCACCTGTCATCCTAGCTACTCAGGAGGCTGAGTTCTGAGGATCATGGTTCAAAGCCAGCCTGGGTAGGAAAGTCCATGAGACTCTATCTCCAATTAACCACCAGAAAGCTGAAAGTGGCGCTGTGGCTCAAGTGGTATAATGTTTGCCTTGAGCTGAAGAGCTGAGGGACAGCCCCAGGCCCAGTGTTCAAGCCCCATAACCCACAAAAAAGAAAAAGAAAAAGAGACCGATGAGGTGTAACTATGAGGCAGATAAAAGGAGGGCAGCTCCTGGAGGAGGGAGAGCAATCCTGTGTCTGTGTATCCGCACTGGGCCTGGTGCATCTCTGGAGGGCATCTCCTGCCTGGGCATAGCGGACTTCAGCGGAAGCACTCTTACAGGGCTTTCCGGGGCTCTGGGAGAGTGAGCTCCCAGCCCTTGGTTTGCTCTGTTCTCTCCTTTCCTAGATGCGGAGAAAGGCGGCTCCTGCTTGGAAGGGTCTCTCAATGAAGCCCTGGCAGACCCCCCCTCCCCTTGCCCAGCACTCAGTCTTCAGTCAGCAGAGCTCTGAGGCAGAGCCCAGCACAGGCTTTGGGATCTGTGTGGGTCTAGAAGCCACCACAGCTCACCTGAGGGGTTGACATCAACTTCTTGTACAGTGGCCTCCTTCCTAAGCCATCCCCAGCCCCATCGCCTTGGCAACTAGCGGGGTGCCAAAGGCTCACTAGAAACACCCCTCCCTGCATTGGACTGGCCTCCTAAATGAACGGTGAGGGTGGCAATCCAGACACACTCTCACTCCAGGCAGCTGCGAGGCAGAGCAAGGGGAGAAGAGGTCAGTGGCAAGGGGAAAGAGCAAGACTCCATTCCACATGGAGAAAAAGAGAGAAGCTGAGCTGAGATACTGCTTGAGCCACCTGCCAGTCACCCAACCCTCAGGAGGACCACGAGAATCCCCTTCCCCTGAGTAGGAGCCATGTTCTCTGTGGCCAGGGTCTGTGCCACTCCACTGCAGCCTTCACCTCAGGATACAGGTCCTATCCCATTTCTCAGGTGGGAAAGGTGTTCCTGGACCTTCCATGATGGAGTCAGGACTCCTGTGGGGAGAGGGGCTGCCACGCCCAGCTCTGTGCCTTCCCCCAGTCTAGCTTCAGTTCCTTGTCAGCAAAGGTGATTAGGTTAGGGAAATGCCTAATTACCTTCAGGTAGTAGCAAGTGTCAGATCAAGGGTTTTCCCTGCCTCCTAGCCAATTTAGGCTATTGGGGTGAGACTTCTCCAGTCTTCCTCACCTCCTCCTGGTAGAGGTCCTCTCCGGAGCTTTGGGCCTGAGAGTTTTAAACTTAGACAACAGATAGGGGTGACATGGCCCAAAGAGAGTCACATCAGCCAACAGGGAGTTTTGGGCCAGCCCCTCACGGCAGAAAGAAACTCAGATACCAGATGGGTTAGAACCAGAGAGCCCAGATAGTCCAGGTGTGTGTGTGTGTAATATAAAACAGCAACAGGCTAAAATTCAGAGGCCAAGAACCAAGCGTGAAGTTAGGACAAGCATCTGGGAGCACCGACAACCAGGCAGCACTGTCTCGTCCAAGCCAAGGAGTACAAACTGCAAGGCAGTGAGGCAGAGGAGCTGTGCTGTCAAGTTGCACTGGAATAATTTCTAAGAATAAACGCCTTGGGTAGGATATGTCAGATTTAAAATTTTTTAGGTCATAATTACTAAGGAGAGATGCAAGACTCTGAAACAGGAAATAGAAATAAACACAGAATTGGTCTTTTCCTTTAGCGGGAGTACAGGTAGGCCTGGAGACAAAGGAGACAGCAGTGCAGAGCCTGGCCTGGCTTAGGTTGCTTCTCAGTCTGTGATTTTGGTCTTCAGGGAGAGCAGAGCCACGGTCCTAGACAGCCATGTTCCTAGCACCCATCAGCTGCGGAGGAAAGTGCAGCTGAAGACCCAACAGAAGATGTCCCCTCCCCTGGGGATGTTGGGGGTGGGAGGGTGACCAGGGGATTAGGAGGTAAGGTAGGCACATGGGCCACAGGCAGACAGGAGCCATCTGACGGAGACCTGGGGTTCTCCATGCCTAGCATTCATTCCTTTTACTTCAAGGAGAACACAGTTGCCCAACAGCCAGGGTCAGGTTTCAACGAACAACTTGCAGTTTCAAAAGGATCTGAAGACATGGCGGCGTTGGTCATAAGGAACTGTTAACAAGCTGATTCCTCTCAAGATCATCCCCAGGATCTCCTGCTTCCAAGCACTTCCACCAGGCCACCTTCTCCCACACCCAGGTGAATCCCCAGGGGAGCCATTGTTGAGCCAGATGCAGGCAATAAAAGCTTAAGGCCAAGCTGCTTTCCTTGAAAGGGCAGGGCAAGATAGGAGTGTTCCCTCTCCCTCCCTGTCCAGGCCAGGAGCAAAAAGCCCTACCCTCAGTGAATACCAGAGTACTAGGGACCACCTGGCTCACAAAGCAAGCATTCTTACCTGAGGGTAAGAATGACTGACAGAAGCTATTACTACAGAAGGGGCCTGCTTTTCCCCCCACCTCCGAACAGATAATGGTATTTAATGATATTTAGGCGTCCAAGTAGTCCTAGGCCAGGGGTGACATCTCGCTCTCTCAAGGGCCAAGTTTGTCCCTTTCTAGGTTTCTCTGTGACTACAGGACTCTGGCAGGGAGGCTGTGATTTAAAGGTATAACTGGTCCATTCTGAGTCCTAGGAAGAAACTCACTGGGGCAGAGGCAGGGCCGCTGCCAGGGCCTACGGGATCCAATTCCTTGGCCTCTGTGCCACGCTGTCACCAAGACTTCTTAAGTGACCACACGAAGTCTGATACTTTCTTGTTCCAACATGACCTGGGGAAGGTCACCAAGCTTCCCTACCTGTTAAAAAGAGATTCCCCGTTTCATTGAATATGGGGACAATGGGCGCATCAGATACAGCCAATAAGGTTTCACATTTCATGGTAGAGAAGAAAGTGAGATTCATGCCAAGTATTAATAATGTCGCCTAGGTCTCAAGCTGTGCAAGGAGCTGGGCTGTTGTGTGTGCCACTGATGACTGGGAGAAGATAGAGTAAAGAATGTAGACCTCCACAACAATGCTGCTTCCCCCTGCCCTGTGCATCTGAGCCCCCATATACCGAGTGAAGACAGTAGACAGATGAAGACCTGCAGGCTTTTCAGAGACCAGGAAGACATCTGAACACTTCTCAGGCTTCATCTTCAGCAGTCAGAGTTTTTCTCCTTAATTTTCAGAGCAATTTTATTTTTATGGCTCTTGAGTTTGAACCCAGGGCCTGGCACTTCCTAGGCAGGTCGTCTACCACTTGAACTTTGCCTTCAGCCCTTTCTGTGCCGTTGTATTTCAAACAGCATCTCCTATTTCTGCCTGGGCTAGTATAGGTGCTATCATCCTATTCGTGCTTTCAGCATAGCTGGGATGGTGGGTGTGGACCACTGACACTTAGCATTTTTTCCCCCCAGGTGGTAATGAGGTTTGAACTCCAAGCCTCCTGCCTACTTGGCTGGTGCTTTATCACTTAAGCTATGCTTCCAGCCTTGCTTTTTGCTGGTTAATTTTAGAGACAGAGTCTAGTGGGCTTTACCGCCAGGGCTCTCAGTTCTCTAGATCTCAGCTTCTTGAGAAGTGAGGATTACAAGTACAAGCCACTACTGCTCAGCTGTGCGTGGCTTTTTTTGGTTGGGATGAAGTCTCAAACTCTATTGTTGCCTGAGTTTGCCTTGTACCATGATCCTCCCAATCAGCCTCCTAAGTAAGCTAAGATTATAGGTTGGCTGGCTTCAAAGAAATGTTTTCAATTGTGAAAGAAAATAAAAATACAATTAATAGATGAAAGAACCTCACTCTAGAGCCTCACATCGACCATCCAGCTTTGCTTGGTGCCAACCTCTCTATGTGTTGAAAGAAAGCTGGCACTCTGGATGGAAGAGAGTCATGTCTGAAGCTCAGCTCTGAGGGGAAGGATCTTCAGATTCTGCTTCGCCAGCCTTCTTGTGCCTAGGTTTTACCCAGACTAAAAGAGGGGAAAATGGATGTTGCTTGTCTGTGCTTAAGGGGCCTCACTACACTGGACAGACATGTCCGTACCCAGAGTGCTAGCATCTCTTCTCTGGGCAAGGATAAAGGCTCCTAATAACATACAAGACCCAGAAATTTCCTAAATCTCAAAGAACAGATGGACACATTCAAAGATGGGAGAGAGAGCAAAGCACCGAAGTTTCATGATTAGGGATGCCAGCTGCCTTAGCAAGCCGGGCTTACCTTTCTCCCTCTTTCCCCCCTCTGCCAGCTTTCTGGCCTATCGTGCAAAACAGATGAAATGCTTTCTCACAGTAAAGGCATGAGAGCTTGAAGACAGTTTAGGCCAACTGTGACTGCAGGGCTCTTTGAACTTCAGAAGAGCTGTGCTCTGCTTAGAGCAGTGTCGCTCCTCAGCTTTCTCTTGATGGGTCAACCTTCAGAACCGCTGACACAACTGAAGATGTAGGTGTGATCCAGAAGACAAGTTCTAGGGCACCCCAGGCTGTGGTACCCCCTTTCCAGGCCCTCCACCCTCCATCAACGTGAGGCACCTCTGGGTGTCTTGTAAGAAAATGCATTTTCCAGTAGCTCAGTTGATGGCTGCCAGACTAATGCCACCCATGTGATCTCTCCGACCAGGACTGCAGCCCACTTCTAGGGCTTTCATACTTGTGTCATTCCAGAGAGAAACCCTGGCAGACAGCCTTGGTGCGACGCTTTTGGCTTGAAGCCACCCTGATTGAATTAGTATTTTTGTTTTGTTTTGTTTTGTTGTTTTTGTTTTGGTGCCAGTCCTGGAGACTTGAATTAAGGCCTGAGTACTTCACCTGAGCTTCTTTTGTTCAAAGCTAGCCCTCTACTACTTGAACCACAACTCTACTCCTGGCTTTTTTGGTAGTTATTTGTAGGTAAGAGTCCCACGGACTTTCCTGCTCAGGCTGGCTTTGAACTCCCATCCTCAGCCTCCTGAGTTGCTAGGATTACAGGCGTGAGCTGTGGGCACCTGGCTCTAAGAGAGTTTTGTATCTCACAATCCATCTCCCAAAGATTGGACCCTCATGGAAACTGGAAATGTGTTTTTCCACTGGGCCACTGTCGCCTCCCTGGCCCACCATCTCCAGAACTCTGGCGGAGGCAAGCAGTTTTCCGTCACACTCATTAGACGGGGAGCCTGATCCTCATCCATTGCGAGGAATCCGTCACTGGTCTGTGATCCCCGCTTGTGCTCTGGGCATCTCAGACTTAGCACCTCCCCAGTCTGCCCTCTTCACATTAGCATGGCTGCCTGTCGCTTTCAGCCCTGCCCTTGTGGAATGTCAGCATTCTCATGGATAGCCCCCCTTCTTGCTTCCATTTTCTCACCTCTCATCTCCGACTCTGACACAGCATTTCTCTGTCCCCTTCGAGGAGACTGCCATCCCTCGCGCAGACACACTGGCTCTCCTCCTTCCCGCTGTGGGTGGGCATGGCAGATGTGTCACCAGTGCCCCCCTGCTGTCCTCTTCTGTGGCCATTGCTAATGCTGTCTTGGGCACCTCTGCGCTCTAAGCTGTCCACTTCTCTAGGACCTAGCTGGCCCCACCATCTGCTCTGGTTCCACACCTTCTTTCAACCTGTCCAGCACAATGGAGGAAGACCTAAGGCTCCTGCTGACACCCAAAGTGCCTGTTTATTGCTGGCCTTACTGACTTCCCTCCGCCCAGCCTTCCTGGCCCTCTTCCATGGTCACCTAGCTCCTGAATGCCCTTGGTCCTTTCTTACCTTCCCATCTCACACATTGCCCTCAAAAGCCCAGACTGACGTGATCAGAGGGCAGCCAGATGTCCCTGTTTGCAGAGCCTGTCCTCATCCTGGTAATTGTGTCCTCAGCCGCACTGCGTCTCTGTGCCTGTCCTTGGCCTGGGAAGGCTGGCCTAGGGCTCCAGACCTCTGGCCTGCAATCACCTTGCGCCACCTTTCTTTCCTCTCCCTCTCCTTGCAAAATGCATCTCTGTGTTTCATTAATTCATTGTGGGTACTGAGAGCTTAAAGCTTTTTAACATCGCCAGCAAATACATGTAAATTTATGCATTTATGCAAACGAATATGAAAATATGCCTTGAGATTTTCTTGGGGAAAGTCTGCTCCCTCTGAATTGCTCCCCTTGTAAGCAACATTGCTTCGTAATTTTCTGTCCCTTCAGCTTATTGCTCCCTTCGTACCTGCCCACGCTCAGCTCCGGGTCCGGCTCGGCGCCCCCTTGCCTGTGCACACTCTCTGCCATGGCTCAGCATGGTGGTTTTCTCCCTGCTGTCTGTGTAGGGTTCTGAGTACACGTATGAAGGCTAAAATGGTTAGAAAATTGCCTGCCTCTCCCGGGGCTTAATTTACATTTCTCTTGTCAAGTCTGACCTTCAGAACTTTAGCTCACTTTCTCAAATACTAACTGCCTCTCCAGTCACCATTGCTTTTTTAACAATGCTAACACACATTTGCATTTTTATGTAAACCAAAGATCTCCACTGTTCTGGTGGTCTGGCACATGCTGCCACTTGTACCCCCTAGAAGTTTGTGATTACTCTCTGCAGGAGAAGCTGGGACTCCTGTCTGTTCTCTGCAGCACACACACACACACACACACACACACACACACCTCTCACTCCGAGCATCATGGTGGCCACAGGTCCCCTAACTCTATAGACAGCACACACACACACACACACACACACACACACACTCTCTCTCTCTCTCTCTCCCCTCACTCTGAGCATCATGGTGGCCACAGGTCCCCTAACTCTATAGACAGCACACACACACACACACACACACACACACACACACTCCCCTCACTCCGAGCATCATGGTGGCCACAGGTCCCCTAACTCTATCCATCTACAGTTTTGTCCATGACCCCGATCTGCCTCATGACTGTTTCTTTCCCTTAGACCTTGGTCTGGTCTCTCTCTGGTGCATGTTCTTCAAATTACTAGCCTGGAACTTCTGGCCTAGGCTTGGCACAGGCCTCCTGGCTGCCCTTGCCTGGGTTCCAAGCAGCGGTCAGGAGCTCATCTTGTTTCGACCTTTCTCTGACATGTCTTCCTGCGGCCCTGCCTCTCCTCCCTGAACTTGGCCTGGTGAGAACACAATGATGTTCTCCCAGCTCCTGCCTACCTCTGGGGCTCACATCCAGTCTGCTTCCTGTGATAGCAGATGGGGCCTTCTGTGAGCCAACAAGAGATTTAGTTCTTGTGTTGACTTTGTCTCGACGACATACTGGTGCTAATATTGTCCTCATTTATATGGGTGGGGAAACTGAGGCATAGCAAGGGAAAGTAATTACCTCAAGGTGAAAAGCCAGTGAATGATAGTGCCAGGATTCTAGCCCAGGCCAATCTGGAGCCTCAGCCTGGCCCCAGGGTGGAGTGGGATCTGGGAGGCAAATGGGGCAGAATGCAGGCCAGGGAACATCACTTACCTGGTACCAGGAAAGACAATGACTAAACAGTGACCGCAAGAATCGGAACCAAAAATCTCAAGGGCTGTGGCTCTTAATCTGTCTCTAGTCCAGAGAGTTTCCTAAATATATCAGAAGTGCTGAGAAAGGACTTGTGAGTCTGATGTTCCTACTCATTTCTATAGGCAAGCCTTTCGAAGCAGCCGTCATCACTGGGCCTAGTTGCTGCCAATGTGTGTGGCAGGCAAGGCCCACTGCTGGCCAGTCCCTAGCTCCTCAGCCCCATGCTGGATGAAGTGCTTGCTCCTTCAGAAAGGAAAGTGCCTGGCAATTATCAGGAGCTCAGATGTCTTGAGAAGCTCTAAGACAGAAACAGAAAACTCTCCCGGTGCGATTTTCCTATTTGATCTTTTGTCTCATATGTTCCCCCTTGGGGATGAACAAGAAATACTTCTCTGAATAATTCATAACCCCCAAGGTGGAATAAAGCCTGGGCACATGGAGTTGATTATACCTCTTGTAATGCTCTAGCAAAAGCTTGGAGATCTGAAAAGCTCTTAATAAATTCTTACAATACAGAGACCAAAATGAAAAGCCAGGTAATATTTTTCATCAAACAGATCAATGTTTGGATACTAGGTGAAATTATTTATGAAGCCACATTGAGCTACAGCATTTTCTTAAAAGGAGGTTGAAAAAAAACTAAGCAGCTATAATTGTTAGCTACTCAGTTTAGGTTGGGTTTATTTGCAAAACTGAAAGTGACTATCTTTGGTGTTCTGCTAGGTTTACTCCATGAATCATTTGGTTCTCACACAGCTCACCAGAGTAACAGCCCAGTTCACAGAAACACCAAGGCTCCTGGAGATAAGTGACAAGCCCAAGTTCAAGTCCAGATCTAGCTCTTAGGCCCACATACCTTCCACAGTGCCTGATTCTTAGTGTATCAGTATTCTGCTGAAAACTAGTAGCTATTGGCCAGCCCCACCAACGTGTTGCCACATTGGTGAGAAATGGCAAGAAAATGAAGGCTTTGGGACCTGCTTAGTTACAAATGACATCCTCTCAGTCTTTGACCACATTCACAGCCTACCGAGATCAATGTCTTTCCCCCTGCAAAAAGGACAACGAGGTGCAGAGAGCTTATGGGTCTTTCCCCAGGGAAGAGGGAGTGAGTGACATCCCTAGAGTCAGGTCTCTGTCCCCAGACTTCTCATCCACCTTAGCTTTCCATCGCACACCACTGCCTGATTATGAGCACTGAGCTCCCAAGGAGCCGCCAACTCAAAGGGCGCCTCAGTGTTTTCACAAGGCTTCTCTTCCTGTCATCTGCTAAATCAGAGCTGTCCCACTGCTAAGAATAAAACAAGTTTGGAACCCAAGCCTTACACACAAGGCACAGAGAAGGCAGCACAGCTTTTCATCAGCCCCACAGGGGCTTGATGGACAGACCTCCAGAGTGACTGTCTGTTGCCTACCTGACTGATGCTAAAGTAGTTGGTGGCCAATTCTGGGGCCTCTCAAAGATGGGCCATACATGGGGTGAGGAGCATCAGAGCACTCTGCCTTGTACAATCTGGGTACCCAGAAAAGGGAAATGTGCAGCCAGTGTGGGAACTGGCCTAGAGTTCTTCACTTCCCAGTGCCACAGCCCCTCCTTTCCCAGTGAGCTGCCCCCTACTGGCCTGTGGACCTGAAGAACCACCATTGTCTCAGGCTCGTCAAGGAAAAGGCACCCCAGGTGTAAGTGTTCTGACTTTTGAATCAAAGTCTTAGGGGGTGGATACTCCTCCCTCAAGGTGGCTGCTGCAAGCAATGCAGAAACCAAGATGACAACGACAGTGCCCAGGACTATAAGAATGTCCTTATGCACCCTGGAGATCCTCAACTGTCAACATCCACAAAGCCTTTGATAAACTAGGCTGCTTTCACAGAGGGCCTGGGCCCGGACCATCCCATGGTACTTGGAACCTGGTACTTGACCTTTGGAAACCAAGGGTTTAGGGGGGCCAAGACACCTGCTACTTCCAAGGGGAGCCCAAATTCCAGAGAGGGGGCGGGCATCTAGGCTCAGGCCCAGACTCACCAGTCGCTGCATGCTCTTCACGTGGGTGGGGCTGATGGATAAGGCTTCTTCATACCACCGCCGGGCTTCATCGAAGTTTCCTCGGAGCTCAGCCACCTGGCCCCGCATGTACAGGACGTTGTGGGACATGGGGAAGAGGTTGGCAGCTTCTTGGGTGCAGGCTGTGGCTTCTGCGGGCTTTCCAATGCCGATGTAGACCTCAGCTGTGGGAAGAGAGCAGAGATCAGATGCAGTGCTGGTTCCCTCCTGTCCTGGGTCCTGTGAGCAGCTGTTACTCTGCTTGGGGACCTTTGCATTTCCCCCCATGGGCATCTGGCAAGGCCCAGAGCCAGCTGGTCCCCTACCCTTGTGGATGGAGGCCAATGGTCTCCTGTGCCCAGTCCTGCTCAGGGACTCAGTCGCTCTGGCATTGGGCCTTGCAGGGTAGCCATATGTCAGCACCCAGCAGAGGAGAGTGAGGTCTTGCTTACAGCCTCTGAGGACACCGCCACAGGGGACCACCTCGGGCACTTCAGCATCTGGACAGAGGCAGTCCTGGCTCTGCCCTCAGCTCCGATCGCTACAGAGAAAGGACTGGCAGGAGCATAGGGTCAGGCAGGCCTGAGGCGCACAGCCCTCACAGGAACACAGCTCTACCTTCTGGCCTCCTCTCCTGAGGCCCAAAGCATAGCCAAGGCACTGGGCCATGCACACATTTGAAATAAAATGGCTGCTCCACCAGACTCAACCCCCTCTGGAGAAAGCTAGTGCACCCTGGAGATCCTCCACTGTCAATATCCATAAAGCCTTTGAGAGAGCAGGCTGCTTTCAGAACAAGCAGGAAAATGACCATTCTGCCAGACTCTGGCCTCAACTTTCTTACCTCTGTGTAGAGAATCACCATCATCATGGCCTCTCATGCATTTCCAAGTCCCTAGCGTGTGTCCACTCATGTGTCTGTGTAGGAACACTGGGTCTTGCCCCTAGGTCTCTTCTCCCAAGGTCTTGTCTGAGCCTGGAACCATTTTTCTCCTTGGCTGACCAGAGGCTTCAAAGACACTGCAGCCTCTCTCCCCCCCTTTCTTTCCACAGCAGCCACATCCGCTGTTCCTGTGGCCCAGCGCTTTCTTCAGTGGCTGCTCTGCCTGGGCTCTGTCATCCTGCTACCTTCAGGAAAGCCCCTACTTGCCTCAGCCTCTGGTTTCATCCCTTATCTATCTCCAAGTTATTTGCATGGATATAGGAACTAATATATTCATTATACTACACAGAGGCACCCAGAAAGGGAAATGTTAAACTGGGCATGGTGGTCTACCCCTATAATCCCAGCAAGATCAGCCTGAACTTCATAGTGAGATCCTGTCTTAAAAAAGAAACAGCTGGGCTCCGGTAGCTCACACCTGTAATCCTAGCTACTCGGGAGGATGAGAGCTAAGGATCACGGTTCAAAGCCAGCCTGCAGCCCAGAGTTCAAGCCCCAGGACTGACCAAAAAAAACCCAAACACACAAACAAAACAATAACAGCAATAATAAAAAGAGAGAAATGCCAAAAAAAAAAGAAGGGGGAAAAAGGGTAAGTTCACTATTTTTTTTCATACTCAGAAGTTGCTGGATCACAGCAGACCCTCCCATCACTCCTCCCCTCCCCCCTCCTAAGGCCTTGGTGCTTCTGTCTGTGGGCCCTGGGGCTGTGAGGATGAGGTCCACCTCTCCCCTTCACCCCTTCCTCTCAGTTCCACCTGCTGAACCCTCCCTGAGCAGCCTGTTGGCCCTGCCCCTCCCCCACACCTTGGACCCCTACTTCCTTTCCCTCCTTGTTCTTTGGTCAATCCTGGGGATTGAACTCAGGGCCTGGGCACAGTCCTTGAGCTTTAGGCTATCACGCTATCACTCCCACATGCCTGGTGATTGTAGACACACCAGACTGAGAAAGTGCGCCTTATCCTGGCACAGCCCTGGGCCTTCTATCTGTCCTTCTAGCCTATCATCCAGTCTCTTCCATGGTGCGAGCATCGGAGGTGACACACTGGCACAGGGACTTACAGAAAACAATCGTGGAAACCTGGGCAGTTCACACACAACTTCCTGAGCTCTAGGGTGGTGAATGCCAGGCCACACCTGCCTCATCTTCTCAGGAGACTTGACTCAACGGGGAAACACAGGGGACCTATGGGAATGAAGGAGGCACTTCCGTCCTCAGTCTGGATCAGGAAAAACCCTCAAAAAGACACCATCAGGGCTGCCTGGTGTCTTCAGTAACATAATTCCCTTCAAGCACTTGCCATGTGGGGTGAATGTGTGCTTTGGGCTACCCTTGACCCCTGAGCATGGTGGCACAGGATGTCTCTTTCATTGTCTTCTTGGCTCTGACTTGCTTCCATTTTAGGGGGCAAGACTGTGGACATGTGCAGGATCCCCAGACCTGGAGCTATATGTGGTGGTGAGGTACTGAGCCTTCCCAGTGAGGTCATGGAGGAAGCTCAGTGTGGGGGACAGAGGACTAATAAGAGGCCTTAACCATTTCACAACAGTGTCCCTAAGTCCTGTTTCACGAGGGCCCTCAGTGAGACCAAATGGATGCCAGGTACCTTATTCATCATCGTATCATTATAAACATCAGGCCACTTGTGACCGTTCCTCTAAAGGAGGAAGTGGAAGACAGACAGACCTAGGCCAGACAATAAGGGAGGGGGAAAAGGTCTGCTCAGCGTCCTGGAGGCTGGGGGAGGGGCAGCACTGACAGGGCCTGTGCTCCAGAGGCAGATGTGGCAGCCAAATGTTTGGCTGGGGGCTGCTCCCATCTTAAGCTCAAATGCAAGAGCCCAGACACTGCTAAGGGTCTGGATCCGAAGGGTCCCCTCAAAGGCACACGTGTTGAAGGCGTGGTTCCCAGCTGCTGGCATTACTGCCAGGTGAGTGGATCACGGTATCAAGTTCATACTGAAGGGGCTCTGAGGGGGTGGCCCCTGGGTGGAGGAAGTCCTCACTGGGGTGTCCTCAGACCCTTCCTCCTCTCTGACCAGACTGCTCCACCACATGCTCTGGGCCATGGCGCTTTAACTCACTGCAGCCTAAAAGAGATGGTGCCAATTGCTTATGGACTGAAACCTCTGAAAGTGTGAGCCAAACTAAATCTTTCCTCCCTTTGAGCGACCTCAGGCATTTGGTCATGACAACAGAAAAGTGACTGACACAGGCACAATGGCCTGAAGTGATTTTTCAGGAATCTGACACATGCAGGTCCAAACAGGACTCTGGATTCTCTTCTTCCCTAACTTGGGAATAATAGCACCTCTGGTCACCCATGGACTCAAGCCTAGCACCAATATTCTTCCTGGATTCCTCTTTTCCTTCACTCCTTAGGTCTCACTCATCAACCAGACCAATGGCTCTTCCTTGAATGGGATATCAGATATACCCTTCCTGCACTTACTGTCACCTGGACCAAGGTCTATCACTGTCTTCCTGTCCCTCAGTCCTGCCTTTGCTGCCTTATCTCCATTCCCACATTTAGCAGGAGGGAGCTTTGTGTGTGTGTGTTTGGGGGGGGGCGGGATGGATGCTGGGGTTGAACTCAGGACCTGGGTGATGTTCCTTAGCTTTTTTGCTCAAGGCTAGCACTCCACCACTTGAGTTAGCTCCGTGTTCAGCTTTTTTTCGTAGTTATTTGGAGATAAGAATCTCACAAACTTTGTTGCCCAAGTTGGCTTTGAACCATGATGATCAGGTCTCAGCCTCCTGATAACTAGGATTACAGGCACCTAGCTTGAGCTTTCCTTTTTAATTTGTAACCATGCATCAAACAAATTTGCCTTGTGTCTAGGATAGGTATTATAAATATTTCTCCCATTTTAATTTTATGCTTTTTGTCAGTCTTTTCTCCCAAAAGCTTAAAAATTTTTATTCATCTAGCTTTTCTTATGGCACCTGGGAATCCCATGATAGCTTAACAGTAACTGCCCAATCCTTGCTTTTCCTGAAGTGCTAAGTATCTCATGGTACCATTTGTGCCATGTCTTGTAAAGAATGGCAGAGGGAGGGGCTTCCTTCTCCCCTGTCAAAGAGCAGAAGCTAGGGGGACCATAGCACAGCACAGGGGTGCTGCACCCCAACCCAGACCCTGTAAAACATGCACTTCTCTTCAGGCCATAAGCCTCACTGTCAGCCATCAGAACCTCGAACAACCATACTAACTGAGCCAGAGCCCTTCCAAGCCAGTCAGCCTCTGGGTACCCATCTCTGAAGTCCTACGTTGGGATGGCAGCTAAAAATGCTTTGGCAGTAGGTGGTTAATTTCTGCTTGTTACTTACTAATAATTATAGCTTTCACTTTGGCACCTCTCACAGCCGAAACCAGTGGCTATTCTTAGATGTGCAAGATCAGATTTTCTGATTTCTGCTGGGAATTTAGATGCTCTCCCGAATTCTCCCAAATTCCTTGGTTCTGGCCTTGCCTGTCCTCCTTTCCCTTCCCTTGTCCCTGGCTCTTCCCAGGCTCCAGGACACTGCATCCATAGGGTTGAGGGGCAGCCCTGGGGCTGGCCTACCAGAAGGAGATGCCAGACACGTAGCATGTGAGCCACAGCAAGGGCGCACCTGTGGGATGAAATGCAGTTCTGCCAGCTCCGCCCTCCAGCCTCTTCTTCCCGGAAGGGTTTGGTGAATGGTATACAGCTTGCAGATAGCTGACACTGAGCGAGCACCGTGTCTTCACGTGTTTCATCTTCATTATAACCGAGCAGGGCACAGACACCCTTATTTACCCCCCCCCACCCGCATGAAGCAAGCGAAGCACAGCTGGCACGTCATTTGCCTGAGGTTGCATGGCTTGCGTGTTGAGAAACTTGATTTCAGAGCCAACCAGTGTGGTCCAGAACCCTTCTCTAATCCTCATTTCATACTCTTGACCTTACTAATACACTACCTCCAAGCATTTGGTCAGTGCCAGGCTCTAGCTCAGTGGTCATGGAGACAGAAGCAGTCCCTGCCTTCCTAGAGTTACAGGTACATCACAAAACTATTATAGACGTCTGGGTGCCAAGAGCCATCACAGGCTCTCACCACACTCAGTTCACTGAAAAACAAGTGAGAGAAGGGCTGCAAATGCCACAGAAACACCCTGACCTGGGGGTCGGGCCTTCATCAGTTTTCTCCAAAGCTGCCAAGTTGATGGAGTGTGGCAGTCTTGACGATGGGCACACAGAGCAGATGGCACCTGGTTCCTGTGAACTGTCAATGAGGTCACCTTTATTTTTCCTCTTAGTACTCTGAGAACAGAGCTCAAGGCACACATGGCATCTGGCAGTTGAATGGAATCTGTCTGTTTTCTTCTGAATTTACCTCTTTAAAGAGTACATGAATATGTGACAGAATTCTAATCTTGATTCCACCGTCACCACTTTGAAGGAGTCCATGTAGCACGCATTCGAAGATGCTACTTGGCCTTATCCATTCATGCTGCCAGCAGAGCTCACCACGTGTGCATAGTACCTCTGCCAGAGTCTTAAGACAAACGTAGCATTTTCAGTTAGCACTGCCGAATAGTAAAGTAATGAGATCTTTATTCTGTTCTAGAGACCGTAACAATGAGAGAGCTTCTAGGATGATGTAAAAGATCAAGGGTAACTATAAAAAGTTCCTCCCCAGGAGGATTGCAATTTGAGGACAGCCAAGGCAAGAAGACTCCTTCTCAAAGAGCTGTGTGTGTGGTGATGTGTACCTGTCAATCCCATCTAAGTGGGAGGCTGTGATTGGGAGGTTTGCGGTTCCTGCTTGGGCAAGAAAGTTCACCAAGACTCCATCTCAAAGGAAGAGATAGAGTAGTGAATGCTTATCATCCTAGCTACAGTAGAAGGTATAAAATAGGAGGATCACAGTCCAGGCCCAGGCAGAAGGTGAGACCCTATCACAAAATAATCAGTGCAAAAAGAAAAATAAATAAAAGGGGGATTTGAGGTGTGGCTCAGTAGTGGAACTCTGACATAGCAAGCATGAAGCCCTGAGTTCCAACTCCAGTACTACAACCCCCCCCAAACAAAACAAAACAAAAATCTTCCCTAACATTCATGTCAAGCCATGCAAAGAGGGGTAAAGTGTCTGGGTAGCTGTATGAGAGGTAGGGGCTACCAGGCAAAGCTCTCTGGGCGTGTGGCCCTTGGATCATCCCATTCTCCAGGAAGCAAGCAGGAGAAGCAGCAGCTGTTTTATAACAGTGGTCAGCAACAGGTCTACCTGGAAGCATGCTCCTCTGTCTCTCAAGCTTTACACTGTAGCCTTGGAAAACTCAAGCCTGGGGTGAAAGCCTGCCCTGCTCTCCACCAGCCCTGTGTGTTCCACTGGGCTTCCTGGGCCTGCACACCAAACCTCACTCTTTCCCTGTCTGGCCCTCAGGGTCACTACCTCATGGATGTGATGGAACAGTACCGTGTCAGAATTCTATGTGGTGAATGGGCAGAGAGCCGGGGAGAAGGTCTTCCTGCGGAGCCCCAGCTCTTCAAGGCCCAAGGCTGGGGAGCGTGTGCCGTGGGGAACAATAGCACAAGCATGAATCAGCCCTCTTTTGTACTTCTGCTCTGAAGAATATAATTTGTTAATTGATGCTAGTTGTTATGGCTCAATTAAAGATGTCAATACAGAAAATGCTGACTGGGCTATGCTTTGTGATTCAGAGCCAGGTAAATCTAGCCATGCTGTCGTGTGCACAGGTCTGCCAATGGTGGTACACAAGGGTGAGCATCACACGACTGGCATTGGCAATAAACAGACAGAAGACTGGTGAGCAACACGCCCTTCTCAGCCACATAGGCCTTGGGAGGCTCATCCAGGTCATGTGGATGTGTGATTAAGCCTGAGGGACAAATGCTACCTTTCACACAGAAATAGAAACCTGCAAGTACGTTGGCAGCCATCCTCCGGGAGCCTGGGTAGGGTGGGATTCTCCATGCACAGAGGCTGAGTGCTGGGATTTCCAGCTGTGAGGCAGCAATCGCTGAGCCAGCTGACAGCCACATGAAACCAGGACAAGGGCGACTGTCCCTGCTCCGGGCTGGCTTCCCAATCAATGGCAGCTGCTACAGCCTCCCTCTCTGTGGGTGACCAGAGGTGCCAGCCCAGAGAAGTGGAGGGACTAAACACACTGCTCTGCCCTGGTCCCGATCGAGACATCTGAGCCATCAATGCGCCAACCCCCCCTCCCCCAGTCCCCTCTCCTGGTGACTCTGTGATTTGACTGCCAGGATGTACTAAGCATTGTGCTCACTGACCTATGAAGCAGGTGCTATTCTAACTCCACCACGCAGATGAAGAAACTGAGGTAAAGACAAAACTCAGCTCTAATCTGCTGGGATTTCACTCAAGTTACCCACAAAGTCTGAAGGGGTGTAGCACTGTATGCTATGTGACAAACTCTCTCGGCGTCCTAAGCCTGATTCAATTTGCCTGTTTTGGGCCAGGTGTAGGCTCTGGAAGGGATGGAGAGATGCAGAGTGACTCAGGGTGTCTGTATAGAAACAGTACCAGCTTGGTGCTTGACTTCAAGACCTTGTTCTCCTGACAGAGGAGGGGTCCTGGGCTCGCTGAGCGCCTGTGGTAGTTGGGCCAAAGCGCCATGGAGGAGGGGTTAGAGGGGGCAGAGAAGTACCTGCATGGAGCCAGATCTGTGCCAGGGTCATCCAGGGGTGCAGTGGGCCCTGTTTAGGGGCGCTGCTCTGCAGAGACGAGGCCACTTCCGACAGTGCCTGCTCCACTCTTGAGGCTGCTACTGACGTGGCATGGATGGAGCCTGTGGGGGGGGTTGAGAAGATGGCATCAGGGGTGAAAGGGTGGAGCACCAACCACACACCAGACAAAGGACCCCACCCCCATACACAGACACGAGTGCGGACATACACACACCCCTTCCCCAGGATGTTTCTGAGTTATTGTCCATAAAGAAATGGGGACAATCATTACGGTCTGGGACCTCTCTCCCATCCTGTTGCTCAGCTGTTCTTTAGTCAACACACAGGGCACATGCTACGCTAAGCGCCCTCCAGGAGCTCAGCGGCAGTGTGAGAGCAGGGCGGGGCGGTCAGCTAGACACATAGCGAGTGGGCAAGTGTTAACACACACAGAGAAGAAGGGCTACAAAGGGATGTTCCAAAGCACCCACTAAGGGCTGAAACTTAGCCGTCATACGGGAGAGGGCAGGGCAGGACCACACTTGCTTCCTGGGGTAGTGTTTGGAGAAGATGCCCAGCCATTCTACAGACAAACCCGACTTCCCTGTCTCATCAGAGCTGCCTGGCCTTCACGAGTGGACAGCCATAACTCTGGACTGGCATACAAACTACAGAGAGAGCACACTTCTGCCCTGACTATAGCACATGTCTGTGCTTAAGTCTAGCAGTAAATGAGTGGAGGATGGTTTTTACGCCAAAGCTGCTTAGACCGCCACCTAACTGTTCTATAAAACCTGAGAGACTAAGGAAAGAGGGCCACTGAACACATTCACCAGGCAAAGCATAGACGTGGTCCAATAGTCAAAATGGAATGGTGGCCCCTGGGGACCGTGAGGGGGGGAGACCACCTCCTTAAATGGACCCCATCCCCTACCTCCTTCCAACATTCACTCCTGCAGGTGCGGTTTCAGAAATCTGAAACTGTTCATACTCTGACCTGAAGCAATTCTGAATTTATAATTTGTCAGAAAGTTTGATAGGGAGAAAACCATTTCAACATGGTTTATGGCAACTTGTCAAGGTCTCATGAGGTTGAAAACAATGCTAATATGTAAATACTGGCTATGCAAATAAGCTGAGCTGGCTAGACTCTAGATAATACAGAATTGTGATTATAAACATAATTGTAGCTGGGATTTTGAGTGCACCATAAAGGAACTCCAAGCTGGGTGGATGTAGTAGTACACACCTCTAATTCCAGCACTCAGGAGGCGTAGGCAAGAGGATTGTGAGTTCAAGGCCCATTTGGATTACATACTGAGTTCTAGGCCATTCTGGATACAGAGTGAAACCCTGTCATGCATACAAAAAACCTTTACAGTAACAACTGGCTACTGGTAGCCATTTCATTATTTCAACACAATAGTTACATAGTTTCCTATAAATACACTCAAAACTTTAGTGGAGGTTTGGTGGATGGAAGGCAAGGCATTCTACCTTCTGAGGACATCCACAGGCAGACTGGACACCTGGGAGGAGTGCTAGAGAGGGAAAGGTGCTAGCCAAGAAGAGAAAAATGTAGCCAAACTAAAAAGACCCTAACTGATGACATTATGACATGGGAGGGGCCTCTGAAGTTCAGCTATCTACTTTGTTTGGACAAAGTATGCCTAACTCTATTCAAAACGATTAAACTACTGTAAACAATTTTGGTCTTTTTTTTTTTTTTTACAGGAAATCCTATCTTTAACATAAAAAGGACCTGAGGCAGTTTCCCTGGCAAAGATGAATGAAATGAATAATCTGGAAGTTTGTGGTTGCTACTCTGTGCCGTGACCACCAAGCTGGTGTGGCTTCTCATTGGCTACCCTGAACCAGGGCTCTCACCCCTGACTTCATGTGGCAGATACGTGGGGATTTAAAAACTCATGATGTCATAGCTATACTCCAGACTAAATGAGGCATAGCCCAAGGAACAGGGCTGGGCACGTACTTATGGATCATCCCAAGTGATTCATATAAGCAGTTAAGATGGAGAACCTGCAGAGATGGGCAGAAGTGGATAGGACTCATGGTGAAGAGAAGCTGGACACAGACTGTGGCCTGAGCCCTTCTACTTGCTATAACCTGATGGTCATCTGGAGAATAAGGTTCCAAGAACAAGGCTCCTTGTTTTCTGAGAGAGTGGTTCTCAGTTGTCTTGGTCTCACAGAACCCCTTCTGGATTCTGTAAAATTATTAAAGACCATGAAAAGATTTATATGGCTTTTATCTATTGGCATTTACCTCATTAGAAACTAAAGTGAGATGTGTTTAAAATATTCCCTTGTTAGATTCTTTTATAAATTGTATCAAATTACTGCCATAGAAAAAATCCTACTCATGTTCCACCAGATCTTTTGCTACAAGGATCTGTGGCTTTTAGAGGGGCTGATTTTGCTTCGTGGAGCCATTATTTTGTTTGGCCCACAAAGGAACTAATCAGAACTCCTGCCAAAGTTCTTCCTCTTTGTAACATTTATATATGATTAAACTAATTAACTTGGAGTATAGTAATGCATTTATTATGAATGAAGTTGGGTAAATGGTGGTGGTGATGATGATGATGACGATGGTACCTATAATGGTGATAGTCATCAGGTTTGGGGAACAAATTATGTTTTGGGCCCTGTCATTAGCTTTTTGTATAGACTGTTGAAATAATCCCACGAGGCAGGTAGCGATGTCATCTGCATTCATTAGATGACAAAACCACGACTTAATGAGGTTCAGTAACAGCCTACAGTCCTACATCCATTCCAAGATAAAACCAGGATTCAAACCCTGGTCTGAGTGCTGTGAGCCTCCATCTATCCCTGGGCTACGCCAGGCCTCAGGTTCTTGGTGCTTCCATGTGGGCGTCTTTATCCCTGTACAGACCACAGGCTTTACAGTTGATATAACTGTCCTTCTTACTAGACTGTGTAATGTTAGAGAACAGGTATATGTCATCTGCTTAAGGATTTTCAGAGACTAACAATGCCAGGCCCATCCTAGATCTCAGGTCATATTTTGTGGAATGTGGATGGATGAATGAATGAATGAACCATATCAAGAGCCACAACCTTACAGAGCAATGGAAAGAGAGTAGTCCCTCTTTAGGGTATGTGTCTGTGTGCTCTAGACCTCTTCCCTAGCCAAGGATGAAAGGTCAAAGCTTTCATCACCTCAGAGATCTTTCTAGTATGGCACTGCTGCTGGACTGAAAATGACAGATCTCGGTTCAAATTAAACACTGGCATTGTGACTTTCTTCTCTCTGACATAACCAGCCAATTAAACAAAAAGAATTGTGTTTTATCAGAAATACAGTTTTATTTCCTTCTTAGCTAATTTCTTACTACAGAAAGCCTTCTTGTTCTGAACTGCAGACAGATACAGCATTATAGTAGAGTCATAGTAGCAGCTAACAGTAACAGTAAACGTATGCAGTAACTGCTGGCATCTACAATTCTCAGCAACAGCACAATAAATAAAAAATGTAGCCACTGCATTAGAATTTGGAGGACTGAAAACATACATGACCACATGTACCTTCTTGTTCCTTAAGTCTGAAATGGTAAGTGTCAGTATAGATTCTAGATTTTGATTTGTGTAGGTAAACAAGAAAATGCTAGTTCTAACCTATGTATGCTATCTTTCTTCCTCACTGAAGCAAATGCAGTCTTGCACTGTGCATGGCCTAGAGTGGAAATGAACACACTGGGGCTTGAAAAGGGAATCAGAAGGAAGACTAGAGGATATAATCCCAAACTGAAATCCAAGACTCTGCAGAAGTAAGTTTCCAGATAATCAGGTTCAACAGACAGGCAACCTGCCAGGACTGCGGACATCTCTTATTTATCAAACTAACTTGAGAAGTGCTTATCACTGCTCGACCTTGGGGGCAGGCAGCTGTGTGGCCACAGCCGTATCCCACACCAAAGAGATAATGTGCCCCTTCCTTCAGAACTCAGAGGCTTGGAAAAGCCACTGGGAAACAAAATGACCTGAGCATGAGAACACCTCTCAAAATCTGGCCCAGGGTCCGTGATCTCCCTGTACAAGGGGTTCAGGGGCTGAAATGATGTGAATTTCCTCAGCCAGGGCTTCCTCTGCTCTCCTACTTAGACCCTAATGAGAAAAGACTGTTAATCAGTGGATACAAAGGCAAAGTGCTACTTGAGGAATGGTTCCAAGCTTGAATCCACAATCTTCCTGCTTGCTGTTCCTCCTTCCCTCCCTTCTTTCCTTCCTCCCTCAGTGAAAGGAACCGAACCCAGGGCATGACACTTGGGAGGCAAGCATTTTAGCACTTGAGCAATGCCTCCAGCTGCGGGATTTTGCAGGTCCCCTCCTGGACCACCCTGCGTGTGGCATCAGGCGCGGTGGTGGAAAGACATTTCTCCACTGACCTCAGGGCACTGTGAAGTCACGTTCTGCAGCCATGAGTGTGACACGAACACTCTCACTGCTTGGCAGCTGAAACTTTGCCAGAACTCTTTTTCCAGCTATGGAAAGAGACCTCTGTGGTGGATTTCCCCCCCCCGCCCCCTCAAACGGAACAATTACCTATGGGCCCTATTTTACCACCCAAGCTTATCATCATAAGGGATCCCACAGCCAATCATCTTAGGTAAGCAAAAGGCCCAATAATGAAGGAGTTCAGTCATTATGTAGGACTGCCTGGTCCCAGCTGTCTTTTTCTATCTGGTGGTATCAGGCAGGGGATAGTCAACTGGAGTCCTTTGTCCCCTCACATCTGGGCATGGAGAAGGTGAACTAGATATCAGCTGGAATGCTTCCTACCTGGTGGGTGACCTGTAGCAGAGTTGGGGGTTAGATTGTGTGTAAAAGGAGCCACATGTGACGTGGGTTCTTAGGATTCTGGGCAGGTTTTTTGAGTCCCAGCCCTGGAGGTCTAGCTCAGGTGCCTCCTGAGTGAATCTGGGGAATGATGAAGCACATGTGGTCCTGCCCCAAGTCCCACTTCCACCCGTCACCCACATTCTTCCATGCGGCTGCAGCAGATGCCTGCCCTCCTCAGGTTTTGTTTTTCCTTAAAAGAACCCGAGCCAGGGTGGTGTCAGGCATGCGGAAATGACCTCTGCTAATGAATCTGGGCTTTATTTTCTCCAAGTCCCCAAATGGGTCCACATTATCTATCAGCAGACTTTATTCAGCTTCTATTGCTTAGAAACCATGTCCCCCAAACCGTTAGAACAAGGAGGAAAGCAGCCATTCCATCTCCTCACAACCAGAGACCCTCAAGAGCAATCGGAATGACTGAGCGTTCTGCCAGCCCGAGGACAAATGTTCATTTTTCACAGGAAGAGAATGTCTGATTCTCAAGACAGGGCTCCGAGCTACGTCTAGCCAACACCGCAGTGAGCTGGCAGCCACAGCTGCTGTCACCACACCTGCCACCTGCCCCTCAGATCAGGATGTCTTGGGTTGAAGAAGGGGAGGACTGATGATGGCTAGTCACTTAGCTTTGGGAGGAAGAGGAAGAGATAAGGGAGGCCATTTTCATTGCAGCCACGCCCCCGTCCCCCTAAATTAGGCCTATTTTGGTCCCCTCCCTCCAGCCCCCAGGGACCGGTCCTGTGTTTGCTGGAGGGTGGCCTTGTTTTTCTGGGAAGGCTGGAGAGAGGCTGTGACCCCTTTACTGCATGGATCTCTTTCCAATGTATCTGTGCGTGCTTCCCTCTCCTCTCTGCTCGGTGTATCCACCATGGGCCAGCCAGGTGGGACTCTTTCCCCACCCTGAGTAAAGAAGACACTGCGACAGCCACCCCCGCAGCTCTGACACAGGGTCACAATCGCCCAGCGACTCCGACAGCATCCATCACGGTTAGCCCTGATGCGACTGTCTTCTGGGGAAGGGAAAGCTCTGTCTGAGGAAAGCAGGGCAGGACTCCACTAAGACAGGGAGAAAGTGGGCATGCGGGTAGACGCAGCATGCTGCTGGTGGTCACACGGAAGCGTGGGGGAGGCCATTCACACACGTGCGGGAGGACGCCAGCTGTCCGGGTGAGCCGCACCCGTGGCTCTGGGCTAGAGACAGTACTTCCTGCAGGACTACGGAGGGCAGATGCTTCCTGCCCACTAACCTGCCCCGCTGCATATTCACGAGGCTGCTGCTCAGCGTGGCAGTGCTCTGGGCCTCCACCCCAGTGTGTGACTCGACTTTGGCATCAGGGCTAAGTCTGCCAGGCCTGGCGCGACTCTAACTCTGGACACTCACTTGCATCTGAGCATCACACTTTCTGCCTTGTCAATCTCCTGTCATCTCACTCAGCTTTGCTTAAAGAATGACACCACAGAGTTAATTAAGGGGAATCATATTAAATGAATATTAATTTATCCAAACAATAAGAAAAAAGGCTTTCACTGCCAATGGTTACATATCTATATCATGGCTGAATTTTTGAATATTGTTACTACACAAGAATATGGGATTCCAGGGCTGGGAAGGTGGCTCAGTGGTCGAGCACTTGCCTTGCATGCATGAGGCCCTGGGTTCGATTCCTCAGCACCACATAAGCAAAAAGAAAAAAAAAGCCAGAAGTGGCGCTGTGACTCAAGTGGTAGAGGGCTAGCCTTGAGCTGAAGAGCTGAGGGACAGCGCCCAGACCCAGAGTTCAGGCCCCACAACCGGACCTCCCCCATAAAAAAAGAATATGGGATTCCAGCATGTGCTGGGAGGGAAATGACACATAAGCATACATTTCTCCCCCACATGACAGCAGCTCTGGAGCGGTGCCCAGCCCCTCCCACACCTTCCATCCTCGGGGTGGAAGGGGGGGGGAGGCTTCTTGGGGAGCCATGTCTTAGGGAGAAAGGCTCCTGGCTGGACCCTAAACCCAGCACCAATAACTGGTAAACCATAAATGGAGTAAGTATTAAACTTGTAGTTGTCAAGATGAGGAAACTAAAGTCCAGAAAGATAAAACGAAGTGCAGGGTTCCTGTGTGGAGCTGACCCTTGAACTCGTGCTCCCCGCTGCTGAGGGAGTGGAGCTGTTTCCATGGAAACTATCCAAGGCTCTAGTATAGATACATTGAGCCTCACTTTGAGCAATAACGGCTGTTTGAGGGGTTTTAATGTAGCCTGATTTTCTGAAAAAAAATCAAGATTTTTTTAAATGTCTCTGTAGAACTCAATATTAAAAGAGTTTGTTTTTTGAAGAAGAGCTCTAAAGTGAAGCCAATACTCAGACCAGCCTCTTTGCTATTATGGATTGTTTCTAAACCATGAGTGAAGCCACATGTAGGCAGAGCTGTACTTCAGGGGGAATCAACTCCTTGGGATGAGAGCAGGAATTTGCCATAAGCTAAAGGCTCTGGCTGTTCAAATTCACTAGAACATCAGAGCCATCAGCAGCTTCCCAAATGTAATCAAAGGAACATTAATTCCATAGAGGAAAAAAAAAGATAAAATTAGTTCATGAATACTAGGTCAATGTCAAGAGTCTTGATTTTTTTTTAAAAGGACCTACCTGAGCTTTTAATGTAAATCACAAATATCTAGGCAGGAGAGGATGATTTCCCTAAAATATGTATTCAAATGAAACACCCTTAAATGCAATCACTCACCACTGACTTAATAGATGTGATCCTATGTCCAGAGAACTGCTCAGTCTCTTTTAGCTTTTTTACTTTATTTTTCTGTCACCAATGGGGCTTGAACTCTGGGCCTGGGCGCTGTCCCTCAGCTCTTCAGCTCAAGACTAGTGCTCTACCACTTGAGCCACAGAGCCACTTCTGGCTTTTTCTGTGTATGTGGTGCTGAGGAATCAAACCCAGGGCCTCATGCATGCGAGGCAAGCACTGTACCACTGAGCCACCTCCCAGCCTTCCTTTAACTTTTGATTAATGTGCTTTTAAATTTTATAATGTCTATCTTTAGGACAATTAATGATTAGAAGCCCCCTTTTTTTCTGTACTGGAAGACTGTGTTGGAAAGGATATCAAGATTCAACTGGTTCTGTCCACCTATAATTTGGAGACGACCTGCCTTGGGTGTGGGGGCTAGGAGCTGTACTCTGGTGATCAGGGCCAGAAGCCTTCTCAACTATCCACTGATGGCCGTGACCAGGGGGCTTTTCCTCCCAGGTTTTCCTTTGTAGTCCTCAGAGCAATACTGGCTCCCCAGGGTGGAAGCCCAGGCTGCAAATCGGGAGAGCTGGCCCCAGCTGGCAGAGTGGGCAGGCAGGCGGCAGCAAGATGTCCACATCGTCCCCACATTCCCCACACTGGACAGCCACAACACAGATTCCATGGGAGGGAAGTGTGATGGTGGAGACCCTCGGGAGGATTAATAGATTGGTAAGCTACTTACTAACTGAAAAAAGGGAGGGAAAACCATGAAAGTATGCTTCTGGAGAGTTGCCTTGGAACAACAGATCAAACCAAAAATTAAAACCAAGAAACAGAACAGTTGAAAAAAAAAACACCACCAAAATTAAGGCTAAGAAAGCAAAGAATTCTGATAACCTTCCAACTGTAAGTCTGGCTGTCTGGGATCAGATTTCAACAGTGACATATATTTTTCCACTAACAATGAATTAAAAAAAAAAGCTAAAGTAAAAGAGAGGCTAATGGGGCATTCCCTTCTACATCTACATATTTACTTGCACATGGACACTGACTAATTCATGTAATGTCTTGTTTCCAGAGCAGGAAATTCCAAAAGGGAAAACTAATGAATCAAACAGGTTTCAAATCTTTCCACTTATTAACCCTAATTCTGAGTCCAGCAATGTGCAGGGTTAGGCGAGTTTTCATTCCTTGGAAGTCAAAGGATGGGAGAGAGAGAGTTAGAAGACCTCAGTCTTGGCTACCTGCTTGTCCTAGAAAATACTTGGGATTCAAGTTCATTGCAACTGTGTCAAGAATAAAAAAACTACATTTATAGCTGGGTGTGGCAGCTCATGCCTGTAACACTAGCTACTCAGGAAGCTGGGATTAGGAAGAGTGCAGTTTGAGGACAGCCTAGGCAAAAACTTCATGATTCCTCTATATCCCCAATAAAAGGCTGGGTGTGGTACTGTGTGCCTGCCAGCACAGCTATGTGGGAAGCATAAATAGGAAGACGGTAGTCCAGACTGGCTGGCCAGAAGACAGATCCTAATATGAAAAACAACAAAAGCAAAAAGGGCTGGAGGTATAGCTCAGGTGGTTGAGTATCTACCTGCTTAGTGAGTCTAAGGCCCTGAGTTCAAACCTCAATACCACTGGCTGGGTGCCTGGAACTCAGGAGGCTGAGATCTGAGGCTCAAGGTTCGAAGTCAGCCCAAGCCAGAAAGTTTGTGAGGCAAGTATCTCCAACTGATTGCCAAAAAGGCTGGAAGTGAGCTGTGGCAAGTGGTAGAGGGCTATCCTTGAGTACAAAAACTCAGGGGCAGCACCCAGGACCTGAGTTCAAGTCCCAGGACCCCCTCCCCCACAAAACACAACAAACAGAGAATCCTCAGTACCACTCAGAATGTACACCCTTCTCTAACTAACTAAATGTACCCCAGGGAGGACTTGAGAGCTTCAGGTTAGCTAAAACATCTGGCTACTGTCTCATCACCCACCAACTTCCTAACTAATCAGAGAGGGGGTGACCCAGTTGAAGAGCCAGAACTGCCATCTCCAAAGGCTTGAAAGAACACAGGGTTCCCAGCATGCAATGGGAAAAACATGGGCAAGGGGTGGAGATAGGTAGACTTGATCTGCAGAGCAGATGGGGCAACAGGGACATATGCTATTGTCTTGAAATGGGTCCTTATATTGTATGTAAAAATGGGCATGGTGGTCTATGCTTATAATCCTAGCTACTAGGGAGGAGGAGGCGGAAGGAGTTTGAATTTGAGGTCTAGATAAAGTTACAAAGACCTTATCTCAAAAATGAAACTAGTAGGGTGCTGGTTGGTGGCTCATGACTGTAATCCTAGTTGGGGGGGAGGGGGGAGTGGCTGAGATATGAGGATCTTGATTTGAAGCCAGCCTGGGAAGGAAAGTCCATAAAACTCTTTAAGCACCAAAGAGCAAGAAGTGGAGTTGTGGCTCAAATGGTAGAGAGTACCAGCCTTGAGAAAAATAGTTGAGGAACAATGCCCAGAATCTGAGTTCAAGCCCCAGAACAAGCAAAACTAAACAAAAAACTAAGCTAGTTGAGTGCCAATGGCTCATGTCTGTAATCCTAGCTACTCGGGATGCTGGGATCTGAGAACTGCAATCAGCCCAGGTAGGAAAGTCTGTGAGTCTCTAATCACCAATTTTCCACCAAAAAGTCAGAACTGAAGCTGTGATAGGGCACCAGCCTCAAGTGAAAAAGCTAAGGTACAGCATCTAGATCCTCATTTCAAGCCCCACACCAGTACTGGCAGCAAAAAATAAAACAAACAACAACAATAACAACAAACCCACACAAAGACTAAAACAAACCAAAACCACTATAAAACTCAAAAAAAGAAAAAGAAAAAAAGATGGCTGGAGTCATAGCTCAAGCAATCTAGTGCTTGCCTGCCATGAGGCTCGGGGTTCAATCCTCAGTGCCATCAAAAACAAAGTTAAAATAAACTCCAAAAAAGATGATGTAATAAAGCAATCTTTCTGGAAAAACCCAAGTTGGCAACTGCCCTTAGGTATTATATTAAGGAAAAAAATGTCTGTTTTAAAGTGGATTAAAAATCAACCTAAGCAGTTTATAAATATCATCATCATCTTCCATTTCATATAATTGGAGTTGCCATAAAAACAAAGTTAGGCATAATTAACATGCAGATGGATAAGGTCAGGAGTGTCTGATGGTGTGAATGGTTTATTGTAAAGGTCTTGGTTCCTGTGCTTTGCGTGTGTGCGCGTGTGCGCATGCTCGCACACACACGCGTGTGCTTAGGGGCCAGGTGAGCCCAGTGGTCATGGTAAGTAATCCTAAAGACAGCTCAGCAGAGAAAGCATTCTTTCTGGCAGCAATCCCCCTATGAGCTTTTGCTCAGCATCTGACTGAGCATTTGGAACAACGATGAGCCCTTATAAATCTCACACTCAGAGATTAAATTTTCTGGCAGTGTGGGCAGTAAAGTGAACATTAAATAAATGAGTAAAAGAAAACAAGGATGGACTCTCCTGGTGAGATTCATATTTAGGTCACTTTAAAAGGACCTTGCTAGCCAATTTGTTTCATTTTAATAAAGGGATTTGGGGGTTTTGTTGTTGTTGTTGGTGGTGGTGGTCGTGGTTTGGATTTTTTTAAATTGTTGTTGTTGTTTCGGTCCTGGAACTCCCCAAAGTAGCCTTTCAAAATTTCTGTATTATTTAAAAGCAAGATTAAGCTAAAATGCTATCCAATTTCCCTACACAGTTTTATGACACAAATCCTCCATTTTCCTTCCTTGCAAATGGAAAACCATTTATGGCACTGCTTCTCAGAGCATGTTCCGTAACTCACAGCTGTGGGGTCACACAGGGGTTGCCTATAGAGCAGATTTCTGGGCTGCCCTGTGGGGTAGGGCCAGAGGCCTGGCAGTTCTGACAGCTCCACGTGCGATTCAAACTCACAGCAATGTCTGGCAAGATGTATGACCTTTAGCTTTAGAATATAGCCTCCATTATTATATACTGTTTGGAATAAATTAACTTTGAAAGTGAAACCCAGACTTAAATGATGATTTGTAAGACATTGTACTTTAATTTTTTCTTTAGCAGGATTACTTTTATGCATTTATATCAACTTCAGGAAAGCCCAGAAGGACACAAGAGCTGGAAGTGGTGCTTCCAAACTCTGCTTGTTCAGCTCAGGCCTGGTGTCCTTCACTTTTTCAGACAAGGTTGGAACTCTGGCACTAATGTCTGCACTCTCAGATTTCCTTCTGCCTTGAACAGTTTTGGATTATAAAATAAGTAAGATCTTCTCTCTGACAAGTTTGATAGTTTCCTTTCCAGCTTACAGGTTGGAAGATCATCAGAAAACAAAACATCAGGCAAATGAAGCAGATCAAACAAGAAAGGAAAAACCATGTTTACAGAGAGAGGGCTCCCGGCGGGGACCCGAGTCACCGAGTGCATGACTTGCGGGGGGCCACACAAAGGTATCAGGTTTGGGATGAGAATGAAGATGAGAAGATACAAACAGGTGGAGAGGAGATTCAGTTCTTGAAAGAGAAGAGGAGGAGGAGGAGGAATCTGACACTAAAAAAGTAAAAGAGAGAAAAAAAAGATAAAAGCAAAACAAAAACAAAAACCTCTTCAGGAACACAAAGAAAGAACGAACTAGCTTTTGATATACTCACATATGCTGCAAAGAAAATGAGGTCATGTAATAATACACAATCATCCCTCTACTGGACAATACAATACAAAGTGCATTTTTGAAGAGAACCCATTTGTTTTTCCACTGGTTATTGAACTTTTCTGCAATAACATCATGGAATTCAAAACAACTCAGATTTACCTGGGCACAGATTCAGCAGCGTGATCCAGTGAAAACAACACATCTTTAACTTATAGCACCCAGGGCAGTCTGTGGGACACTATTCATTTTTCAGTTGGAAAAAGGGCTAGAACTTGACTTTCCATATGTTTGTTACGTGTGAGAAGGATTTATGGAAAGTGAACTTTCAGACTAATACTTGCCAAGGTATTAGCAGTCCCTGAAGTGTGGGCACAGATCATGGTTCCCATGCCAGGCTTTCTGAGACTGTCCATGATTGGGTACCCTCTCTGGGCATTTTGGAAAGGAAGCTAGTGCTTTCATATCTGACAGCTGGTGAGATCTGTGGCAATGTGGAGATCACTGCAGCTCCCAACTAGAAACATGTCCCAATAAAGGGCACCAAGCTTCCATGTTAGGAAAAAAAAATTGTTTTGTTTTGGGTAGGTATCTGGTAATATCTACCAATGATTAAAGACAAATCCTTTTTATCCCACATCCTGTTTTGAAGTAAAAGGAAGAAAAATAATATTTTTTTTCATTCTCTATTTAAGGAACTACCAACTTATTGCAAAGAAAAGACAGTGACTCATAGTGTCAAAGTAAAGATTGTCACTCCATTTGATTCTTCTTTGGGGCTGGCTAGGGCCTCCTAGAGGCAGGGGAAAGGGAGCCAGAGGCCATCAGACAGGAATCGGGGTCTCTGAGGGGAGCTTTCTGCTGTGCTAGCTACCGCGGACTTGGCCCGTCTCCAGACTGCAGATGCACGTCCTACCTCATATTATTCCACAGATCTGCACACGGATAAGCTCAGAGATGGAAAATAAGCTCCTAGCTAGCCATTCACTTCTGGAATCAAGAATACTCAGTCTGTACTGCATAACGACCTGGGATGTATAACCACGGCCTTGTGTTTACATTTTTTAAAGTTTTTATCTGTCAGACATACATTCTAAAATTTTAACAGGCAGAATTATGATGTCTTAAAATACTTCATAAAAACCAAGTGTGGGATAGGAGAAATAGATGAAAGGAGTAACCGCTGAAAGTTAGTGGCAGGTTATGATAATCTATTCTGGTCTGATCATCTCAATTTATTTAACATTTCAACATAACTGAAATTTAAATTAATTAATGAATAAATTTAACTCTGGGAAAACCCAAAACCACTCCAAAAGCGGACCTTTGTTCTCATCAGGGAGTATGTCTGCAGACTGGGGGTACTGGCCTGGGGCTCAGTTATGGAATCAAGACAGTAAAAGTTCATCTTCTCTTTGGCATGCCCCCTTCTGATGTCGGCCTTGTGTGGCTTTGCTCATAGGGGGATGGGGGGGGAGACCTGTGCCCTTCAAAGTGGATTTAGGAAAGCAGTTAGGCATTGAGCATGGTGTAGACCAGTGCTGAAGACAGAATTCACTCGTCAGGGCTGAGATCTCCCAGACTAACTCTGATCTCGGAATCACTTCTGTTTAATTCAGAACCATGCTGACCTCCCTGTTCTCTTTTCTAAATGAGCAGTGCTATAGTGACTGCTTGAAATCAGCCAGCCTCCCCCGGCACCACGTGAACACCCTGTGCCTGAGCTGGTGCTGGATGGTAAAGTGAACCACAGTTCATGGAATACATCAGCCCCGCAACAGAATAAGGAGAGTCTCCAGGATGGGGCAGAGGCATTGTCAGGATAGGCTAGCAGCGAAAAGTAGCTTATGTATGGGTATGGGAAACAGTGCGTATGCTTCTTTGGCTAGAGAAAGACCAGAAGAGTAAACAAAAAGCTAGGAAAAATGGTTGCTTTTGGAGAAAGGGACAATGCGGGTGCAGGGATGGAAACAACGAATCTTAGTGGAAGCTTTTGAGTGCTGGCTTTTGAATTATGCAATGGATTTCTTCTTGAAGTGAAATCAAGATGTGAGGAATGACCAGATCTGCAGGCAGGTTGTCCACTTAGGCGTGTAAACAAGGTAAGAGGAGCTATTCCTCCTGACACCTCCCCACAAGTCACATCCAATAACACTGGGCTTCATAAACCAAGACAGAGGCAGCGTGTCCATTTCTAGGTGAACTTTCCTAATCTTTCAATGTCTCTAACACTGTCATTTCACATTTGATTCTCATAGACCTCTATTTTCTTGCTCCTCTGGTGCCTTGGTTTGACTGATGGTATGCAAACATGCTTTGTGAAAGGGATTCCTTTGAATGGTTCAACAAGATGGCATTGACCTGTCTGCCTGGGGACAGTGAACCCCCCCCACCCCCAATTGTTCTGGAAGAACATAGGAACCAGCGGTTCAAACATCTGGGTTCCCAGGTAGTGAGTGGGGGACCCACCCTCCTTGAGAGAGTGACTGCATGAATGGCACTAAGGCAAAGGAGGAGAGGAAGCAATGGCTTGTGCCACAGACACAGCCTATACAGCATGACACATGAGGTGTCACCTGTGGGGTGGGACGGTGACTTTTAAGAGGGCTAGGAAAATGCCCCCAGGGGCGAAGAGGCATATGAACTAGGGCCTCATTTACTTCCTGTGGTTATCTGTTTTCATTGTGCTGTGACATTCACATCTCAGGACCTCTGGGAAAATAAAGGTCCAAGCCAGCTGGAAAGGAAGAGGTGTGGATTTAGCATGACTGTCCTCACAAGATACTAAGAAGGAGCAGAGGGGCCGACAGCAGCAGCAGTTTTGAATCTGTCCACATCGCTGCAGGGCCATAGTAAGTGTCTCTTGCTTCCCTCCTCTCTGCTGCACCTCACCCTGGCTACAGCTTATGACTTAGCTACCGGGAGGAGTTGGACAGCTCCCTGGCAGGACCACACCTCCCCATATAGGATTCCGTGCACTGTGCCAGTCCTGTTTGGCCTGGCTTTCAGTCTATGCTCACCCATGACTGACAGCCAAAGAGGAGAGGGGAGCAGTGTGTACTGGGTGGGTGTAACCTGTGGCTTGGTCAGCTGCAAAGTGAGCGAAGTTCAAATTTGCCTCACTCCTCATGCCTAGTCATCTTTTCTTTTTTTTTTGTTGTGTTGGTTGTGGGAACTGAACTCAGGGCCTGGGTACTGTCCCTGGGTTTTTGCTCAAGACTAGCACTTCACTTTGAGCCAAGGCTCCACTTCTAGTTTTCTGGTGGTTAATTAGAGATAAAAGTCTCAGAGACTTTCCTGCCCAAGCTGGCTTTGAACCGCAATCCTCAGATCTCAGCCTCCTGAGTAGCTAGGATTATGGGCATGAGCCATCAGTGTCCAACTTTTTTTTTTTTAATGTGCCAGTACTGGGGCTACACCTTAGGGCCTGCCTGGGCACTGTTTCTTAGCTTTTTCACTCAAGGTTGGTGCTCTACCACTTTGAGCTACAGCTCTATTTTCAGCTTTTATGTGATTAAGTGGAGCTAAGAGTCTCACAGACTTTCCTGCCCAGTTTAGCTTTTAACTGTGATCCTTAGATCTCGGTCTCCTGAGTAGCCTGTAGGATTACAGGGGTGAGCCACTGGCTCCTGATTGATACCTAGCAGCGTTTTGACCCAGCGCCCCGGGGCCTTGCATCTGATTCCTCAGGCTGACTTTCACCTTGTGGAGGAGAGCTTCTGCAAGAATGCAGGCTCTGCAAATGCCACCAGACGGGGCTCCCCAAAGCCCCGTTCCTCCCACCCAGGTGGGGTCAGCTTTCCCAGGGTGGGTAGGCCCAACTTCCTTTGCAAGGTTTTGTCTTGGGAGTTGGGGTATGGCACAAGGATTGACAAGGGACCTTAAGGCTCCTTTTGCAAGGCCAGTTCCCCAAAGACCGGGCCATTAGACAGGGATGGAGCCTTAAGGGTCCTCTAGGGGTGAAGATGTGACAGGAGCGGGTTCTGAATGATGTTCTAGAACTACCTCTGAGGCTCTACGCCAAGTGAATTTCATTAAGTTTGTGAGTCTGCTGAGTCTCCCAAACTGCGCTTGGCATTATGGTTGGATGGCTTATTGGGAGACATCCTTATTCCCCTGTACTCAGTCAGGGGTGGAAATGTTTGCTTGAGAGCAGTGTGTGCTCTAGGCCTCCACAAGGGCAGTGAACCAGCCCAGGGGGCTCAGCAGCTCCCTGCCACTCCACACATGGGTACAAGTGTATTTAAATGCGTATCGGATTAGCAGTCAGAGGCTGAAGCCTAGAGGGAAACTAGAGGAATGGAAGAAAACATGATGGGGATGGAAACCATAGCCGACTTTAGTTCCAAATTTTAAGTTCCCAGAATAGGTGGAAAACCCAGATTTCAGCATTGTGATGAACATATATTATCATGACTAGCTCTACCCCCTAACCCCCTGACACCCCTTGATCCAACACTTGGATAACCATTGGAGGAAATCTACCTCAAATCAAATCTCCCCCATTTGGGTGAGGAACTCTCTTCATCCCTAGGCCCTGATGATTTCATGCATACCACGTGGCGCCCAGCCCTGCATACTGCTAGCACCATTTCATCCCCCCTGGCCTTTGATTCTCACCTGTCTCAGGATCGCTGAAGTCTGGCAAAGTGATTGTATTAAGCTGTCGTCTGTCAGCGATGGTTCTGTCTAAGAGGCTGCTACCACGTCCAGAGTCACTGCAAAACATATTGGGATGTCAGTCACCTGGAAGGCGGGAAGGTAGCAGAGAGATCCAACCTCTTCGGACTCCTGAGGGGCATGCTGGAAGGTCCTTTTTACATGGAAAGAGGCTGGCTTCCCCTGCCAGGCCAGGCCAGGCCTGGGATGGGCCTCATTCCAGCATTCAGTATCCCTAATACGGCTTAACCCACACCCACAGATCCTTGCTGATTTTACTCCGCCATAATAAGAGACGAAAATGGACATTTCATGCCAGTTTTCTCATTTACTAGGCAAGGAGAGACTGGTTGGCATTTTGTCCTGTGATGCTTAGAATTCATAGAGCTCCTGATCATACCACCCCTTGACATGCCTCTACCAGCCACTGTGCCATGTAGGTCACCCACAGTTTTTCCCTGATGCCAGGGTTCCATCTTCAGACCAGGTAAGTGAGAATTTCAGGGGCAGATACTAGGTTCAAGGGCCCCGGAACCTTGCTTTTCAGAGTGACGGTTCGGGAGCACGAGCCAGTCTTTCAGCTGGATCACATGGGTAATATTTTCTTTAACAACTGAGGAAAGGGAGGTCTGAGGGATTTGGGGAGCATAGGGCAGGGGTTTTATTGCCCATCCCCCACTGCCATTTGCTCCCATTTCCTGCCCTGCCCACCTCACTGATCCTTATCCCCAGCATGGCCTACCAACCCAGTATGGCACCATTCAGCCACGTCACACGTTACCATAGTAAGGCCTTCCTGACAAGGAAACAGTTAAAGGATCTTATCCCATATAAACCACTAACCAAAAGATCTTTTTGAAGCTTGTAAGTAAAAATCATTACTTTTTTCTCTCCTCTTATCCCCTTAATCTATTTGGGGGCTCCAGGAGTGAGCTTTTGGTGCTAAGATGCCCGAATTCCACAATAAAGGGGCGCAGTTTCCTTCCTGCATGCAGCTGTTGCTAAAGGCAGTACAAACAAGATTTGGTATGAAACTTAATATAGTTTACAGGCTGTAATTTCCACATCCAGTGATGCAGTTAGAGAAACCCACAGGACAGAGGAAGCATCCTTCCATGTAGACTTTTTGGCAGCCCCTACTTATTTTATCATCCCAAACAGTGTTGTTGTTTTTGGAAACTGTGCTATTAATTATTTCTACAACTGAGAAACTATAATGACTCTGACTAAAGATAACATAAAAGTATGCACATGTTTTCATTAATCAGAAAAGTAACTGAAAATTGGCAGACATTGAGTAGACATGAGTAGACATTCTATTCATGTAGCATCTTTACTATAACAATCAAGATTGATTATCCAAATGCTACCATAACTCCTCATTTGAAAGGGTTTTAAGAAGACTTTGTTGCAAAATACCGTGCCTTATCATCATTGTTATTATTACTAGTGTTACTAAAATTCAGGACACATGGTGAGGAGTTGCCACTTCATGGAAGGAGCTGTCTGGAAAGTCAGTGCCCACACCTGGGGTTGTTCCAGCCACAGTGTCATAGGCTTCCATTTCACCTCGTTTTACAGCTTGAGCCTCACTGTCATAGGTACTACTTTGACAGGATTCAGAAACTGGGGCTCTAGAACCTGGAAAGGGGATCATGGCTCTCATACTACCGTTGTCACTAATGAATGAGAAGTCCCTCCGAAGAAGGGACAGAACTGTGTAAGGATGGAATGAGTTTGTATAGATAGAGAATTCTGGAGAGTTCTAGCTTCTAGGTACAAGCCAAGTGTCATAAATATACCTGCCCACAGATGTATATTTGGGACTACCCACATTCAGCTCAATTTCTTGGCTTGTCTCCCACAGACAATTGGTGTACAAGCACCAATTAGCTATTTAAAGTGGGGATGCTTTTGTTACCATATTGAATGTTTAATCTCTAGAAATAATTAAGTATTTGTGATGGATGCTGGATGCTTCAAGCCATCTTTAGTTCTTCATTAACTCAGTGCAGAGTTTTAACCAATCGAGATTTGAATGGCAAAGGCAAATGCCCCTTTTTCCATGGGGTGAAGGGGCCAAGTGTGGGCACTGCCCCACCTTTAGTCCTCTTAAGTCTCTCACTCTGACCAGTCATCTCATGCAAATTTAAAAGTCACTTTCCTTTCTCCCTCTGGGACACTATCTGCTTGGGCACCTTCCCGCCATGACCTACCTACCACCTCTCTCTTTCTCTCATTGATCCTTAGGCTGCCAGATGAACCATCTATCATCCATCTATCATCTATCCCCTTCTCTCATTGGTCCTTAGGTTGCCAAAGCATTTCCCAGGGAAGAGAGAAAAGTCAAGTCTGGTCAGTGGTGCCAGGGAACAGTTTAGGGAGCAAAACTGAAAGGACCCCCAACCCATGGTACTGAAGCTAGAAATGTCTGTATGTATAGATGGAAATGCCCAGGGAACTTTTTTTTTCTATTAGGAATGAAAATTCAATGTATATTCTAATGATGTTAAATTTATACTGGAAATTGTAAGCTCCCCTCAGAAATTATGTGTTCCACAGCCATACAGAGGCTAAACACAGGAGTCAGTGGTGGAGGTGGATCAAACCCCTGGAGCTCTTGTCACAGCTTTGCCTCCTTCCACCTCCAGTGCATGGCACATGATCAATTTTGGGTGTAAGGGAGGGGCTGGCGCAGAAAACCAGAGCAGAACAGGTGGGAGGGGCTCCTGCTTTCCTCCAAGCCTCCAAGGCCTGGATTCTAAGACTGATGCAGGTTCTCAGATATCCCTGAGTCTCAACTTTCTCATCAGTAAAGCAGGTATGATATAACATGACATTCGTCCATTCTGTCATCTTTGAAGATGAAATGAGAGCAACGCCTTAAAAAGAAAAGCTACCTCTAAATGCTGGGGACTATTAATATGAAATAAGATTTCCAACTTCTGATGGAGGCTAGAATGAAGGAAGTCTGTTCTAACGGTAAAGCTTATTTGCTGTAAAGGGGTTGAAACAAGACTTAGGAAGAAGAAAATTTTCTTCCAACCATGGAGTTCCCAATCCATGGTTAAATAATAGGGATGATTGGTTCAAGTAGCAGCAAGGAGAGGAGTAGGGAGAAGTAGTTAACAATAAAATTTTTAAAAAGACAAGGAAACTGTCACTTCAAGAGGCAGCATGCTGTCATGGAAAGAGCCTTTATATTAGACAGACTTGGTTTGAGTCATAGCTCTACTGCTTGTTTACTGGGAAAATGTAGGCACATTCATTTAGCCTCTTTTGGCTTCCATTTCATTTCCTATAAAATGGAGATTACAATAGTTAATCTTGCAAGGCTACTAGTGCAGGGATGGAAGGCAATACATAAGTGACCTAGAACAGTACTGGCATGGGGATGTTTTGGTGGCAGCAGTCATTACTGTCCCTAGCTGACCCACTGTAATACCAATATAGAGATCACACTGTGACTTTCTGCTTTGATTCTGGTCACATGCACACGGTCCTGAGTGGCCAAGTGAATATGTGCAGGAACTGAAGGAGCTTTACACTTCACTATGGAGAGGAGACAGGAGGCAGCTTTCTATCATACATACAAGACCTAGAGAAAGAAAGCCCAGGCTTCTGAAATGACCATTACTTCACCAAATGTATACCAGAAAGAATGCCCCTACCATTTTTCTCAGAGTAAGACTCAGGCTCTACCACTGTAGTGGAACCCTACTGGCCCAGTTCTCTGAGGCCCAGTTCAGTGACTAGTTCATATGGTGAATGAAGAAAAGTTGGGCGCCGGTGGCTCATACTTGTAATCCTAGCTACTCAGGTGGCTGAGATCTGAGGATCTCAGTTCAAAGCCAGCCAGGGTAGGAAAAGTCCATGAGACTCTTATCTCCAATAAACCACCCAGAAAACCAGAAGTGGTGCTGTGGCTCAAGTGGTAGAGCGCTTGCCTTGAGCTGAAGAGCTCAGGGAGAGCACCTAGGCCCAGAGTTCAAGCCCTACAACCAGCAACAAGAAAAAAGAAGAAGAAGGAGGAGGAGGAGGAGGAGGAGGAAGAGGAAGAAGAGAAGAAAGAGGAGGAGGAGGAGGAAGAACAAGGAGAAGGAGCATGAGAAACCGAACTATTGAGAATAGTCAGGCTCTGGCCACTCACTGATGCTCCCCACCTCTTCCTCTGGCCTCCTCTGAGGCTCTGTGTGAAACCTCAGGATAGCCTTGGAAGAGCCTGGGAAAGACTAGGAAACCCAGGGGCAGGTTGTAGCACAGGGCCCGCTACCACTGGGCATGCGTAGAGCTGGGGCTCGGGAGCCAGGAAGTCAGCAGGAACCTATTCCGGATGGAAACCAACTGCTTCCTGCCAAAATCTTGCTGCTCAATTTTCAGTGTACTTTATTTTTAGGAAAGGATGCTTCTTCCTGAGATTCTGCCCTTTTCTAAAAGCTCCACATGCCCTGAAGGCTGACCTAGGCTGCTGGGGCCACACTGGCACATCAGGAGGCTGCGGAGTGGGTAGAACCTGGCAGAGGCCAGCCCTCCCTCTACAGGCCTCACTCTCTGGCCTGGGTCACTTTCTCACCCGCAACACAAGAACATATCTAAATGGTGACAGCTGGAGAGAAAACATCTATTTATCACCTAGGGAAAAAAAAAGAATGTTTAAACCAACAGGAAGCTCTTTAGTAAGGTGCTTCTCAGTCTACTTGCCCGGACCCAGGGCGTTAGGAGGTGACCGCCCCATCAAGCTGTGTGTGTCAGGGGGGAAGAGTGGGGGGTGGCTGGTCCTTCCTGTTCTGGCACTGAAAGATCCTTCAGGGAATGGAAGAAGCATGCAGAGCCCAGACATTTGGTTACGTATTTTCAAAAGGCTTTCCAATTCTGCTATTTTGTTCTCCTCACATTCAATATTCTTGGTTGCTAAGTGGGAGGAAATGTGGGGAGGTGGGAGAGGTGTGGAGAACTGAGGGAGAATTGGCAAGGCGAGAGCTGATGGGTTTATTTTCTCCATTGGAAAGGAGAGACAGGCAAAGGGTGTGCTCCAGCATGGAGGCAGCCAGCTGCAGTGACGGCTGCATCCAGGGTACCAGGGTACCAGGCAGCCACCCCAATCTTGACACTACTGATGGGCTGGGAGTAAGGGTCCTCTGGGGAGATGAATATAGGCAGTTTCCATTTCTGCTTAAGACTTAGACAAGGAGAGACCGCTTCTAAATGAAAATCATCTTTTACTTTTGGATCAAACCTATGAAAGAGAAGTGGCCAGACTCGGGATTACTTGCGTCTCACCAAGAGAAAGGCCAGCCTGGGGCAGCAGGGACCTGTCACAGGTAGTAGCTGTAAAGGGACTCTCGTAAGGGGCCGGCTGTTGTCGGGGCAGGCTGTTCAGCAGGCTTGTTCGCCAGTCTGGGCTTCCTGGCTCATCTGACACCAGTTTACATCCCCTTCATAGGCCCTGGTTTCAAATACTCGTTTTTTAGTGGCAGAAACTCTCCTCCATTTGCTGCTACCTAACTTGCATCCCAGCATTTATCTGGCTGTCTCTGCAGACTACAGCCATCAGCCAACTAGCCTGTCTCCTCCCTGGCTGGGTTGGGCAGGTCACACCCTTGGCTCTCACTTCCTATCTGAATGACATCTTTTCAGGCTTTTGACTCTTCAGAGCATACTATAGTTTATAGGTACATCTCACTGTGAATATACCATAAGATATTCGTGTACATGCACTCAAATCACTGAGTCCATCTTCCTTAACAGGGCAGCAGTCTTGAGCGAATGGGCGATTGGAGGTCTCTTGGCAGACTGGTTGTCTGGCTGCTCTTCCCCACATCAGCTGATTCTAAAGGGTGGCATCTGACTTCCTGTTGACTAATCTACTCTAGAACACTGAAGAAGCAGAAGTTAACTTGCAGAAAACTGATAGTAAGACAAATGGGTCTGTGTAATATAGCCACAATTGATCTTTACCCTGGATATGGTTGTCATTGCCTAGATATGGTTTTGCTTCTGTTTGTAAATTTATTTCAGCATTTCTGCCCATGGATATCTATCTAAATTTGTTTCTGAGTGGATCTTAACAGTGTACTTGTTCCTTCATTAGTTAATAAGGCAAATAAGATCTATGATATGTGTTTATCTTATATTAGTCATGGATTTAACTTTGAAAATTGTATATTATGCTAACAACAATTTTCCTCTCCCTTCGAAGGACACAGGCTGTTCTTAAACAGAAGGTGTTCTAAAGAACCCCACTGGAATACATCATTCACTGGGCTATACATAAACTAGAAAGATAGTGAGACTTTTCACAGGAGTTAATGGCTCGTAAAGAGAAATCGGAGAGGTCATTTGTGAACTGAGCCTATGGGTCACACCATAGCAGCAAAAGCAACGCATACCTGAGAGGCTCCATCAGCCAGTGGGAGAAAAGTTCCTTAAAACATTGTCTGCTACTTGTGGCCACTGGGGGTGCAGGTGGCCCTGATAGGTGGGAACTCAGGTAAACTCCACACAAAAGAGGCACTGCTGGCACTTACCTGGGGTTGGTCAGGTTGTAGCAGGATTTCCATATTTGTAACATGTGCTTACAGGTGAGCAGTGCCTCATCCGGGCCCCGGCAGAGCGACTCCAACTTCACTTTGGAAAACAGTAGTCTGCAGTGAGAGACAAGCAAGAAGATAACAGCTCAAGCGGAAGCCACCCCACGAACCAGATGGAGAGGAGAGCTTGGCCCGGGTTGGGCCATGTTAAAATGGAGACACCCATATATCAGACCAGGGGACGCAGCAGCAGGGCCAAGGATCCTAGAAACCACTGCTCAATAGAGAGCTTTGCATAAGTCTTAGCACAGAGGCAAATGTAAACACACGATGACGAATTGTGGTCAGGTCAGAAGTACTAGAGTGGCCAATTTTATTCGGAACATGGGGATTTATTAAGAGTATGCTTCTTTAGAACAAAGCCAATGTGTTTGTGAAGCTTCAAAAGTTTATTAAAAGTGAATCTAGATTTATTTACAAAATGACACAGCAGTATGACTCAGTTGATATAAATATCTGCAGATAACCTTCTGGAATGATGCTTATGTGGAGAAGCTACAAAATCCTGCTTGAGGGTGCATCAGGAAAGGGGGCCTCTGGTCCCCCCTAGCCCTGCTATTAGGGGACACATCTGAATTCCCTTCAGGATCACTGAGAGATTGCTTTCCTATTTGTGTTGCCGCCAGTAGCCTCTGTCCAGACCTTGTAAGTGCCAACTTAGAACTTTCGCTTATACCCTCAGCCAGATCCCACTACAAATTCTCCTGATTCTATTTAGATGTCAGCCTATGGATTGTAACTCAGTTCTGTTGGTCCATGGACTCATCACTCCTATCCTCAAGAAAATTCTAGAAGGAAACCAGACCCATTTCTTTATGTTTTCCCTATTCCTAGATTTTTTCAACTCCCAGTAATCTTACTCTAAAGACCTCTAACAATCAGTTTCAGTCCCAGCTTGAGAAACAGTAATGATTCCTTACTGCTTTCTTCTCTAGTCCTTCAAGGCTGTCATCTTGCTATCCTATCCTGTGCGGTGTCCTGTTAGACCCATTACTCCTCCCAGCATAAATCCCTGCCTCTCTCTGCACTCTACCATTGTATGTGCCACATTCTCAACTGGGATCTCTGCTAGGCCACACTTCTCTCATCTCCTAATCAAATAAGTCTTCCACTAGCCACTTTCACACCTCTATCTCTTTACCTGACATGTCCTTAGCAACTGGAGTCTGTTGTTAATAATAATAGATCAAATAATAATAATAATAATGAGAAGGAATAGTTACATCTTTTTTATTTTTATTTTTTGGTCAGCTGTGGAGCTTGAACTCTGGGCCTCGGCCCTGTCCCTCAGCTCTTCAGCTCAAGGCTAGTGCTGTACTACCTGAGCCACAGCAACCACTTCCGGCTTTTTCTGTGTATGTGGTGCTGAGGAATCGAACCCAGGGCCTCATGCATGCGAGGCAAGCACTCTACCACTGAGCCACCTTCCCAGCCCAAATAGCTATATCTTATCAAGGGCCTCCTATGTGCCAGGCTTGCATGTGGTACTTAAGACACTGTCAGAGTCATCTGTGTAACCACCCTTCTTAGCAGGTGGTGTTTATCACTAAGGCTTTGTGCTAATGCCATCTGGTTTCTGGATGGGATCATCTTCAGTATACGGGTCCCTGACTGCCCTCTCTCTGTCCTCCCTCCACAGAACCTAGGACAGTGCTCTGAGTTCAGTGGGCTTTTTTTTTCCTGATTGGTCATGGGTCTTGAACTTGGCCTGCGCATTGTCCCTGAGCTCTTCAGCTCAAGGCTAGGGCTCTACACTTGAACCACAGTCCCACTTCCAGTTTTCTGAGTGGTTTATTCGAGATAAAAGTCTCACAGACTTCTCCTGCCTGGGCTGGCTTTGAACTGCAATCCTCATATCTCAGCCTCCTGAGTAGCTAGGATTACAGGCGTGAACCACTGGCACCTGGCATCATTGGGCCTTGTATCCACATCTGTTCACTGACTACCTTCTCTATAAACCATAGTAAGTCAATACATTGAGAGAAAGAAACAGAGACTGTTAAGTAGATAGGCATAGAAAATGGTGTACATAACATGTAGCAGACAAGGTGGCTCATTATGGTCCATAACGTGACTCACCATGGTTCCCATAGTGCCTCAGGCTCCTGCTCAAAATGGTGCTTCTTCCCATAATGCCCTGGATTTCTGCTTAAAATCCTATATCAAGGTGGCTCAGTGGTAGAATGCTTGCCTTGCATGTATGAGGCCCTGGGTTAGATTCCTTAGCACCACATAAACAGAAAAGGCTGGAAGTAGCGCTGTGGCTCAAGAGGTAGAGTGCTAGCCTTGAGCAAAAAGAAGCATTAGGGACATTGCTTAGGCCCTGAGTTCAAGCCCCAGGACTGGCAAAAAACAAAATGAACCAAAAATCCTACATTAGTAATGAGGTAATCCTTGATCCTGATCGACCAGACATAACCAACTGGATTTGCTTCTACACATGTGCCCAGAGATAAGAGAAACAACAAAAAGAGCCAGAAAGGTGAACATACAAACTATCAAGCAATCAGCAAAAAGACAGAGAAAGGAAGGCCACACAAGGGAAGAGATATGGGGTGAGCCCTCTGCTATAACAACTATAACTGCCCTCACCGAAGACCATGATGAACTCTTGGTCCTATGGAAAGTCTGTACTCTATTTCCATTTCAATACACTCACTGCTTTACTATACTTCCCTTAATTCTTTACTTGGCAGAGAAACAGACAGCGTCAAAGTGAACTTCCAGTGATGGAACTTAGCCCTACATGATGTAATGCTTTTACCCTAGGTAACTGGGCAGAGCTGAGCCTTCTCCTCTGAAGGAGAAGCAGCAGAACAGACCACCCTGCCTCTGTCTCAGCTTAAGAAGGCTCAGTTCCAGCCACTTCCTCCCAGTGGAACACAGGAAGTCTGCGGGTATGGAGGCAGAACCTAGGCTGATGGGGTGACAGGCCAAGTGATGTGAAGAATGGAGTCCTTGGTGAACAAGCCGGTGAGCATAAAAAACAGGCTAGATGAGCGGCCAGACTCAGGTCCTGCCCTACAGCATCTAAAGGAGCAGAAATTCCCTGAAGCCTTAGCAAGGATGCCTGCAGGGAGTGACAACCACACAGGGTCTCCCTGGGGGGCAAAAGGGTGTTAAAGGAACTATAAGCTGACTCCTGACAGTGTCTGTCTGTGTTCAGAGATAATTTTCTGCCTAACTCTCCCAGCAAACTCAGGTTAACTGGGAGGTGAGTGACAGGGGCAGGAAAAGTACCAAGTGGTTACCTGTCTGTCTTTGGTAAAGATCTATTCAGAAGCATGGCTGCCAAGTAACTATGGCCAAAGGAAATCCCTTAGGACTGTGGGGGCCCAGGAGGTCCCATAGGTGTAGTAGATGGAGAAAGTTTGAGCTCCTCGGGCTCAGCCAGGCTCAGAGTAGGGCCATGGAGGTGGTGGGAGGGTTTCCCTGCCCGGTAGGTAGTCTAGAAGCCCTCACAGCAATTAGCGCAATTCCTTTCACTGCACCCAGAGTACAAAAGGCCAGAGTGTGTTTCAAAGCTTCAGCTTGGGCTAACGGTTCCCGTGTAAGGATTCTTGACTGGAAAAAGAACTTCTAATTAACATGAAATAACAGCTTTCACACACTTGCCTCAGGAAATGCACTTGAAAAGGTGTGGGCTGGTTTTAAGAGAAGCAGACAGGAAGAACAATGGTAGAATTACTGAGCACAAATGATGGAGAAGGCACTTGGAAGTGAGGCAGGAAGAAGTAGCATGAAAGAGCTTGGCAGAAGGGAGAAGCTGCGAGCCTCGAGCCAGCCCTTGCGCTGCCTGCCTGACATCTTGTGAACACTTGAAGACAAGAAGGGAAAGATGGCGTCGCTTTCTCAGCCTCTCCCCAGACCTTAGCTGGTCTATGAGGTGAGAAACAATGCTGAATGCAGGACTGGCGATCGCTGTCGTAAGATCTGCCACACTGGCATTTCGAGGCTCTTGGAAAACATCTGCTGGGCTGGAATGTGAGTTACGTTAGCACAGAAATGCGGGCTACACAAATGCTGACTGGGATGAACCCAGGTGATTGTTACCCAAAGATCTTATTAAAGATGCACTCTAGTGAGGGAACTCTGGGACAAAAACACAATGATGAAAAAGCTTGGGACAAAACCAGCATTCTCCCCATTTTAATATGTCCAATCACCATGCTGGTACAGAGAGCAGCAGGATTGCCTGGTAGGGTGGGCCCACTCATGACTCCAGTCATGCTGGCCGATACTGTCTTCCCACCCCTTACACCTGGCTCTAAGTTCATTAGCCTAAACTTTAAAATACTAAAACAGTAATCAGATTCCAGTGCTCGTCATGTCAATCAAGCATCATCTACAATGGTCCTTTGTGATCCGCCTCTGTCCACAGGCATGACCACCAAGGAGTTGGTTCCCTGCTCATCCTACAAGCCCCTACCTGAGCTACGGCCATCTTCCCCATGTCTCACATGCCTCTGTGACCCTGGGACTTTGCAGATGCTGCTCCCAATGTCTGGAATGTCTTCTTATCCATTCACTTCTGCCCTTTAAGTACCTACTCATCATCAAGACAGGTCAAATGGCACCTCCTCACTGAACGAAAGCAGCCTTGAAGGGTCAGAGTAAAACCTCACAGATGGAAATGCAATTACAAAACACTTGAGAGTTCATAACTGCAGAATAACAAGCTTTCAAGTAGGGTAATTCTCATGAAAAGACAAGTAAAATATTAAGAGTAACAATAGCAGCTGCCAGACATTTTAATATTTAATCACCGATTCTTACTGCCACCCTGCAATTAAATTCACACTACTAGGGATTGGCAGAAGAGAGAGTTTTAACCCCAAGTCTATCTGACTCCAAGTACTGAACACGAAACATAGGAGAATGAGTTCCAATCCCAGGATACTATTGACACTAATGAAGATGGATAACATGTTCTAATCCACTGTCAAATATTTAAAGCCCTAGGTTAGATGCTGTGCAGACTACAACATGGTGTATGGGACTGTCCCTGTCTCTCTAAGGACTTCTGGTATAGTCAGGCTACACTGCAGCTCTGAAACTTGGGAGGAATTGGGCCCTTGGCCTCTGCTCCTAGAATATCCCATACCAGGTTCTTTAAAGGATGGTGACATTTATGGGTGTGTGATCATGACTTGCCTTTTATCCCAAAGGATACATCTAAAATTCTTGGTATCTAAAGAATCCAATTCATCCAAGTTTTGCTTTTCAATAACCCTAATAATGATGTTTTTACCACATTTCTAGAATGATTTTTTAATAAAAATTCCAAGATGATTCTGGAAATAATGAACATGTTTAGCTTCATGTAGAGCTTGGAAAGGACCTATAGCCAGCCCAGTGGGGCTCTGAGGATGTGGCATTGTGACTGCTCATTGCTAATTGTAGGAAATGAGTCAAAGTGGCATTTGCCAGGCTAGGTTGATCATCTAGTGGCTATCCCCAGGAAGACTTCTTGGCCCCGGAATCTGCCTAACCTACTAGAGCCTCATATCTGTACCTGACTCTGTATGTGTGTGTGTACGCATGCGAGTGTGTGCATGTGCACGCATGTGTGCTGGTAGGTGCTTGAACTCAGGGCCTCTTGCTCTCACCTGGCTTTTTCAATCAAGACTGTGGCTCTTACCACTTGGAGTTACACCTTCACTTTTAGTTTTTTGCTGGTTCATTGGAGATATGAGTCTCATAGACTTTTCTACCTGGGCTGGGTTTGAACCTTGATCTTCAGATCTCAGCTGCCTAAGTAGCTAGGATTACAGGAGCAAGTACTTGGCCATACCAAACTCCTGTTGTTCAGCTTCATGTTGGGCTTATTGACAGATTCCAGACTTGGAATATAAAGGGGAAAATGGTGCTTATATTTCTAAATTCTGAAATTCAATATGCCTCACAAAACTTTCTGATGAAGAGCTATCAATGAAAATGACTTAGAAGAGTCTGAAGTAATGCTAGAGTTCTAATTCCCTCTGAATCATATTTGGCAGTATAAAAAATGTACCTGTTGAATACATCTCAAAGAAGTCATGGGCACTCAAATACAAACCCTTGTTAATTAGCAGATCTGAGTGTTGCATTCATAGCAGCACATTTAGAAATAAAATCACAGGAACCAAATGAACACTTGTTATTTTGGGCTGCTTTGTGGTGGTGAGCTCTAGGGCTCAGTATGCCAGAGCTCTCCCTCTGTTAGTCTACTGGATATGGGCAGAGATGCAAAGCAGCTGTGCAGAAAAGCCTGTGGGCACTGCCCAAGTGGGGCACTGGCCATGGGGCCCCTAATACTTTCCCCATCTCTCACAGCCAGGGAACTGGCCCACAGAGCTAGAGCAGGGCTGCCTGCCAACCACTTGAAGGAAAGTGAGCATCTGTCACCAGGTAAAAGAAAGACGAGAGGGGGAGGGGGAGGGAAGTATGTTGAAATGGAATTTTAAATAGAGAAGATGGTTTGGCAGCCAATACATCAGAAGGTAAGAGAAATGAAAAGCTATGTGCCAAAAGCATGTGGCGATGAGCAGAGAGATGGAGACTTGAAGCCAGATGAGTCAGCTGGGAACAGACGGTCTACAAGGGAGGGCAAAGCAGGCCACGTGCAGCCTAGCTCTGCTCTGGGAGGAGTGTGTCTTCAACGCCACTGAAGGGGACAAGGGATTCTTTCAAGTTCAAACGAAACTTGAAGGAAATTCACTTCATTCACATTTCTTTCTTTCTTTTATTTTTGGCCTGGGTGCCGTCCCTCAGCTCTTCAGCTCAAGGCTAGTGCTCTACCACTTAAGCCACAGCGTCACTTCCCGCTTTTTTCTTTTTGCTTATGTGGTGCTGAGGAATCGAACCCAGGGCCTCAGGCATGCAAGGCAAGCGCTCTACCACTGAGCCACCTTCCCAGCCCAACCTCATTCAGATTTCTGATGGCCTAGTATGTGCTGCTAGGATCCTAACTCTCCTGGCTGAGTTTCTCAGGAAGGTCATCTTAGAAGATGGCGTGTCTCTGCAAAAATCAAACTGTGCTTGCGGGCTGAGTCACTGTGATAGAAAACTAATGCCGTGACAAAGTTCAACAAGGTCTGATCCCTGCCGGGTGAGCCCATGAATCTGTGGGGCACTGAGTCTGTGTCTCCTAACACTCCTCTCCTGGAGTGGAGGACTTGAACACCAGTACTGCTATGGAAGGAGACGCAGCTAGTCCAGCCCATGGGGAGCCCATCAGCCTTCTTCCCCATCGGGCCTCACTCTCAGTGGGCAGGGGGCTGCACTGTCCCACCCCAGACGCTCAGGTCTACTAGCATGGGAAAGCAAGACCACATTTACACAGCAAAATAGAGCTTCGTGTGGCCAAAGTATGGGAGGTGTTAGCGGAGATGTCTCTTCCTTCAGGGCTTCATAGCCCCTTAGCTGCCCATGGGTGGCTATGCGTGAGGTAGAGCTGGGGACACATGTGTCTGACTCTGGTGAGCTAAGTGCACCCCTGGGTGACCTAACATTGCCTCCTCTTTGTGATAGGTAGGAACTCCTGCCAGTGCCCATATCGGTTACATTTTGCCTCTCATTTCAGTTGAAGTGTCAACAATCTGGAATACACCCCCATCGTTCTAGCTATATTTTTAGAACAAATAAACAGCTGACATATTTAGCTGGAATAAATCACCTCGAGATACCCCAGTTGGCTTGTTTTGGTTCCTGCCTCAGCTATTGATCTCATTTCCAATTAGCATAGTGGAGCCAGCACCTAAGGGGACAGTGAATGACTTGGCTAGGTTGGGCTGCCACTTGGAAAGTCACTGCCCATGTCTCAATGGTACATGTGTCACCTGACTAATGGGAGCCACTGTATGCAGTGCTGGGCACAACACAGAGGTCCACAGAGACAGCGCTGCTTCCCGAAGGTGGGGATACCAGGCACTAAGTGGGGACCAAGTGAGAGGGAGGAAAAGAAGCTGCCCTCAGGTTTGGTGAAGGAGCTGGTGGGCACAAGCCTGTGAGAGAGAACACATGGTCACGTCAGAGCAAAAGAAGCAAAATGGGCCGGAGAAGAAGCAGTGGCAGACACACGCCTGGCTACAACCAGAGGCCGAGAGTTTCAACAGCTCATTGCACACACACATTACTTATGTCTGCAGCATGCCCAGCACTGGACTAGGTGCTGGGGACCCAGAGGTTTCCAGGAAATGAGCTGTATGACTTCTGAAGATGACATTCCATACTTGGAATTGTTGAATGACTTCTCTAGGAGAACTTGGAGATCTTGGAAAGAAAAGTATTAAAATAGACTTTCCAGATGCCATGGCTGGAGTCGGGCTTTTGTGTGGGTCTTGTCCCAGTTCCCTTCCTGCCCTAGCATGGCCTCTCCCTGCTGCTTGGCTTTCCAAACCCAGGGAAGCCACCCCGAGCTGCTCACACACTCGCAGGGGGACATTCTCTTGGGCATAATCAGCAGAAAAAAAAATACAGAAGAGGGAGTTTTCTGGAAGAGAAGCAGGACACTCCATGAGGACTTTAAGGTGGGTATCAAAGAGCCGCCTATGTGCCTAGAACTGACTAGGAGGTAATAAGCAGAAAAGTTTGGGCAATACCAATTCCTACCCAAGGAACAGCAGGACAGCGATCCTCTTATAAACAACTTGACTACAAATACGCGTCTTTACCTCTCCTTTTCCAGTCCTACTCTTGTCTCAGAAACTCACTTTTTATTTTCCAAGCCATTTCCCCCTGCCTTTTGGGTATTCTGTCTTGACAAGTGCTAAGCATTCACATTTACTTCAGTTTTGCATGCACAGACTCAGAGCAGCACAGAAAGGTGACACAAACAGGGGTTGTGTGCCGGTGCCACTCCCTTGGCTCAGCAAGTCCATCTGGAAAAAGGCAGGAGAGATCCAGAGCCAGAGGGTTTCCAGGGGAGAAGAGTCCTCAGTAATCTAATTTTAATTTTCTGGGAATACATATCAACAATAAATAAGTTCTTTAAAAAGTAAAAGTAGTGTGTGTGTGTGTGTGTGTGTGTGTGTGTGTGTGTGTGTGTGTGTATATATATATATATATATGTATATATGCTATAAAATTTGCATGTCCAGCTCAGTGACCATTGTACAGTCATTCTGACCACCCATCACAACTTGTTTCACCCATTCAACTCCTTTGTGCATTTTAAAATCAATCTGTTTTCTCCTATTATCGTGGACGTTGGTTTTAAACAAACTACTGGTACCACGGAATCCTGCTCCGCTTTGGTTTCTGGTGCCTTCCAGGCTCTGCCATTCTCTTTTTCCACAGAGCCCCTCCCCACCTTGTTTTCTACAGATTAGCATCCCTGGCCTGGTCCCTGTGACTCATCTCCCCTCTGGGTTCAGTGGATCAAGATTTGTGAGATGAATAGTTTCTTTCCTTGAGGTCTACCTTTTTATCACATGCAAATGTGATGGGCACATTCATTAATTCATCACTCAGCTCAGGCATCAAAGTAGACCACAACACCTGGCATCTTAGTAATCACTGACAAAGCATTGCTCAAGAGATGTTTCAACTTACACTGAGTTTCTTTGAGAGACTGCGTAAGACAGAGAGAAAGAGATGCTGTCTCACTTGCCAAGTAATGATTAAAAGAAAAGAAGCAGACCTATATTCCACTTAAGGAAAAGATGACCTCACCTACGTTTTCTAGTTTATTGATGAGACGAGCAGGGGAGATAGCATAAAAGACCTGCTTAAACGGACTTAAGCTCCAAGACAGCATTGGTGGTGTCCCCACCACCTACAACGCTGTAGGAACCCAATGCTTCCAAGGCATTAGGAGTTATGAGCACATAAGCCAAGGCCAGAATGTCTGAGTTCAAGTCATGGCTCTGCTGCTTTCTGGGCATGGGATCTTGGGCAAAAGATTCCCTGTGCCTCCCCTTTCTCATCTGTAAAATAAGGATGATACTGCTTTGTTCAGATATTTCTTATTAGGATTAAATTAGTTCTACAAAGTGCCTTTCATAAAGCAGCACATAAATACCAGTGGTTGTTGAATAAGTGCATGTTTACCTGGCCACATCTTGCCTTAGATTTAGTTTCTACCATGTGAAAAGAAACATGGTTGCTGACATCTGCTTCTTCATGTATGAGAGCTGAAAAGCACAGACAGGAACATGTTTTAGGAGAGCTGTGTTCCTCCAATCAGGTGGCAGATGATTTCTTTTAGTATCTTCTGCATCATGGTGATGGATCAAAATCACAATTAAAAGAGCTATCCAAATAGGAAAAAGTTAAAAGCTCAGCTAAAAATCTACTGAGACCTGTGCATACCTATAATCCCTGCTACGAAGGAGGTGGTGTAGGTGGATTTGGATTTGGAGACTGTCCCAGGAAAAGATAGACTATCTGAAAAACAAAACATAAACAAAAAGGCTAGGGTTGTGGCTCAAATGGTAGAGTGCTTGCTAGCTTCTGCTAGGTTTAATCCTGAGGCCTGAAACACACAAACCAACCAATCTATGGGACAATTACATAATCGCAGTCTGTCTCAGGGCAAGAAGCGCACAGCCTGATAGCTTCCTTTGGCAGACACTGTAAGGCTTGCTGCATGAGAATACTAACATTTAATAACACTGAAGTCTTGAACGTCACCCTGAGTATAAGACCTGATCCATGTTCCAAAGACAAAAACACCAAGCTGTCACTTCTCATCTTCATCTTTCATCTAAAAACAAATTTCAGTGGCAGAAACCAAGTCTGAGGTTTGATCAAAGCCCTGGCCCACAGTCAGCCTCCCTGTTTATGGGAGACAAATGCTCCAAACATCACCTGGCACTCACTTCTACCTTGTAGGGCCAATATGGAAAATTACTAAGTAAAATGTATTCATCAAGGGAAGTTTCTGCAAAGCTTCATTTCAGAAGAAGATCAGAGCTCGTATACCAAACAAAGAATTGATCCGAAACCATGAACATTGTTAAACATAAAAAATGAATATAAAACCATGAACATTGTTAAACATAAAAAATGAATATATTGTTAAACTTTACTTAGGGAGAGGGGGGAAAAGTACAGCATTACTATTAGTATTCCATGGGCTGACACTAGCTTTTCATTTTTTTCTCCACTGAGAAGGGCAGTAGTTTTAGGAACATAATGACACCACAGACAGGAGATGACAGCTACAAATCAACCATGTCATTAATTATATTAAATGTGAATGTACCAAACACTTGAGCAGAAGGCAAGACTTTTCAGACTTAAAAAGAAGTAATATTTTAGAACAATAGTGAGAGAGAACTTTCTAGAAATGATAAACAGGATCAATACCACCTGCAGTTTTAAAAACCCAAGCAGGATCTCCCCCTTAGATGGATCATCTGAAAACACAACACACCAGCAATGAAGGCAATTAACACAGCCAGAGAGAAAAGACAGATGGCATTATGAATCACAATTAAACAAACAGTTGACTTTTTGATGACTATAAAGAGGAGCAAGATCACTTGGGCTATTATGACAGGTTTGAAGTTAGAATGGTTAATCCACTTTGAAAGCCATTTTTAGACATAAACTGAGGAGGTCTGTAAGCAAGAGACCCTCACTATAATAAGACCCTCGCTGAAAGACCTGCACTAGAGTGCTTTCTAGAATAATCACAAAACAACAGCTACTGAAGCAGAATGTTTCTTTTTTTATTTTATTTTACTTGTGAACATACTATACAGAGGGGTTACAATTACATGGGCAGGATAATGTGTACATTTCTTACCAAGCATTGCAGCCTCCTCCTTTGTTTACCCTTCACATCCCTTCCCAGTCTCCCCCCTCACCCCCCAGTCCCAATCCTTCTCCCCCCCATCCCCCGAAGCAGAATGTTTCTGTATGTAAAGAAAAACATATAGAATAATAACTTACATACATAAAAGGAGGTAGGTTCCTGGTTCCTATGGCTCACACCTATCATCCCAGCTACGCAGGAGGCTGAGATCTGAGGACTGCAATGAGAAGCCAGCATGATACTCTCTTATCTCCAATTAACCACTAAAAAAGTGGGAAGTGGGCCTGTAGTGCAAGGGGTTAAGCACTAGCCTTGAGCAAAAAAGCTCAGGGATAGTGTTCAGGCCTTGAGTTCAAGCCCCAGAACCAGCACAAAAATAGATAGATAGATAGATAGATAGATAGATAGATAGATAGATAGATAGATAGATGGATGAGAAAGGAGAGGATAAGACAAGAAAAAACGCAGGTTGAAGGCAAAGCTCAAATGAGTAGAGCTGTATAATCAGCTCAGTATTGACAAAAAAGAAATAAACCAAGTGTTACAGCTAAGACTGACAATGGGAGTTAAAAATCAGCTATAAATAGTGAGCAATATATCAAACACACATATATATGAATAGGTATAAAAATTCAAAAAGAATAGAAGATAGTCCAAGACTATAAATATACTTAGGCATCCATATACATAGACATGTGTATGTGAATGTGGACTAAACTGAAGCAAAATATCATTATACCTTAACATCCTAATGACAAAGGGTTGACTATACCAGGGAGATAGAGCAGTGCTAAAGTTATATGCACGTAATAGCCTGGCTTGAAAACACACAAAGCAAAAACTGCCTTAAATATGTGGTGAAAAAGGCTATGATGCCATCCTAGAAGAATACTTCAATATATGTCCTCTTGGTAATTGATCTATTACATGGACCACAAAATCAGAATAACAGGATCTGACTAGTATGGATTATAGCAAAATATGTATAAAATGAGGCTCAACAACTGCAGAAAGCATTCTTTTTAAGCACACAAGGAATATTTACAAAAAGTGACCCCATGCTGAGCCATAAACCAAGTTCAACACATTTCAAAGCTAAGTGATTACAGTACTGAAATACAATTCAAAGACTTTAAAAGCCCATAATAAAGTTCAGCTGCAAAAAACTTAAAAATTGAAGTTATAAAAACACAATTCTAAAGAAACTAATAGGCCACTGAGAACAATAGGCATATTGAAAGTATTAAGAACTGAACAATAATAAAAATTTCACATATTGAAAAACGTGTAGATTACAGCTTAATTAATGTTTAAAGGGAAATTCTTAGTCTTAAATATTTAGATCTGAGGCGAAGAAAGGCCAAATATTAATAAACTAAACATGCAGGACAATCCCAAAGAAAATGGAAGACAGAAAATAATCAACAGAAATTAATAAAAAGAAAGTCAACCAACAATTGCAGTGATTAAAAAAAGCTACTTGTTCTTTGAAAAGATGAGAGTAACAAGTAAGTATCTAGCAGACAGCCCAACGAAATCATGTCAGGAATGAAAAAGAAGACAACTATAGCTATTGTAGATATGGCAATAAGTAAATAAAAACCAGTAAGAGCAATTTCATGCCAACAGATTTAAAATTTAGATGATGTAGACGTTTGTTGAATGTATACTTTATAGATTTCCTCATAATATACTACCTCATAAAATAAGGAATAGAAAGTTCATAGAAGTAGAAAACTTCCTATAATCATTTCTTTTAAGAAGCAGCGGAAATATCATAGGAAAACAAAAAGATTAGCCACACATACTTTTATGGGTGAATTCTACTTAAATTTAATATTCAAGGAACAAATGGTGCTAAAACACACACACAAACACACACACACACACACACACACACACGCATGCACGCACACACATGCACACCCTACTCCAAATCATTTTATAAGGCTAGTCTAAGCTAAATGTTAAAAGCTAACAAGGGTATAAGGACAAAGAAAACCCTTCTAAGCCTATGTTGCATACCAACATAAAGTTCTTTTTAAATATTAGTAAAGAGAGCTGGGCACCAGTGTCTCACGAGAGCCCTTCTCAACTGAGAGCTAGACACAGTGGCACATGCCCGTTATTCTAGCTAGGTCAGGAAACCTTAAGTAGGCAGATCATGGGTATGGTGGCATTCATCTTTGGTCTCAGCCACTCTCAGGAGGCAGAGGTTCCAGAGGGGTCTAGGCAAAGTTAGTGTGGGACTAGCTAAAGAATAAAGTTAAACCCAAAGGGTTGAGGGCCTGGCTTGTTGGCAATCCCCAGCAGAATTCCCACCTTCCCCCAGGCAGTGAACTTATAAAGAGAAAAGCTTATGCTGGCTCATGGTTCTGGAAGTTCCAGTCCAAGGTCCAGTAGGCCCATCATTCTAGGACCCCTGACAAGAGCAGCACAGCATGATGGGAGCTCAGAGTAGAGTAAAACACTCACCTCATGAACCAGGAAGTGAAAGAAGGAAACAAAACTAGAGATGAGCAGGGTCACTCTCCCCTTCCCCCCACTCTAAGCAAAACAAGAGGATGAGCAGATCACCCCCTGTCCTCCCCAGTGACCTTAGGACTCCCACTAGGCTCCACCACGCTGGGGATTAAGCCTGAAACACATGGGCCTTTGAAGGTCAGTCATCCAAACCAAAGCAGAGGCTGTATGGTGTGGATAAGGTTCAAGTATGTCTCTCAGAGTTCGTGTGCTGGAAGCATACATGGTCTTCAGTGAGGCGATGTGGAGGGTTCGGGGCCTTGCCTCTGAGGTAACAGATGAATTCTTGTGGCTCTCAGTTCTCCCAAGAATGGGCTATTACAAAAGAGCAGGGCTGGCTCCTCCCACTCTCGGGCTTCCTGTCTCCCGGGTGACCTCTCCTTCTGGCTTGAGTTTCCTCCAGGATGCCATCTGCCCTGCTTGATGTGATGTAGCCAAGGGGGCCCTCACCAGAGCTGAATGTGGCACCATGCTCTGGAACCTCCAGTTGTGATCTAAATAAACCTCCTTTCTCTGCCCATGCTAACCCACCTTCAGATGTTTTGTTATAGCAACAGAAAACAGACGAATACAGATGGCGAATGCTGGAAGATCGGCTGTTCTCCTAAGAGCCTTCAGCTGTCCTATTTGGCAACTGGTCAAGAGATGAACATGGCCGACCCTAACTGGGAAGGATTTTCACTTCCAAGGAACAACTCCTGATGAACCATCCCCTGGTGAGCTGGCTCTGCCGGAGGCCTGGCTTACTTGTCACCAACAGGCAGACAGCACGGCCTGGCTGGGACAGTGCCCACTCAAATTTTGTCAGGATCCACTAATGACACATGGCCTCAACTTTTAATAAGTATGCTTGGGAAGAAGCTTCCCATCACAAAGGAAGAAACAGATATTTTAAAATCCAAGCAGTCTCGGCTGGTCTCAGACCTGCTGCCATATGCTTTTGCTTTTTCCAGCTTACAGCTTAACATTAAAATAACAGGCCTGCATTCCTCAAATATCTCCACTGCTGTTCCTTCTGCGGACTACTTGAAAAGGCTGTCAGCTGCTGTCACTCTGAGGTACTCACATACCAGTCACCACTGTTTACTGCCTATCGGCTGCGGTGGCTGCTAGTCTAATGAACTCATCGTGACACTGTAGGCTGTGGAAACAGCAACCACACACTGGAGTCCAACATGGAATGCACACACCTGGGCACATGTGGGCCAGAGGTGGGAAGCAATGGTACTTGATAAATACAGCGAAGAGAAACTGAGTTAATTACATTAGGCTGTACTTTCCTGTATCAGGATGGGGAAAGGCCTGATTTTTTTTTGGAGGACTGGAACTTGAACTCAGGACCCTGTGTTCTTTACTTTGCTTCGTGCTCATGACTGGCATTATACTACTTGAGAAAGACCTCCAGTCTGATATTTTGCTAGTTACTTAGAGATGGAATCTCATTAACTTTTCTTTTCTTTATTTTTGGTCAGTTGTGGGGCTTGAACTCTGGGCCTGGGTGCTGTTCCTCAGCTCTTCAACTCAAGGCTAGCACTCTACTACTTGAGCCACAGCACCACTTCTGGTATTCTGTTGGTTAATTGGCAATAAGAGTCTCACAGACTATCCTGCCTGGGCTGGCTTTGAACTGTGATCCTCAGATCTCAGCCTCCTGAGTTCATTAACGTTTCTACCTGGGCTGGCTTTAAACATTGATTCTCTAGGTCTCAGCCTCCTGAGTAGGCAGAATTGCAGGTGTGAGCCACTGGCCCCAGGCAAGAACAGATTTTTTTTTTTAAGAAGTTAATCTAGCCACTTTAAGGCTGTATGGGTCAAACACCTTGGAATAAAATACAGAATTAGGTGCACAAAAGATTAAGTTAGAGATCTGCCAAAGTAAACACTGCAGCAGAGTTCTGTAATTCATGCTGCATCAAGAGCTGAGCCTACAACAGAAATCTCCAGTCAAGAAGTTTCATAACAAGAATTTCTTGATGGGGAGAGAAATGTCCTTTTCACTTGAAGACAAAGAAATGTCTGTGATGAAAATGTGTGAACCGATTTTCCATGGAGAGCTGCTGAAAAGCACTGATTAAAAACACAGTGAGGTGAAGAGGTGGAGAAATCCAGCCAAAGCTGACCCACTTACAGGCTGCGGCTGCAATCACTTCTGAGAGCGAAGGAGGCCACCAGAGCCACCTTCTACATTCCTTCCTATCTCCCCTCGCCCCAAGGCCCCAAGCTGCCCCTCCCCATCTCTGGCTCTCTAGAACCACCTAGACAATTTGAACCTTCCAGCCTGCAGGAGGCGTTACTATTTCTGGCCACTGTGTGCTGGTTACTAAGCTACCATTGAGGACAGCGATGGTAACCCAGTAGCCGAAGGCAACGCTTTACACAAAGCCTAACCATCAGGCATGGATTCCAAATGCACCGGTTCAATAAACGTGTGAGTCAGAGGAAAGATGTGAAGACAAATAGGCAATTCAAGCATATGACAATTCGTAGAGCATGTACAAATATTGATTGACTTATATTTAAGGAATGCTAGTTCCTAGAGAATAAAAGTAAGGTTCAAAAGGTGGACTCAAGTTGCCCACGGTAACAGGACACGCAGGCAACATGGCGATGCTTCCCAAATTCCAGCTGCTGAAGTTTGACAGCATTTTTGCCACCTCCAAGTATATTAGAATTTGTACTGACTTCATATTTTTCTTCAAATTGATTAAGGTTCTTAGTTTCCCCCTGGATCAACATCTCATATTGACAGACATGTTTCTTCCCTCCCCTCACATATGCATTAAAAGATGTATCTGTCTAAAATCCTCCTGTGTTCTCCAAAGGTACATGCCAGGAACAAACGGAAGCAGTTTAGCTAGTGAACCATTAAAAAAAAAAAAGACAGGGTAAAGGAGATTCTGTGTTATTTCAGAATGCTCATAAAAACTTACATTAGACAGGTGGGAGAAGGAGCAGGGAAGAAGTGCACTTAATAACTTCTGAGTGAGGATCACTTACATAAAATTTTCTGGATATTCGCTCAGGGCCATGTCGATGATGTTGAGGGCGTCGTGGTAATGCTTTTGTGCTGACAGGAGGAGGGCAAGGAGGTGCAGGCTGTTGGCATCATCGCCTTGAAGCTGGAGAGCTTGGCGGACGTACCCGAGAGCCTCAGGTATCTAGTTCAGAGCAAAATCAAAGGGTGTTTTTAAACACACACACACACACACACACACAATCATACCACAAAGAAGGAACTGTCTCTGTAAAGGCCAATAGTTACTTTGTATTGTGTCACATCCACATTTTAAGCCAGACCTTCACAGCAACCCCTGGATAGAAATAGATGCTCACTTCCAGCCAGAGGACAGATGAAGCTATATCAAAGAAGCTTTTCTCTACGTAACTGCCAATTCCCAATCTCTTAAATAAACACTTTCTCCTCCCTCCCCCCAAATGCACCTCCTTTTGATTATGTTCTTTACAATTTCACTGTCAATAGACACAATTATCTGTGGTTCTTTGTGGAATTCAAGTACCTTGCTGAACTGTTTTTTTAAAGGTATTTCAGAAATTAAAGTCATGAAAACCTTGAATAGAACTTTCCAAATGATCAGATGTTTGAATCTCTGTTGGACATGAAGGAAATACACACACACACACACACACACACAAACTCTGTACATTTCCAAAGTTGGACCCCAAATAACTGGATCCCAAGATACAAATGATAACGCCACAATCAAAGTGGCATTACAAAGTAGCATTGTATCTGAATTCAAATGGGACCAGAAACAACGTTAATCTTTAAATGCAACAGCTGCACAGAATGTTCTTCAAAGCTGCCCATCACAGAGTTGATAAAATGCATACACAGCGGCTATTTGAATAACCTAGATTCCACATAGCTTTAACAGCAACCAAGGGAAACAGAGCTGGGAACAGAAGCATTCTGCCACATCTACTCCAGAGACTCTGACCCTCTAGACTCAGATTCCAGCCTCCGTGGGGCTGCCTTACAGCTGGTCTGGTTCTCTTCAAAGCCTCAGTAATTTCAGTTCCTGGTCGAAGTCAAACCATTTGATTTTTCTCCTTGAGCTTTTGTTCTATGTGGATTTACTTGTAAGTGTTGGTGCTGGAGGCTCTGAAAGCCAGCCAGAACCATGGCTGTCACAACTGGCAGGGAGACCAGCTCTTCCTACCCTTTATTTGCAGGGAAGACGCAAAAGTACTGAGAGGTGAAATGACTTGAGGATGGTCACCCAGCTGCCACCTGACCAAAACTAAGTGACTCTAGATCTCCTGATTTCTTCTACCCCTTTCTCCCGACCAGATGGCTGTGGCTCTAAATTGGACAGGAGGGTCACAACTGTTTGCTGAGCACTCTGGCATTTCTCCACCATGTGCCCTAAGCCTTCAGTTGGATTCACAAGACCCCATCTATTTATCACTCGCCAGGGTGACAGCCTACTGTGGGACTAGGACTCAGCGTGTAGCTGTGGGAGGGTCAAATGGCAGGCTGGCCTGATAGGGCTGACCTGCACCGATGGCCAGTGTAAGCAGGGACAAACTGACCCAGAATACAAAATGATGTCTGTAGACAACTTGACAGACTTCAAAGTTGACTCTCATTCATTAGTCTTACTGGGTGCCAAGTGACAGAGGAAGGCAATGGCTATGCCAGATGTGGGTGCCTGACCTCCTGCAGCCTCAAGAGCTGAGCAAGAAATACAGGTTATCAGGGGAGGAGGCATTGAGGAGAAGGTGGGAGGAGCTCCCAGCCAAGGGGAGACCATGTCTGCTCCAACAGCAGCTTCTGGCCAATCCAACTGTGAGCCACATCAGGCCAGGTGAGAGGACCTTTACAGGGCAAGCAGCTTTGTCTCCTCCATCCCCAGGTTGCCAATAGGAGCCATTTCTCAACAGCATCCCTGGGCGACAGAAGTTAGATGCATGGTTGAGCCTGGCCTGCTGGGGAGCTGACCTCTGATTCACAATCCCTCCCTCCTCCTCCGTCCCCACCCCCAACCCACCAACATCAGTACTCTGGAATCCACTGTGGTTACCACCAGTGTCCAGCATCTGGTGGACAAGCAGGTATGTGACTGGAATCCCCTGGGAGAGGACAGGAGGGGTATGAGAATGTCACAGGCAGCTTTAGCTCTCTTTGGGAAGTGAAGCTTATGCCCCACCCACCAAGGAGAACTCTGTTCAGTCTCCTACTGTGAGTAACCACAGGTTGTCATGATTCATATGCTCCACGCATTTTAACAGACCCAACAGCTTTGTTAATGTCTGATGGCGTCGTCTTCCTGTCGATCATGAATACCCTACCCTATGACAGCCAGGCCACACCAGTGGCTACATCCCTACCCTGCCACTCAACTCTGGGCTTTGCTACCTCATTCCTGTTAGCAAGGGACCAGTTCTTTAAGGACTCTTGATGTTAAGGTGTATGTCATTGTTGTACATCCCAAGTTGTCATCTGAGCCTAGGCTGGATTATCCAGATTTGTGGATTTCATCTCTAAGAGCAGTTTGGGGTCTTCACAGTTGATGCTCAAACTGACCCAAAGCCCAAGCTTCAAGTCAGCCTCAGGTACAGGAAGGCCATCTACTGCCTCAGAGATGCTGAAGGAATTGGACGGAGAGATGGTGTATACTCTAGAGACACTGACCTGTCTGGAGATGGCCAGCTGCAGAGCCAGGTAGAAAGCTGCTTGGTGATCTGTGGGAGACAGGCTGTGGGCCCTGAAAAAGTATTGATGGTCATTAGTAAACGGGAGAAGCCCCTTTCATTTCCCTATTGAACATTTCCTTCTCTTTTGCATTTTGATGCCATACTTTATTATCTAGCTTAGCTCTGCAATGTTTCACTGACTCCTACTTCCTCCCCTGCTAACAAATGGAATGCATTTTCCCCTGACCGCTGTCCACAGAAGCATGTTTCTGGGTTTTGTCTTCCAGTCATTGCAGAAGGGCCGGGAGGTACAGAATGCTAGGCAGGAGAGGGCCACGTGCCACACTTGGCCAAGGTTGCATATGTCGTTGGCCAGAGATGGCTGCTTTGGGTAAGTCCGGCTTGGCCTTAATACCACCTTCATTCACATTTCTGGATTTCACAGAAACCATGTGAAAAATCAAATATCTGGATTGGCTTAGAAAATGAAACAGAAGGGGAAAAGAAATTCACTCTTTTGAAGTTTTTACTAAATTCCATGTAGTTGCCTCCTGGGGTCCACATAACTGTGCTATGTGAGATGACGTCGTTCACCAGGCTTGCTTCCATGAACTGGCCTCTGACACCAGATGTACGGAGGCTGTCCTGGTGTCTAATGAGCTGTAAAGCTATTTCTTCTGCTTTTATGAGGAAGGCAACTGTAGTTCGCTATAGGCAAATCTACATGTGACCAGTTCAAGACATGTTTCTGTGTTTAACAGTCTAAGGGGTGGGGGCAGGGAGAAAAACAAACTTCCTTCCCTCACATGGGACCAACCATAGCAGACTAATTATGAATGGTGGAACCCAGATAGTAAACAAACCATCACACTGTTCTGTCAACATTCTGTGATTAAAGGAGGATCTTCCACCAGCAGAAAGCAAATCCAAGATAAAACAGAAAGCCAAATCATTATGGATTCAACGGCATAAACCTGCCAAGGCTGGCTTTCCATAGAAATAAGGCCTTTAATTAACCATCTGTCTGCCACGTGGAGAGGCACAAAGAGAAGTGCTAGGTGTGTGCTGTCAGGACAATACGTCACATCTATGAATTTGGGGCACTGTTTGGGCAAATATGGTAGCTTGTGTGCCACACCGTCTTCTTACTCATCTTAAGAGCCTAGCGGACTCCCATCTTCAAGAATCCTCACCAGCAACCGTGTCTTAAGACACAGCCTTGGGAGGGTTCTCATCTGGACATAAGGAGTGAAGGCTGTGAACTTACCTGTGTTGCTTTTACCATGACTTCTTTCTACCAAAGCCCAGACTGCACACTCCAGATTGTACAGCTTTACAAATATGGCTTTTCCATGCCATTTGTACATGAAAGAATTTTTTCCCTTTGGCATTCATAAGGAAGATTAAAATGGCATGGTTTCTGTCTTTCCTAATTATTCCAAGGAAATCATTACAAAATCGATTATGAAGAGGCTTTGAATTATGTAAGATTATTTTATCTCATCTCCCTTCAGAAATAATATAAAACTAAGTTTCAACAGCCCTCACAGAGAATTTGTCAGAGCTGTAATTTTCTCAGCCCAGTTCCTATTTTTCACAAATGAAGTTAAATCATGGTTGCCTCTACACAATGCCAACCGAGTGAGAAGCTGGCAATGGTCTGAAGCCTTCGGCGTGGATAATGGTAGCTCTGTCAAAGGCCCCGCCCTGCTCTCATCAGATGGCTGTGAACTGTTGGCCACAGCTGTGTGAAAGGAACAAGCCAGGAGCACTAGCAACCAGGGGTGCGTGTGAAAGGAACAAGCCAGAAGCACTAGCAACCAGGGGTGCGTGCCTATCTGCATCTGATCACACAAAATAAAATTTATAGAAATGAACTCCAGGAAATGGAAAGAAGAGGTTTTTTTTCTTTTTTTTTTGCTGCTTTTGTTTCTTTCCTTGTGTTCTGTTTATTCACTTATATCTTTAGGAAGGTGGGGGGGGCACAGAAATGGAGGGACAAAGAAGGACCAAATGCAGCAGTGGTGCTAACTAGACACTATGTTGAAAATGAACTATACAACGATGGCTGGGGATGGGAGGGAAAAAACTGGAGTAGTACATTGTCCCCAAAGAAATGTACTCTTTTATCTGACTTATGTAACTATAACCTCTATGGGTGTCAACTTTACAATAGCAATAAAAATTTTTTTCAAAAAGAATTTCCAACCTGACTATCAATGAAAACCTAACTACCAAGTTTCTAGTGGGGTCTGCTTTAAACACACACAATTTAAATACCTTCCTCGGAAATTCTGGCCAATGGATCAAACTGTCTACTTCAGCCTAAGAAAGGAGAATGGGAGTAAGGAGACGGTCAAAAGATACGAGAACCAGTGCAGTGCATTCCTTCTATGTAGGCTGCTGGACACTTTAGCCCCTGGGCTTCCCCCTTTGATGTGCCCCCTGCTAACCTGCTCCACAGAAACCATCAAGCTGTGCAAGTCAAGCCCGCTGAGCTCTGCCAGGGGATTGAAAGCAGCCCCCACAACCCATCCCCAGGCAGGGAACACCTGCCCTGGCTGCTACAAGACACCCAGAGACCCAGGGAGGCTCACAGAGCACTTCCACTGTTAAAGCACTTCCTCATTCATGAGTCCAAGTTCTCTGCCACCGCCGCCCATGCCACCCACTCACCTGACCTTCCACATCATGAGTGCCTACTGTTAGGCTGCGGAGCCTGGACATCAATAAGATCAATCCCCCCACAGAGGGGGAGACCAAATATGATCATCGAGGACCATGGGAGCAGTGTCCAGGGGTGCTGTTGGAGCATGGACTGCCTAGACCACCTGGCTGGCCTCCAGCATGCTGTGAGACCCAGAGCGCTCCCCAGTTCCAGCTCCAGCACTCTCTAGTGCTGAACCAAGACTACAAAGAAGGCTGATGATCACACTTAACCCTGGTCTTTAAGACATATACCTTGGAACAATAAGAGCTATGATGCAATTATCTACTGTCAAGCATCTTGCCTAAGAACACTCAGCAAAAGAGGTATAGCCAGATATAGAATGGGGGAATGTGTGCTGCCAAGGTCTGGTCTCTACACAATCACCTTCTTGCCTTTTTTATTTTTTCCCTCTGTTGTGGGGCCTGAACTCTGGGCCTGGGTACTGTTCCTGAGCTCTTCAGCTCAAGGCTAGCGCTCTACCACTTGAGCCACAGCACCACTTCTGGCTTTTTCTGCTTATGTGGTGCTGAGGAATCGAACCTAGGGCCTCATGCATGCAAGGCAAGCACTCTACCACTGAGCCACCTTCCCAGCCCCACCCAGTTGCCTTCTGTAGCCAATGCTCTTGAAAACTCTGTCATTCTTGATTACTGTGGACATAGAATTAGTAAACTAAGAAAAAAATGTGTGTAACTGGGTAACTCTGGGATCTCCCAGTAGTGACATACCTAGAGCACCCAAGTTGGTGTGCCCAGGATATCCCTGGCTTCAGTACTAAAAGTCCTATGTTCTGGAAAATGCTAAGAATGTCCCCAATAAATCAGAATGGATTTACACTAGCCACACACAACATGCCACAGTTAAGGTCAAGTCAGGACGCTGTAGGAAAACCGAGTGGGGTTATATACTGTACCACAGCATTTGACCAGCACAAACAACCGTGGGCCTCCTCTCCCATAGGGAGCAGCCCTGGCTCTCTGTCTTTGTGGGTCAGGGCACTGAAACATGCTCTCCACATCCCCACAGTTGCTCTTCTCAGCAGGACGTGAGAGCCCACAGAAGCAGCAATGCATAACATTGCAAATAATACTATGTTTTGTGTAGAGCCAATGAATTGATGGAGCTACTTGGGCTAAGTTTCTCAGTGTAAGAATTGTCTCACAATTACAATGTAGCTCCACTATTTGAAGATCTTAAAACATCGCTCTTGAATCTTCCAAGGAGAAACATATATCTGATTTCTGGCTCTAGTAATAATTAAGAGCTATTTTTATATGCTGTATCTGCAACTCCATCTCTTGTAAAATTATATTTCTTTTCTTTTTTTTTTTTTTCGGGCACATGCGTGGTGGAACTGGAGGAGTTTGAACTCAGAACCTGTGTGCTGTCCCTTAGCTTTTTGCTCAAGGCTAGCATTCTACCACTTGAGACACAGCTCCATTTTCTGCTTTTTGCTAGTTAATTGAACATAAGAGTCTCATAAACTTTGCTGCCAGGCTGGCTTCAGACCATGATCCTCAGATCTCATCCTCCTGAGTATATATATAGGTGTGAGTCACTGATACCTGGCTTTTTTTAAACAAAAATATAAATAGAATTATGTGCAAAATACATATAATACATACTGGAAAAAGTACTTCTTATCCAAGTGGTTTTAAATTACTTCTTTACATGTAAGAAATAATACAAAACATTCTTATTTCCTTAAAAATCTTTCCTTTAAAGGTTTTAATGGGACTCCAACTATTGACTTTTCACACTAGTCAATGTGTACTTGAACCAAAATTTTATCCCTTTGAAAACATTCTATATTTCACACAAATACTAATTTAGGTTAGACTTCACAATAGTTAGGTTAGTAGGGTTTTATTACTCTTTATTCCCATATGAACTAAAATTTTTACATCTCTTTGAATTAAAGCCTAAGCAGAAAAGGAACAAAAATGAATTCAGGCCAAGGAACGGCAGTTACATAACATAGAGTTATCCTGGCAGCTCCGGGCAGACCACCATGGGGGCTGTTTTTAGAGACCCAGTAAGATGTGATGATATAAGAGAGACGAAGCAGATGTAATGGCCACTTTCTTAGGCATTCATGTGTGGGCTTTACAAACTAGGACTGGAGAATCTAAAACCTGAAATCATTTGAAATGGAAATGCTCTCCACACCGTGCTGAAGAACACCAACAAAAGCTTAGCACAGAGACAGGAGATCTGTTTGCAGATGACAACTGGTACTTTCTGTCATTAAGCAGATGGAGCCTGGCAAAGTAAAGCAGCCATCGGCAGGCCTGCTAGGAAGCAGGAAGGAATGAGATGAAAATGCTGCAGCCTCGCTGAAAGCAAATGATAATGACCTTTACGGAAAAAGCACAGGGACGCCATGACCCACCTGGGGGCCACCCTGGCTCTCACAGGTGTTTGGCAGGGGAGGGTCTCATGAAAAATCCAAAGAAGTAACTGTCGAACATAATTCTAAGAAATCAGTGTAAACTTAGATGTCTTTAAGTTCACAAGATCATTTCCAATTCTAGATTTGAACTATACATTCTGGCAGCAATTCATTTTAGGGATTTGTTATTATCTATAATAGCAGTAAAATTAGAGGCGTGGGACCATGGCTCAAGTGGTAGAGCCCTTGCCTATTAAACACAAGGCCCTGAGCTCAAGCTCTACTTCCACCAAATAAACAGGACAATGTAGGACAGTAGGTACAAGAAAATCTAGGTTAGAGTCAGGATATCTTGATGCTACAGTGTCTTTAATCATATGGTGGTGACTTTTACAATCTTTGCAACTCAGTCTCATACTGCAATGACATAACTATTGGTCTACACCGCAGGGACATAAGAGGACATCAGGAGACACTCGGCATTGTACCATTAGGAGCCCTGAGTTCACTGTCCTAATCACTAGGCATTAGGGAGCAAAGTGGGGAATGGAGCCTGGGACTCACTGGGCTGGTTTGTTTGTTGTTGTTTTCCCCCTGGTAAAGAGATGGTCATTTTACTTATTATTATTTTTACAATTATATTTTTATTATCTTTACACAGTCATACAAAGAAAGGGGTTCAGTTCAGCCTGTCAGTTTATGAGAACAATGCACCAGGACCAGTGTCACCCCTTTATCATTCTCCCCCTCCTCTCCCAATCCCACCCATCCCCTCAGTTTTTCTCGTTCCATTTCGCATATATACATTGAATGTTATGACTGCATTTTTCCACCTTTCTAATTGAGCTTTTTCATCTCATAATAGAAAAGCCTGCAGCTTGATGTGTATTCAAAAAAAAAGGAGAAAGAAAAAGATTCCTTCTCTAGATGATGACAAATGTCTTTAATAAAGGAACCGTCATCTCCCTAGACACACAGAGCGTCTGTCTTTTCTGAGCTGAAAGCCATTTGTTACCAAAGATGAATAGAATGTACCCAAATGGATAAACAAATTAAGAATGTCGATTTACAGGGCAACAAGTGATGCAGCAAGTTTTGATTCTGCATGTTGGCTGCTCAAGACGAAAGGCTCTGGGGGCAAAACACTGTTTACATAATCTTTATAAATACCTTCTTATAAATACCTTCTTTTTATACTTATCATCTTTTGAGTGTCATTATGTACAGCTGAGTGAAAAGATGAACTCCCACTCACCTCTGAAATGCAAGCAGCGCTTTCCTCTGCAGGACCTCCTGCATGCCTCGCAGGGAAGCTGAGAGAAGGGTTCCATTAGTCAGTGCACCAGAGATCAGAGTTCTTTTTACAATAAAGAGCCCATTCCCAGGGTGACACATTAAGAGTAACAGCTCCCGAGGGCCTCCTGCAGCAGGCAATGTGAGGCAGGATGGCAGGCCAGGCTCACCCCCAAGACACTTGCATTCAGTGAACCCAACCATAGAACAACATCAAGCGAACAGTGAAATGGAATGGTCACTCTTAGTAGCCAGGCTTATCCTAGGCTATTTCCACAAAACCATGTGGAACTCTAGAAGGAGCACAAATGGCCTTTCTCAGGTGTATAATGTCACTAGCTCTCGTGGGCTTGTAGGGATGGGACATCAGTGGCATTGGACCAATGGCCTTAAGAGAGCAGCTGGCACTGAGAGGCTCTGATCCTGATTCAAGGGCAATAGCTTGGAGCCATAAAAGGCCACTTTAACTCACACTGGCCAGGACCTCTACTACCTTGATATGAACAGAAGAGATGGAGCTGCCAATCTCCACCTTGATACTGGAGTATCAGCTCGAAAGTGTGTGGCCACCCCGGTGTGCCCTGTGAGAGCACACGAGTGTGGGCTCCATCATAGCCTCTCCATTAACAAAATAAGTGATGCTGGGACAAGAAAGTACATCCCTGGAGGAACATGTCTGTGGTTGGAAGTGCAGAAGGGCCTCATCAACCGCTGGACCATAAAGCTCCAGCCCAGGGCTACCAGAACAATAGTGACTGAGCTAAAGAGAGCCTCAGAGCAACTAAAATGAGCCATGAATGTAAGAGGAGGGCCAACAGGGCCAGTGACCCTGAGATTACAGGGCTAATTTGGGGCAATCTTCTGACCTGGGTAAGTCTATGGCACTAAGTTACTCTTCCATGATTGGCTCTTATATCTGAGGCGATGTGCTGACTATGGTCAATATGTCATGTGGAAATGGAAAATTAACCAGAAATCCATTACTGAAAAATACCAGATATGCAAAACTTCTCCAGGGTCATTCATATTTTAGGACAGAGGAAAAGGGGTAATTTCTAAAAACGGGCTACAACAAAATTATAAAGGAAAAAAGCAGCACTGTGTAAGTAAGAATAAGGTTTTTTCTTATGGGGATGGGGATGTAACTGGCACGGGCTTGTGGAGGGCTTCAGGTGGTGGGCAAAGTTCTACTCTCTGAGCAGGGTGAGGGTTACAAGGCATTTTGCCTTACATTAAACTGGTAACTCACACCTGCAGTCCTAGCTACTCAGGAGCCTGAGATTGGAGGATCACAGTATGAAGCCAGCCCAGGCAGGAAAATCTGTGAGACTCTTAACTCCAATTAATCACAGAAAGAGCTGGAAGTGGTGCTGTGGCTCAAGTGGTAGAGTGCTAGCTTTGAGCAAATAAAAAAAAAGGAGCTCAGGCCCAGAGTTCAAGTTTCAGGACCAGCAAAAAATAAAAAATAACAAACATCAGAAAAATAACTTATCAACTTATTTCCTACAAAAGCTTCTTTAAGAATGTAAAATATAATTCAAGTTCTGTTTTTTTAAGTCAGAAGCCTGCTGACCAAAATTTTAAGGAAACCCAAAATATATAAATGACTGCCACTGAAGGGCTCAAATCAGTAATTCTAGCTACCTGGGAAGCAGAGTTCAGGACTTCAGTTCTAGGCTAGCCAGGGCAAAAAGTCAATGACATCAAATCCCAGCAAATAAGCTAGGCACGGTGTTCATAGGGTAGGCAGCAGTCTCTAGGTCTGACGCCAGCCCCAGGGAAGACCTCAGACCCTATCTAAAAAGTGCCTAGAGGAAAAAAAAAAGTAGGGGGAGAGGATGGAGATGTGGCTCAAAGTACTTGCCTACAAGGCATGAGGACTTGAGCTCAAACCCCAGTTCCACCAAGGAAAACTAAAGTTTATTCCCCATAAGAGCTGTGGATACTTGGTGACCTGCTAGACTACATGTGTACCTGTCTGTGAATTAGAATGTGTGAATGCAAGAGGGGCAGTCTCCCGCCAGGTTCACTTCCTGGGAAAGTCTGGTCCTGAACTCTTCTATACTCTCATATCTACAGCCAACATCTTTCACTTAGAATGGTCCAGGTCAAGTGCTGGGGCCCCGGCAGGTGCAAGGAGGGGTTGGGTGACTTATTTCTCAAGGCCCAGCTCATCCCACATATTGGTAGTTGCCCTTCTCCAGCTAGGTAGGAGCTGGGGCGCAATCAGCCCCCTCCACCTCTGAATAGAGCCCTCCTCCCTCCCCTCCCAGTCCAGGCAAGGAGGATGGCAGCACAGGTGCCCACAGGCCTACGTGCCAGGGTGACCCAACTCTGCCCTCTGGCAAGGCTCAGGGGAGCCTGGGTCCCTGCACGGCAGGACTTCTCTTACCATCAGTGGCCTGCAGACTGTAGGTGAGCCCCAGGGCTAAGTAGCCTTTGGCCTTGAACTCTGACGTTTTTTCTCCCACATCCACGACGGTTTTGGCAAACTTCTCAGCCTCTTCCAGCTGAAAAATGAGACAAGTTAAAAACAACAATCTGCAGAATTTCTAACATGAGTTCCCGTATCTGCTGCCCAAAATGAATTTCTGATGAGTCACCGTGGAAGTAAGTCCCAAACCTTCCAATACCACTCCAGCCACTCTGTCTTCTTTATTGAGCCTATCCAACGGCCCTCAGGACTCCTATCCTTGGATTTTTTTTCTTTAAGTTTTCCCTTATTGCTTATTTGCCTCCTTTTCCAAAGTCATTTTTCTACTTTTATTAGTTTACGGATGAGTTCTGCAGTTAGGTTGTACTAGGCATTCAGAAGTTGAATTAAGTCTATTTGGAAAGAATAAAGTTCTTGGAACTTTACTTTTGCTTGGGTCTTTTTTTAATGACATAAAGAATCCATTTGAATTCTATTTGTCACAACCTGTTAAAATGTTCAAAGCTCCCATCTTTTTTTTTTTTTTTTGTATAGTACACAGCACATGGACCATGCCAGCGGCTCGCAGTGAGAATGTACACACCTATGCACTACACCCCCAAAGGGCATGCCTGCACAAAAGAATAAAAATGATTCCTTTAAAAGTATTTCAATGGCCAGTTACCAGCGACTCAGGAGGCTGAGATCCAAAGGATCAAGGTTTGAAGCCAATAATCCAGGCAGAAAAGTCTGAGACTCTTATTTGCAATGAACCAGCAAAAAAAAAAAGCCTGAAGTGGAGCTGTGGCTGAACTGAGAGAATACCATCCTTGAGCAGAAAAAACCTAGTGAGTGTGTGAGGACCTGAGTTCAAGCCCCAGTACCAGCACAAAATAAAACAAATACAGCAAAGAAATGAAAACTTCATCCTATGAGGCATTTATCTATCTCGCCCTCTTCACACATTAGCCTAGGCGCTCTATTCTCTAATGATGTATCTTTGAGGAATTAGAACTGTTATCAATCAGGTTGTTGCACTGATATAGGAACATGAATACTTGAAGAAGAAAGCATGAGTGAAGGAGAGTGGCAGAGAGTGGGTGTGCACAAGCTGAAGCAGAGAACAGTTTGGTTTTACAGAAAGCCCAGACTGCCCAAAGGGTGAACTGGTGTGGCACACGCTTCCTATGGCCTACAAGACTTACACATAGCAAGATGGGCCTGAACGTGCATTCTAAATGGTGTGATCACTGCTACTTTTCCGGTCCATTTCCAAGAAAAAGGAAACCAGGAGCAGACCCCTTGCTTTGGCAGGGAAATGGTTTTGCTTGACTTGGAGACCTCCTGAGGAGCAGAGGGTAGTTCCCCTCCCCCCCGGCCCCTACTCACCCAGTGAAGGGAGCCCATGCACAGCTTGGCAGCCAGGAGCGGGATAGTGGCATCGTCGGGTTTCAGCCGGATGCATTCCTTCAGCACCTTCACAGCCCGGGCAGACTTGGCAAGAGGAGAGGATTTCAGTGAAACTCAACATGTTGGACTGAACCAGATAGTTTTCCCAGAGGGCTTTCCCAACCAAGCAGGGGTCTGAGGATGGCCAGAATCAGAATCCCGAGTAACAGGGGAATACAGTGCAGCCAGAAACAAGTGATAATGTACCCCTGGCACGCCCTAAGGTCCCTGCCACTTGTGTAGCCATGGAAAATAACAGAAGCTTATGCTATTATAAAAATAAAATATCCCGGCAAGGTGCTGATGGCTCATGACTGTCAACCTAGCCACTCAAGAGACTGAGATCTGAGGATTGTGGATCAAAGTCAGTCTGGGCAGAAAAATCCATGAGACTCATCTCCAATTAATCAGCAAAAAGCTGGAAGTGGAGATGTGGCATAAGTGGTAGAGTGCCAGCCCCGAGCAAAAAAGCCAACTGAGTGAGGCCTTAGTCCTGAAGGGCCCCAATGAATGAGAAAAACAGAAGCTACCCCCTTCCCACCTTTCCATACACCTGAGTGCGTGTAGTGAGCTGCTGTCCTGAGCTCCGAACTCACAATGGCTCACCTGTCCGGTCAGAACTCTAGAAGTAGGTTCTTGTATTGCTCACTTTGCTAGGCGGGTAATGCAACGTGTGCTGGGTCATTTAGCTGTGATGGGACCCAGGCTTGCACCCTGCGGATGCCCTCGATCTGTTCCCTACACTTCCAGTGCTCTACGCCGTCTTCTATCACACACTGCTGAAGACCACCAAAAGGCCTCCCTTTGAGGAATGTCTACACTTCCAAACAAGTATGAGGGTCGTCAGCACAGGCTTTAGTTTAAACCAGTCCATTTCATATGAATGTGTCCCAACAGCCAGCAAAGGCCAATATTTCAGAAACGTTCATCATAGTACTATGTCCATCTTGGCTCCAAAATGATGACATTTGTTTTTCCATTATGACAGGATCCCAGCACAGGCAGTGTGAAATTCAGTAACAGACTAGTCCACACAACAAAGAGACATCATACAACACCACTCACTTTTCCAGCAGCCATCAGTGACAGGGCAAACTGGTACCACAGGTGGAACTCCTCGAAGGCAAACTTCATGGCTCTTTCTAAGCACTGGGGTGGAGAGAGAAACAAATGCCAACAGGTGAAGAGTCTTCACTACTGGAGCCAATGAGTTTGCATCTATATGCAGTATGCCAATTCCACCAGCATGGCTTCCCTTGTGTGCCTAGCTTGCACCTTCCACCAAACACCTCCAGAGAAGTCCCTGTACTGTGCTGTGCATGGAGCCGGAGGCCAGAATGACCCACAACTGGCCAAGACACAATCCCTGATTCCAAGTAGCTTTGATCTAGAATGTAGGCAAGGAGGAGAGAGAAGAGAGGAGAAAAAGAAGGAGGAGAGAGGGGAGGAGAAGGGAAAAGGGGAGGGGAGAGGAGTGGGAAGAGAGGGGGAAGAGAGAGGTAGAAAGGAGAGAAGAAGGAAGAGAGGAGAGAAAGAAGGAGGAGAGAGGGGAGGAGAAGGGAAAAGGGGAGGGGAGAGGAGTGGGAAGAGAGGGAGAAGAGAGAGGTAGAAAGGAGAGAAGAAGGAAGAGAGGAGAGAAAGAAGGAGAGAGGGGAGGAGAAGGGAAAAGGGGAGGGGAGAGGAGTGGGAAGAGAGAGGGAAGAGAGAGGTAGAAAGGAGAGAAGAAGGAAGAAAGGACAGGGAAGAGGAAGGAGAGGGGAGAGGAAAGGAGGGGAGGAGAAGAGAAAAGAAGGAAAGAGAAAAAGAGTATTGAGAGGAGAGAGGAGGGGAAGGAGGGGAAGAGAAGGGAAGGAAGGAGAGGAAAGGGAAGGGAAGGGTAGGGAAAGAGAGGAGGGAGAGTGGATGGGATGGAGAGGGAAGGGGGGAGAGGTCGGGCCCTGGTGGCTCACGCCTGTAACCTTAGCTACTTAGCTACTCAGGAGGTTGAGATCTGAAGATCGCAGTTCAAAAGTAGTCCAGGCAGCAAAGTCCATGAGACTCGTATCTCCAATTAACCACCCAAAAGCTGGAAGTTGAGTCGTAACACAAGTGGTACAGCACTAGCCTTGAGTGAAAAAAAACGAAGGGACAGTACCCTAAGATCAAGCCCTAAGATCAAGCTCCAGTATTGGCACCAAAAGAAAAAGAAAAAAGTAAAAAGAAGCACTGGCATATGGCTATGAAGCACCTAATTTATGCTGAGTGATGCTACAGCAAGACACTGGCGAAGTGCTTGGTCCAACAGGAGTTACTGGGTAGGGCCTAAGGTGTTCACATACACTTTGCTGGGCCCTGCCCCTTCAAAGTTGGTGGTGGGGCATCCAGGAGATGCCAGCAAGGGGACAGCAGCCACCCATCCGCTGGGCGGGAAGAGAAGTGCCCTGACTACCCTCCCCCCGCCCCCCCCCACCAGGCAAGGCAGCTGCCCCCACCAGGCTTGTGACTGGGACCAGAATTAATTCATATTTGGATCAGTCACTCTATACTGCCTTGGTTACTCACACTGGCATATAATCTGCACCGGTACAGGTACTAAGTGGCAGAGTGGGGCCTGAACTTAATTCTAGAGCCGCCTAACTGCGCATGCTCTGGGCATAGGCAGCCAGCAGCTACAACTGAAGCCTTTAAGAAGCACTGTGGCAGCAGGTCAGGTTGGAAGGACACCAAACAAGGAAAAGCCAGTTAAGACTTAAAATTGACTTGGGGAACTGGGAGGAGGGCTGAGGGGAAGGAGGAAGCAGTGGGTGGAGGCCGGGCAAAGGAGCGAGGGTAGATGAGGACCAAAACTGAGGCTTGATCTAGGGCTCCACTCAACGAATTCACTGCCATGCACTATTAAGCACTTAAATTCTCTCTCTCTCTCTCTCTCTCTCTCTCTCTCTCTCTCTCTCTCACACACACACACACACACACACAGAGAAAGATTTAAATGTTGAGCCGGGTGAGGTGGCACACACCTGTCACTCTAACATGCGGGAGGCCAAGGCAGGAGGATCTGGAGTTGGAGGCCAGCCTAGGCTACATAGTGAATCCCAGTCCTCAATATCAATTGTTTTCCTGATAGACAAAAGCAGCTCAGCCGTTGAAACAGACTGTTCTGGATCCTAAGGCTAGACACTCAATATAAATGCAAGTGAGAGAAGACAGTAAATCCTTTCTTTTCTTTTATGCTAAAGGCTACCATCCGTGTGCTCTGGGGGCAGGGGTGGAAGTTCAGTTCCAGGTAAGGTAAGCACCTCCACAGGAAGATGGCCCTGGCCGCTGTGGTGCAGGGTATTCACCAAACCCTGGGGCTGGAGAAGACGGGGAGCGCCCAGGGGAAGCAGCTAGAGGAGAGAGCACTACTCATTTTTAGTGGGGGGTGGGAGGGGTTCTGCTCCAGTTACCAAGCCAACCCAGGCCCAAGGGCACACCAAGCAAATGGCTCTGCTCTGCCTTACAATCATTCCTTCTGCCAGCCCTACGTATTTGTACAGCTTCTACTCTAGTACCCTCTAAACAGGGAAGTCAGAGCCAGGCGCCAGTGGCTCACCTGTTCAGTAATCCTATCTACCCAGGAGGCTGAGATGTGAGGATTATGGTTCAAAGCTAGCCTGGACAGCGAAGTCTGTGACCTTCTTTATCTCTAGCTAACTAGCAAAAAGCCAGAAGTGGAGCTGTGGCTCTAGCTAAGGGACAGCACCCATGTCTCAAGTTCAAGCCCCAGTACCGGCACATAGAAACAAACAAACAAACAAGAACAACAACAATAAAAAAAAAAAGAGGAGGTCATGAGCTTTACAGTAGCTGGAAAGGAAGAATGTGGGCTTCACCACAGCCTGGGTATGGATAGACAAGACAAGTAACTCTGCTCCTGGGAGGCCGGGTTCATACTTAAAAAAGGCTACTGGGAACGGACCTCAGATATGGGCTAGGAAATGCTAAATCAAGATCACTAGTACTCCTTCAACATGTCTAACTTTATATATATATATGGTCTCCAACCCCTGGGCTCAAGTGATGCCTCTGCCTCCTGAAAACTGAGACAAAATGGTGTACACTACTCTGACCAGCTAATTGTTTCAAAAACACTTTTCATCTTAATAAAGAAAATCCATCCAATTTCATACTTGTCAGTTTACTCTCTTCAGGAGAAGACGCAATATGAGGCCTTTGGAAAGAGGGCACAACATTAAAGAACTGGACTAGAATGTATGTTGGTTGATTTCTTTGGCAAGTTTTCTGGTAAGGCTTGCAAAGTAGTCAGGCACTGTTTTAGTTGCTCTCCAAGTCTCCCGGTACTGGGTCACCCTAACAACCCCACGTGGCCTGCGCAGGTGTGGCTGATCCCGCCCTCCCAGAGGGGAGGGGCCGGGAGTGGGAAGCACACAGGTGCTAAGTGACACACCATCTCCTGTCTCCTGGAGCTGGTGGCAGAGCCAGCTGGAAATCTGAGCCGCCTGTTTCCAGAGTCTGAACTCTGTAAGCTCACCACGCTCCTGCCTGAAGGACTGCAGTCACTGTGAGCACTTAGCAGCCCTAGTCACACTGCACCCAGTGAAGTATAGATGAGAAAAGGCCTTTAAAAAGGCCACGTCCTCCTGGAATGATGTCAGAGGTGCAGCAGTGCATTTTCTGCTAATGGAGGGTGTGGGGTGGTGGTGGTGGTGGTGGTGTCTGTCTGTGTGGCCTCTTGGGTATCCCTGAGGCTACAAAGGACCGAGAGCTTACAGCCTGTGGGATTTTCAAGAAGCTCCCCTGATTCTGAATACCCAGGGGCATAGGTAGGCAAGGCATACTTCCCCCTCAAAGACACTTTACTAGACAAAGATTTAGGCAGCCACACATTGCCTCTATCCTGCTGCATCTCTCACTGTCCCCACCTAGTCTGGATAGCTTTCTTGTAACTATAACAACCCATATCCCATAATAAGCCTTGGGGATGCCATAAAATCACTGTAAGCCAGTGATTGCAAACTAAAACTATCTCATCCCATCTCAGAGGCATACGAACTCCATTATAGTTGAACGGTCTGCTTTCCTACGGTCTCCCGACAGCACATGATACACAGCCAGCTCTCAATGTGTCCGGACAGCTCCAGATGTCCCCCAAATCCTGATGTACCTAACATATCTTCTCTTAGGTTTCCATAAACAGCAAGACACACACCCTTGACCAGCCCAGGTCATCCAGGCACCCCCAATCGTAAGAAAACACCTGCCAAAGAACACCTGTAAGTGACAAGGAACTTGTCATGGGGGAGGTTGGCATGGGGGAGGTTTGGTATCGACAGCCTCTCAGACAGGGTATATGTTCCTCCAATTGTCTGAGCCCTATCTGTATGTGACAGAATAAAAATGTAAAAACTGTATACAAATAAAAATGCAAAAGTATCTACAAATCAAAAAAAATCAAATCAAATCAAAGCATTTCCATTTTAATGTTGGTCCCAGTGGAAAAGTGCTGGAGAAAATGGATTTCCCAGAAGATGGCAGGTGTCATATGTATGGGGCCCAGGAAACAGGCTACTGAAGCTCACAGACCTGTGTGATGAGAAGGAGGAAGAGGAGGAAGCGGATGAAGGAGGGGGAAGAACAGGAGGAGGCAGAAGGGCAGAAAACGGAGAAAAGGAGAGGGAAGAGAAGAGTAGGAGGAAGAAGAAGGGGGAGGAGGAAAAGAAGGAAGAGGGGAAGGAAGAAGGAGAGGAGGAAAGGAAAGAGGAAGAGGAGGAGAAACTAAAGGAGAAGAAGGCAGGGAGAAATAAAGGGAGGAGGAAAAGAAGCAGAAAGAGGAAAAGGAAGGCGAGGAGGAGGAGAAGGAGGAGCAGCAGCTACATTCATGCCTTCTTCAGAAGGCACTCGCTCTGGGGTGACTGCCTAGGCCTAACCAAGCGTCTGTCTCCCCATGCAGAGGGCTGTCCTGGGGGCTGAGGGAGCGCTGAAAGATGCTCCCATGAGTGTCGGACCCAGAAAGAGGACCGCTATCATGACAGTGGCTATGGGCATTGAAAAGCAGGGCTTGGAGATGACCGGAAGTGAGAACCGCTGGGAATGGATGTGTGGTGCCCATGGATGGCCAAGGGAGAAGGGGCAGGAGTCTTTGAGGGTAAAAGAGCGTGATGGTGGGATTCAGTGTCAGGTGGAGGGAGGGGATATGGTATGTAATCATGGCTGCAGATTTGAGACCTGGCACAAAAAAAAGGTCTAGATCACCTTCTTCACGGGCACAGAGGACAGGCTTGGCAGCAGTACTACATCCTACCAGGAAGGGCAGATGCAGCCAAGGGGGGTGCATCCCTACCACCCTCTTTAGTCATGGTGACACTCACTCGACGCCATGGGAACCTGGCAGAGTAGCTGCCAAGCCCCCTGTGGGATTAGGGTTATTCACGGCATGGTAGTGGGGATGTCACTTGCAACGTGGTCCCGCCGGAGCAGAGCTTGTGCTTCTCCATGCTCTTGTTTCAGCTTCTCATAAGCAGTGGTCTTTGAGGGGTTCCGGATAGGAGCCGCTCTTCTGGCATCAGAGGGATTTGGTAATTATAGCCCCTTGTACGCAAGGCCTAATCACACCAACTGGGCCCTGGGCAAAGACAGCTGCATAATGCCACAAGCAAGGAGAAGCCAGAGTCTATTTTTGGAACCTAAGAGTGAGGTTTAGCATCTAAAACCCACAGGGGAAGGGGCAGAAATAAATAATCTGATACTCACAAAGCTGGCCTCAAGCCCAAGGCTGCAGTCCATGAAAGAATGGTCACAGGGTGAATTGCCTCACCTGCGGACAGGTGGCTGGATGCTAACTGTTTGCATCACACACATGCTGCATTGGGTGCAGAGTTTTTCCTCTCTACATCATACAACCTCATGAGTCAGTGGTTAAATGTAACTTTTTAGGGAGTACTAAAAAGTTTTAGAAGTTTGAATCTCAGAGCCAAATCCTTGCTAGGCTGGTACTCTGCCACTTGAGCCATTCCACCAGCCTTTTTTTACATTATTTCTTTTCAATATAGGGTCTTAATTGATGCTCCAGTTAGCCTGGACTGCAATCCTTCTATTTGTGTTTTCTAATATCTCTGGGATGACAGGCACACACCAGCATGTCATTGGTCAAGATGGAGTCTCATAGATAGATAGCTAGATAGATGGATAGATAGGTAGGTAGACAGACAGACTGACCTTGAACCACAGTTCCTCAATCTCTGCTGCCCAAGTAGCTAGGATTATAGGCTAAAGCCAATGCACTCAGCTGTAATCTTAAAATTTTAACATGGTACATGGATAGTAATTTGTTCCTTTACCTCCAGCAATTAAAAATTACCTACCTATTTAGACAATTTGACCATTGTCTTAGACCTACAGAATGACATAAACAGAAAACAAGTAACTAGAGACCTTAAAGATTATCTGGTCCCTTTTTACTCTATAGATGTAGAAAGCAAGCCCAGACAGGAAACAGGACTGGCTCAAGGTCACATAGTTGTAGAGATGAAGTTAGAACTCAGATCTTACAATGCCCAATTCAGAGCTCTTCTTCCTTTTTTCCTCCTTTTCTTTCTTTCTTTTTTTGTTGGTTGTGGGACCTGAACTCAGGGCTTGGGTGCTGTCCCTGGGCCTCATTGTAGTCAAGGCTAGTGCTCTACCACTTGAGCCACAGCACCATTTCTAGTTTTTGAATAGTTTATTGCAATTAAGAGTCTCACAGAGGGGCTGGGAAGGTGGCTCAGTGGTAGAGCGCTTGCCTTGCATGCCTGAGGCCCTGGGTTCAATTCCTCAGCATCACATAAGCAAAAAGAAAAAAGCCAGAAGTGGCGCTGTGGCTCAAGTGGCAGAGTGCTAGCCTTGAGCTGAAGAGCTGAGGGACAGCACCCAGGCCCAGAGTTCAGGCCCCACGACCGGACCCCCCCCCCCAAAAAAAAAGAGTCTCACAGAGACTTTTCTGACCCAGGCTGGCTTCAAAACATGGTCCTCAGATCTTGGCCTCTTGAGTTGTTAGGACTATAGGCATGAGCCACTGACAAGGGCTCTTATTTCTAAATTAGCTAAAAATAAAGGCACAAATTAAAATGGGGTTTGAGAGATCTTCTCCACAGGAGTCTGGGTCCAGAAGAAGATTCTAAAAAGTATTCAGCTACAAAAACAAGTTCCCTCGGTCTCCCTGAATTGTGAGGACACACAGATACAATGTTTATGTTTGACCAAGTTTTCTCCTCTTACTTTGGAAGTAAAATAGAGCAAACTCTGTATCCTTGTACCACCTCTTTCTGTTTCTTTTTGCTTTAAAATAGCAAGACTGCGCCAGGCAGAGGAGTCACGAAGTTTTATTTCTTTGGCAAACGCCTAAATTAAAGGATATCATTGCCTGTGGCCACAGTGAGAGGGGAGAGAGTGAGCTGTTTTTGAAAAGTCTCAGACTTTAATAAAGAATTTGAATGTTGGATATCATTCTCAGGCAAAATCCCTTCTCAACTACACAAAGCAACTCCATCAAGTCTGGACAGGAATTTGTAAATGGGTCTCCAGGGCCCAAGACCACTCACTCCCTCTACTGCTTGGCTGATGTAGCTGCCTCCTTGTCATCCTTACAAAATATACTACATTCAAGACACAAGAACCTCATTCCTCTCTCTCCCGCCTCCTCAACTGTCCCACCCCTAGACTTCTCAATCTATCCGCCTTGGCTCAGGGCACCTGGTTTCAGCACTTCAACCTGGGCTGCAGCCTCACCATGCATGGATGAAGGAGAAAAGTATGAAGCTCAGATAGTGGCAGGCCAGCAACATGCTATATATAAAACAAATGTGCATTATTGGCTCAAATGAAGAAATAAAAATGGATGGAGAGTTTGGATCAATTTGTTGGCTATCCTTTAAGTAGGGCCACAGAACAACTAGAGGTATGCAGGGAATTGCAAAGATGGTGGCATTCCAAACAAGACTGAAGCAGGACCTCTAAGCTATAGTCTGAGGGTCCAGTCTGACCTGCAGCCTGTTTGCATAAAGATAAGCATATAAACCAATGGGACAGAGTAAGGAAACCAGATTTCTATTGTTAGTTGATTTTTGTAAGGGTGCCAAGTCCATGCAATGAGAGAAAGAATAGTCCTTCAACAAATTGTGCTGGAAGAACTGGATCTGCATGTGCAAAACCATCAAGACCTCTGCCTCACACCATCTATAAAACCAACTCAAAATGGACCAATAGCCTAACATAAGAGCAAACCCTACAAAATACTTAGAGGAAAACCTAGGGTAAATCTTCAGGATCTTGGATTTGCCAGTGGAACATAAGCAAGAGAAGAAAAATATACTGGGCTTAATTAAAATTAAAAACGTATGTATCAAAGGACAGTCTCATAATCAAGAGTGAACAGAGAACATACAGAATGGGATGAAATATTTTCAAAACATATTCCAGTAAGAGTTTATTATGTATGATAAATAAAGAATAACTATAACTCAACACTATGTGACAGCAAAAAATGAGCACTGGGGTTGAACAGTCATTTTGGCAAAGAAGATAAATGGCTAATAAACACATGTGCAAGGTCATCAGTGACTAGGGAAAGTCCAGGCAAGGCCACAATGGATACCAGTTACCATCCATTAGGACAGCCATTACCAAAATAGCAAGTGTAGGTGACATGTAGAGGAACTAGAACCCTAGTATATAGGAGCAGAATGTTAAATGGCACAGCCACTGTGAAAATCAGTTTGGCAGTTCCTCAAACAGTTAAACATAGAATTACCATATGAGCTGGCAGGTATTGCTAAAAAGAACTGAAAGGAGGAACTCAGCTATGTGTACGCCAGTACTGTGACATATTCGTGATAGCCTCAAGGTGAAAACGCACCTGTCCCTCAATTAATGAATGGGCAAAACAAAATGTAGCATATGCATACGACGGAATATTGTTCTGCCGATAAAAAGGCATAAAGTTCTAAAAGAATACTAGCTGACATTTTGTCATGAGATGGCTGAACCTGAAAACCATTAAACTAAGTAAAAAAGCCAGATATAAAAGTGAATACTGAGGCTGAGAATGTGGCTTAGTGGTAGAGTGTTTGCCTAGCATGCATGAAGCCCTGGGTTCAATTCCTCAGCACCACATAAACAGAAAAAGCAGGAAGTGGCACTGTGGCTCAAGTGGTAGAGTGCTAGCCTTGAGCCAAAGAAGCTCAGAGACAGTGCTCAGGCCCTGAGTTCAAGCTCCAGGACTGGCCAAAAAAAAAAAAAAAGTGAATACTGTATGATTCCATTTAATACCAGGTACCTAAAACAGGCAAATTCATAGAGACTGAAAGTAGACTAGAGGTTGCCAAGGTGTGGGGAACTATTGCTTAATGGGTAGAGTTTCTGTCTAAGGTGATTTTAAAAAGTCTGAAACTAGATAGTTACAATATTGTATACAACAACGTGAAGGTAATTAAATGCCACTGAATTGTGCCCTTTAAAAAGTTGAAGATAGCATATTAAATTATTGTTAAAGCAAATAAAACGGGCATCTCTGCATGCTTGTTTCTCTAAAGCTAGCCACACTAAGGAATTTCTAATGAGTGCCACAGATGAGAGCAACACTTCATTCGAAAGATGGAAGCACCATCAATCACAGCAGGAACTGAGATTACTGTTATTATTTTTTTCACGACAGTACTGGGGCTTGAACTTAGGGCCTTGTGCTCTTACTTGGCTTTATCACTGAAGCCTGGCATTCTCCAACTTGAGTTATGCCTCCACATTAAAGGGCTAAGATTCTTTGGGGGCAGGGTGTCATGGAAAGATAACAGAGTTGAGATCTGTTCATGATCTATGTACAGAGTAGGGCCCAACTCGTCTGCTGCTGCCTAATTCTCATTAAGTGACCCTTAACCTCAGCCTGCCTGCTTCCCTTCTGGGGGGGGTGGGGGTTGGGGGGGTCAGTTTACCTGCAAAGCTCAAGAAATGACAGTGAGTACACCTGGACTGGGAAGTGCTGGCATTTCAGCAAAGTTGTTTTTTTTTTTTTTTTGTGGGTTTTTGTTTTGTTTTGGAGCTTGAACTCTGGGCCTGGGCGCTGTCCCTGAGCTCTTCAGCTCAAGGATAGCGCTCTACCACTTGAGCCATAGCGCCACTCTGGCTTTCTGGTGGTTAATTGGAGAAGAGTCTCATGGGCTTTCTGGCCTGGCCTGGCTTTGAACTACAGTCCTCAGATCTCAGCCTCCTGAGTAGCTAAGATTACAGGTTTGAGCCACTGGCACCTGGCTTCAGCAAAGTTTTGTTCTTTTTGTTGTTGTTGTTTAATCTTTCCTTGTTATATAGCCCAGGCTAGCCTGGAACTCCCAATCTTCTCATTTTCCTCCTCCTGCTGAACAAGTGCTGAGATTACCAGATTGATTCAGCGAGATTTTACTCAGCATTCCCCAGGAGCTGAACTCTCTGCCCTGGTTTTTCACAAGTCTGGGTCTCTGTTGGCACCTCTCACACCACTGATGTCTTTCAGGCCTCTTGGTGGTTCAACTCCAAAGCAGCTTAGCAAAGAGCGGGCTCCCAGGCAGGCCCAGCTCCATGTATGGTGCTCTCCAGCCTGTGTCTCGGCTAGGGAGGTGCAAGTGTCCTTTTGGAACTATCACTGACTAACCAGACAGGCCTACCCACAGAACTATAGATCAAAATACCATTTCAGCCTTAAAGCAGGGCACACATACAGCCTGCAGGAAGGACGCATGATATTCCGTCAAAATGGAGCGACGAATAGTCAAATTCAAGAAACAAACCTGCTTAGCAGTTTGGGCTCATTCTGAAAACCAGAGGAAGCAGGCTCCTTGCTTTACTTTTAATAGCGTGGGTTGCCATGCCAACCAAGGCTGTTGTTTAAATTAAAGGGGGAAAAGAAATGCTCCTTCCTACACAAACCTTTCAGCAGGACTCACAATTAGTCTTCTAAAAAACATGAAACGAATACACTGGAGTGATGGTAAACACTGTGCTTATATTTAAACCTGTCGGAGTGAGGCTCTCATCCACCTCGAGCCTGGGATGGTTGTTCTGTCATCGCTGCCCAATATCAAGGCCTGAAGGAAAGCAAGCTTGGTGTGGGCATGCACCAAGGCTGCTGGTCTTAAACCGGGAGAGTAGACTTCAGCCTTAAATGAGCACTGCAGAAGAAAGGGATCGAATGATATCCCATGACAGAGCCTCTGCTTCCCGGATACAACCAGACTCTTTAAAGGCTGGGTCTGCACAGAGCTGTAGGACACACCCATCATCCATGGGCACCAGTGACAGGAGGAACGATGAGCTTGTACTTGTACTCATAGTAGTTGCTCTCCTTCCCTCCCCTCCCCTTCTTTTCCCTTCTCTGGCCTATGGACTGGGTCAGCCAAGGAGAGGAGAGCAGGAAACCAAGTCCGGCCCTGCTGCAGGGGTGCTGCTGCTGGCTGGGATAAGAAGAAGAGGAAAAGCTCAGGACAGACCCTCTTCTGTCCTAACAGGCTGATGGCTGCCAGCTCTTGTGCATGCATACCAAGACTGCATGTGTGCAAAGCACACTCACCGCAGTCTTTCTGAGACAGAGAGGATCTGCTCGCAGATCAGTCCTCTACAAGACCCATCTGGAAGGGTATCTCTTTCTCTTAGACTAAAGCAGACCCCGTGTTCAAAATCCCAGTGGAAATCTGAGGCCACTAACAGTAAGTAGCAAATCCACACATGCTGCTTCTCCTCTACCTCCCGCAGCACCGTCACAAAGTTACTGTCCTGCCCTGTCTGATTCCCTGGTGCCCCTCCTACCACATCCTTGCACTTTGAGGTCACTACTTGTTATTAAATTTACATAAATTAAAATTAAATTCTCTTCACTCAAAGTCCTGAGGAAGTGGAAGGTCAGGTGAGAGAGAACAAAAACGTAAGGCAAATGGATTCAAGACAACAGGAGAGAAGCAGGAGGTGAGGGAAGCAGGAGGTGAGGTGAGGCAGGGGAGAGATGGCTTCTGCTAGGCAGAGTAGGGGTGGAGGCCCATCCTCAGGAGGGGTGGCACGGCCTCCTGGGGTGCCATGAGCTTTCATGTTTCCAATATGACATCCGCCATATTTGGCAGAAGATCTGAATCTCAGGTTGGCAGTCATCACATTTGCCATGGCATACCAGACACTTATATAGAAAGGGCAGGGAAAAGCAGGGCAGTGGTGGCTCACGCCTGTAATTCTAGCTATTCAGGAGGCTGAGATCTGAGGATAGCGGTTCAAAGCCAGCCCAGGCAGGAAAATCCATAAGACTCCAATGAACCACCAGAAAACCAGAAGTGATGCTGTGGCTCAAGTGGTAGAATGCTAGCCTTGAGCTGAAGAACTGAGGGACAGTGCCCAGGCCCAGAGTTCAAGCCCCACGAATGACGGGGGGGGGGGGGGAGGGAGAGGTGGGGGAGAGGGAGAGGGAGAGGGCAGAAGAAACCAAAGCCAAGTATGCAAGCCCTCCAGCACAGGATGTGAGGGGTGCTGAGCCCCCTGAGGTGTGCTGAGCTTCTAGGGAGGGTATGCTGAGTCTCCCAGGGTCAACTGGTCCCTTCTGTCCCCATTGGGAGAGGTGCGAGGACAGAGGCCACACTGTATCCACACTGGACCCATTTGATTGCAGCCCCGTGGCAGGGAACAGCTGACAGCACACATATGTGTTGAATAAATGTTTTTGTTTGTTTGTTTGTTTTTTTAACTCAGGGCCTGGGCATTGTTCCTAAGCTTTTTTGCTCAAGGCTCAGGCTCAACCCTTTGAGCCACAGCTCCACTTCCTGTTTTGGGTGATTAATGGGAGATTAGAGTCTCACTGGATGTTCCTGCTCGGGCTGGCTTTGAACCATGATCCTCAGATCTCAGCCTCCTAAGTAGCTAGGATTATAGGCATGAACCACCTGTGCCTGGCTAAAGATGTGAACTTTCTATAGTCTATCAGTTGAGTTATATTTCTAAGAGTAAAGATAAAATACAAAAATCTAAAAGGCTGGAGGGATGGAGAGGTAACCCCCCTTGTTTCTCCCCCTACCACATCCCCTGAAGGCCCCCACTTTGCCCTCTCCAGTACCCTGAAGGCAGCCTTCGGCACTGCCTCAACCGTTTTAATTTTTTTTTTTTTTTGGTGGGTGATGGGGCTTGAACTCTGGTCCTGGGCGCTGTCCCTGAGCTCTTCAGTTCAAGGCTAGAGCTCTACTACTTGAGCCACAGTGCCACTTCCAGTTTTCTGGTGGTTTATTGGAGATACAGGTTTCATGGACTTTTCTTGCCCGGGCTGGCTTTGAACCGTGATCCTCAGATCTCAGCTTCCCGAGTAGCTAGGATTACAGGTGTGAGCCACCAGCACCCAGCTGCCTCGACCATTTTAAAGGTGGCTAGTGAGGTACACACAGGGCTCCAGACTCTGCAGTGACTTGGTGTCAGGTCATCCCCACAAGATGGAGGCCGCATGTGACATCCAGGTGAAAGTCATCTGAGTGAAAACAAGCTCCTAGGATTCCTTGCTGAGAGGAGGCATATGCCACAGAGCTGTGGGCGCACACAGAAATGCGGGGAGGGTGGTAGTCGTGTCCCGGGGCCATCCATGGGAGGACACTAAGCTGAGAGCAGGGGCTCTGCGGCCTGTCAGAGGAGCTTCTACCCTGAGGGACGAGGGTAGATTTCTACCTGGGGAAAGGCTGCATTGCTACATGAAGGTATGAAGATACACGGTAGACCACAGCCCACCAGAGACCTGGGGGCTAAGTGGTTTGTCTATAGAGGAAGAAAATACCTGGACCATGAGCAGGAGGCCTGGAGCCCATACCTGACAGGATTAAGCTGGTCGAGAGGAGGAACCCAGAAAAAGCAAGGCTCCCAGAGGAGGACAATCTGAGCCGAGTGAATGCTAGGACCAGGTCCTGGCAAGCAGGCCCTGTGAGCGGGGCTTCTGCACGCACCGCGTTATCCTGCCTCATCGTGGGGGCCTGTGGTGTTTTTGAAGGCTGAGTAACCATCGCTCTGTATAGTCACCAAACCAGAGACTAAAAAAAGATACAAGCCACGCGGGCTCATCTGTTCCCCAGGCTCCTGCCTAATGTGGAGATGCACCCCGGCTGGGGGGCGAGGCGAGCTCTGATCTGATTTCAGCCAATCTGTTACTGTATGTCACTCCCTGTCCCCATGCCCAGAGGCTGCCGCAATGAGAATAAATTTAGAAGGAGAAAGATAAATAACATGGGAAAGTTTATTTTAACAAAATAGGTTGTTTCTTTCCCTCTTTTTTTTTTTAATTTTGCTGGCTGGGTGCCGGTGGCTCACGCCTGTAATCCTAGCTACTCAAGAGGCTGAGATTTGAGGATCATGGTTCAAAGCCAGCCCGGGCAAGGAAAGTCCGTGAAACTCTTATCTCCAGTCAACCACCAGAAAACTAGAAGTGGCTCTGTGGCTCAAATGGTAGCGTGCTTGCCTTTAGCTGGAGAGCTGAGGGACAGTGCTCAGGCCCAGAGTTCAAGCTCCACAACCAACCTCCCCCCAAAAACATTTGCTGGAGAAAAGATAAACTAATCTCTGTACCAACATGAAATCTGGCACTCTGGGAAGGAACATAATACATAACCATAGTTCAGATAAACCTATCCCTTCTCAAACCATGAAACATACACAAGGTGTCCTGAGTGTTTTCTAGAAGTGGAGGGAGCAAGAAGACAACAGAAGACCCTTATAAGGTCTACAGTCAACGAGCCCCTCCTAGCCAAGTAACACTCGCTAAACCCAGACAGCATTTACTCTGACAAGGTACTCGGGCCAGACAATGCCATCACCAGACTTTCGTTATGGGAGTAACAATGGAAGAGAAACTGCCTTCCCTCCCCATTCACAGCCTGGAGTTAGAAACCATCCATCATTCTACAACTCAGTCATTAAGTCCAATCACAAAGGAGGAAATGGAAGTTACATGACTAGCCCCATATCAACTACCAATGACAGAGAGGTGCCTGGACCAGGGAGCTCTTCTCTGAGCCATCCCGCCATCCCTGCCACCTAGAAGTCAACCAGACTCAGCAGGTGTACCTCAGACAGCATCTCATACTGGCCTCTTCTCCCAAGAGCAATAGTCAGTAAATCATAGACCACGGATGCACTCTGCAGACTGATGAGGCGGTCGCTCTTGTGCTCCGGTATCCTGCTCAGCACAGCATCTCGATTGGCCTAAGGATGACATGGAAGAGAGAAGCAGATGGTGAGCTGGTCCACACGCCTGACCATCACTATGTGGACCAGAGGCCACTAGGACCCTCTTGCCCCTAATGGTTTGCTGAGAAGTGGGAGGGAGGGAAGGAGGGAATAAAGGGCCTGTTCATCTCAGGTCAGGTCATGTATTCAAAACCTCCAGAGCACTTAGGTGCACATGGTACATGGTTTGACTCACGCTGAAGGCCTGGCGGTGTGAACCTGTGGCAGGTATTTGGAGAAAGGTCTGGGAGCTTAGAGAAAGCAGGAAGTGCTTCCCAGGGCTCCGGTGCACAGCCAGCCTTGTGGTAGACACAGCAGGCTCTGGGCAGCCTCTCCATCCCTCAGGGGAGGCCCTGCCATATCTCACTTGGGATTTAGCTTCTGCTCTACGTTCATCCATGGAGGACATTCGCAGCCCTGCTTCTCCCATCACCACTCCTACCAGCCCTACAAAGGTGGGGTGTCCCTTTCCTGAGATCATGAAAAGCCAATCACGAAACAGATGCAGAAAAGAGGAGAGAGAGAGAGAGAGAGAGAGAGAGAGAGAGAGAGGTTTGCACTCTACATGACACTAACATGGAGGGCTCAACTCCACAGCCCCGTGGCGTGAGTGCTGAAATCCATCAGGCACAGCGAGGCTGACGCATCTCTTCCTCCCAGAAATCGAATGCTCTTCACAGCAACATGTTTTCATTACTGCTGAAATTTAATTTCGCCACAGATTCCTCCAGATAGACCTCACGTACTAGAGACGCAACAGCCAGCTCATTTTCCTTTTTTCCCCCTTGGATTTTGCCTGCCACTCTTCCCCCGCCCTGCACTCAGCTCATTAGGAGAAGTCTCACGTCCATCTGTCTGAGCCCCACAGGCTTGTCTGTGACAGTGGCACACAAGATTTGGGGGTCACTTGTCTCCAGGCTGGTATTTCTTCCTGCCTGACATTCAGAAAGGCCAGGCGTATACCTTCCCCCTCGCTAATGAGGCAAAAAGCCTGCTTTCTGTGTGAGTCCAAGGTGTTTACTTCTAGCCACCCATCAGAACTTACTCACTTTAAAACGCCTGGCTCTTAAATGTCAAAGTCAACGAGAATACACAACACAGGCCACTTCCTACAAAGTGAGTCACCTCTTATGGAAACAAGCCTGCTTTTGAAGATTTCATTCTAAGTTTTTCTCTACGCAGTATCTTTGGAGCCCAACAAAAGGCTCTCTAAAGGAGGAGGGCCTGTGTGAACAGCCTGCTTTTACCTATTTGTTATATGTATTTCATACCCAGACCAGTGCCTGAAAGGGAGCAAAACAAACAGACACTCCTCAGGAGAGATTTGCAAGTTTACCTAATGTATCCTCTTTTCCCACCAGAGAAAATCTTTGTATCCTTTGATTAAAAAGGTACAATCTAGCTGGGTATGGTGGTACTTGTTTGTAATCCCAGCTTGGAGGCAAAGACTTGGAGGATCACAGTTTGAGGCCAGTCTGGGCAAAGAAGTTAACAAGATCCCAGTAAGCTGGTAAGGGGGCACTCACTCACCTGTGGTTCCAGCTATGTCTGATGCCACATAGGATCCTGGTCTGCTGAGCTCGGGCAAAAACATGAGACTCTATATGGAAAAATAACTAAAGTGAAAGGACTGGAGCTATAGCTCAAGTGGTTGAGTGCCTGCCTAGCAAGGCTACAGCCCTGAGTTCAAACTTCAGTACCATCAACAAACGAATAATATAATCTCCAACACGAAGCAGATCCACAAGTAATAAGTCTCCTGGAATACTGTCTCTGTGGTAGTTGTACAAATACGGTGTCATAATCTCTCTGTCCAGCAGAAAACTAATTTGCTATACAGTGAGAAAGCAGTACACTTCCAAATGATTTCCTGTAGGTGGATAAATGCATATCTCTAAGTTACAGTCAGAACCGCTGAAAAAAACAATTTTCTCAGATCTCTAAAACACAATCCTCATGTTGGTTCTGAAATCGAGCATGTATTCACCGTCGACCTAAAAAGAGAGAATTAAGAAATCCCAGGACAGGAACAGAACAAGGCTTGTAGGAGCAACTTTACTTGGGACAATGCCCAAGGAGAATAGGGTTGCTTGGGCTGGGAAGCCGGTCCTTCATACTTCCAGGCCACTGCTGGCTTTAACCATCCCCTGAACAGATTGTTCCAGCCCAAACTGATTGTCTCAGAGCGATGTCAACTTTGAGCATTACTCATTTCTGTCACTTCTGGGAAGGAACGGGAGGGTGGGAGGCGCCATCACAAGATGGAGCCACGAACAGCAGGCTTTCAACAAACTCAAGGCTAGCACATGGGCTCTGACTGTGGGACACAGTATTTTCCATCAGAATTGTCCAAGTAACCTAAAATACACGCCACCATGCTTTTAGAGCTTTAACAAGTAACTGTGCGAGTTGTAAAGAGTCCACTGTGGGTCCAAGGAACTGTGGCCAGGTGGCCAACACACACGGGGCCCTCGATCGTCATCCTGGTGGTGAAGCAGGTGACACGCAGTCACCTGAAAAACAGTGACTGTACTACCGCCAGGTACCACCATGGCACACACATGCCACCTGTATGCCTCTCCTACCGGTGCTAAGGCAGAGCAGAGAATAGAAATGCCACTGCCCTGGGTTTCCAGCTGGCAGTCGAGGAAAGCTGAGCCAAGGGGCAGCCTGCATCCTGGACAGGAAGTGAGCCCAATGACGTCAAGGGTGCCCAAGTGAAATGCAATGGTAACTCGAGCGGCCTGGCTCAGGTAAACAACTCTGGGCCATTTCGTAGAAGGAGCAAAGCCCAACTGTTGGTTTTCTGTTGAGGTTGTTCTGTTTTGTTTTAAGCCCACGTTTTAATTGGAGGCAAGGCAGTTGCCCACCTGACTCACTGTAGCCTCTGGCAGCACACAGCACTCTTCCTCACACCGCTGATAGAGCAGCCGCGGTGGGGGAAGGGAGCACCTCACTCTAGGACTGCTTTCTCCCCACTTGCTGCCCAGAGGATGGACACCTGGGAAGGGAGCAGCATGATCTAGCAGGGAGACCAGTGGACCACTGCACCACATGTGCATTTTGCCTGCTCTGGGCCTCGGGTTCTCATCTGTAACAAGGAGGTGAATGGATGGCCTGTCAAGCTCCGAGAACTTGCTATTCTGCTCTAGAGCTCAGCTTGTAGAGGTAACACCACATCCCCAAGGCTTCAAGCCAGGGCCTGCTTAGGGCTGTGAGGAGTAGCTCCATAAATAATCAACGATTCCATTTTAGAACTCAAGCTCAATATCCCAGCCAAACCCTGAGAGATGGGCCAAAGGTTTGGCCGAAGCTCCTCTCAATAGCAGAGCCGGGCAGTGGGGAGCAGCTCACATGGCCTGGACCCTGTGGGGCTTCAGAACAGGTGGTATGTGGAGAGGTGACAGGACCAGGGTATTTCATCAGGCCCCTGTCACAGAAACCAGAGTTCATGTACCCAGCCAGTGATTTATCCCAACACCTGTGCACTCCAGGGTGGGGTGGGAGGCGTGTAAAGGTCACCCCCAGGGCTGATCTCCCCAGGAAGGGGCCAGTGGGGGCCATGAGTAGCAGTTTACTTATATACACATGAGCCAGGACACCTGCCAGCTACGAAGGAGGGAAGAGGTGCAGGTAACCAATCGACAGCGGTAACAGTTCAAGACTTAAACATCCTAAACTATGACTGCTTTCTTCCCACCCAAGTCGTCCCTCCAGAAAGTATGTTCTCTCTTTTTTATTGTTATTGTAAAGGTGATGTACAGAGAGGTTATGGTTAGTTACAGAAGTCAGGTAATGCGTACATTTCTTTTGAACAGTGTCACTCCTTCCTTCTCTCTTTCCCAGTGTCTCCCTCCTGATCTTCCCCCATCACAAGTTGTATGGTCCATTTTCAGCAGTGTCTAGCGAAGATCACTGCCCATTTGTTCAACCTTTGTCCCATTGTTTCTGTGCTCCCCCTCGCCCTTCCCCAAACAAATATACATACAGGACAAAATGTATAGAAAGCAAAAAGTGACCAAGGAGAAAACAAACAAACAAACAAAAACAAAAAACCAAACTAACAAAAAAAAACTTTGTTTCTATTTCTTGGAGTTTATTTTGATAAATACCATTTTGATCACATGTACATAGCTATTGTGCCTTTGTGATCCTCTCATAAGAGTATCCTTTGGTCTTACCATGTAAACGTCTAGAGTCCAGGAAGTATTTTCTCCAGACAAAAAAAAGTTACCATTCTGAGGGCATAGCATAGCAAAAGAGGGGCCCAGGGACAGAAGACAGAATGAGGAAACACATTCCACTTACCATGGATTCACTAATCAGCAGCAACAACAGGGCTTCTTCCGTGTTTTCTTGAGGACAAAAAATGCTGCATAAAGAAAACTCACTTTGATATACAGCAGTTTCAAAATAACACAAAATATACAACCACAAGCAGAATGGAATGCTAAAAGCATCTCGATTTTTATAGAGCACCCATGAAAAATATGGTTTAATTTGGACACTTGAATTAGTTTGCTATGCTAATCTGTGGAATTAATACATTTTAGACACACATTTTAATGGCAAGCAGAAGGGTGAAGTAAAACTGTAAAAACAACAAGTTAAAAGCCCAAATAACATATGTACCTATTACAGAGGCAGGAGCTTCCACAGTTAGAAGGAGATAACACGTGGAGCTACTGGAGCTTTTAAAAGCTCCCACTCAGGATGAGGTCACAAACGGCAGTATTTCACTACACGGTCCCTTCTTACTTACTTGCCATCTGACCTGTCTTATACTGTCATTCAAAGGAAGTAAGAAACCGAAGGCAGTTCTAGTTAGCATAATTTCTCTCATTCTGCAAGTGTTTTGTGAGCTATCTAACTTAAAACACACATTTTATTATGGACCATCATGCAAGAGCCATCTTGTTAATCTATTTTATGGCATTTGGCTGAACTCTAAAATCTTGGATTAAAAGAAAAAGCTTTTAAGCACAATTCTGCTGAGGATTAGAAAACAATAAAAACCCAAACACAGCCCCAGCCTGTACCCTCTGTAGCCCACTCTTTTGTGCCCTGAGTACTTTTAAGGACTTGCAGCTTTTTTTTTCTTTCTTTCTTTCTATTCTAAAGCTCTAGAATCCTTTGAATAGAATTGTGAATCTTATCACCATTTGGGCCAAACTCAACTATTTTTCCCCCCGGGGAATTCAAAGAGTTTGAAATAAATAAAAATAAACTACCCCCCTTTTTTAAAAAAAATTTTTTTAACTCCTGCATGTTTTGAAGATGACTAAATAAAGGCTAAATTTACACCTTCCTGGAAATAACATTACAATCATTTAATTGAAGAGATTTCCTTCCCTCACCACAAACAGCGTTTACCATGTGAGTATAAATACTTGTTCTCTGTAAAGGGTTGGCCATTTTTATCCTGCATCATAGGCCACTGAGGCGTGGGAGGAAAGCACGGCGCTCAGTCCTCTTGTGACAACTCTGACCTGTCACAGGCAAAGGAACCATCTGGAGATGTTTCTGTTGCCCCTCTGCCGCGGAGGGCTCCAGGGGCAAGGCCAGCCTGGGGCACCGGGCAGCATTCTGGGGCTTACAGTCACTTCCTTTGGGGGTCAGCTCCTGGTAACCTGGGGTTTGCAGAGAATGGAACACTTCTCCCCCTTAAATTCAGACACGGAATCTAAGGGGTTTCAAGTGCAGAGGGCCCCCTTCTCCACATCTGCTCTGTACACACCAGTCATGATTTCCTGAGATCCTGGCTCTGCTTACATGCAATGGGGACCTCATAAATAAAGCAGGAACTTTAACCATTTTGTCACAGCTAGCCAGTCCTGCATTATTCAGACTAATTGAAGAGAGAGAGAGGGGGGGGCGGGGAGAGAAAGCTCGTGCTAATTATGACTTAACACTAGCCAATTCCATCCACGGATAATCTCCAGATTCCATTTGAGCCATGCAGTCTGCTTAAACGCTAGGTTGTGTTATTTTTACCAGAGTTGCTAACAAGCAACGCATTAACTGTGCCTAATGTCACTTCCTGGGCCCTCCCTGCTGTGGTAGGCGATGGACAGGCCCTTGGGAGCACTGTGAAACTCTAGGGCTGGGAGGAAGGAGGAGAAGAGAGAGAGGGGGTTGTATAAGACATGCCTGAAAACCCACACACTGTTCTCTCTCAATAATTAATGAATTCTGGAAACCTACTTCTGGTCATTTCTTCTTTTGTCCTTGCTCATGCAAGTGTAGGGCAGAGATGTTCACAACTGTCAGTGCCTTGGGCGAGACTTTAGAGTGCTTAGCCCCAGCTTTTGAGAGTGGGAAAATGGAGCACTCAACCAGAGGAAATTACATGATGGGCAGGCCAAGGGACAGGGGGGACCAGCAGGCAGGAGGCTAGTTCGCAAGGCCAGCAGGGGCTGGTCAGTGAGGGCTGTGGCTGGACTAGGAGTGGAGGGTGGCGTGCTCAGCCCCACTCCGGAGGCAAGGGGTAGGCCCAATGCTTGTTTTCTTACTCTGGATACACTTGCCAGCTCAGGAAGTCTTCCTGTGTAAAGATGCTGAGGGCACAGGTGAGGAGTTTCCTGTGTAAACAATGATCACGTCCTGCCAGGGCTCCCAAATAATCTTTCTCTCCGATTTTCCCAGATTGGTAAAAACAACAACAACAAAAAAACCTCCCCCCCACCAACAAAAACCCTCAAACAACAACAGCAACAAAAAAACTCACCCCACGGTATAGAAACAATCACAGCAAAGAACTCAAGCCAGGCTGATGTGACTGCATTTGATCTCTGTCCTGTGGGGATACCTCAAGGAGAGCGGCATGTGGGAGAGTCAAAGGGACTCTTTGTGGGTACAGGAGAGGCCTGGAACTCGGTCACCCCCAGAAAATGGATGTAAATGCTACTTACACAGCACCACTTCCGGCTTTTTCTGCTTTTGTGGTGCTGAGGAATCGAACCCAGGGCCTCATGCATGCAAGGCAAGCGCTCTACCACTGAGCCACCTTCCCAGCTCCCAACTTTCCTAATTCTGTACCTGGCTGCAATGCCACTAGAGAAGCCAGCCAGGTAAGAGCCAAGGAGTCCAGGTCAGGAAGGGCTGAAGCCCCAGCCTCCGCAGCCCCTCTGCCTATGGAATACACCAGGGAAGAATCAACACAGCCTCCGGCTTATAAGAAGAGGGGAGAGCACCAAGCAAGGAATTTAAACTAGAACCGAGGGTGCCTACATCATTAGGGATTAGCTGGTCCAACTAAGGATTAGGCCTCACCTCAACTCACATGAGTCAATAGCACCTCATGACTAAGAAAAAAGAAGGGGCTCCCTCAGATCACCCTAGGCTTCTGGAGCTTCTCTCTGTGGAGGGGATGGGTGAATACCACAGGGTACACTGCCCAATCCAGACTCCTCTGGCCCCAGTGAGGAGACAGGATCTACACAATGACCCAAAGGTGAGTCAGGCTCACTAGAGAAGAGGAAACCAAGCAACTCTACCACCAAGAAGTTGTCCTGACCCACAACATCCCCCGTCTCTCCACTTTAATCAGTACTTTATCCTTACCAAAATCCTCAGCATGGATTCTATGAAGTCCAGACCCATTCTCTGAGCTTCAAGGGATGAGCACCTTTTCCTATGTCTGCCAGGGAGCTCAGCTCAGTAGCTGTTCTCACTGATGTTCATTCAGCAAATCTCAACATCTATTTATGGGCCTACTAGTGGGTTCTAATTTCCTGGTTTGCTGTGCTAATTATCTGGTCTAATTCGTATTTTATGATTTAAGCCACATCAAAGGATTTTCAATGAGGGAGCATATAATGAGACAGACATCTGACTGAAATACACACATTTATACACAAGAAACACGTACAAGAACACTCATAGCAGCACTATTACTATCAGACCCAAATGGATGGGAAATAACTTCACTAGTCATCACAAAGCGAAGAAAGCAATGTACTGGAAATGGTCATATGATAAAATCATATACAGCACTGAAAACTACTGCCACACAAAAACAAGCAAAAATATTTCAAACATAATGCTAGCTAAAAGAAATTAAACATAAGTATACATTATATGATTCCATTTATATAAATGATTCCATTTATATAAACATTTTTAAATTTCATTGTATTAAAGATAATGCAACAATGACTTATTTATTTGCTTGTTTGATTAAACATGTGGTCTTGCTACATTTCCCAAACTGGTCTCAAACTCTTGGGTTTCAGGTGATCTTCCCATCTAAGTCTCCTGAGTGCTGAGACTACAGGTGTGGACTACCACACCCAACCTAAATAACATGAAAAAAAAGAAAGGAGACTAATTACTATGCTAGAAGTCAGGCAAGGCTTCCCTTAGAGATAGTAGTTTTCAGGGGGGGAAAGGCAGTTTGTTTCTAAGGCTCTGGTAATGTCTATTTCCATTTTTCATTTATTTGTTTTTCCCACATTTTCTATGTACCAATAAAAAGCTTGCTCTATAAATAAGTCAACCAAAGCAGAAGATCTTCTTCACAGAAAGACCCAGAATAAAGGAAAGAAGAAGACAGACTTATGACAGAGGACCCCTCCCCTCTTTCCATCTAGGAAAGAGAGTCTTCATTTTATCTCACTTCAAAATTCAAGCCATGTGGCAGCGAGTGAGTGCATGTAGTATGCAGCGACAGGCTGGAGCTTCTGGCTGAGCTGGCCTTCCAGCTGTTTCTTGTTACAATCAGCGTTCTCAACATCCTTGTGGTTTTCTGCAGCTAGAAGGATATGTGCCACCAAAACTTTGCTTCAATTTCCCATAAGAGACTAAGCAGAAGGGGTGAGTGAGGGACCATTGGCCAAAGGAAGTCTGAACCGTATCTCTGGATTCCAACTGAGTTGGTGGTTAATGTCCATTCAGTCGTACTGCTGACTGACAAGCTAGTCCTGCCTTAGTGGTAGGAGAAAGCCAAGCAAGCCCAGCCCAACAGGGTTTCTATCATCACTAATACTCCAACTAAGGAGGGCTTTGCACATCCAAAGTTAAAAGGCTAAAAACTGATGAAGGAATGAGATTACTGTGGAAATGAATGAAATAGAAACTAGAAGCACAACAGAGAAAAGGACCAAAAGTAAAAGCTGGTTCTGTAAAAGAGTCAATATATAGATACTTTTAGTTAAACTGATCCTCTCTCCCAAAGAGAAAAAAGACCCAAATCACTCAGTAAGAAATGTAAGAAGGGACATGACAACCAATACTGCACGAAAAACAATAACAACAACAATAGAATACTTGGGAAGCTCACTGATGAAACAGGAAAATGTGTGGTAGATACAGATCACCAAAATCGATTCAAGGGACCTCGATCAAAAGATTGGATTTGTGTTCAAAAACTTCTCATAAAGAAAAGCCTAGAATGATGACTTCCTCCTCTTTTTAGAAATAGAAGGGGAATGAATACTCCTTAGGTTGTTTTATGAGTCCAGACTAACTCAGATACTAGCACTAGACAAAGATATTACAGAACAGTATCTCTTAGGAATATAGATATAAAACTCTTCCATAGAATATAGCTAGATAGAGCCCCAAGATAAATAAAAAGGATTTTGTACCATAACCTAGTGAGAGTCAACCCAGGAATGCAAGGCTAGCTCAACACTTGAAAATCAATGCAATGTATTACATCAGTAGAATAAAGAACAAAAACTACAAGATCAGCTTAATATGTGCAGAAGGAATATGATAAAATTCAACATCTATTCCTTATTTTTAAAAATACTCAACAAAGTAGGACCAGGAGGGACCATGCTCAACCTAATAAACAACATTTACAAAAGTACATAACAAAGATCATAATTAACAGTGAGAGACAGGATGCTTTCCTCCTTCTAAGGACAGTGTTATAAGAAATGATGTTCTGTTATTGTGCCAGAGTTCTAGCCAGGTCACTAGGGAGGAAAATGAAATGAAAAGCACCAGCTTTTTATTAATGTCATCTGTCTACAGATGACAATTATCTAAAATAGAAAATACTAAGAAATCAAAATAGTGTAAGAACTAACCAATTTAGCAAGGTTTCAGTATACATCAATATTCAGTATACATCAGTATTCAAAACCAACTGTTCTTCCATATACTTGGAATGAACAATTTAAAAATGAAATGAAAACAATTCCATTTGCTATAGCATCACAAAGTACTGCATGGTTTGGAATGTAGCTCAGTGATAGAGCATTTGTCCAGCATACATAAGGCCCTGAGTTCCATTCCAGACACCACAACAAATGAACAAACAGAAACCTGCACACATACACAAAAACTTAAGAATAACTTTAACAAAACAAGCACAATCCTTATGTTCTGAGAACTATATGAATCATTGTTGAAAAAAATTAAAGAAAATGTAAGTAAATGAAAAGACATTTCATATTTGTGAATAAGAAGATACAATACTGATAAGATGATAGTACTGCTGTACAAATTCAAGGCAGTTCTTATTAACATTCCGTTTTTTCTAGCATAGGACAAGCTGATCCTAAGGATTCATGGAATTTCATGGGGCTGGGAAAGGAGGGTGAAGGTGACAGCTAAGAAGCATGGGAATGTTTTGGAGAGTAATAAAAATGTCATAAGGTTGATTATTGTGATAGGTTCACAACTACAGGGGGTTCTGGTAGCTCTGCTCACATAAACCCTGCAACAGCATCTCTGCACACATAGAAACGAGTCCTGGTATAGGAATGTTGTCTTAGAGGTTGTGTTTTGCTGGATCTGTGTTTTGCTCTGGAATTCTCCTCTCATGGGTGGAAAGCAAATGAGGTCAGGGATGTCATACGAGAGCCGAGGTCCGGCTGGCACAGAGGGAGCCAGCCCGGTGAGCATGTCTGCCTCTGGGGTCAGGCCATGTTAGGACAGAACTCCAAACAGGTGTCACGCTTTGTCGGGAAGATGTAGACCAGATTCCTTCACATATCTGGCATCTCAAGCAGGAAATAAATCTAGGGTCTGTTTGCAAGACATAAACATCACTTCGAATCTGAATCTCAAATGGGCTTCTAACAAGCTCATCATGTGGGATCAGCACTTTTCCAGTGAGGGTTTGGGAAGTGCAGGAACAGATGTTTTATGACTTCGATAAAGACTGAGGAGTAAGCACAGCTGTCAACCAAGTGAACTCCTGGTTGAGCAAGGCTGGGGAAAAGGAAGATGGGAATGAAATTAAAATGAGCCCAGGGGAAAGCTAGGAATCTGCTTCCTTATCTGAATCCATCCAGAAGCACAAGCTGATCAAGAAGGTTACAAGGGGAGAGAAATGCCACAGGTCAGCATTAAGAGGATGAAGCCACAGAGGCCTTGAGAAATGCTGAGCCCTTGGAAGTCAGTCCCAGGCAGAAATGAGTCAACCCCCCATCCCTCCCTCCCCACCCCCACCCCCCTTCCTGCAGCCTCAGCCTCCTTCCAATCAGAGAATACCAAAGAGGGTTTCCATATTCATTCACAAATAGAGAGGTGGAAGGACCACCCAGCTGTGTCCCCGCAGGGCACTTAAAGGCCCCTAGGAGGTCTCTCCCTCCGCTGTCCTGTGGTCCCTGAGAAGACAGTGGCTCCCCAGGCCATTCTTCTCTCAGGTGATCAAGTCCCAAATGTGAAACTCACAAAATGGAGTTCTAAAGAGAACCAGTTTTCAATAGCTGGAAAATTATTTAATTGTCCTTATATTTAGTTCCAGATCGCAATGATTCAAAAAAAAAAAAGAATTTCTAAAGAAAAGAAAAATGTTAACTTTGGCCTACAATAGCTCTCTCACTGCGTTGCAATGCCGAGGTTCCCAGAAATGCTGTAAGAATCCCAAAGCCCAGCGGTGATCACCGAGCTGGGGCAGAGCACTGAGAGGGGGGCAGCTTCAACCCGCAGCACCCACAGGACAGACACTAGCTGGAGGTAGGGGCGATGGATGACGCAGTATGGGGGGCACCTGTCCATCTGATGTTCTTTCAGGGGAAAAAGCTGCCCCAGAATCTCCACTCACCCTGGAGTTTTCCTTCTTTCCTTCCCACCCCTCAGCCCTCTGAGAATAAGAACGTGCATACTTCTCTCCTGAGTAGACTCGGGCTCTTCGAGGCAGCGTGTAGGTTTTGGTGTTTGCTCCTTTCCGGAGTGGGTCATCCAGGGGTGACTGGCAGGGGGGGTCTTCCAGGGGGTTCCAGTAGCTCTGCTCACACATACCTCGCAACAAGATCTCTGCCAACTGCCTGGCTATTGTCTGAAACACACGGGAGGAAGGTGTTGTGGGAATCTGATTTGTAGAATTCACTTGCTAGATAGTTATGCCGTTACTTGTATGAGGCGCAATTCCAAGACTCACAATTAAAAATGTTTACTTCCATGATGAAAAGTACGCCAGAGTGCAAAGAAAATACAGTATGCCAAGATATCTGAACACTTAAAGAGCCATTAAATTTTTTTGTATTGTGAAAATACTGTACAGAGGGGTTACAATTACATGGGCAAGGTACTGAGTACATTTCTTATCAAACATTGTAGCCTCCTCCTTTGTTTCCCCTTCCCATCCCTTCCCATCTCCCCCCACCCCATATGGAGCCATTTTTTAAATGAGGCTCAACCACTTCCACGTTGCCTTGTCTCGGCTACACGGGAGCAATGCGCATGCCTCATACCTGAGACAACTGGATTTGTGGCTCGGCCCTTCCTTTCCCCACAGCTCTTAGAAATAATGGGCCAGCCAGGCGCTGGTGGCTCACGCCTGTAATCCTAGCTACTCAGGAGGCTGAGAGCTGAGGATCACAGTTCAAAGCCAGCCCGGGCAGGAAAGTCCGTGAGACTCCTATCTCCAATGAACCACCAGAAAACTGGACGTGGCGCTGTGGCTCAAGTGGTAGAGCACTAGCCTTAAGCTGAAGAGCTCAGGGACAGACCAGGCCCAGAGTTCAAGCCCCTTGACTGACAAAAAAAGAGAGAAAGAAAGAAAGAAACAAACAAACAAAGAAAGAGAGAGAGAGAGAGAGAAGGAGGGAGGGAGGGAGAGAGGGAGGGAGAGAGAGAGAGAGAGCAGGCGAGCTGCTGGTATTTTCACCACCTTGCAACAGATGCCCACAAAAGCCTAAGCCTGCAAAGACCCAGAACTGACTCAGTTGGTGCCATCCCTGAAAAACACCTCCTCACTGGCCATGATGCCCACCGCAGGACTTTGGAAAGCCCCACCCCCAAGCAGCACCAAGGGTAGTTCCTACATGGCTCTTGAGTGGCTGTTCTCAGAGAAGACAAAGTAGGGGGGCTGTGGCTTCTTCGCAGATGGCCGTGAAGACTTGTGGACAAAATGAGGTCTTTCCCTCCTAAGTTACTACTGGTTAATTAATGAGCTTTCCCAAGCCCTCTGCACCACCACTGCAAAGGAGAGAGTGAGAGGATATATACTAGCAAGTGTTCTGTTCATAATTTCTAGGGACAAAGAAGAGCCTGAAACAAATCCCTAGGAAAACAGAAGCCCTGCAACCCAGCGTGGTCCTGGCCATTCTTGACCAGCCAGAGTTGGTACAATAGATCTTCAACCTGTGAGTTTTCTGCAAGAGCCTTGAATTCTCTGAAGATACAAAGGATGTTGATCTTCCCTGAGACTGAGCCCTTCTGAATATATATGTTCCAGAAGAGAAGCTTGCTAAGCTTTCATCCGTGTAAAAAATCTCTTAAGGCTCCCCAAGGAAACGTAAATGCAAGCAAATCACTAGCTTGGTGGCTTCTGATAACCACTGAGTAAAGGCAAATGTTCCCATGTAGGACCAGCTGCCTTTCAATGTCTATAAAAATGTGAAATTAAATGCACTCTGATCATCCCCAGCTGAGCCATCGGTAAAGATCTCATAAGAACACAATTTTCAGAACCTAAACAGTTCCTGAGCTGTTTTCTTAAACCTTTCATTATAGTTTCATTCTGATCTCACTGAAGCCATATAAGCTAATGACTTCTGCTGGAAATCTCAGCTGCCAGGAGTATTCTTCACTCGGTACAGTAGAGAAATAAATGTTAAAGAAGGGGGAGAAAAACAAGGAACATCTTCATTTTCTGGATATATTGTTACATTGGGATGGTAACAGTATAAATTACTTTTCTTCTCTTTTTTCTATTATTATAATAATAATTATTATATTATTATTTGCCACGTGTCCACTATGAGACCACCTTAAAGTGTACAGTCGAATGGCATTTAGTTCACTCACAATATTGTGCAACCACTGCCACTATCCAGTTCCAGAACATTTTCATCACCCCAAAAGGAAACCCTACACCCTTTAAGCAACCACTTCTCACTTTCCCTTCTTCCCAGGACCTGAGCACAACCATGCACCTCTGCCTCTATGGATTTACTCATGTAGGACGTTCTACAGGGACAGAATTAGGGCTCTTCTTGTGACTGGCCTCTTTGCTCAGTGCAGTGTGATCGATGTAATGTAGGAGTCAGTATTTCACCCCACTTTATGGCTGAATGGCATTCCGTTTCATGGACCCAGTCACACTTGGTTTACACATTCTTCAGCTCAGAGACATTTGGGGTGCTCCTTGCTTTTGGCCGTTACAAACACTCATGTTCAATTCAGTGTGTGAACACCTGTTTTCCATTCGTCAGTACTAGCAGTGGGATTGCTGTGAAAGCGTTTTTAAATCTTATTCTGTGGTCTCACATCGAATTGAGTTTCCAAGACAACTTTACCATCTCATAAGAGTATCACAAATCCACAATGATTAGCTAATCTAAAGAGAATCGTGTAGGTATTGATCAAGGCTGATGGTAAATTGTCATGGGAATGGCATCAGCTGGAGAAAAGCTTTCTGACATGTGGTACAAACCCAAACAGCAGCAAAAGGCCCAGGAAGTGCTTCTTGACCCAGGAAATGCAGAAACTTTAGAAATCATCTTTTCCAGCTCTGCCCCTGGCCCACTCCATTGGAATTTCTGAGGTCAAGGTCAAGAATGTGTGTTTCTTTGTTTAAACCTCCCCAGAAAAAGGATGCGGCTCTCTGGCAGCAGTCCTGGGTTCCATTCCTGCCACCACAAAAGAAACGAAAACCAGAGCTCCCCAACCAATTCTGATGCACAACTTTGGTTAAGCACTCAGGGATTAGAAAGGGCTTAACTTGGGTTACTTGAAGACCATCAGCTGAGACCACAGAGAGCCTCAGTGTGACATAAAATGGGACACATCTCCCTTGTACTGATGTGCCAGATCACAGCTAAAGGTCCAGGGGAAGTTCTAAGCTACCACATATTATTGGTTTGTTTGTTCTCTGGTGCTGAGGCTAAATGTGGGGCCTTGCACATGCAGGCAGTGAGCCACATACTCAGCCCTTTGTCACTCATTCTTTAGAAGTATCTTCCTTTGCCTTCTCAGAAAAACAGTAATTTTCAGAATCCTACTTTAGACAAGCTGAATGGTTAAAACACACTGATTTGAAAATGAGAAACCTTAGATAATAGTGGAAGACACTCTCTAGTTCAGAAACATAACTGAAATAAGCAGCAGGTAGATTCCCACAGTGTGTTCAGAACACTTGTATCTCTTAGTGGGCAAACCCATTCAATTTCATACTAATGTGGGAGTTATATGTACACATACAAATATAAGTCAACAATAAGACCGCATGCTCTATATTAAAGCCACTTTCATAGATGGGCCTTTGATTGTGCTTTTAAAGGAACTAAAAGAACATTTGAAAACGTAATCAGTTATTTTTGTTGTGCTTTGAGATCTTGGAGAAAGACAAGATCTGACGATTGAGAAGCTCTATAGGGTGCTGGGAACAAGTTTGAAAAAAAAGATCCCTGGCAATAATAGTTTTCATCCATATATTTGCAGGTTCTTTTGTCTTTAATAAGGCTAGAAATTAAAATGCTAGCAATTAAAATTCCACCAATACATAAATATCAAAGAACAAATAAGTTCTTGGTGGTGGGGGTCATCGTGGAGAGTGTATGTGACGGTGTGCATGTATGAAGTTGCTCTTCTTATCCTAGCCACCCGCTCAACTCACATTCTACCATCCTGAAAGCCTGGAAGTGCCCAAATGAAGCTCCAGCTTCATTCCTCATGGCGTGGGGCTCAGCCTTGCCATGCTGAGTACTCCCCCACAATGCTTAAAGAGTTGGAATAAAGGGAGGCAATCATGTATGACAAAAGCCAAAAGAAACTGCAACCTAATACAGGGTGGCTAGCTTGTGACATGTGGCCTTCACTCCACTTCTAATAAGCACCAGGCCTGCACCCAAATACCTAAAGGCTTCAATGTGTGGGGCAAGCTACAGAGGTAAAGGATGAGCCTCTCCAAAAAGAAAATGTAAGAATTTAAAAAAGAAAGCAAATTCTAGTAAACAGGAGAGCCTAATTTCTAATCAACTGTTTGATTGCCAGTGTACTGATAAAACCATATGGAGTTCACAAAAATAAACCATCATGTTTCTCTTTTTGAGTGTTGTCATCAGGATGATGATGCAAACCACGAGTGCTTGAGGATCCTGCCTCCTTGTTCTCATGGTTTTAGTCTGAGTCACAAGTGAACACGTGACTCCTTCTACACCCTGGTATCTATCCCAAGAGAGCACTGCCAACAAGCACATAACAAGAAGCTCCACACCACTGGCCATTAGGGAAATACAAGCCCAAACCACAAGACACAGCACCACACGCTTACTTGGAAGGCTGTTCCCTCCCCCCAAACAACAACAGAAAATGCTGGTTAGGGTGAAGGAACCAGAACCCTCATTACTGCTGGGAGAGTGAAATGGTGCAGCCGCTTTGGGAAACAAAATGGCGCTTCCTCAAAATGTTAACCATAAAGGTACGATAAGGCTCTGTAATTCTGCTCCCAGGGACATAGTCAAGAAAAAGGAACACATACATTCACTCAAAAACTTGTATGTAAATGTCCAAAGCAAAAATTATTCATAATGTCCTGAGTGTAAGCAACCCAAATGCTCATCAAATGATAAATACGTGAATAAAATGTAGCCTATCTTACAATAGAACCTTATTTGGCAATAAAAAGGATATACTAAAAAACTGCTGCCACATGGAAGAATCATAAACATAGTATGCTAAGCAAAGGGAGCGAGAACACAAGAACACATACTGTATAACTCCATTGCTATAGAATCAAAACAGCTCAAGGCTATAGAAACAGGAAGTACCTTAATGAGCGCCAGGGGCTGGAGGGAGGGAAGAGCAGGAACTGATTACTAATGAATCTAGGGATTCTTTTACAAATGATTCAAACTGTCTCAAATTAAATATTAGTGATAGCTGAACAACTGTGAATTTGCCCCCCCCAAATCCCACTGAAATGTACATTTTAAATGAGTAAATAACTATTTATATCTATTATACATCAATATATATAAACGTAAAAATACATGTGAGTCTCTGGCTCTGGAGACTCTGGTGGCCTCAGCCAGTGATTAGTCACACTTACCATTCGCAGGTTTTGGGTTGTTCTTGTTTCTACTGCTCTGAGAAGCTCTCTAAATCTCCCGACTCCTCTTGTCAAGTTCCTGTGTGCACACAGAATTTGATAGGGTTTCCATCTGGTGTGTGTTAATACGCAATATTTTATACACATACTTCAATGCATTTTGTCTACATGAAAGCTGTTGGCTAGATTTTAAGCAAACAATTATTCTGCACATGTCTATCCATCTTTGATCAGCTGAAAAATTTCACCTAAGAGGGATGAACTTTTTTTCTTTTCATGCTAGGGCCTGAACTCAGGATCTGGGAGCTGTCTTTGAGCTTTTTCACACAAAGCTGATGCTCAACCACTTGAGCCACAGCTCTACTTCTGGCTTTTTGCTGGTTGATTAGAGACAAGTCTCATAGACTCTCCTGCCTTTGAACTGCAATCCTCAGATCTCAGCTTCCTGAGTAGCTAGAATTACAGGCATAAGCCACCAGCACCTGGCAGATTGATATAGTTTTGTGCTTTCTTATCAAATTTCCTCAAGGAACTAAAAATCTGTAAATCAGCTCTGAGGCCAAAAAAAAAAAAATCAATCTATCTTACAAGGTCTATTTCCAACCTTACCCTGGCTCTCCCACCGTATACTGGAATCTATATTTTCATTTGAAGGGGAAAGGGCAGCACAGGGCAAAGGGCAGAGGGTATTGTGAGACACTGTGGCACTTATAGTAAGGCTTGTTACAAAGTCACGGTCAGGATAAGGAAACAGGTATGGAAAGTGAGGGTTCTACAAGCCACTACTCGTCATCTTTCTGAATATAAACCGCCACCCTGTCAATCCATCAGCCCAGCCCTCCCTCAACCCTGCACTGAAAAGAAGCTAAGGCTTTCTTGGAGACCATTTGTGTGGTGCCTGGGTCCTGGGGCTTTCCACGTGTGACCAGAGCACCTCATCCCACTCCCCACACACCCCCATGGAGACAAATCAGGTGACATGTTTCATCCAGAGATGGATCATTCTCTTGGTAACAATCAGGTCCATCTATCCAGGCCCCACTTGTCTTCTGAATGCTGGGCCCAGGGTCTGCAGATTGGAACTCCTCCAGCTCTCTGCTTTACACTGAGCACTGCTACCACCTATGACATAACTCGATGATGTTTACATCATGCTCACTAGAACACATCCCATCTTCCCAAGAAGGCACAGAACGAAACAGTCAGCCGGCACAAACCTGTCGGCTGGCCTGTGCAGGCTGTGGCAGATGCTCTAGGTATTTGGCTCTCTTCCTGGCTGACATTTTAAATCACATAAAAGAATTAAATCAAAACGTGGGTTCTTAAGCACTCACGAGGGCTATTAATTCTCATCTCCTACCTGTATGCCTTCTCAGAATGCTCATTCACAGCAATGGCCCAGAACTTTAAGCTAATGGCTTACTGGCACTGCTACGTAAATATTCCCATATGTATTCCTCTTGCCCATACTTATCAGATGACAGCAGATCAGATGCTTTATGGTGGCATAAAAAGAGAAGCCTGTGCTCAGGACTCCAAGCAGCACTAAAGAAGTCTAACCAAGATGTGAATAAGAATTAGGTAACAGGCCCTGGGACATACAATCTCCTCTGCTTTCCCCTTGGTTTGTTTTTATGAGATCCATGCTCACAGGCAGCAAAGTACATTTGCTCTGGGCTGAAGCTCAGTTCTCTTAAGTAACACAGGGGAAAGAAATAGCTACAGCTAAAAAAGGGACAGGAATGGCTCTGCTGGCTAATTTTATGCCAGAATCACTGATGAAGCGCCCACTGTGTACAAAAGTGCCCACTGTGAACCATATGAGATCAGAGTTTCCTCAGGGAACATCAGTGAAAAACTGGAGAGCCTGGTAGAGGGTCTGCTTTGCCAGGGTAGAAATGAGCCTTGAATAAGCAATATCAAAGCTAAGCATTATAACTTGGGAAGTCTAATAGGAAATGGTCACTCAGTTCTTCCATGCCCTTCGTGCAGTTTAAGCTATTTATACAGTCACAGAAGCATTGAGTTTTCTAGCTTTAAATGACCCAACACAATTGAGCTCACACAGTAGGGACTTAAGCTCAAAGCCTGGTAAGAAAGCAAGCTGGGAGCTTTCCACCATATTCTATTACTTTTTTGGGTAAAAGAAACACAAGCTCTAAACAGGAAATGTAACTGACTGGGCGCCGGTGGCTCACGCCGGCAATCCTAGCTACTCAGAGACTGAGATCTGAGGATCGTGGTTTGAAGAGACCCCTGGCAGGAAAGTCCATGAGACTCTTATCTCCAATTAACCCTCAAAACTGGAAGTTGCACTGTGGCTCAAAGGGGTAGAACTCTGGCCTTGAGCAAAAGAGCTCTGGGACAACACCCAGGTCTCAAGTTCAAGCCCTATGACCGAGGAGAAGAAGAAGGAGGAGGAAGAGGAGGAGCAGAGGGGGAGGAGGAGGAGCAGCAGCAGTAGCAGCAGCAGGAGGAGGAGGAGGAAGAAGAAGAAGAGGAAGAGGAGATGCAACTGGATGATGAAAGAAAAAAAAATATTAATGCAAGAGCCTAGGTGCATATTTTATAACAATATGCAAATCTGTATACACATATATAAATTCTATTTGTTCCAATGAAAACAGAAAAAGAGATGCTCCTGGGTATTGGTTTAAAATTGTAAAGCAAATCTGTTGAACCAGGTGAAGAACTCTGCCGCCTGAGGATAATGCCTTCTGCTACCTAAAGAGAAAAATGATTGACAGAAGAAACCCAACTCCCTAAGGCTGCGTGAGATAAGTTTCTTCCATGCAGGACCGAGGCCCTCTGGTGGACACATGGAAGAATCTCTATAAGTAGAATGTCCAGCACGTGATGAACACTCCCAAGGAAGCCATTAGAGCAAAGACAAGCTTTCCTCACGCTCTTGGCAGCTTATTCCCGGAGAGGATTTAGGATCCATCACCAGATTCTTACTTAATCTGGGAAGAATCCTGTTTGTAAACAAAGAATCTACAGAGAGCTGAAGGCTGGGGCTTGTAAAAACGAATGTGGCCTTCTGAAAGGCTCATGCGAGGCTGATTCCCACCCAACCCCAGACCAGTATGGAGGCAACAGGAAATTAGAAAAGGCCCCACCAGCTCAAGTGCAAGCGCATACAAATCTCAACAAGCCACACACCATTCCAACATTTAAAAAGTCACATATTACTCAACCAATCACTGCCACGGATGCAAATGAGAGCAGGACTATCCACCCTGCAAGCTGGGAGGGTAGTCAAGAAAGAAAGGGGGAAAGGGAAATATGTTTACAAGAATTACATTCTAAATGTGATAGAATCACCTAATTTGAGGAAAACAATCAACGCCCACAGGATTGCCTTCCTATCTCTAAACTACTGGCTCATTCTTTATAATGCGGAGGTTCATTAAATATCTAGAAGGAACGATTACTTAAAATTTCCACTCCACTATGCAGAGCGATGAGCCAATGGATGCGCCTGGTTCTGAGGGATTCCACAGACCCCTGACATGAGGTCATCTAATCCATTTCAGCACCCTGAACGGAGGCCCCGCAATGATGTCAGAATTCATTATGGTAAACTATTCTCCAAAGGAATGTTCTTGCGGGCACTGGAGCCGCAGCCGCGCTGGCGAGCTGTCAGAACGTGGGTTCATCTGCACTTTGCTTCTGCAGGCTTCCTGAGCGAGGTGCCTTTCCCTGCGGGTGGGGCAGCTCCCACAGCTCAGCTCTGACCAAGGAGGGAAGGGCCTGCCAGCCCTGAGTGCCCACAGCCTGTTCAGCCTGACAGGCAGGCGTAGCTGTTTCCACTCACCAACCCATCAGGGAGAGCCCAGGCCCTGCTCCCGTGGCCTTGTTCTCTGTCAAACCCTCACTTTCCCTTTGGCAGGCAAGCTTGTAACTTTTCATGGGAACATATTCTGCTCTCCCTTGACCTACTTCCACCTTTTTCTTCTCTCCTCCCTTTTCTCTTGTCCTTCTTCTAAACCTCTACCCTTGTTCTAGGCTCCCCGGGGGCCCTGATGCAGCCTTTTACAGCCAGCCTCCGAAGTCCCATTCTTATGACAAGTTCACAAGCATCATCCAATTGTCCTGTTTTATCATTCTGAACTGGCTTAGCTCTCTCTCTCTCTCTCTCTCTCTTTCTGTCTCTCTCTCTTTCTGTCTCTCCCCCCCTTCCCTTCTCCTTCTGTTCCTCCCTCCCATCAGACCGAGGAATAAGTGTATTCAAGAAGGAAGCCAGAGCTCTAACATCTAAACACAATGGAAAACCAACACTAGGAGAGACCAGGAGACTCGAGGGCTCTTTCAGATTGTGACAGGCCAGTTCAATGTCAAGTTCAACACATTCTTCTGTTATTTCTCCTTTTATTTCTTGAGACTAAGGTAGGAAAGATAATTCTTCAACATGTCCTTCTAAATGATCTCCTGATTCCCAAGTGTGACCCAGGCCTCCAATACCCTTAAGCTCGATATCACTTGCTATTGTCACACAGACTCACAATCGTGACATGAAGAAAGGAATTTTCGTGCTACAGAGCAAATCCCTATGCAATAAAGAAAAGGTGGCCCTGCCAGTATAAACTCAATTTCTCTCCTAGCTGAGAATTTTACAATAGAAATCAATTGCAGAACAAGTCAACACAATGGATCTCTCTGAGCAAAGAAATTGGCTTTCTGCAAGTTCCTTCTTGCCACTGGCACTTCTGAACCACTCACAGTGGGTCACTTCACCAATCATTAAACTCGGTTTCCTATAGGTGCCAGGGCTGTCCCAAGTACACACTGATGGACAAGGGACTCCATACCTGCCTTGGACAGCTTCAAAACCCTACCAGAATGGATGCATCTCTAAGCCAGCTTGGGATGTGCTCGCTTCTCCATCCAATCTCTTGGAATAGAGCCTGGCTCAGCAAGTATGTGAATGGGTCAGACCAGCATGAACCAAATGACCAAGAGCACAGCACAGGGGATCCACTCTCTACCTGCTTCTTGTCTCCCCTGCTTTCTCACCAAGGATGGCTCATGAGCAGTACTCTCTGTGGTGTGGAGGCCAGGTAGTGATACCCCCTACAACCAAGTCACGTAGTAGATGGAGCATGTCTGGCCTGACAGCTTCACAGAGCAGAGTGGACAGGAGGAGTTCAAGAATGTCAACGAGCAAGCAAATAACAAGTCCTTCCAGGTATTTTAGAAAATCTGTCCATCTGGGTCCATGTGCTCCTCTATCTGTAGACTCAGGTATCTTCCAAGACCAGGGCCAAAGCTACCCCTGGGAAGCTTTCCTAGCTCCCTTGGGCCGAGGCAGGCAGGATTTCTGGGGGCTCCCAACAAGGCTGTGTTTTGAGCCTCACAGCACAGATTTTGATTGGTATTTGAGTCTTTTCCACCGACAACCTTCTTGACAGTGGAGGCCCTCTAACTTTCCTGGTCTTAATCACCTACAGGGCTAGCCAGGCCTTCAGTAACACTTAGCCAGCTGGGTACCCCAAAAGAAAGCATATCTAAGGTTGGATTCTGTAATCTCTTTCCTCTGTGCTTTTGTGATGATTCCAGGATAACAAAAGCACATTCTTCCTATCTCTCAATATCTACAGCAACACGACTCTAGAAAAAAACACAGATCTTCCAGATCAACTGCACGTTAGTCCTCAAACTTGAAAACTGCTTTTCCTCCATTTATGTAACCCTTAGTTGTTGTCTCTTTTGAAGAATTCTGGAACGGGAGCCAGATTTCCAGCTCTGGAAAGTGGAAGATGAAAAGCAACATCCTTCATAGGCCAGAAGGGCACTTGTGGCAGGTTGTCAGGAAGCTGCTTTTCCTGAAATGGATTCCGCTTCCCCTCTGTCTGCACTCTCCGCCTGGCATCCAGTGAAGACAGATGGCTCTGGGCAGTCAGGGGCCAGGGATCAAACCCACAACCTTGGCCTTGTTAGCAAAGGACTCTCTGGTCAACGGTGGGAGCCAGCTGCAGCATAGGTCTAGTGACGGAGGGTGTGACCACCCTCCACGCTGGGATGTGAGCAAGCGGGCAAAGCTGGCGAGGTCTCATTTCAAACCTAATGAGACTTGTAGTAGGCTTAACAGCATTTTTTGGATGACTTTACCAACAGAGGCTCCCTCGTGACAAAGCAAAGTTAGATTATACATTGGGTCAGCCAGCCAGAGAGCATGTGGCACACTTAGTTGGCACTAGGTATCAGGCAGCTGCACAGGAGCCACTAGGGACATGGTCAAAAGGCTCAGAGAGAAGCTTCTAGCAGCTCATATTTAATGGGTCAGGACAGGAATGCATGAGCAAGTCCTTCCCACGTGGTATGAATAAGGCCTATGTCCAGAAGTTGGAGAGCAGCTAGAGAAACAGAAAGGGCTGAAAGACCAACTCCCCCTTCTCCCCCTTCTCCTTGTCCCCAAACTCTTAGTCTCTGAGGCATACTATGGAAAGACTTATCCCAGCTCCTCATGTCTGTCCTCCCACCCCGACACAGAGACAGAAGGACTGCTGTGCACCAAAAAAAAAAGAGCACAGCAAGTACAATAGGAAGCCAATTACCAAGCACTTTCCCTCACGAACTTCTATCTGAAAGATGTTCTGTAACCCCAGAAGCCCAACAGTATCTAACGCAGTCTTGGATTCCTTTGCATAATGGCATTTTTAACAAGCTAACTAGAATATGGCTATCATAGAAGGACTGACCTTGGGGGCACCCGTACACCTATAAATGTAAACTGTGACTCTTGAAACAGCGCAGTTAAGGACTGCAGTCAGACCGCATGCACTCCACTCAAATCTAAGCTTCCTCATTTACAAACTGTTATCATGGGCGAGGACCTGTGCCTCAGTTTCCTTATGTATAAATGGAAATAACAAGGAGCCTGCCTCACTAATTCACTGTGAGAACTAAGCGGGTGGAAACGTGGAGGAAGTACTTCTTAAGTACTTGCTTATTACTCTAGCAGCCTCAAAACTCTGCCTTTCCTCAAAGCCTTTTAGAATTCTGGAGTCTACTTTCCAGCAATTTATAGCACATATATGTCTGCTTTAGAATTAACTTTTTTCTTTAAAATGGCATTCCCCGAGCTGACTCACCTCTTTATTTTGCTATTTGCTGAAAGCTCTCTCCTGGGGCTGCGTGGTCACTCCCCTGGGAGGAGAAGATGACATCTCTAAGAGACTAGGGCGCAGAATCTCCACCAAAGGCCACAGGGCGTGGCACAGACCATGGCAAGGTATTTCACAAGTGAGTTCTCCGTGTGCCATCTCAGTCAGCACAGATACCATCGGAGACCGTTCTGAATTAATCAGCAAGGGCCAGGCCACACAAAAAGACAATGTGAACTTGGTAGCAAACCACCAAGGTTTGAGGAGCCTGTTATAAAAGCTGAAAAGAACAGAGCTGAGCCCCAGCATCGTTTCTTTCCACCAGGGGCATCCCTGCTAAGAACGCACCTTGGGGGGCCAGGGGCAGAGGGCGGGGGGGGGGAGTGGGGGGGAGGGAAGAGACAGACATGCTCAGTGAGAGGACACGGGTGGGCTAGGTCCCCATCAGCCTTCTCTATAAGATGGGGTTCAGTCAATTACATGAATAACGTAGTGCTCATGCTAAAAGATAAGGAAAGTGACGAAAGGCAGGAAGGTCCTCACAAAAGGGCTTCAAACATTCATCACTTCCAAGCAGCAGAGGTGCGTGAAAGTTAAAAAGAAAAATAAATTACTTTGACTATCCCATGCCACCAGCACCTTGGACTGTGGAGAGGAGAGAAGCAGAAAGGGCGCCAAAGGGAGGCAGGAACTTCCAAACTCAACACATGTGCTTCAGTGGAAAGTTTTAAGTTCAGGGATAAGAGTACATTGTTCCCTTCCATTTTAGAAAATAATATATATATATATATATATATATATATATATATATATATATATATGAATCATTTGGAAAAAAAATACCAAGTAAGCGTTTTAAACATATAGGAGGTAGATGTCCTAATGGTTCCCGGACCGAGCAGTTAAGTAGCACCCCTTGAAGAGGGGCCTCGGAGGACCAGCAGTGGTGGCAACTTGAGGATAGGCAGGCTCGGGGGCTCAGCCCCACCTTCCCACAGGGCCAGCTATCGGCAGCGGATAGGTGACCAGGTCGTGAAGAGAGGATCCTGCCCTCTGGTCTGGTCGGTGAGGAGACACCTCCAGGGTTGCAGCACTGCTTGGTTTGAGGCAGCATGGCACCTTACAGGACTCTCGCGCATTCTTGTGAGTTGTCCCAGACACTTGCTAGGCCTGGGAAAGGCTGACAGTTTGGGGATGGGGAAGAGAAAAGGGGCAAAGGTTGGGCGTGTTTTTGAGAAGAGGAAGGACAGGAACAGAGCCTGGGACATGAGACATCTGGAAACACGGCAAAAGGAGTGAGTACCAGATACTCAGCCAACACTGAGAATGGCCAGAATTGACCTTTCCATTTACCTTGCCTTCTCCTGGCCCAGGACTTGGGCCTCCTTCTCACACCTGCTCCTGACCTGCTGCTCAAAACATCATCCTTACACTCCCCAAACATTTGCCACCTCCACCCGCCATCTGGTTCTTCATGGCACTTATAAACACTTATTGGGCAAAAGCCGAAAGCAACACTTTTAGGCTTGAGAACTTTTAGTTTAATAGCAAATAAAGCAACATCAGAACTGGTGTCTAGCCAGGTGCCAGTGGCTCACGCCTGTAATCCTAGCTACTCAGGAGGCTGAGATCTGAGGATAGAGGTTCAAAGCCACCCAGGGCAGGAAAGTCCGTGAGACTCTTAACCTCCAATAAACCACTCAGAAAACCGGAAGTGGCGCTGTGGCTCAAGTGGTAGAGCCTTGAGCTGAAGAGCTGAGGTGCAGTGCCCAGGCCCAGAGTTCAAGTCCCACAACCAAAAAAACCTGGTGTCTACCCTATCCTATTGTCATGTTTTTCTTCTCATTTGTAGTTTCATTTATGAGAAGATAGTTCAAAAAGACCACTCACTGCCCATACTAGTCCAATCTACAAACAGATGTGCTGGGATTCGAACCCAGTCCCAATCTGGGTCCAGTGCCAAAAAGTGTGGAAGAAGCTTCCCTAATGGCAGGTGTCAGGTAGTTTGTGAGCTCACAACCAAACTCCTACAACCAAAATGCATCCCAGAGGCAGGAGAACAGCTAGGATGGTCAAGACAGCACAGGCCACACTGGCTGCCTGGGCACACAAGGTCAGCAACAGGTCAGCCTGTAGCCGTCTGGCCAAGGAAGAGAGGAGAATTTCTATTGAGTGATCTCAACTTCACGGCAGAAGCACCACCCACCAGGAAGATGAGATGAGATGGAGAGACTTGGCGTCAGCATGATGACAGTAGTGGAGAAGTGGGCTTGTCCATGTGTCATCCGCACAAGCACCTAAAGAAAGTTCTCTCATCCATTTGGCTTTGCCTAGACAGATGTCATACTTGCCCCTCCAGACAGGAAGTGCAGGTTTCCCTGTGTGGAAAAAGGCTTGCTTCAAGTTCAAAGCAGGCAAGTATGATCTGAGAGAGAGTTTCATTTGCTTAGTAGAACAAGCTATTTTCAAGGCTACTCTATGCCATCCAGAACAGCTGTTCTTCATGCAGTCTCGCTAATCCACAGACCGTCCATAAGACGTTGGGTCCTCTAGGCAGTCTGGACCCCATGCACGGGGTCCTGCGCTGTTCCCAGGCTTCTGTAAGGACACCGGGAGGGGTCACTGCTCAGGAACTGTTGGCCCTCTGCTTCTTCAGCCAAACGGAGGTGCTATAACTGATTTCTAGGCCCTGCTCATTCTTTGGACAAATTCCTACCCACTGAGGCAGGCAGGAAGGTACTACCCTCCACTATCAGAGAGGAAAAGGAAGTCCTGGAGGGGAAGCAGAGGCCAGTCTCACAGCTTCCAGTTGAACCAGAGTTTAAATTCTGGCTTCCTTCCCCTCCTTCTCTAGGCATTGTTGTGTTCTATCTTTTATTGTCCCCTAAATCCATGTAAAACAAACATATCCTTTCAACTGCCACCACCCAAGCCTAGATGGATGGATGAATGGGTAGATGAATGTATGGATGAATGTATGGATGGATAGATAGGAAGACAGACAGATCACTGCATCTAATTTACAGGTTCCCTATATCTAAAGTGCCAATTACCCAGACATTGCTTTGTTACATTTCATTATAGGTTAGCCACTCAAGTCGGTATCTCTACACTACAGGTTAAGTCAGTTTTTCACTTGAGGATCCTTTCCATCTTACTTTTCGGATCCCACTCTCCCCCCTCCCTTGGCCTCTTTCATTTCTTTCCCATTGAGCTGCTAAAGAATCTGAACTGTGTGACCTGTGGAGTTTCCCATAGCTAGGAAGCCGCACATTCATGACAAAGTTCTCTCCTCCGTTCGCTATTTCCCTGCAGTCTGGCAGCTATAGCTGTCCTGAGTCTTGATCAATGCCACTCAATCTCTTCGCACACGTGGCAGTGGTGTGCTCCTGTCTGAGATTCAGCAGCCCCTGATGCTCGACGCTCCCGGCCACTGTGGGCTACATAATGGCAGGGATCGCCCTGCACTTTCCTTGTTGCCTCAAATAATGTTACAAACAGCTGTTTCCCTGCATCTACAATTTGGTTCTTCAGTGGCTCAATACATACAGCAAAATGTTAGATTATTATTCAGTTTTGGTTTTGAAGACGCTGAATTAGAACTCATTTATTTAAACATATTTGATCAGTCTGTATACTTTTTTTTCCTTCTTGAAATTCAAGTTGTTCCATATTTGGCCTGAGTCTCTGCGTTAGTTTCCTGCTCTCTGGATGTATGTAAAGATGTTGCCAGTTCATTGTTCTCATTCCTGTTCCAGGCAGGCAATATGATGCTTCAAGATGCAGTCTAGGAGCCAGGGACATGACTTGCTGGGGAACCAGTCATGGTGACTGCCAGTCCTCCCTCCCTCCCTCCCTCCCTCCCTCTCCCTCCGTCCCTCCCTCTGTCCCTCCCTCTCCCCCTTCTCTGTCATATGCACACATAAATACCTCATAACTTATTGTTGATATTTCTAATTTAATAACAAAATCAGTACTACAGTTTTTCCTAGAGTTATTTTTCTATACTCAATTTATGTTCCTTTCTTCCATACCAAGAATCCAGGGATGATTGGATGAGAACATTCTCTATTATTCAATTGCTTTATTTCATGTTACACAAGAAAGATTAGTAACAATATTAATACTGACATCATTAATGTCCTCAGATATATGAAAAGGATGATCTATAAAAGGAAAAACTGATACACCCAACTTCAAAGTTAATGCCTTTTCCTCTTTAAATGACATTAAGACAAAAATATAAGCAACAGACTGGCAGAAAAAATATTCCAAAACACATTTGTGAATATATATCCAGCATAGGTAAAGAATTCTTAACATTTAATAAGAAAAAAAACATACTTAATTGAAAACAGAGCAAAAATTGAATAGATATTTTACCACAGGAGATAAAATGATAGCCAGTAAGCACATGAAAAATTGCTGACATTAACCATCAGGAAAATATACGTTAAGATCACACAGTCCACCATTACAAACATTAGCATGGCTCTAACTCAAAAATCCAATACCAAGTGTTCATAATGAAGAAGCTGGAGCCCTCAAATATACTGCTGGTTGATATATAAAATGGACAACCACTTTGGAGCAAATTGAAAAGCTTCTCACCAAGTTAAACATAAGCTTACCATAGAAGCCATCAACCCAACTTCAATGAATCTGTCCTAGGGAATGAGAACACTGTACAGAAATACTAGCATGGAAATTTCCATAGCAGCATTTTCTCTGGTAGCCCATAAGTGGCCACAATCCAAACATCCATCAATTGATGAAGGGATATATAAAATGTAATGTCTCCATACAATGGAATAACCTCTCGGCAGTCAAATGCATTACTGACTGATTAGTGCTATGTTATGGACAACCATTATGTTAAGTAGAAGAAGTAAGCCATACTGAACTACATATTCTGTGATGACTTTTGGGGGGGGCAGGGGCTAGAAGTCGGGACCTGAGCATTGTACTCAAGGCTAGTATTCTACCACTTCCGGCTTTTTTGGTGGTTAATTGGAGATAAGAGTTTCACAGATTTTCCTTCCTGGGCTGGGTTTGAACTGTGATCCTCAGATCACAGTCTCCTGAGTAGCTAGGATTACAGGTATGATCCACTAGCACCCAGCTTGTGAAATTTCTAACACAGGAAAATCAAAAGGCCAGCACAGAAGCAGTTTCCAGAGGCTATAGGGGGGCTGGAGATTGATTAGAAGTAGGCACAAGGAATTTTCTAGAATGACAGAAATGTTCTAAACCTGAACTGTGGAGATGACTGTATAGTTATACTTGTTCCTACTTCAGGGTCTGCTGTCAGACACATCACACATCCTATTGCTTCTTTCTGCTTTCCCTTGGCCAAATGTAAATGAAGTACAGCCGTGATGCTATTGCAACTCTGTCCCTCATGAGAATACCTTGTCACTCAGTTTTATTGTAATGCATTGTTCATGGGCTTTAGGTTTTTCCATCCAGTTACTCTCTCTTTTCCATGTGGATATTTGAGAAGATCAAAAACTATGTTGCCAGTGTTAGTATTTTTTTTTGGGGGGGGGGTCCGGTCATGGGGCCTGAACTCTGGGCCTGGGCACTGTCCCTCAGCTCTTCAGCCCAAGGCTAGCACTCTACCACTTGAGTCACAGCGCCACTTCTGGCTTTTTTCTTTTTTGTTTATGTGGTGCTGAGGAATCAAACCCAGGGCCTCAGGCATGCAAGGCAAGCGCTCTACCACTGAGCCACCTTCCCAGCCCCCAGTGTTAGTATTTTACTTCTCAGCTGCTAACCCTTGCCTTTTCTCTTTGGGCACTGACAAACCCTCTCCTCTGTAGCATTTTGCTGATTCCTCTCAAACCCTTGTGTAGTGCTACTAGAGCCTGAGACTCTGTTCAAACACACTGTAATCTCTAAGTCCACCTATAAAGTACGTACAGCTTCAGAAATAGAGTACAGGAGCTTGCCGATGTCATGCTACAAGTAAATAGAACATGGAGGACTGGAACCTAGGTAGTTGGATCCAAAGTAAGAGACAATGCTATGTCTCACAAAACACATCAAGTGTGTCAGCGTCAACCACAACCACCGCCATCCATTTCCCCTACGGTCTCCACCAGACAATAAATCTCACCCCTCATTCAAAGATCAGATTCAAATGTCAATCTTCTAAGAAACCTAGTGAATATACCCAGGCAGGTAGCTACTTCCTCCCACTCTGCTTTCTTCCCCTCCCCTCAATACCTCCCTGCACTACATTAATCCACAGGGTACTATACTTTTTCACTGGCATCTTGTCTTCTGCCTAAGCTCAGAGAACATTCTTATTCACCAGCTATATCCCTATGGGCTTCCCACAAACACACATGAAATCAGGGAAGCAAGAGTTTGGGTTTTCTGTTTTGTTTTGTTCTAATTTACTAGCTTGAAATGTCCATGTCTTCTTACAGAATCTGTGGGCTGTGTGCTAGTAGCTCACACTTGTAATGCTAGCTACTTAGGAGGCTCAGATTCAAGGACCACAGTTTGACACCAGCCCAGGTAGGAAAACCTGTGAGACTTTTATCCCCTATTAACTACCTGAAAACCCAACGTGGATCTGTGACTCAAAATGGTAGGATGCTAGCCTTGAGCAAAAGAGCTCAGGGATAGCACCCAGACCCCGAGTTCAAGCCCCACAATCGACACAAAGCAGAATATGTGATAAAGGTTTCACTAAGTCTAGCTAATGAGTTTTCTAGGTGTTCTCAGAGCACGCCCAGCTTTAGATTCTTCCTGGCTTCCAATATGAAAAGAAGAATCTACTTCTTCGAATGATCCAAAGGAGACCCAGCTTCCAGGACCGTCAGCCAGCTCGGAGATACGAGGAGGGTGCAAATGATGCCAAGGGGAGGCAGAAGGAAGAAGATCTAGCAGAAGAAAGGTACACTGTGTTCATGCCAAACCCAGAGAATTATCACCAGAGGCATTTGTGTATAGAAAGTAAAAACTTCAACCTCAATAGAGAGGAAGGTGGAAAAACCAAATGTCACTTGAGAAAAATGAATTCATCAGCCTTTAAATCCTGTAATTTGATGCAGAAGCCGGCTACCAGAACACACAGTCATGTTACAGGTTTCCTTCTTGGTGGACTGATCCACGGCAGATACTGCCATTCAAGTATAAAAGGTAGGCCACTGTAAAACAGCCCTTCTCGCTTTAAATGGAGGGATCCAATAATGTCTAAGAAAACTCATAACCTTTTCCAAGATGTCTTAGTCATTTTAGGGGCTTTAGCTAGATCTCTCTGTAATTCTCTCTTATGAGTTGACTAAAAATATCTCTGCAAAACAAGAATGGAGAGGAAAGCGATGCTTTTTAAAAATAGGAAATAATCCTTTGAAAAGAACTAGGGCCTCTTTCCCTGGCCCCGCCCACCCTCCTGCAAAAGATTAATGCATTTGACACCTAAGCCGGCAGGGGAGAAAGAGCTCTAAGGATGCTGCATGCTCCCCTAGCCCTCCTCCCCACGCACCTGCACCCAGGCACATTCATCTAGACCTCTCTGTGCAGACGCCACGGAATTACCAAGATAGCTTCCTTCAGTCTGACAGGCTCAGAGAGGATGACATTTCGCTCCCTTCATGTGCAGACTGGATGTGAGTTCCTCTTACCTAACCCATGTGTCATATCAATGATCTGCCCTTGCTGGATCTCTATAAAGGTCGTATTAAACACTCGTGTGCTTCTGTGACCAACTTTACCACATGAGATTTCAACTACATACTTGAAGGTTTAAAACAAAATCAGGTCTAAGATCAGACACTGGTGGCTCATGCCTATAATCCTAGCTACTCAGGAGGCTGAGATTTGAGGCTCAAGGTTCGAGGTTAGGTCTGGCAGGAAAGTCTGTGAGACTCTTATTTCCAGTTAACCACTAAAGTAGAGCTGTACATCAAGAGAGAGTACCAGCTTTGAGTGAAAAAGCCAAGTGCTAGTGCCCAGGCCCTGAGTTCAAGCTTCCCACCTCCTCAATACAAGCAAAAGGGTGCTGTATGCCCCAAGAGCTCTGAACACTTAGTTCAAGGGTCTTGTGCTGCAAAGTGTTCATAAAAATCCTCAGATTGCTAGAGTGTAGAATACACAGAAGAGCATGGTCAGTTCTAACTCCATACCTGTACCAACTACTGAGAACATCCACCTGGCTCTCCCTAATCTGTCTGCATCTGCACCATTCCAAGCACACCATTCTTCACGTTTTCTCTCCATTTTCCCAAATCATGCGGCCATCCCAGCATGGCAGCCCTTCTGCTTGCTTCTGTGCCAACCTGGCTTCCCCTGACACACCTGAACTAATGATCCCAAAACCACTTGGTTTACTCCATAACTCTGCACACGCTTTAACCTCTCCACAGATTTTAGGCAGTCAGGGGCTTTGTCCATCCTTCACACCTAATAGGTGCACAATTAATCCTCATGAAATGAAAAGATACCTAGCTTTACTGAAGAGTCCAGGACTGTGGAAACTGCATGTCAAATGGTGAGGAGTTCTTTTGTTGCTAAAAAGACCGTGTCTTATCCTGTTCTTGAACTACCTTCTGGGAATAGCCTCTATTGTCTACTTCTTCACCCGTTACTGTCTGAAGAGCATCAGGAACAAACAGTTGGTAGCTATTAAACGCTTATTCATTTTCTGTGAGGAAACGCACTGACAGGATTGAGAATGCCAGAAGCAGGTGTGCAGGTTACAATGTGAACTTATCACTGAAAGAGGATCATGGCCAGAGTGCTAGGATGCAAAGGCTAAGTTGTTCAGCACCTAGGAGACCAGAGATGCATGGAACAAGAGAACCTACTACCTAGTCAGCTCAGCACCCTCCATGTTGGCCTCCCGTGATCCCACAGGCTGCGGGGGGAGGGAGCTCATCTGAGGCCTCCGTTGTCCCTGGGGCAATGAACCAACAGGCACCCGCCTCCCAGCAGCCCTGGGACAGCACAGGTTTCTGGCTGAGCCACACTGGGCTGAGCTGAACAGCTGCAAGGGTCACGAGATTATTTGAGAAGACCAAAAGCTGTTCAAAGTCCAGGAATGATGGTGATTACTGGTCTGTTTAACCATAAAACCAGAACTCCAAAAGCCCTTCCAAATGCCTTTATCACCTGGTGCGGCTGCACACAGCTCAAGGGAGCACCCTCCCCCACCCCCATGGCCCCATCCATGCTTGAGTGGACCCCCCTCTGAGTCAGGGAGAACTCATGATGCACCTAGCAAAGGGAACAACCCCACAGGCAGGCCCATGGCCCATGTATTACAGGCTGTTTACCTTCTCATAGCAACTTATACCCTATACCCTACTCCCTGAGATAAAACCAGTTTCCAGGCAGGAGCGGCACACAGGGTGTGCTTGTACCTGTATCTTCTTGTACTCACACAAAACTTTGCTCGCTTCCCCTACTTTTGGTGGCCAATCTAATAGCTCTACACCCAGAACAGAGTTCACTCGGATCAGCAGTCATTATAAACCTGTGCCCAGCCTCCAAGCCTTGGCCCAGGAGCCTAACAATCAGATGAATGATGCCTACTTCTCTGTGAACTTGCACTTCAACAGGACTGTAAGAGGAAGATGGCATGAATGCTAGAATGCAAAGGGCCAGTGCCTGGGGAGACTGATGGTTAGGTACAAGCCTAGCTTCCTGGTCAGCACCCCCTTCAGGGCCTCCCATGATCCCACAGCTGTGGGACTCTGTCTGTCCACTGATAGACTTAATCTATCCCACTTTCAGCTGGTGATCAACTGGCTGCCATCATCATAGAGTGTGCTGTTCGACTGACACTTTATAAAGTGCACTTCTTCTTTGGGCCTCCCTGCAGCTCTTTGTGGTAAGAGGCATTAGCCATACGTTACAGGTAAAGAAGCTGAGACCCAATAAGTAAACAAGCTAGTTCCAAGTTCATAGCCAAGTGCGTTCACTGCCCTTCATACAAACTTCCAGTGCAGGAGGGCAACTCTGGGGACCCTGGAGGCATTTCCCTCTCAGGAGAGACATCACATAATCTGTCTTTATCCTTAACAGTCTCTGCTGGAACCCAGAGGGATAAGAGATACAGATGTGAAAGAGAGGGGGTGTGCTCCTATCAGACCAAGCTAAGGAGTCTTGGAGCCAGAGGCCAAAGATGGCACAGGTCTGGATGGCAACAGGGAGAGGAGGAATGGAGGAGAGGAAGCAGAAATGAGAGAGAGAGAGAGGAAAAGGAGAGGTATGAGGGAAGAAGGAAGGAGGGAAGGCAGGATGGGAGGGGCACAAGAGGGGGAAAGAGGAAAGCAGGTGTTTATGCCATGTTCCAAGTCAGGAGTGGCTGGGAACCATCGGTTAGCAACATCACAGATGTTCCCTCACAAGGAGTCAAGATGGCGGAGGGGGCCTCTCCCTCCACACAGGGTGACAGCATTCCCCCTCTCAGGGATCTAGTGAAGGAATTAATGTCAGAAACCTGGAACCTAGACCACTGTGTGACCTGCAGCAGGTTATTTCTTTTTTTTTTTTTTTGGTCTGGTCATGGGGCCTGAACTCTGGGCCTGGGCGCTGTCCCTCAGCTCTTCAGCTCAAGGCTAGCGCTCTACCACTTGAGCCACAGCGCCACTTCTGGCTTTTTTCTTTTTGCTTATGTGGTGCTGAGGAATCGAACCCAGGGCCTCATGCATGCAAGGCAAGCGCTCTACCACTGAGCCACCTTCCCAGCCCACAGCAGGTTATTTCTGAGTTTCGACTCCTCTATAAAATTGGGGTGCTACCACTTTACTGCCAGGTTCATGGGTGGCAGTAAAGATAAGCAAGACAGTCACTGTGGGCGCGCATGCGTGAAGACAAGGCCACAGGCTTGTAGACACTGGGCTCTAAGGCATCAGGAGCCTGGGAACTGGCCCGGCCTCGGTCTCTCTGCAAGATGATCAGGTCACCAGTTTGGTAGTCATTCCTGGAAAAGATGGGGGCATTATAAAAGACTCAATACTATCACTCATTGAGTCCTCAGGAATGACAGCCAAAGCTGAGTTTATATATAGGATGCGCTTTACCATTCCCCACTTCTTATCACTACACTTACATATTGCACTTTCCTTCTACTGAAGATTAGTCCTGTCCATTAAACCCTCCCAGACAGTGCAGGAAGTACCCAAGAACAAATGAGCAAAATGAGGAGCCAATGCATCAGAAGATGGAAGTGCAGAAAGCCCGGGGGTTTAGGGACCACAGCGCCCTCTGTTCTGCTTGCAATTTCTAGTGATGCCCTCTAGTGCGCATCAAGCAGCCCTCAGGTATTTGTTTTTTGTCGGTCATGGGGCTTGAACTCTGGGCCTGGGTGCTGTCCCTCAGCACTTCAGCTTAAGGCTAGTGCTCTACCACTGGAGCCACAGTGCCACTTCTGGTTTTCTAGTGGTTTACTGGAGATAAATCTCATGGACTTTTCTGCCCAGGCTGGCTTTGAACTGTGATCCTCAGATCTCAGTCTCCTGAGTAGCTAGGATTATAGGCGTGAGCCACTGGTGCTTGGCAGCCCTAAGGTATTTGGCACGGCCAAAACCTCACACTGGTCTCTTCTGTCCACTCAGGGGCTCTAGCACTGAGTCCCACCCTCTACCTACCCACGTAAGATTTAGCCACCACTGCTGACCCTGCCTTGACAATCCCACAGCTGGCAGAAACAGTGAGAGTACCTGGTCTTTAGAGTGCAGAGAACAGCAAGGGGACAGGAAAAGAAGAGAAGAAGCTTAAAGGTAAGCAGGCCCATATGGCTACACCAATGCCAATGGGCACCTCTTTGGACTTGGAGAAAGTAAAATGAAATGAGAAGTGAGTCAGAGATCAATCCATCATCTAGTAATCCATCATCTAGGGCAACCTTGTCAGGGCTACATTTCAGCATCTCAGGGGATGAGGTCAGAGTCCAACATTCTGCTCCCTCCCTCCCAAGGCATGAAAGATCAAAACAAGGTATCCAACCTACCACCAGGCCAATCACACAGAAAGAATTCCCAATAGAAGGCCTTGGTTTTGGTCCCCTCCAATCCCCAAGAGAACTGATTCCTGCCTCTGGGTTCCATCTCAACACATTCCCACTGGCTAGAGGGAGGGGCAGCAAGAGTTGGGGAGGTCCCTCCATGAAGACCACCAGACTCCCCCTCTATCTCCAACAGCAGAAAACAGAACCCAGCCTAGGGGACATGCACCATTGCTCAGCTGGTCTCAGTCAGCAGCAGGCAAGATCAGACTCCAGAGCATTTTTGTGCTAAAGCCACTGAGCCACTCCAAACCTTGGGGTGTTCACTGTGGCCTCTCATGGGCCATGCTGAGCTGAGCCTGTGGCTTTTGAAACAAAGCAGGATTCCCCAGCCCCTCCCCCTCCCTGAGAATGCAGTAAGATTTGGAATATCAGGATTTATTCTTAACAATTCAAAATGGATGGATGCAGTGAAACCCCACTTCTGTGAGATGCACCCCAAGGTTTGAATCTCTTCAAAATGAAGGAGGGAGTAGTTCCATTGTTCATTTTTCCAGAGACTGGGCCTCCTATCCCCTCTGCATTCAAAGCACTATTGGACTACGGTGCCTAAGGAAGGAGCGGACGTCTAGAGCCGCCTATGCAAAGCCTAGGAGGAGCTACAGAGGTGGCAGATACCTACTGTTGGTCTTCATGCACATCTATCCTGCAGCACAAGGTCAAAACAAGGGACAACTGAAGAGATGTGGAACAGAATCAGCACGATTCTCACAAGAGCAACATAAAAGGAAAACAGACATCAGTGCCTTGAAGCTCTGACCCCGGCCCCACCCCTTCCTTCTCTCCTCCAGTGGAAAAGGTTCTTATAGCCACATCCATTTTCACAAAAACCCTAGGCAAATACATTTCTTGACCTGACCAGCCTTGGTGTGTACCCGGGCCTCTAGTTTACAGTTTTCATATCAAAGCGGAGAGATAGTGGGACACCCATAGCCGGGGCCCCTCTAGACCACCCCCCTGCTCAGGGCTCCCCAACCGGGGGCTCCCAGTCATCCAGGCTCCCTCCTCCTACTCTCCACCCCTCCCACCTTCAAACCTCATGGGAAAGCAAGAGAGTCAAGCAGAGAGAACATAAAAAGGGATCATGCTTGTTCTTGTTAAGGGGAGAAACCTAATTGTAGTTCATCTCTAAAACTGACATTATAATAACTAAACTGGAGACAACATTATATGGCTTCTGTTTTCCTTTTCCTAGGAAGTGGATTGAAAACAGTGAAGAAAGCTTACCCATTTTTGAAATAGAGGACATGGGCTCTCTGAAGTCCTGTTTCTAGGAAAAAACCTAGTTCTTGATCGTGGGGAGCAGGGCCAGGCTTAGGGCTTCTGTTCTGAATATTAGTAAGTATTACCTAGAAGGGGAGAAAACCGGAAAACTAATCAGACGCATATCCGTGCCTACTTTCTTCAAAGGCACTGCATAGCTTGAAAAACCGACTTCCTTTTGCAAACATCACCTTGTGGAGCAGGTACCCAAAGGCAAGCATCGGGCTAGCACAGAAAATAACTTCTACTGGACAGGCGCAACCATGCTACTGAGCATGCGTGGTCCCCCTGGGTCTGAGATGGGAAACGCACGTTGCTGCTGAGTGCCAGTGCCAGAAGCATTAGAGGTGGCGTGCTGGACAGGAAATTGACAGGAAGGCTGAGTGACACAGAAGCAGTTCTCCGAAGAGGGAAGAGGGGAAGAAAGTCAATATCCACTGAGGGCCAAGGCCACCAAGAGACATAAGCCTATGGGACTCTACTGAGAGCTGATAAATGCCAGAATAGGCCCTGGCTCCGGAATTAAGCAGAAGGCAAACCCATCAGGCCATAGCACCTAGACCAGTAGAGCTGAGCATGGGTCATTGAACCCCCAGGGGAGAACTGAGAAAGCAACCTAGATTCCTTCTCTCCTTAAACTCAGCCTCTTACCAACAGATAATCAGGCTTAAAAGTTTTAAGTCGTTAGTGTTGCAAGAAACGCTTCTAACAAGCCAGGGGAAAGATTTACACATTGTGTTTGTTACAGTTTAGTGTAGATACATCAGCTACTCTCTTAAACTCACTAGTCGAATAAGTCATTTCTTACAGAGGAATCTACTTGTGACCCAGTTAAAAACCATATAACAGGGAGGGAAAAAGTGGGAGACAGTGAGGGAAGGGGCGATATTGTCCAAAACCAAATGTACTTATTTCCTGACTTGTGTAACTGTAATCCCTCTGTATAGCATCTTTATAATAATAATTTTTTAAAAAATTATCAGTTGTGGGGCTTGAACTCTGGGCCTGGGTGCAGTCCCTCACTCAGCTCTTCAGCTCAAAGGCAGCGCTCTACCACCTGAGCCATAGCACCATGTCCAGTCTTCTGGTGGTTTATTGGAGATGAGTCTCAGGAACTTTCCTGCCTGGGTTGGAACCCCAGTTCTCAGATCTCAGCCTCCTGAGTAGCTAGGATTACAGGCGTGAGCCACCAGCATCCAGCTAAAAATGAAAAATTTCAAAAACACCATACAACACACTGCTGTAATGCAGTAGCTCTTTTAAAGGCCAGTTTTTAGCCAAACCCCAAATATCCTAGAGGTCGGAAAATTATACTCCAAATACAGATGAAGTAATTGCTGGCTCTCTAACCCAAGAACTTTGGGGAGAAGGAAAGTAGAAAGCACCCCAGGATACTGCCATGGAGGAAGAAAACCTACCAGGATCTCACCAACAGCTCCCATGGCTTCCAGCCCTGCCCCACCCTCCATGGTGTTCCTTGTCTGGGGCCCTCATCTCCCCTCCACCCCAGATCCTCTCCACAAGCGTAGGAGATGCACAGGTCACTGTCTGGGGAGCTCTTCTGTTTTCTCTTATGTCTGTCATGAGATGACCTCATCCATTCTTATGAACTCAACTCCATATTTGACCGCTAGTCCAGACCTCTCTGAATTCCAGACTCATGCAGCCAAACACATAATTTGGAGGTCCTGGAACTTTCCAAAATTATCCTTCCTTTGCTTTTGAGCATAGTTCTTAGTTTTGAAATACCATGGCTACTTTAAAGCAAAAATAATTCAATATAGGCCAATGAAAATTAAGAACTACGTCAAAATCCTACCACACAGAAATAACCACAGTTAACATCTGTTGAACAACAATACAGATATCTTTGGGTACATGTATATCAACAGAGAAAGATAAAAATCATTTTGCAAAAAAAGAAGAGATATTATGTTTTTTATATATATATATATATATACATACATATTTATAGCAGATTTAAACTACATTAAATTAGTTAAATTTGACAGAAGAAACTGAAGTGCCATCAAAGTAAACACTCAATTCAGAAATACATTTTTATTCACAAAATTCATTAAGTTTCTCTCAAATTAAAAAACATGTTTTATTATGCGAATATACATGTATACATGTATGCACAGATACACGCAAAAAGTAGATCATTTTTTTTGGCCTACATACTTCAACTTTATACCGTATCTACTGGCACACAATAAAGAAATATGTTCTACTTTGCATTCTCCTTCAGCTTTCCATTTTTAATTACATTAGTATTTTTACATTTAAGCTTCCCAGTTTTGTTCTATTATTACTTTTATATATTGCCAGGTAAGTTTTTATATTATATGTATGTACGTATGCATATACATACATGAATATACACATATATTACATAAATATATACATATTCATCTATGGTTGTTTTATTTTCTTCTTCATGAACACTAATTGTGTGTACTGACTTTTCCCTCCCTCCCACTTCTTCTTTCCTCTCTTTCTCTTTCTCTCTCTCTGAGGATGAACCAAGGTTGTTTGGTACTAGCTAGGCAGATGCTCTATCACTAACCTACCCCCAGCCCTGTTCACTATTTCACTATTTTGATCATTGTAGCTTTGTGGTAAGTTTTGTCGGTGATAGGGCTTGAACTCTGAGCCTGGGCACTGTCCCTCAGCTCTTCAGCTCAAGGCCAGCACTCTACCACTTGAGCCATAATGCCACCTCCAGTTTTCTGGTGGGTTATTGGAGGCAAGAATCTCACGGACTTTCCTGTCTGGGCGGGCTTTAAACCATCATCCTCAGATCTCAGCCTCCCGAGTAGCTAGGATTATAGGCTAGGATTATAGGCGTGAGCCACTGGTGCCCAGCTAAGCTCTTCAACTTTATTCTTCAAGATTCATTTGGCTATTGAGTCACTTCAATTTTTACATTAATTTCTGAACCAGCTCTCCAGTTTTTACAAAAAAAAGATAATTCATTTTCATAGGGATTGGGTTGAATTTGTAAATAAATTTAGCAAGTATTGCCATTTCAACAAATTTGTCAGTCCATGAACATCTTTCCTTCATTCCAGTATCGTTTAATTTCTTTTAACAATGTTTTGTAGGTTTTAGCACATGTTTTTATTGAGTTGATTCCTATGTATTTTGTTTTTTGGATATTTTTCTTGTTGTTGGTCGTGAAGCTTGAACTCAGGGCCTTAATGCTGTCCCTAAGCTCTTTTGCTGTAAGATAGCACTCTACCACTTTGAGCCACAGTACCACTTCTCACTTTCTGGTGTTTAACTGCAGATAAGAATCTCACAGGGACTTTTTAGCATGGGCTAGGTTTGAACTGTGATCCTCAGATCTCAGCCTCCTAAGTAGCTAGGATTACAGGTGTGAGCCACTGGTGCCTGGCTTTTTGGATATTATTATAGGTGGAACTATTTTCTTAGGTTTATTTCTGCATTACTCATTGCTGGTATATAGAACAAAAGTGATTTTTTAAAAATAATTTGTCCTTGCTATCTTGCTGAGTTTTTTTTATCAGTTCTAATAGTTTTTTGTATGTGGATTTCTTAGGATTCTATATATTTAAAATCAGGTCATCTGAAAATAGTTTTATTTCCCCCTTTCCAGTCTGGATGCATTTTATTTCTTTTTCTTGCCTAACTACACTGGATAAAATGACTAGAACAATAAACAGTGAGTAGAAGTGACAAAAAAAAATCTTTATCTCATTCCTGATCTTAGAGGGACAGCATCCTTTCTTTCATCATTAAATATGCTGGTGATGTGGGTTTTTCTTAAGTGCCTCTCTATTTTTAATCAATCAAGTGTTTTTAAATAGCATATATTACTTCTACAAATTGATAGGTTACAGTATATCATTTTCAATACAAAGGCCTGCACACTGTCCCTGAGCTTTTGTACTCAAGGCTAGCACTCTACCAGTTGAGCTACAGCTCCACTTCTGTTTTTGATGGTTAATTGGAGATAAGAGTCTCCTAGGTCTGGCTCAAACTGCGATCCTCAGATCTCAGCCTCCTGAGTAGCTAGGATTACAGGCACAAGCCCCTGTGCTCAGCACCACACAATGTTTTTTTTAATAGTGAAAAAGTATTAGATTTTATCACATCTTTCTCTGCATCTATTAAAATGATCACATTCAAGTTTTTCTTTGGCTCACATAAAGCTTCTGCCTACTAAGATAATCAGATGGGTATAGTGGCTTAAGCCTGTAATCCTCTGCACTTCGGAGGCAGAGAGTAGGGGATTGATGCTGCAGGCTAGACTGGCCAAAAAGAAGTTTGAGAGATTCTATACCAGCAATGGCTGGGCTTAGTGGTACTCACCGTCATTCCCAGTAACACAGGGAAGCACACAGACCAGGCCTGCTAAGGCATAAAACAAGATCCTAATTCAAAAATAACAAATTCAAAAGAGAGGATGGAGGTGTTGATGAAGTGTTGGGCCATCTACCTAGCAAGTGTGAGGCCCTGAGTTCAATTTCCAGTACCTCTCACCAAAAAAGATGATCAAACTTATGGTTGGTTTATAGGCTTTATTATATTTATAGAGTTTTATATGCAGCATTAATGTTTATAGATTTTCAGGTGTTATATCACCTTTCATTCCTGAAATGAGTCTCTCTTGGTTATGGTGTAGTATCCTTAGCACAGAGGTTTCTCAACTTGAATAGAGTTAATTTTGATAAATACACTATAAATTGAAAATACCATGTCAGAATGCATTAACTATACCTTCTGACCATCAGAGCTCAGCCCTCCCTATTTTAAATGTGCTCAGACCTACAGTTAGGCAAAATCATCCCATACAAGGCCTGTTTTGTAGTAAAGTGTTGAGGAGCTGGGACGTTGGCTCAGTGGTAGAGTGCTTGCCTTGCATGCAAGAGGCCTTGGGTTCAATTCCTCAGCACCACATAAGCAGAAAAAGCCAGAAGTGGTGCTGTGGTTCAAGTGGTAGAGCGCTAGCCTTGAGCTGAAGAGCTGAGAGACAGAGCCCAGACCCAGAGTTCAGGCCCCATGACCCACACAAAAAAAATAATAATAAATCACTGAATGCATCATCTAATTTATTGAATGGCTTTAATCTGGTAAGAGTTACTGTATAGTAACTAGTTTCATGGCTGCTTAAGAACTACTGCAGCTGGGGCTGGGAAGGTGGCTCAGTGGTAGAGCGCTTGCCTTGCATGCTCAAGACCCTGGGTTCGATTCCTCAGCACCACATAAGCAAAAAGAAAAAAGCCGAAAGTGGCGCTGTGGCTCAAGTGGTAGAGCACTAGCCTTGAGCTGAAGAGCTGAGGGACAGTGCCCAGGCCCAGAGTTCAAGCCCCACGATCTGACCCAAAAAACAAAACAAAACAACAAAAAAAAGAACTACTGCAGCTTACCACTGCTGCCTCCCATAGGGAGAGAACACTGTGCTGCCTGTTACTAGCCAGGAAAAGATCAAAATGCAACATGCAGAGTACAATTACTATTGTTATTTTCAAAGTAATATGTAGCCGGGCACCGGTGATGCCCAGCTGTAATTCTAGCTACTCAAGAAGCTGAGGTTTGAAGACTGTGGTTCAAAACCAGCCCAGGCAGGAAAGGCTATGAGACTCTTAGCACCAATTAATCATCAAAAAGCCAGAAATGGAATGTGGCTCAAGCGGTAGAGTACCAGCCTTGAGCAAAAAAGCTAAGAGACAATGCTCAGGCCAGGAACCTATCCCCAAAATAAATGAACCAAATAACAAAATTCAAGCAAAAGGGTATATTTGTATACCCCAAGTGCTTGGTAGAACACTTGCCTGAAAAGCATGAGGCCCTAGATTAAATCTGAGAGACATAGAGGAGAAAGGGGGGCGAGGGGGGGGGACAGAAATCAACTGTAAATCTATAAAAGACTTCAGCAATGTGCCAATGATCCTCGTGAGCCTCAGGTGTCTTCTCCGCCATGAGCTACCCCTGAATTTCCACCCTGGCTCAAGACCTTTCTTTAGCTTTAAGATTCTCTGAGTGTTCTTTGCCAAAGCATTCTCCATATTGCTTATGGCTTTGTGTCCTCAAGAGATGGTAATGTTTAATCAGTTCAGTTCCCTTGGTATCAAACAGTGTCCAAAACACAGAAGGAACTCAAAAATGTTTGTGTAAGTGAAGTTAAAAATTAATAAATATTCTTATGTGTGAAAATTCAATGGAAAAATAATCATTCAACAATGAAAATGGAAAACTATTTGGGAATAAAACAGACCTATCAAAATCTATAAGACAGAGACAAGAAATGGGCAATGAATGGTGGCGCTGCCTATAATCGCAGTACTCTGGAAGCTGAGATGGGGAATTTCAAGGTTAATCTGTCTTTAAAATAATAATTTAAAAAAAATTCTTGCTGGGCATCAGAGGTTCACACCTATAATCCTAGCTACTCAAGAGGCTGAGATCTGAGGATCATAATTTGAAGTCACCCCTGAAAAGAAATCCCTGAGAATCTTATCTCCAATAAACCACAAAAAAAACCGAAGGTGTTGTTGTGGCTCAAGTGGTAGAGTGCTAGCCTTTAGCTGAAGAGCTGAGGGACAGCGCTCAGGCCCAGAGTTCAGGCCCCAGGACCAAACTCCACCCCCCAAAAAAAATTCAACCAAATTCCAACAGGATTGTTCTTGAACTCAACAAATTATGCTAAAGTTAATCAGGAAATATTCAGAAATGAACATAGGATATTCTGAAAACTAAAATAATAAGCAATCACTAGTCTTTCAGATGTTAAAACCCATCCTGAAGGAATACTTGGTAAACAGTGTCATATTAGTGGGATGTAAAATTAGCAGAAGAAAATAAGCAGGCCAGAGATTACTGCTGTATCTAAAGTTGTAGACTATTTGAAAGGAAAAAAATCATTTTGAAGAGGCACTGAACTTATAAAAAAGATCATTTAGAGTCACACCAGCCAGCAGCTAGTGGCTCATGCCTCTAACCCTAACTACTTAGGAGGCTGAGATCTGAGGATCACAGTGTGAAGCCAGGCAGGAAAAGCCCATGAAATTCTTATTTCCAAATAACCACCCAAAAAGCCAGAAGTAGAGCTGTGGCTCAAGTGCCAGGAAATTAGCTTAGAGCAAAAAAAAAGCTTAGGGACAGCATCCAGGCCTAAGTTCAAGCCTAAGCTGGCACTAAATAAATAAATAAAGTGTAATAAAAAGATAGCCAACTTTAACCATATATAGATTTAAAACCTACGAACAAATTAAAAATGGAAAGTTACTGAATATAGCACATGTGATAAAGGATTAACATATTTATGATAAGTTTATTTAAATTATAAAAAACTATTACTTACAAAAATTAGATACAAAGTATGAAACAAAAAGAATATATTAACATCAAACATATATTCCCATATGACCCAGTGATTCAACCCCTAGAATATACCCTACAAAGGAAGCGGAGGTGTGGCTCGAGTGGGAAAGCGCCAACCATTAGCAAAAGAAGCAAGAACATAAGGCCCTAAGTTCCAACCCCGTACTGACACACACACACACAAAAATAGGAAACAAGATATACCCAAGGAAAATGAAAACTTGTCCAAGCAAGATCTAATATGTGGACGTTTATACCAGCATTGCTCTAAAACTGAACTGTTTTAAACTAAAAACTATTCCAAACCCAAATGTTTCTCAAATGGTGAATGAATATATACAATAAAACATAGTCATAGCTTATTATGTCCTTAAAAAAAGTACCCATGCATGATACAAGGGTGAACCTTGAGAACATTTTGCTGGGCCAAAGAAGCAAGTCATAGCAACTTCCTGTATTGCATGGGAACATGCAAATCTGTAGAAGCAGAAAGAATATTAGTAGGCTGGAGAGACTGGATAGGGAATAACTGCTAACAGGTGCGAAGTTTCTTTATAGAGTGGTGAAAATGTCATGGAATTAAATATTAGTGATGCTCATGCAACTCTGGGAATATATTAAAGCCATAGAGAGCCAGGCCTAGTGATGCACACCTGTAATCCCAGCTGCACAAGAGGCAGAGGTTGGAAATCACAGTCTAGACTAGCCTCAGGCAAAACCATGAAAACCTGCCTGAAAAATTAAAACAAAAAGCATTTGGGCATAGCTCAAATGGTAGAGTGTCATTTTAAGCAAACACAAGGTCTTAAGTTCACACTCTGGTAATGCCAAAACTAAACTAAACAAAACAACCCTAAACTTGCAAGGTGCTATTTTCATCTAACAAATAACTTCTCTACAATTTGTCAACATTACAAAGCAACACCTAGTCTTCTGCACTACCAAAGTTAGAAGTTATCACTGTGATGTACAGGATGTCAAATTGGGCATAGTACATGGTAACAAAAAGGGTAAAAATACCCCTAATTCTGGGAATTTTCCTTAGAAAAACAATGTAAATCTGTTTTTTGTTTGTTTGTTTTGTTTCTGGACAGTCCTGAGGCTTGAACTCAGAGCCTGGGCACTGTCCCTAAGCTTCTTTTTGCTAAAGGTTAGTGCTGTACAGCTTGAGCCACAGCTTTTTCTGTTTATATGGTACTAAGGAATTGAAACCAGGGCTTTATGCATGTTAGGCAAGCACTCTCTACCACTAAGCCACATTCCCAGCCCCAATCAGGCATTTTAAAGCTAAAAATAATTAATACTATCACAGTTCCAGAAAGGTTACCTACTTGAAATACACAGCCATGAAAGCAATGTGAGGTATGACATTATATGAAAAAAAAACAGACATTTAAATGCAACTAGACAAAAGACAAACAAAAATGTACAAAAAAAAAAGAACCTAGACTTGAAAGAAATTATATAAAGTGAAGTAAGCCAGGCTCAAAGAAACATATGTCCGGCTGGGAAGATGGCTCAGTGGTAGAGCGCTTGCCTTGTATGCATGAGGCCCTGGGTTCTATTCCTCAGCATCACATAAGCAGGAAAAAAAAGCCGGAAGTAGTGCTGTGGCTCAAGTGGTAGAGTGCTAACCTTGAGCTGAAGAGCTGAGGGACAGCGCCCAGGCCCAGAGTTCAGGCCCACAACTAGACCCCCCCCCTCCAAAAAAAAAAGAGGAAAAGAAACATAGGTCCCATGGTTTCCCTTATTTGCAATAACTATGTCTAGGACAAGCAGAAAAGGTCAAAAGCTATGTACATATGACCAGATAAGATGATGTTAAGCGAAATGAACCCCAAGATAGGGACACAAGTGGTTTTTTCCTTTCTTGCTATTGTTTTTAATGTACTATGTGATTTTTTTGTTTCTTTAGTATGTTCTTCTCCCACAGTATAACCCCTGTTTTCACTGTATTTGATTCCAGTGCCCTGCATTTTGTATATACATTTTTATAATTTGGGGAGGGGAAGGGAAATAACAAAATTCTTAAATAAGGATTCCGGATATTGAAAATGGACTTTACAACTTCAGGGGGCGGGGAGGAGTTGGTGAGGTGGGAAGGGGAGGGATGGTAGGGGAAAAACAAAGGAGGAGGTAACAAGACTCAATAGGAAATGTACTCATTAACCCACTCATGTAACTGTAACCCCTCTGTACAGTATTTTTACAATAAAACACACACACACACACACACAACAAAACAAAAAAGAACCTAAGTGACTGCTCTTTCCTGGCTTCCAGACTTTTCTATCTCAAGAGTTGTAGACTATCCACTTAATCAGATGACATGCTCAAAGTCTGTGGGGCAGGGCTAAAGACCCACAGGCTGGCCGGGCAGCTTCTGGATGTTTCTATAGGTATTACAGCAAGCTGGGACCCACTGCCTCCTCTGGAATGAGGAGGGGCAAGGCTCTTTTTACTGTCTCCCAGTGAAGGCCGCCAGGCAGACACCTGGAGCTCCAAGCTCACACGCTGCTTTTCTCAGCGGCAGCACAGACTGCTGGGACACCTGGCCTGAAGTCAAGACACACAGTGACCTTAATCTAATCCCACGCTGATGCATCCCATGGCCATGTCAACAGGTTCCCCTCGCGGGAGGACATCGTGAGCTCCAGTGTGACCTTGCGGCCCAGAAGATGCTCTCATGAGCAGAGGAACGTGGCCCAGGCCCTGCAGGCATTTTTCTTCAGTACCTTAGCAATAACACATTCGCTAAAATGGAGTGGATATCTACAATTGAGCATTACCTCCTTTTCTAAAATAGGGTGTGAAGAAATAACGGGTCAGCAGAAGGTTAAGTTCCACCCTGGCACACCTGCTCGAGAATGCCACAAGCAGCTGGTGGCTGATGTGTGCAAAGGATAGGGACAGGATGGCTTCCCTTGCCAAAAGCTGGGCTCATATGATGATATCCAAGGCTGAAGTCACCGCTATTCCTGTCCTGTGCTACCAGATGCTCTTGCAGGGCAGAATGCCAGAATTCACTGCTGGCACCACACCACCATCTGAAGATAAACTAATGAAGCCCATCCTAGGCCATGCTCCATCTAGTTGCTCTGGTTTGATCTGATTGATTAAATTATTTTCTATACAAAAATGTTGTTATATTCTATTCCCCTTCAGAAAAACAAACTGCATCAGTCCTTAGTTGATGTCTCTGTAACCCCAGTACAGGTTACAGTACTCAATGCACACAGCTTTCATTTATTCTCCTTTTTGACCCTGCTCCCATCTGGCACAGGGGTTAAGGATGACTAATTAGCCAGGCGCCAGTAGCTCACACCAGTAATCCAAGCTACACAGGAGGGTGAGATCTGAGGATCAAGGTTAAAAGCCAGCTTAGGCAGAAAAGTCTATGAAACTCTTATCTCTAACCAGAGAAAAAATATCTACAGGTAAAGGTGTGGCTCTAGTAGTAGAGCATCAGCTGTGAGTACAAAAGCAAGGGAGATTACCCAGGCCCTGAGTTTAAGCTGTAGTATTGGTGTGCATGTATGTGTGCAAAAGCAAACACACACACACACAGACAGACTAGCTCCTGCCAGCCTCCAGTGGACTGCCTGCCACATTGACTGTCCATGAGGGACCAGCCTATGCGGTGAGCTGAATCTGGGAGAACTACACAGAAGGAAAGCTGAGGTCACAGGAACAAGCAAGTGCACCAAGCTCAACAGCGAGTAGTGACTGGAAGCCCAGACCACAGCATGGACAGCAGGCACAATGGTGTTGAGTTCGCTTTAGCCAAACCAAACACCTGGAAAGATGACTTCACCACAGACATGTTCCCTAGGAGTTCTCTTACATTCCCAATAAAACAGTATGCCTGTATGTTCTAGATTACATTTCTGAATACCTGGAATTTTCAAAGGATAGGGAAGGTTGCTCAGCTAGTGACCCAAGGACATGTAGTGTGTGCTGACCATGCTCTGGGCAGTCCACGCATGGGCTTCATTGGCCTCATGCCTCCATATGGTGCTCTTGTTGGTATTTTATAGATGAGCATTGGGAGCACAGAGAGGTTAAATGACTTTTCCACAGATCCACAGCTAAGAGGTGACACAGCCAGCATTTCAAGAAGTCATTCACCTTGGTGCTGCCTATAGTAGCTTAAGCTAGTGGCCAAAAGGGCAAGTCAAGGTCAGCTTCCTTTCTAAGAGGTCACTTCCCTCTAGGAAAAAAAAAAAACAATAAAACTACCTCCAATCTGACTCACACACCCAATGTGGGGAAACTCAGACTATGGCCAGGTCTTGCACGCATGCCTGGGGGGTTCTAGATCTGAGAGCACACTCTACCTGTGGTGCAAGGCAGGTGTGACCCCGGCTTGCACTGCTTTCAGATTCTACTCTAACATTTCTGTTTGCAGCAATGCACCATTTTCACAATTCAAAATTCAGTCCATTGGGCTCAGATTTTAAAAGTAAAAATAGCCAGACTGATGGCTCATGCCTGTAATCCTCACTATGAAGAGGCTGAGATCTGAGGATCACAGTTTAAAACCAACCCCAGACAGAAAAGTCTGTGAGACTCATCTCCAATTAAGCACCAAAAGACTGGACATGGAGCCATGGCTCAAGTGGTAGAGTGCCAGCATTGAGCAAAAAAGGTCAGGGGCAGTGGCTAGGCCCTGAGTTCAAACCCCAGGATAGGCACAAAAAATAAACAAATATCTACCTTCTACACAGTAATCAATGACCTTTACAAGCCTCAGTGACGCTGACACATACAAACAAACCCTGAACTTTCACCAAGCCCAATGATCACTTAAGGCAACCCATTTTCCCCAGACTTTACATTGCCCAATACATAATTTCTTACATATCTATTACAATCAAAACACATGTTTGGTTCATCCAACCTGTCTCACTGCTAATATTCCAGCTTGTTGAAATCGAGGAGGAACAAAGTTTTCCATAAAAGAAAACACAGATTGAAATATCAGGGCCAGACATAGGTAAGTGTCACCTCAATAGGCTGAGGTTTAACCCTAGGCTAAGAAGCTTTCTCCCCATGCTAAGTTGGCTAAGCCTAACTTCCTGTGTCCTTGGGCCCCAATTTTCTTATCAAAATCGAACTCCTATAATCACTACATCTCCAAAACAGAAAGAGGAGGAAGAAGAAAGAAGGAAGGAAGGAAGCTTTCTCTTGAATTTTATGACTGGATGAGTCTCCTTTATGGCCCCACTAAAGAAGTCTATAGTGAATGAGGTATATGAATGAACTTAACAGGAAGTATCTTCAGATGTCTGCCAACTTCACGTCATGGAAGACAGAGGCAGTGATTCTATTTTCTCCCCGTCAGGAAGAGGCTCCGACATGACAGGGCCAGACAACGGCTGGAGAGTAACTGCTTGTGGTCAACAAGAACATCTAGGCTAGGTGACACAGACTGGCTCTAAGTAGGCAGACAGGAGAAGGAATGTGGATTTCAAAAACGGCCTGCGTGATCATTTCTCTCTTGATGAAATTCTGGATAAGAGGAGCAAAACTCCTTCCTCAGAGAACCTGGAATAACATTTTAGGACAACAGCCACATAGCTCCCTGGGTTCCCAGACATGAACCACGGCTTACAGCCATGGTCAGGACCAGGTGAGGGGCTGGTGCAGCAACAACTTTGGTGATTCTCTCTCTGCTCTCCCTCTAAGGCAACTCTGATCTGCATCCCACCCCCCCACCCCCAACTCAGGACAAAATCACTTATTAAAAAGATTATTTCCAGACACTACATGTTAAAAATAACAAAAGCCCACAAATGATAGGACCCCTCCATTCTAATCCTTAAGGAGAAGAAAGGCCAGAAAATTGATAGAACAAGGCTTCTGATCATTTTCAAAGACTTATAGGATTTATAATCATTTCAAACAATCCCACAGGGTACATTTCTGGCTGTGAGGGGGTTGAGATCAGAGTCTAGCCTTGGTTAGAACTCCAGGAAAATTCTGATATAGCAGACACAGCTGGGAGCTATTGTCATTAAAAATAAATGCCATTTCCCAAGAATCCAATATGTTCCCCCAACCTAGGCTAAGTGCCTTTATCATAGACATGACCTTACATAATCCTCCAAAGAACTTCAAGAAGCAGGAACTATTATTATGCTTTCTGTATAGACGGGAAAATCCAGGCTAAGGGGTGAAGAACTCAGTAAAAAGAAAAACTAAAAGACCTTGTCTTCAACAGACAAGGTGCCCAGGCCTCCCTGGCCTCACCCAGCTTCCTCTGCCTGAAGGTGTGAATGTAGGACTTCTTGTGCCTTTGTCCTCTGCTCAAGAGCCTTCTTGTCAGTGGGCTTCCCAATGAACTGCCGGAGACCATCTTTGTTGGCCTCAGAGAACACAGTGGAAGTCCCCAGCAGATCTCTGCCACCCTTTAAGGTAAAGCCCTCTCTCCCCAGAGGACCACGTGTTGGCACAGGGACCACACAGGGCAAAGGATTCATGTTGCTGGAGAGACCAGGAATTACTGGCCAGCCTCCAGTGTGCCAAGGGTATGGACAAGTACATCACATCTGCCCAGAGGCTCTTAAAACACTTTACATACACTAAGCAATCTGCTTTGGCAGGTTCCTGTCCTGAGCATCCAGGAATGTAAGTAAGGCTTTGTCTGCCCAGAGGCAGACAAGTCAAGGACTTGCCTGAGGCTGACTACCAGGGTCCACAACCCAACTGGAAACAACACGACCAGGGGGAAGGAAGACGGGGCCCTCACTCACCCTTTCTATCTCTTGGAGGTACAGGAGTGCAATGTCCCCAGCTTTCTCGTAACAGGTGATGACGTCCTGCTCCCGGTCCACATGGAGATTACTGGTAGAAGATGAAATAGGCAGCTTCTCTAAACACAGTCCTAAAAACGCAAAAAGCAAGCCCATAAAAACTGGGTAGTGTTCATGGGACTAATATTTATTTTCTAGAGGATCATGAAATGATTCTAGGACATAACAGCCATTAGAGAAGCGGTTTGTCAACCTGTCTTCTCTTTGTAAAGCAAAAATGGAACTCCTAAATGGAGTAAGAAAGAGACCACACACACACACACACACACACACCCATTAGAGAAGCGGTTTGTCAACCTGTCTTTTCTTTGTAAAGCAAAAATGGAACTCCTAAGTGGAGTAAGAAAGAGACCACACACACACACACACACGACCACACACACACACACACACACGCAGAATGCGGATCGATTTGACTGATATGCAAGTTGACAGCCTGAGCAGGCACTCCACCATGATCTTGTTCAGACATAAAGATACAGAGCTACTTTCACTCTGGCTATTAGAAACCAGGCTGTCACAGGCACTGGAACAACATGGACATGGACACATGTTTCTTCTTCTTTGAACCTTTTTAGCGATTCCATTTTCCAAAGAAGCTGTACCTTTTTACATGAACACCCCATTTTCTCCACAGAGTCACCAATACTTGCTATTGTCTGACTTTCTATTTATAGCCATAGTAGAGCAGGGTCTTTGATTGTATTTCCCTCATGACTAATGGCATTGATCATCTTTTCATGTGCTTCTTTGTTATCTATACATCTTCCTTGATGAAGTGCCAGATAGAATCCTTCACCCACTTTTTTATATTTTTTACTAACTTTTTTATTATTTCTTTAAGTAGTTGTACAAAGAAGTTCCCATTCTACAAAATAGTATATGAATACAATGTGTCTGACAACATTGTTGCCCATCGCTCATAACCCATTCACCCACTTTTATAAGAGAAAAAAGAGAGAGGAAGAGAGAAAGAAAGGAACAAGAGGGAGGAAGAGAAGGAGGAAAGGAGGAAGAAGAGAGAGAAGGAAAGAAGACAGAAGGAAGAAAAGGAAGAAAGGAAGCTTTTCTAAGGTGAATCAATAGCCTGAGGGTCACTGACCTCCAGTAAAATCTCTGAACATCAAGCTATCTAGGGGACTGTCCATATCCTATAGTCTTGAAGACCTTGCACACAGGTCAGAGAACACAGTCTGGACCCTTCTAATATAGTTGAAACTGGTTTCTGGTCTTGGTGAATGATATACTTTAAAAGAATGTACTTGAAGCAGGATGCCGGTGGCTCATGCCTGTAATCTTAGCTACTCAGGAAGCTGAGATGTGAGGATTGCCAGCCCGGGCAGGAAACTCCATGAGACTCTTATCTCCAATAAACCACCAGAAAAAGCCACAAGTGATGCTGTGGTTCAAGTGGTAGAGTGCTAGCCTTGAGCTGAAAAGCTGAGGGACAGAGCTCAGGCCCAGAGTTCAAGCCCCACAACTGACAAAAAAAAAAGAAAAAGAAAAAAGAACGTACTTGACATATAACTGTAACCCCTCTGTACATCATTTTTATAATAACAAAAAATTTAAAAAACAAGAATGCACCCTCTTCGGTTGTTGGGTGAAATGTCATGCAAATACCTGTTTGTTCAAGTTATCTCACTGTGTAATTCCAGACTTTCAACATCCTTCTTGGTTATCTGTGCTACTTATTATATCATGTATTGAAACAGGGGTATTGAAGTCTCCAAATATAGTATAACTGTGTATTTGCCTGATCTCTTTGAAATGCTATCAATCTTTGCTTGGTGTATTTTAAAACTGTCATTCAGTATACAGACTTTTGGAATTGTTACATCCTTTCAGAAAAGTGCATCCTTACTCTGAAACCAGTCCGGTTTACATTTCATTTGCGTTAGCATTCATATTTTTAATCCCTGTACTTTTTTTGTATGAGTGTGCTGGTCCTGGGGCTTGAACTAAGGGCTTGAGTGTTGATGCTTTTTTTGCTCAAGGCTAGTGTTCTACCACTTGAGCTACAGCTCCATTTGTGGTTTTTGAGTAGTTTATTGGAGATAAAGAGTCTCACAGGCTTTCCTGCCCAGGCTGGCTTCAAACTATGATTCTCAGATCTCAGCCTCATAAGGAGCAAGGATTACAGGCATGGTTGGCTTAGGATTTAGCCTGCCACAACCTACTTGAAATATTATACATTTCACATAGTGTATATGACCTTTATGACTGCATGCTTCCATACATATTTCCGTACATATATGCTTCCGTACATATTTTACTTTTTACAAAGTCATAAGCCCCACCCTCTGTAATAATTATTTTTGTCTAAATGGTCAATTATCTTTTAAAAAAACATCTTAAATTATTGTGGAAACTCTTACATGATCACCAGTACAGTTATGCTTCCTTTTGTTCTTTGCTCATTTGTGTTGACTCATATTTCCTTTTGGTATCCTTTTCCTTCTGCCAAAACTAGTTCATAGTTTTTGTGGTATAGTCTGCTACTGCTGGCTCTCACAACCATGACATGAGTGGAAAATGTTAGAGACATTTTCGCTGAGTGTGGTGTTTGAGGTTGGCAGTTTGTTTTCCCCCTTCCTTACTCTAAAGGTGCCTTGTTGCATGCCCAGTGACAACGAGCTATCATACAATGTTCATTTATATTTATCTTGTGTGTGTGTGTGTGTGTGTGTGTGTGTGTGTGCACGCACATGTAAGCACCAGTCCTGGGTCTGTAACTCAGGGCCTGAGTACTGTCCTTTAATTGTTTTTTTTTTGTTTTGTTTTTGTTTTTTTGCTCAAGGCGAAAGCTCTACCACTTGGTCCACAGCTCCACTTCCAGCTTTTGGGCAGTTAACTAGAGATAAAGAGTCTCACAGATTTTCCTGCCCGGGCTGGTTTTGAACCTTAATCTTCAGATTTCAGGCTCTTAAGTAGCAAGGATTACAGGCCTTGAGCCATGGGTGCCTAGACTTCTGGCTGCTTTTAAGGTATTTTTTTAAATCACTGGTTGTGATCGATTTGTATTAGGAAACTTTAGACTTCACTGAGCTTCCTAGACTTGAGGATTTATATAGTTGGGTTTTTTTTTGCTGCTGTAAAATTAAAGTGTACAGCCAGTTTCTCCAAAAGTGTCCCTGCCAGCCCCTCCCTCTTTGGGGCTCTAGGCACACACATATCAGGCCACCTTAAGCTGTTACGTAGTTACGTTATGTTCTTCCCACTTTCTTAAAAACATTTTCCTATTTCATTTTGAATTTTAAAATTTTATTTTATTGAGAAGATGTTATAAGGGGGGGGGGTTACAGTCACATGAGTAAGGTAATCAATAAGTACATTTCTTGTCAAACATTGTTACCCCTGCCTTTATTTTTCTCCTAGTATCCCTTCCCTCCCTCCCCCACCTCCCCCAGTCCTCCCCCAACCCAGAAGTTGCAAAGCTCATTTCCAACATAGTATCTTGTGTCATTTTGAATTTCTATTGCTATGTTTCCAAACACACTAAGCTTTCCTTTTGCCATGTCTATAATGTTTTATATGTATATATATATATACACATATATATATGACATCCAATTATACATCTATATTATATATACTATTTTTCATGTCTAAAATCTGACTTGGGTTTCTTTTTATCTTAAATATGTTTCATTGATAAAGATATATTGTGTTTATAAACTGCTTTGTTAAATGGCAACCCTTACTATAAAGATAATTATTACTGTTATTATAATAAAGAAAACAGAGATAACTAATGTCCCCAGAGTTCTAAGTCTCAGTATTCATTCTCTTCCCATTAGAGCCAAAAGTGTTTAATCAGTTGCAAAGAAAATCACTAAGTCTCTCTCCAATATAAACTATAACTCCTTTTCTTTGGAGGAAGATATGGGGTAAAATGAACAACTCAGCATTGAACACCACAGCTCCAGAGCAAGCCCTGGATTGAAGCTTCCTAAATGTGCTTTAAGTATTTAACTTATAAGGCACCAAGGGGGTAGAAAGAGAAAAAAAAGTCATTTCTTAATGTGTCCTTGGCTTGTATGAGAAGTAACCAAGAAAGTGGAATTTGGTGTCGGGGATTTGATAACAGGAAAACGAATGCTCCAGAGTATGTCAAAAGGACAAGAAAAATCAGTTCCCTGATGTTGTACACCAAAGAAGACTGGACTCTGCACTCAGACAAGGCCCCTCGGTCAAACCAGTTCCATGCAATCTATCACCTGTATTTAACTGAGTTCTAAAATATGGAGAACAAGTTACCTAGGGCTGTGATCATGGTCATACATTGTTGGTAAGAATATTCAAGCCATCACAGCTTACTCCTCCACTAAGGAGAAAGGGTGTTTTCTGTGGGTTTGGGTTCTTAATTAGGCAGGTGGGTGGGTGGACACTTAAGGTCTGTGCAAGCAAGAGAACTCCTGGTAATAATTCCTTTGATGGGCAGAGGAGCCTTTATGGCAACAGTTTAATTAAGCATTGTTCCTTTCTTTCTCCAATTTTGATGGCAATCATTCCAAGTGCCACTGGGCATGTATCAAAGAATGGCAAATCTGGACTTAGCAGCCTGAATTCAGGCCTCTGTAGCTGAATTTCAAAATACTTAATTCCATGTCAAGACTTTCTATAGGCCCATTGTGGAAATCCATGTCAACAACGCCTCTAGTTGCTTTTTTTTATGTTCCAACAAAATATATGACCACAAAAAAAGGTGAAAAATAGACTTGATAAATAGCTAGTGCAACACCAGTGCCTCATGAAGATCTGCATTTCCAAAACAAAACTGTATATAAAAAAGGTGGAAATTAGGTAGGTGGTAGTTCAATTTTTGTTACTATAATAAAATACCTACGGCTGCGTATGCTACAAAGAAGTCTTTTAGTTGGAGATTCTATAGCACAGTCCATGATCTGCTTGGCTTTGACAGGAGGCTTCTGGCTACATCAGCATGTGGTGGATGGCATAATGGCATGAGCGTATGTGAGAAGGTAGGAAAGGAAGCAAGAGATATTCAGGAACTATGCTCACTGTATTTACAACAATCCACTCACAAAGGAACTGACTAGGGTCCCTCGAGAACTACATGAGACGCATCTAAGGGCAGAGCCCCAGTGATCTAATCACTTTCCATTAGGCCCCACCTCTTGAAGGCTCTGTCATCTAACTCCCCTATATTGGGGAGAGGGGGCCTTTTAGTCCATGAACCTTTGAGGGATGGGGAGGGCATGTTCAAGCTACATCTCATGGCTCTTCTGTATATATTGGCCTTTGTGGCCACATTCAGTGGGCACCCCCCTCTTCCCAAACTTGTGGAAAAAAAGGAACAGAGGTTCAGAGAAGTTGAGCGACTTGCCCAAGCTTATACAGGAGTCAGAAACATCAGGAAGAAATATATGTGCTGGGGCCAACAGATGCTGCCCTGGGCCGTAGTCTAGGAGAGGCACAGGGCTGTGCAGAGCGTTGAAAACAGAGGAGACTCTGGGGATGGAGGTCAGTGTGGGAGGGATGTCCTGCATGAAAAGCACCAGTGTACCCTGTCTCTGAACTGTCCCATGTAGGTTGGCTTTACAGAACACAACACCATCAGCTAGACTCTGCTCCATGTCTCCCTGGGCACTGAGGTCTCAATGCCTCTGACAACGAGGCTCCATTTTTCTCTTCCATGTCCGGTAGCTTCTCCAGGGTTGAATGAGGAAGTGGAGAGCTATACACTCCCCCAGATAGCCCCATCATCACCGACAGGTGAGTTTCCAATTCTTTCAGGTCTAAATTGAAGATCCCTCAGCTAGAAGCCTTGTCTGAGTATAGAACAGTTGCAGCATTCTCCTCCTCCTCCTCCTCATCATCATCATTCCTTCAGTAATGCCCCCTCAGCACAGAGCACCATCAGCAAAGCCCCCCTCCACAACCCAGCTCTGTACCTGGAATTGGACAAGCCCTGTTTCTAATTGCACAGCCACCTTGCAAGGAAGGTGCTGACAGAATCTTCTAGATAAGACTGAACTTGGGGCTCAGAAGCTGCCAAATAATAAAAGTAGGTGCTGACCCTTGACTATGGACTAAGAAGCCACACGCACCATTCCCTTTCTCTCGGATCTGCTAACAGCAGCATATTCCAAGTCTGATAACAGCAACAGTCATAAAAATGAGTTCTGATTGTCAAGACACAGAAATCAAAGTCCAGGGCTGCAGAGCGCTGATTTTCTATCGATCAGCACCACCCAGGACATTTCCCCACCTTCCCTCACCTCCCAGAGCCGCGTCAGGAAAAGTTGTCCTAAGGCACTACCCAGAGCTATGGGGCTCTGAAAGACTGGCAGCTTAAACAAATACTTTATTTCATTGAAATAAACAGGATAGTAATTTTTGTTTAATCTTTAAGTAGTTGTACAAAGGAATTGCCATTCAACAAAGCCGTTTATGACTACAGTGCGTGTTGATGGATGTCGCTCCTTTTAACATTGTCCCCATCCTTCCTAACTCCCCCCCTTCCCTCCGTTTTCTTACTATTGTAGGATATGCTTTGAATTTTATGACTGTACTTTCTCTCTGTTCCTCTCTTCTCTCCTCTACCCCCCTCCCTTGGGCCCTACCCCCACTTTTTTGGTGTTTTGGAGTTTTTTTGGTTGGTCTTGGGGCTTGAACTCTAGGACTGGTTGCTGTCCCTGAGCTCTTCAGCTCAAGGCAAGCGCTCTACCACTTGAGCCACAGTGCCACTTCTGGCCTTTTCTGTGTATGTGGTGCTGAGGAATCAAACTCAGGGCCTCAAGCATGCGAGGCAAGCGCTCTACCACTGAGCCACCTTCCCAGCCTCAACCCTACGCCCACTTTTAAGGACCCAGTTCTTGGTGTTTATTTTGTTGGACTGTGAGTTAGCCTTTCTGAGGAATGACATCATTTGGGTTCTCTTGGACATGTATCCTTTGTATGTCCCCTCTGCCCAGTGTCTATAGGATTCCAGCTTCCACACATAAGAGAAGACAAGCATACTTTGTGCATCTGGGCTTGACTTCATTTGATTCCCCACCTCCCGCCCCGACCACCACCACCAGGTCCTTCCAGTTCTTTACAAATGTTACAAATTTTAGTCATCCAGTTTTCTAGTGGACAACTAAAAATTCCATTGTGTATATACACCACATTTCCTTGACCCATTTGTCCACTGAGGGCTGATTCCATACCTTGGCTATGGTGACTAGGGCTGCAATGAACATGGTTATGCAAGACCATAATTTCTTACCAAGTTATGCTATGCATAAAAGCCTCTAAGGGATTATGACAGAACTGGGCAGACATGTCACCACTGTTTCCTCTTATCTAACCACATCTCTGGAAGTCAGACCCGGGACAGGCACATCCTGTGGCAGGCTTGGCTGCAAGGTGACACACAGGGAGTTTCTAGCTGCAACTACCAGAAAAGCCCAGCCCTGTGATACAGGGTTCAAAGGCCGTAAGACGGTTTCTAGGCATCTCAACTTCCAGGGCTCAAAAAAAACTCAGGAAAAGAGATTGAAGATTCACAGAACAAAGCCTTGGCAAAGGCAGCCCAGGTTGCTGCTCTGTATTCTCACCTCTGGAGCAGCAGGCCCCTACAGGTATCAGGTGTGCTCAGCTCAATGAGAGGACCCCCTGTGCTGGGGTGTAGAGAACAGGGGTGCCAATGGACACCACAAGCTGTTGGGACAGAAGAGTGGGAGGTGGCCGAGATCTCCAGTGCAGTGTCTGTTCATTCACGCTCCTGACATTTTAAGATGTCTCTGTGCTGGGAGCCACGGTTGGCCACTCCTGTGTGCTTCCGTATGATTGTTTACTTTTGTAAGGGTTTACTAGGAGGTAAAAGCTCTCTCATTCTCTCTCTCTTTGCTCTCTCTCTAGTTCTCTCTGTCTCTCTCTCTCATATGCACATAAAGAAGGGACACAACTTATCAAAATGAATTCCAGGAAATGAAAATAAGAGATCTTTTTCTTTTCTTTTTCTGTTCTTTTCTCTCTTTTTTTGCTGTTCCCATTTTCTTTCCATTTTGTTCTGTATACTCATTTATATGTCTTTGGGAGTGTAAGGGGTCACAGAAATGGAGGGACAACTGGTGAACAAATGCTGAAGTGGTACTCACTGGACACTATGCTGAAAATAAACGATACAACTTGTGGGTGGGATGGAAGGGAAAAATTGGGCAAGAGGGAGAGAAGAGGTGATATTGTCCAAAAAGAAATGTCCTCTTTACCTGACTTATAAAACTGTAACCCCTCTGTACAGCACCTCTACAAAAACTTTAAAAAATTAAAATAATTAGCTTAAAAAAAGGACACAATTCCTAAAGAAGATGATCTTTCCATTAATGCTTCTTCTAAATCTATACTTGTATACAAAAAGACATTAATCCAAAATGAAATGCTCATGAAATTATGTTCTTTATCCATCAGTCTATAAGCATGATAGTAATAATAAAATGTATTGAGTACTAGCTACACATGGGTCTGATATAAATTATCTGACTCTCAAGAGCGCTCCCTCCATTAGAGGATTTACCTGCATAGAAGAGAGGCAAGTGGGCCTTGAGCAGTGACGTGTCAAGATGGCATGAAAGTGGCAGGGCTCAGAAACCCATAGTCCTGAGTCCTTATTCTTCAGCTCTTTGTCTCTTGCATAAACCTGTGCAGCGCAATGTAGTGGCCAAGGCTGTGGGCTCCAAAGCCAGACTCCCTGGTTCGTAAGCCACAGCCGGCTTTACACTTTAAAGTGCTATGTTCAGAACAGCATGTGGAAGACAGTAAGACTCAAAAAAAAACAACGCAATGGTTCTAATGATTGTTTACATCACTGTTATCTGTAGGTACAAATAGGCTGGAAAGACTCCCAAGTGGAAGAGTCTTATTCATTCACTATACTACATATGAGGCATATGGAGATATTAAAATTCAGTACCTTAGGAGATTTACACAATTGTGGAACCCCCACCAGATAATTCCAGAACCTCTGTCATCACAAAAAGAAGCCCAATTAGGAACTGGAGGCATGGCTCAAATGGTAGGATGCCAGCAATAACAGCTGGAGGCCCTGGGTTCAAAACCCAATTCAGGCATAAAACAAAAACAAGCCCCATTCTATGAGCAGGACTTCATTCCACCCTCAGACTCTGGCAAGTATTAATGTACTTTCTTCCCGTGGGTTTGTCTGTTCTGGACACTTTACAGCAACTGAATCATACCGAACATTGACTTTTTTTTTTTGTCAGTTGTGGGGCTTGAACTCGGGGCTAGGCCCCATCTCTGACCTTGTTTGCTCAATGTTGGCTCTCTATCACTGTGAGCCACAGCTCCACTTCCAGTTTTCTGATAGTTGATTGGAGATAAAAGTCTGGTAAGACTTTCCTGCCTGGGCTGGCTTTGAATTGAGATCCTCAGATCTCAGCCTCCTGAGTAGCTGGGACTACAGGCTGTGATTAGAGGTGTTAGCCACCAGCAGCCAGCCCGAATACATGGCCTCTTGGAGTTCACCTAAGTGAAGTGAGGAGACTGGGTCTGGCTGGCGCCATCTTGGCTACTTGGTGGGTAAGAAATTGGATTTAACTGGTGTTATCTTGTCATCCTGGTGGAGGAAGGGGAAGTCCCACCTCCCAGATAATGGGCATGCCTGAATTCCTAGAGGCAGGGGAGGGGACTTAGATAATAGATTACTGGGCCTGTCAGTCCCATGCTTTGAACTCTCTAGACACTCTCAAGAGTTTCCTGTGGCCCTGCCATGTGACCCTGAGTCTATTTAGGCCCAGACCGGCCCAGGTGGGGGTGTGCCATGCCACCTGTCTCCATGTTCATGTTGCTGTGTCTCCTGGCACTTCCGGTCACCATGGCGCCCCACTTCAGCTCTGTTGGAGCGATCTCTGGTGTGTTGGTATTGGTTTTCCGCTTTTTCTTTCCTCTCTCGCTCTCATGGCTCATTTTCTGACAGTGTTAAGTGTAGTTGCGACAAGAATCCATCTGCAGTCACCGGCTTTCTAATAAAGACTCCAGATTCAACCTCTCAAAATGTGGCTTCTCTGTATCTCGCTGACTGGATTTACCATACAAGAGTAGCAATTATGTAAGAAGCTAATTCTTTAAAAAAAAAACTGAAGTGAATCTCACAAAGCTCAATTCAGTATTGTATGACTACACTTTAGTCCCAAAACTTCATTCCTTTTTATTGCCCAATAATGTACTGTTGAATGGAAATACTGCACATGCTTATCAACGTTAGTTGCCGGACATTTGGGTTGTTACCCCTTTTTTTAGAGTCTGGAGAATCCTGCTCTGAGCATTCACATGCTCATTCTTGTGTAGACATACATTTTCAATTCAGGATAGATCCTGTTTTGTTATATTATGTTCAATCTTCATTGGAAGAATCGGTACCTACAGTCACTGCCAACCTACTGGGTGAAACAGCTAGAAGTGAAAATGTGTGGGCTTTTGAGGAGACCAAGCTGGATTTGAACCCCCACATCCCCTCTGTGGCTTGGATGAGCAGGGAGCATAAACCGCAAGGCTGGGGTGGGGGAGATGGGAGGGCAGGGATGGGAAGGGGAAACAAAGGAGGAGGCAACAATATTGATAAGAAATGTACCCATTACCTTTGCTCATGTAATTGTAACCCCTCTGTATTTTCATAATTAAAAAAAATTAATAAAAAAAAACCGCAAAGCTGAGCCAGTGTCTGCATGCACAAAACATCAGTGGCTGGGTAGAAACTGCTCACATCGACTTGCACTCTCCTGGGGCCAATGATCATCTCTCCCTTTTTTATGGGGAAGGGGTCTGTGAAGTGGTGGAGTAAACAGCCACCACCCAGTCCCCACTACCTGGTGAGAACATTAGCACAGCTGCTACCTTATATATGACGCCATGTCACTCTGGTCTTCGCTCGGATTCCGCACTAGTATGCCCCCTACAGTGCAAAGAGGGCCCTGGTGCAGCCCCTCCCCCAAGGGAATTGGCGGCCAGTGTCTGTCCTTGCTCATTTCATCAAGCCCAATGAGCACCCACTGCACACCAGGCTCTGACTACATCCGAGCTGCTCAGAGCAGCCAGCTCTAGTGACACTGAGGAGAAAGGCCTTCTCGAACAATAAAAAATGGCAGTGATTCCTTGAATAATTAGGGACACACCTCAGGAGACCTTCACCTAAGCCTCCTGTTCCCCAAAGTTCCTCTGGACCTTGCTGCTTGCAAGAAGAGAACCAATGAGAAGCCTATAAAGGCAAACAACATTAAATGTGAATGTGGGTCTGTGGCAGAGAGAGGACTCTTCTTACACCATCTAAATATAAACAGGAAGCTCTGACAGGCAACCTGAGAGGAGTAGCAATCCCCAAGCAACCTCCACTGCTGGAGCAATCATTAACTCTAGATCAGGAAGGGGCTCGGGGATCAGAGCTGGAGGTAAGAGCCAGCAGAAGGCTCCCGGGGATCTCTACCCCATGGTGGCCCCAAAACACCCCAGCCATATTGTCTAAGTTTGCCACTGGGGCAAAAGCTGGCACACAGCAAGGACTGCCATGACCCACTTTGACCCCTCTCACCCCCTTCCTCTCCACACCTGGACTTTTCTAGAACACTATCCTCTGCACCCCCTAACCCCGCTGCCTCAGAGATCTCAACCTTGCAACAACTGAAAAGCAGCTTCTCCAGGGAACACAATGGAGCTCAATAGTCCAACCGCAGATGGGAAACCGTACCTCAGAAAGGGTTCATGATTTGTCCAGAGTCACACAGTGGCAGTTGGTGGACAATCCTGACTCCTGATCCAAGGTGCTGTCTCCGAAGACCAGACACCGGCTCCAAGAAAAGGAGACTTTTTTTTCTTGTCTGGTCTGCAGCTGCAAGATGGCACCCAGAGGGATGGTCATTTGCCAACACCCAATTCATAAAGCTTGAGCTAAGGCTATGCCACTTGCAACCCTGAATAAAGAAGCTACCAAGAGAGCAGGGAGCCCGTGGCTCATGCCTGTGAGATCTGAGGACCGCGGTTCAAAGCCAACCGGGACAGGAAAGACCGTGAGACTCTTATCTCCAATCAACCACCAGAAAACCAGAAGTGGCTCTGTGGTAGCGTGCCTGCCTTGGGCTGAAGAGCTGAGGGACAGCGCTCAGGCCCAGGGCTCAAGTCACAGGGCCAACAAAAAATAAAAAATAAAAGCTACCAAGAACTGCACCTCGGGGCTTTTCTGCCGGGCTCTGCGACCAGAGCGCGCCGCTCCCGTCCTTCATCAGAATGACCCACGCGTGGCCCCTGGGTGGCCAGGCCCGTCCCACAGGGATGGCCTCGCCAAGGGGAGGCGCCTGGGCTTTCCCGTCCCACGGACAGGCGGCGGCCCGGGGAGACCCCGATCCCGATCCCGTGGATCATGACGGCGGGCTGGTCACCTTCCGCCCGCGTGTCCGCCGTTGGGTTCAATCACGAGATGAACCTAATTTCAGGGATAGCCAGTAGTAACGGCGGGCCCCGGGGGAGGGGGGACGGCAAGGGGACAGAGGGGGGCCCGGGATGCGGGGAGGCTGGGTGCCGGGGGCGAGGGGACGCCGGGGGTCGTGCAGGCGCCGCGGGAGGCGGGGGGGGGGGGTGGGAGTCGGCCCCGCGCATGCGCCGCGGCCACAGCGCGCAGCCCGAGCCAGGATGCGGCTCCTGCGCCCCCTGGCGGCGGCCCGGCGGCGCTGCACGGCGACCCGGGGCTGGGGCGGGGTCTCCGGGCCAAGGCGGCTTCTCCACTGGCCTCCGGAGGGAGGAATTCCAGGTTCCCAGCAAGCCCAAGTTCCCAAGCGCCCTGCCGTCAGACACGGAAGCCGAGGGCGGTCTACAGTGTAGGGAAAGGCTTTTCCACGAACCTCCTGCACTGTCCACCACGGCCGACTGCAGGCAGACTGAGTGCCGCCCCAACACCTGGAAAAATCCGCTACTGCCAAGTGACGCGGCCGAAAAGGGCTGGAGGGGGGATCCGGGGATCCACCCCTGGTGAGCCCCGTTAAGGGGAGACCCTACCCATCCATGACTAAGAGGCAAGTGCTTAGGACGGGGTTTAACAAGGATTTCTAATGCTGTGATTAATACTAATTATAATTAATAATGCTACTCTAGAACCTGGCACACAGAAGCCATTGCATAAACCACAGAAGCCGCTGCATAAACCCAAGTGCTTCCGTGTTGAGCGGCTGCAGCAGGCCTTGAAGATAATTGCCCTCTGTTGCCTGGTTCGTGGGTCAGGGCAGTGTGCAGGGAGCCGGGCCAGGGCCAGGGCCAGGGCCAGCCTACAGCTTCCTGCTCTTCTGCACCCTTCCCAGCCCACTCAGGAGAGTCTCACTCTGAGCCACACTCAACCTCCTCCTTCTCCGCGGAACAGTCTGTGCTCTGCTCCCGCCCCCGAGAGCGCTCAGAGCTTTCCAAATATGGATGCTTTTTTCATTCCCACAGCATCGGGAACATTTGGGGGAAGAAAATGAACGCCAGCCATGATTTAGATAGAACAAGCAGTGTGCTAGGTAGGAATCGAGCATCCTGGCCCTAAAATACAAAACAAGAGCCAGGACTAGGTGACCATGCCAGCTTTGTGTGCATCTAGGCCCCAAGGAGATTTGCAGGAATGCACACACACGTGTGGTTGAGGGGAGACAGCTAGGTTCAGGAAGCCCAGAGAGTCACTGGCTTTCAAAGCCAGGTGAGTCAGGATCAGTAGAACCAAGAGGCCAACAACAAACAGGTGACCTGCCCTAGAGGTGAGGGTGGCCAGGAGAGAGCGAGAGACAAGTCTGGCTTCGTAGCAGGCCAGAGTTCATTGTCATCTAAACGTAAGAGGCATGGAGAATGAAAACCCCACACTTTTCCATAAGCTACTTGAGTGTTAAGCAACTTGGGCAGTTTCTCTTCAGTGGCGTACCCTCGGATAGCAGAGGAAATGTGTAAAGAGTGGTCTCGTTGTAAGCGCCCTCCACGTGGCAGGCACAGTCCTTGTGCCGTGCAGGAGGGACAGCTTAGACAAGAGGCAGCACTGGGGGGCCCAGAGCTGGCCCTGTATCTTCCGGCTTCATGAATTAGTCTATAATCTAGTCTGAGAGAAGTAAATACCATGGAAAATAATTAAACAAAACCCAAGTACCAAATAGGTGGTGCTGACTAGAAATAGGGGGGATCCCGAGCTGGCAAGGTCTGAATGGAAGGCTGGGAGCAGAGCAGGGGAGGAGGGAGGCTGGAGGGGGGGTGCACTGGAAGGGGAAAGAGCAGGTGGGTGGGCAAGTGGGCAGGCACCTGGAGTGCGTGTGGGCGGGACACAACAGGACATGTGGCCAGCCTGGCAAGACTGGGACATATTGTGCAGAAATCTGGAGAAATGTGTGGCCATGCCTAGACTGGCTGTAGTTACCAGGAGGACTCTTGGAGAACCTGAGCTTCAAGCATAAGAGAAAAGAGGACATTTCGGGAGAGGGTTAGGGGAGGATCAACTCGATTACCTCCATGTGGGCTTTGCCATGGCACATTTGCTTCAGCTTGTCTTGTCCTGACCCAGGCCTTCACCAACCATGTTACTCACCTTTGCTGCGCACACACATGTGCCTTAACATGCAATGCTTGTGTGTTTCAGGCCCTGTAATACCAGGCAGGAAGGGTGACTGGTGGCAGGCCAGGTACTTGGTGGACACGGAAGGCTCCAAGCTCCGTCCTTACCTCCTCACTCACCAGGTCCTCTGCATGAGCTTCTACAGCTCCTGAATCCTGACCAAGAAACCAGTAGCCTAGGAACCCTCAGGGTGAGCAGCAACCCCACAATTCCGATGGGTTCTAGGACAGCGCCCCCTACTGGACACGGATTTTACTATTTCAACTTCAATCTGCTCTCTTTGAGGAAATTCCACTCCTCATGGTTAAGCATCATTCCCGGCCCAGTGAGCTCAAATGAAAGCTGGGTCACCTTCGTTCTTCCCTCTTTCACCTTGCACGCCAACACCACTGCTACACAGCCTGTCCCCATAGCACGCTGCCCTCTATATTTGGAATCTAGGCTTTAGGTGGATCACTGGAGTCTGTTAACACCCAGTGAGAACAAAGAAAGCATCTACTTCTTCCAAGTAAAGGGATCTGACGTATAGAATGAAAGAGAAAAAGAGGGAAAGCATTCAGCATAGCAGAAATTCTCTCACAGAGGTGGGAGGGACACGAGGAGGAGGGAGATCTTAAAGAACTTATGGCGGGAGCCATTGCCTAGGAGCTAAGATCAGAGAGGAGCCTTTCTGTGATGGCAGCTGGACACAATGTGTCTGCAGAAATCCAGAAGTGGCGCTGTGCTCAAGTGGAAGAGTGCTCGCCTTGAACTGATGAGCTGAGGGACAGCGCCCAGGCCCCGAGTTCAAGCCCCATAACTAACCAAAAAAAGAAAAAAGAAAGGAATAACCTAGCTTCTCTCTCCTGTCCTTCAGCTTCCTGCCACTACCTCCTCTTGGCTGGGACATGTATTGACATCCAATTGTTACTGAAGAACAACAGAACAGAGGCAATCTTTTAAGTCATCAACTCTGAAACTGGAACTAACTAAATACAACTAGTGTTATGGCCAGGGCTGTTTGCCATGATCAAGAAGCATGGGATTCCAAATCATAGATACCACGTAGGCAGGCAGAGTGGTGCACACCTGTAATCCTCTACCACACAGAAAGTAAGGCTTTAAAAATCTCTCACGGCAATAGAGAAATTGGAATACTTTTTAAACATGTGTGGAAAGGTAACAATACAATCTGCCTATATAGCTAATATAAGCTAATTTTTTAAAAAAGAAAACATCGTAATCAGATATTGAACTAGTAACTAGAAAAGAGCTACAAAAAAAGCTGAGTCTTAAGCAGATTCAATTGGTGAATTGTGAATTACCAATTGTGAATATACGAATGACCTAAAATAATTAACTCTATAATCTTTCACAAATCCATCATATACTCTTCCAAAATATAGAAGAGAGAACATTTCGGTTTACCCCATAACAGTATTACAGGGCACCAAAGCCAAAGACATCACAGGGAAATTACCAATATCCATCATGAATGCAGATGTCAAAATCCTCAACAAAATATTGGCACACCAAACCTAGCTACATATAATGCAGATTTTATAAATATATATGTATAGATAGATATAGATATAGATATCAACCAAATGAGAGCTAGCCCAAAAATGCAAGGTGAGTTTTACATGGACTTCAACAAATGTAAAACATTATATTGAAAGAATGAAGCACACAAATGTCAGGCACTTGATAATACCTTAACATCTAGTGATTGAAAAAAAACAGCCAACTAGAAGAAAACTTCTTAAGGTTGATAAGGATTCGTATGGAAAGTTAACAGGTAGCATCATGCTTAATACTTAAAGGTGGAAGGCTTTCCCCTTAAAGTAAGGCTACCTACATGACAGACTTCTGCTCAATGTCATACTGGAGGTATGGCACTAACCAGTGCCATTAAGCCACAAAAAGAAACTATGTGATCCAGATTGGAAAGAAGTAAAACTATCTTTATCTGCACATGATAAATTAAATATAGAAAACCTGAAATAAATTTTTAAAAATATATAAGAGCTGATAAATGAGTTCTGTAAGCATACAGGTTACAAAATGAGCTGTATTTCTATAGCAATAAACACTCTCAAAATTACATTAGGAAAGCAACTCGATGTATAATATCAAAAATAAGAGACAGAACAAAGTGAAGAAAGGAATGGAAACTTGTAAATAAAGAAACAACAACTATAAAACACTTGAAATGAAGGCAGGCATACTTATGGACTAGAAGAACTCATTGTTAAGATGACAATATTCCCCCAATTTACTTACAGATTCAAAATAATGCCTGTTCAAATTTGTCCAGCACCAGCTTATATCTATGCTAAAATATAAGGGGTCAGAAGAGCCAGGCACCAGTGGCTCATGCCTGTAATCCTAGCTATGCAGGAGGCTGAGATCTGTGGATCATGGTTCAAAGCCAGCCTGGGCAGGAAAGTTTGTGAGACTCTTATCTCCAGTTCACCATCAAAAAACCGGAAGTAGAGCTGTGGCTCAAGTGCTAGAGCACAAGCCTTGAGCAAAAATAGCTCAGGGAAAATGCCCAGGCCCTGGGTTCAAACGTCAGGACCAGCATACACACACACATACACACACACACACACACACACACACACACAGCTGTAAACTGAGGATCCTTGAAAGATGGTAGAATACACACACACACACACACAAAGCTGTAAACTGAGGATCCTTGAGAGTGGTAGAGTACACACACACACACACACAAAGCTGTAAACTGAGGATCCTTGAGAGATGGTAGAGTACACACACACACACACACACAAAGCTGTAAACTGAGGATCCTTGAGAAATGGTAGAGTAGGAAGCCCAGGAGACAACAATGACATAGGTGCAATCTGTCCTATGCAACTCTAGAGCCTATTAAAGGTTCGCAACTTCCAGAGAGGGGGTTCATGGGAGATTACAGCTAGTTCAGCACAAGCACATCTATGCTAAAGTAAGCAAACAGCGCCCTCCAAAGATCGAAGATTTCACCCATTTAATGAAAGATATGAATACAAATATCCAAGAATCTCAACCAACTTTAAATAAGGTAAGCTGAAAGAGACACCAAATCATCAAACTTAGGAAAGACAAAAAACAGGAGAAGCAACTCTTCACATACAAAGGATTCTCAATCAAGATTATCAATAGCTACCTCATCAGAAACAGAGGACAAAATGTAGTGGCTCAATACAAGTAAAGTGCTGAAAGAGATAAGCTGTCAGTCAAGAAGCCTTATCTGATAAAGCTGGTCTTGGAAAGAGAGGAGAAATGAGGAAACTCTGAGGTACACAGATTACCAGTACCCCTGCCCCGCAATGCGACACGAAAGGGAGCTTGGACAGCAACAAAGCCATAGGAAGAAGCAGATCCCAACAAACATGCCTCATCTCAATTCTCCAATCAATTGGTAGAAAAGAAGTCTGAAATGCAATCGAAAATGGGTGCTGGTAGCTACTCTGGAACTGAGATCTGAGGATTGCCTTTCAAAGCCAGCCCAGGCAGGAAAATCCAGGAGACTCTTATCTCTAATAAACTACCACAAATGCTGGAAGTGGAGCTGTGGCTCCAGTGGTAGCACACTAGCCTTTAGCACAAAAGCCCAGGGAAAGTGACCAGGTCCTGAGTTCAAAAACAGGAAAATGTAGTTCTAAATAATAGTTGTCCACGTCAATGCTTCTCTCAATAATGAACAGAACAGAGGGAAGTAGGAAAAAAGACTGAAACAACACCATTAGCCAATCAGATCTAATGGACGTATTTAGTCACTACCTGAGAACAGTAAATGCATTTTTCTCCAGCGTACATGGGACATTTTTCCAGATAGGATCACATATTTGGTCACAAATTAAGTGAAAATGTAGTAGATACATACAGTGGAATACTATTAATCCTTAAAACAGAAGCAAAGTCTGACACAGGCTGTAACATTATACAAGTAAATTCTGACACAAGCTATGTCCATTCTTTTAACATTATATATTTCACAAAAAGACAATACTGCATGACACTACTTACATGACATACCTAATGTAGTCAAAATCATAGATTAAAAAATGAAATCATGGCTATCAGGAGCTGGAAGAGGAAATAGAAAGCTGTTTAATGGCTAGAAGAACAGAAAAAAATTATGTATATATCCAGCCTGGTCCTGATGGCTCACATCTAGAATCCTAGCTCCAGAGGTTGAAAACCAGACAACTGTGATCTGAAGACAGCCTGGGCAGAAAAGTTTGTTCAGAAAAGTTCAGCAAAAATGCTGAACTGGAGATGTGGCTCAAGTGGTAAAGCACCAATCCTGAACAAGCAAGTCAAGAGATATTGCAAAGCCTTGAGTTCAAGCCACAGTGCTAGCAGACATACAAAAGGATAATATATGTAGCATAATCTCATTGTATATACAATTTTAAAATTGTATATACAATTTTAAATGTTTTATATACATACACATATATACATACCTATATACTTACATTCACACACACCTTAACCATGGTTAACTAGTTCAAGTAGTAGTATGTTGCCTGATATTATATTCAATGTTCTTAAATGAAAGTGTATATATTAAAATATGCAAGTATCTTTCCATTATTTTCCAAATAGTCAATGCAGAGATCATTCAATAAAAGAGCAAATGTTAATTTTTCAAGGCAAAGTGCTTCCATTCATCGTTGGTCAGAGTGATAGGAAGCCGGGCCTTCGTACTGCAGAAAGGAAGGCAACAGGTAGTGTTAGTTCACTTGTTGCTGCTGTAACAAATACCTGAGAAAAACCAACTCGTAGAGGGGAAAGGTTTGCTGTGGCTCCCTTTTCAGTTCCTGGTCACATGGCTTCTCACGGGGGCATCATGGCAGAGGGTCTAATAGAGCAGAAATGCTCACCTTGGGGTGGCCAAGATGCAGAGAGGAGAGAGAAGTGGATCCTTCCGGGGCCCTGATGACTCACTTCCTACAACCAGGCCCCTCCCACTTCTGCTATGTCCCCCCTTGGTGCCAGCGGGGACCAAGCCTTCACCACACGAGCAGGATGGCCCAAGTGGCAGAGGACCAGCAATGAACAAAAAGGCTGAGTGTGGGAAGCCTGAGTTTAAGTCCCAGTAGAGTACTGTGTCCAAGACAAAATGAAAACGGACAACCAAGCCAGAGGGCAATCCAGAAAGACTTCTTTTTTGACACAGGAACTCCATTTCTGGAAAGTTCTCCTATGCATATCATGAGGAAGGAGCACAAAAGCTCAAGTTAGGAGGATGTTCACCACAGCCCATGTGTAACAATGGAAAAAAACAAAAACTCCACATCTGTCTCAGGAGTGTATAAATCACACCTCATCCATACAACAAAAAGTATATCGCTTCTAAAAATGAATAAAATATATTTACCATCATGGAAAATGTTTGAGATCTCTGATCAAGGGGAAAACGCAGCTCACAAAAGAGTATACGTGGTTTTAAAAAAAAATTCCCATTCTTATTTTAAAATTCACACATACGGCAAGTACAGGAAAGGTCTGGAGAAGATGCCGGAAGTGCTAGCGGCACCTGCGGCCATGGAGTGGGAAACAGTTATTTTTAAGTTCTCTTGATTTGTTTGCATGGCTGGGTTTTATATAATGCACATGTGTCGTGTCTATATTAAGAACAAAAAAAAATATCACTGTAGGGGAGGGGACAAGAGAAGTACCCAGGGACAGGTAGAAGCGCCACATCTAGCGGTGTGGGCCTGGGCTGTCAGGATGGGTGGGAGGCCAAGGCCACACAGCCACGCCTGACACAAAGCCCCTTAAACTCACCACGTCTACATATTCCAAAGCATCTTCCTGTTCTGTCTTATTTCGTCTTCCAGGACTCTGAGAGTAGGTTTTTGTTTTTTTGTTTTGTAAAGTGACTAATGAAATTACTTACATGTCACAGAATGGAATCGGAACACATTCCACTGGTGTCATGTGACATCAGCAGGCCCACTCCAAATGAACCACGGCTGCCGTGGAGGGCAGCTCCGTGGAGCAGAAAGAGCATGCGTGCTGGAGCTGGAACCCCAGCTCACCTCAAGCTGGACCTCTTGGCCCCTCTCACGGCATAGGAGTGTCTCAGACAAGTGCATTCAAAATCCCCCAGCTCACACCTGCCCTTCAGACAGGGCTCCACAGACACAAAGCCAAGCATCCACCCCTCAGGGCAGCCCATGCCTATAATAGTAACATATGCAAGTGCCTTTCCAAATAGCCAATACAATATAGAGATCATACAACAAAAGAGCAAATGTTATCATCATCATCATCATCATCATCATCATCATCATCATCATCATCATCACCATCACCATCATTATTATTATTATTATAGCCTATCCTGGGGCTTGAACTCAGGGCCTGGGCACTGTCTTTGAGCTTCTTTTGCTCAAGGCTAGTGTTCTACCACTTGAGCCACAGTGTCACTTCCTGCTTTTTTTGTGTATGTGGTACTGAGGAATCAAACCCAGGGCTTCACGCATGCTAGGCAAGCACTCTACCACTAGGCCACATTCTCAGCCCTAGATGTTGGTCAGAATGATAGGAAGCTGGGCCTTCATACTGCAGAAAGGAAGGCAACAGGTTGCATTAGTTAGCAAATGTCTGAAAAAAAAACCAACTTATAGAGGGGAAAGGTTTGCTGTGGCTCATTTCAGTCCCTGGTCACATGGCTTCCTCTCTGTGAAGTGGATGTGAATCCTGCTAAAACCTGTGGATGTGGACTTTGTGTAGTGTCCACTGTCTACTTCCCATTCTCTGAGGCCAGAATGGGGAGGCCTTCTTCCTCCAGAGTCCTCCATACTCCAGAGCTGATGCCCTCGAGGCTCCATGCCTCTACCATTCACCTGCTCCCAAGGCCAGGGCCCGTCCACAGCAATCCTTCCCTGCCCAGCTGCCTCTCAGGGGCCCGGGAACCGAGGGGGCTGGGCATGGTGAGGAGAGCCGCTACTGTGAACCTCCGTCCGGGCTGAAATGGGTCACGGCAGGCGTTGCTGCTGTACCTCGGCCTAGAACCTGGCTGAGTCTGAGAGTCTGGAGCTGCTCCACAGACATGGAGCTTACGCTGGGAACTGGAGAGAAGGTGCCCCAAGAAGCAGAGAGAAAGAATGTGTGTCTTTGAACCCCAAATCCAGCTGCCACTCAGATCACTTGGGGTTGGTATTTTTTTAACTTACAAATAAAGACATCTTGGCAGAACTACAAAAGGGATTTTTTGTTGTTGTTGTTTGGTTTGGCAGTGGTCAAGTGTGAATTCTTTCTTTTTTGGTTTATTTTTTTATTTATGCCAGTCCTGGAGCTTGAACTCAGGACCTGGGCACTGTTCCTGAGCTGCTTTTGCTCAAGGCTAGCACTCAACCACTTGAGCCACAGCGCCACTTCCGGCTTTTTCTGTGTATGTGGTGCTGAGGAATCAAACCCAGGGCTTCAGGCATGCTGGGCAAGCACTCTACCACTGAGCCACATTCCCAGCCCAGAACCTTGTACTTTCTAAAGTGCTCTACCACTTGAGCCATGCTCTCAGACTTTTTTGTTTTAGTTATGTTGTTTATGCCTGGACTAGACTAGACCGCAATTCTCCCACGTATGCCTCCCATGTAGGGGGTGACAGGCACACACTACTATGCCCAATTCCATTGAATGACATGGGGTCTTGCCAACTTTTTGCCTGAGGTGGCCTCATAGTGCAATTCTCCCAATCTCCATTTCCCAGACAGCTGGGATTACAGGCATGAGCCATGGTATCCAACCCAATAGTTTTTAGCCTGGCTTGAGGTCAATCGTCCGTACATTCTTTGTATCCCGCACCCCCTTGCATATGCCAAAGGCACAGACTGTGGCCTGGTGCCCCAAAGCCCTGCTTTTCACGGCCCCCTTCGCACCCTCTGCAGCGGACACAGCTGTTTACCTAAGAAGCAGCTGGCTGGGGCTAGGCGAGAGTGTGACAAGGTAACTCACCTTGGCTCAACCTTCCTACAATCCCCAGCAGACCCTGAACCCCAAAGTGGGCCACCCCAGGCAGCTCCTACCAGCACATGTGAATGAGAAGCCTCCAAATCAAGTCCAGGTAGACGTGCTGGGCCTGAAGCCAGCAAAGGAGTCACCTGGCTCAGATCCTTCCATCTGTCCATGCCTAGGGAAGCAGCAGAAAGGACCTGTGCCCCTCCCCTCCACCCCCTAACCCCCCCTTCTCCCCCCTCACATACTTTGGGCACAGGTGGGAGACAGGCAGCCTAGAGCCAATCCACCACGCCCAGTTCTCGGACGCGAGGATGGAGTCCATGCCAGAGATTCTATTCCAGAATAGAAAAAATGAGCTTTGAAGTAAAACAGCAAAGTCTCTGTTAGAAGCCTCATTCCCTAAGTTACCCTGTTAGGGTCTCATCTTCTTCCTGAAATACAGTGCCCTTAGAGTTTAGCCCTTCCCCTACCATTGAGGAGCTAGGCCTGTCCTAGGAGACTGGAATTTTCTACAGACTGTGGAGCTCACAGTCCTGTGTTTCTCGGGGCACATGAACATAGGAAGAGCAGAGTTCCAGCTATGTTCAGCAGTATCATGCTGGTCTAGCAAGTACAAAGCTCTGAGTTCAAATTCTAGCTACACACACACACACACACACACACACACACACACACACACACACACACACACAATTAGTCCTAAGGAGAAAAGAGCAGCTAGCTAAGAGCAGCTAGCTACTCACACACACACACACACACACACACAGAATTAGTCCTAAGGAGAAAAGAGCAGCTAGCTATACACTTACTCTCTAGCTTCCTATTGCATGGGAGGAAAATCTGTGACAGCCTTTGGGAAGTATGACACTCTTCAAGTGGTAAGTGCCTATCACATGAAGAATATCCATGTCACTTTGTTTGTTTTTGGAGACCATCCCTGAGCCCAGAACTGACTGAGCAATGCTTGATAAATGCCGGTCACCAGTGAATTGTCTCTGTAGTGCTGGTGCATACATACTTTGCCCTGGTAGAAATCAGGGCACCATTCCCAGAGGGTCTCTTCCCAAAACATTCTGTGGCCGATGCTTCAGGTCTCCTGGCCTAAAGACCGAGCATGCTCAGCTTAGGCCTGTAGGTATGTGGAGACACAAAGCTAAGCTGCACATGCTTTGAGAGGTGGGTCCTCTGTTTAAAGAGAAGTGCCTCATCTGAGCGCCCGGTGTGGAGGGCAGCCCTCTCCCTCCATCCCTTCTCTGAGCACAGCCAGACACACACAAGGGGCAGTAAGTGGTCAGTTCTATGCATTGAGATGGGCGATTCTCCAAGGGGAGCAGTTCAGAATTCATCACCACCCCCTCACTGCTGGCCCCATGTACACATGGTTCTGAGAAGCACAGGAGGTCAGGCCAGGCTCCTGGCTGGTAGGGGAAGCCTGGGCAGCAGATACAAGCCCTCTTCCCTGGGGCCTGGCCCACCGATGGCTTCTCCTCCTCTGAGCGTCCTTCCCAGCAGCCAGGGCCTCAGCAGGCAGCTCACTATGGCAGTTACCCAAGGCCCAACTCAAAAGACCTCAAATCTTACCAGATCGCATCTGGGCAAGGCTGGTAAGGACCAGGACACATGGCCAAGCCCCGCCTGCCAACATCCTCCTAGGAGAATGCCTCCCAGCACCCTCAACATTGGATATGCCCATACTCCAACATCAAGAGCGTTCTTTCTCTCTTCCCTAAGGAGCCCCTCCAGTCTGCAGTCTCCAGGTGATGCTCCCCTAAAAAAATTCCCTCCAACTCAATGATGCCAAGCTCTGCATGGGAAAGGCAGGTCCCCTGCCTCGACATGCTCACGGAAGAAAGCCAGCACCTCCCCTACCCCACAACTGGAGATGCCCGGGGGAGTCTGAAAGGCGCCTCTACTTAGGCTCAGCCCCAAAGGCATAAGGAAAAGTGAGTGCTTGTGATGTGCCAGGCACTGTGCTAAGTGCTGGGAATGCACTCGTTCCCCACGATGACGGGAAACACTACGGTGCAGACAGGACTGTCACCCCATTCACCTGCTCACCAAAGCCATGGAGCCTGGCAGAAGAGTTTCCTACAAGAACCTGCCTCTCCACTTGTCTACAACCTCTCATCCTGCCCTGCCCCTGGCTCCCTGGCCCAGTTCCTTCCCCCTTCTAGAACAGTCTTCCACCCTGGAAGAGAGAGCATTTGTACAAGAGATGCTCATGTCTCCTTCATTTACTTTCTGGAGCAACCTGGGCAGCAAGCTTAGTACCTGCTCTCTCCGGGTTCCCACCGCCCTCTTCCTGTGGCCCTGCATGCCTCTTTCCCACCCATGTGCTGCTGACCTCTGTCCTGGCATCCTCCAACAGTTCCAACTGGATCAGAGACAAAGCCCTGATGCCCATCCCTGCCCAGCGGCTGACGTGTCCTGCAGTCTCTCACTCCTCCCTGCAGGTGTCTGGTGGCTACAGTCTTGTAAGTCCATCTCACTGGAGAACCGTGAGCAGACCTGACACGCGCTGCTCCCACTTGTCCTGCATGGCTTCTTTTCCCCTGGCATGGGCTGCAGTGCGCGCCCCAGTTGCCAGCTGCTGATGAGAACTGAGGCCTGGGGATTGGTGGAGGAAGTGCCCGCGGGGGGCGGAGCTGCCCTGCCAGCTTCACCTGGTGGATGGATTTGGGTCCCTTTATCACTGTGAGGCTTATATCGAGGCTATTTAGAGAGACCATCTCAGGAAGGCACACAGCTTCCAGCTACGCCCATGTCCTGCATATCTAAGTCCAGTACGGACAATGGTCATCGTCTTATTGTTCCAGTTCTTTCCATGGGAGAAGAATGTCTGTGGCTACTGGCTGTCTTGCCCTCCACCTCTGTCCCAGAGCCAAGTTCTCCACTCTTGACTGACCTAATATGGCAGCCGCTACAGGTTCCCCAGATCTTCCACTCCCATCCTCAGTTTCTCTACTTAGGTTTAAGAGGGGAGAAGGGAAAGGGGGCATTAGCAGCACCCTCATGAATATTCTCTGGGAAAAAGAGAATATCTGTGGAGAATATGAAGGCGCTATATCAGCTGGCCCCTCTATGGCCCCATAGATGTGAGAACGAGAGGCTGAGTGAGGGACAAGGGCTCAGTGCATCACATAAACACACAGCAAACGTACCTGACCATAGCAGGCTAGAAGTAATGGCTCCCAGAACACTAGACTAACATCCAGGAACCTTTACCACAATGACATGGTTGCCACATCCTGGGAACAGCAAGTGAGCCAAATGCATACTTGTGGCAGGAGCCTGATGCTAACCACCTATCATGAGGGACAAACTCAGGGGCCAAGTCTCTTGTCCTTCTTGCCCATCTTTCATGGTAGCCATGAAACTGAGCCAGCAGCACCAGCTGTAGAGTCTTCCTCCATTCTGCCATCTTAAGACTGGTATTTAGACCTGCGCTCCAGTGCTACACAGGGACACAGCCGTCCCCGTCCCCCCGCCGCTCAACAAATCATCTCCTGCCATATCCAGCATGCCCCAGGTCAACAGGGTGACTAGAAATTAACCAATGAAGCTTTGCTCTCATTCCAGAATATTTCCCAAACAACACACATGCACGAGTACATACACACACACACACACACACACACACACACACACACACACATACACACACACACATCCCTACAGTCTGTGGGAGGCTGGGAACACCAGAGAAAGAGAGAGGAGGACAGCTGTGTCTGAGCCTGAGCCTCCAGCACACCCCACATCTCAGACACAAACAGAGGCAGATGCTCCCAGAACCCCAGGGACAGCCCACTAACCTGCCTGAAGGGCCTGTCAAGAGCGATGGCATCTTTTCCTAGCCCACAGGGGCATTTAAAGATTAATTAGATGAACCTGGCAGTCCTTGAGGATCCCCAGGGAACTGGGTAAACCCATCAAGCCTGTCACCAAACCTTTAAGAAGTGCACCTTGGCCAGGCCTCTTGTTCAGTACTGATAGTCGATCAGACAGGCTGGGCCACCTCAAGCCGTTACTGCACATGGGCAGCCTGCTGACCTGGACAATGGGGCTACCCAGGGACCCTGGACCCTAGGCAGCTATGGGCAGCCACAATGCAAGGAGTGCACAGCCGGTGGCAGGCAGTAGAGAAACTGCTTCTGGCTGTTCACTTCCTGAGGTCTCAAGATGTCCAGTCCCAAGCGCCCCTCATCCTGGAAGTCTACACATGCTTTTCTTGCCCCTGGGAAGGTGTCACCATCGCTGGCGTTCACCACCGGCTGCCTTGCTTGAAGCTCCCACTTCCTGAGCGCTGGGTATGTGCAGTACGGTGTGAAGGGCTCCACATACGTAACTCTGTGAAGTGGCTATGATTGTACCCGCTCCAGAGGAGGGGCTGGCAATAAGATGTGCCACACAATGCACACGCCACACCTTTCCTCTCACACAGCCTGACGAGCACTTCCATGGCCCTAGGGATGTACACTTTCTTCTGTCCCGTGAACAGGAACCCAGTTAACCAAGGAGGACTGACTAGTACCATGATTGTCATGGAACAACCCAACGGCCTTTGTTAACCTAAGGGGCGTCAGTGAATAAAACGATGATCCATCTTGTGGCCAGTTGACTATATAAGTCCCTGGATATGCTGTGTAGTAACTTGCAAGGCCAAGAATAAGCCCTGCTCCGGATGCACACTTAATTCTCAAGAAACCTCACCAAAATAATTGCCCTTGGTTCACTCCAGTGGTAACTGCAACGCTGAGGCTCTGAGGAAACAATGTGTTGCTAGGCTAAAAATTAGCCAATATGTGCAATGGGCCGACCCAGGCAGCTGGTCTGGAAATACCCAAGTCCACCACCAAGCCAAGGGCACGGGAGTCAGCCACGGGATGTTGTGCCAGCCCCAAGGAGCATGCGTAGAAGGCAAAGCACGCAGGCTCACCTTTGGTAGCGTAGGCTTCGGCAATCATCCGCAGCCTGTATGGAGGGACGGCGGTCAGCGCCAAGTCATCGAGGCCCACCCGGGCATAGATGTTCAGAGCTTCCTTAAAATCACCTTCCACATAATTCAACTTGGCCATGATCAGATTGGATTCTTGTAGGAATTCTGACTAGAAAGAAAACAAAAAAAGACAAAGAAAACAATGTTCATATAGTACTACATGTGCTGCCCCCTCGCGGCCCAGCCATCTGGTGAGGTAAAACCCCACAGCTCCCCAAAGGACAACTTGTGCAGTGTTCATAGCAGTGTTGTCACAACAGCCAGAAAATGCAAACAACCCAATGTCCACCAAAATGGAAGAGCCCTAACATGGAGTATTACCCAGTCATAATAAAAGTGAAGTAGTGACACATAAAAGAAACCTCCCAATCATTATACTCAGTGAGAAGGCCACATATGACCCAATTTCCATGAAATACCAATTATCAAATCTGTAGAGTCAAAAAGAAATTTAGTGTATGCCTATGGCTGCTAATGGTACCACATTTGATTATTGTTTGTCCAAGAATTCATCACAGTCATGACTGCACAATTTCTTGTACACACTGAAGCCACGGAACTCTATAACTTACATGGATGAATTGCATGGCTGGTCACTTCTACCTAAATAAAACTGTGTAGGAAAACAAAACAAGGGGCTGGGAAGGTGGCTCAGTGGTAGAGCACTTGCCTTGCATGCATGAGGCCCTGGGTTCGATTCCTCAGCACCACATAAGCAAAAAGAAAAAAAGCCAGAAGTGGCGCTGTGGCTCAAGTGATAGAGCGCTAGCCGTGAGCTGAAGAGCTGAAAGACAGTGCCTAGGCCCAGAGTTCAGGCCCCACGACCGGATCCAAAATAAATAAATAAATAAGAAAAGAAAAAGAAAACAAAACCAACCAACCAACCAACCCCTGCAGCTCCCCTCAGGTTCCTGGACTGGGCTGGACACAGAACAGAAGGAATGCTTCCGCAGTACAACATGAGCATCAGTGGAAAATGAGCATCAGTAGAACATGAGCATCAGAGCACAACATAGGAATGAGGAAAGATAAATACGCTCTGCTGAGGTGGGGGAAAGGGGAGGGGAAGGAAGGATCTTGCCAAAGCCCTGGGGCTGGAACCCAACAACCCCAGGAGAAGCTTTCCAGATGGGTGGAGAGCCACAGCTTGTTTGCTTTCCAGGGGCAAATCTTTCCCACAGCCATTCCAGCCTGTGAAGCTACTTACCTCCAGGTCCCTCCCTGGGGCTCCCCCAAACCAGCCCCCCGGCTTTGACCTCTGCCCTTCCTCTCCCATACCTCATCTGCTGGGGAGAGAAGAGACACTGAGCCAGCGAGGTGAAGAAAGAGACGCATCACCTTCTCCTATACCTTTCTCCTTTAAGCAAGCAACCAAGGCGAATTCTCTCAGTGCCCACCTGAAGCCGTGACCAGGCAGAGCGCAGCACAGCAGCCAGTGCTGCACAGTGGTGTGGGGAGAGGAAAGATTTCTGGAGATGAACATCTAAGACATCAAGCCACCGAACGGTGTACTGCAAAATGGTTAAGATGCTAAACAATTCTGTTACGTGTATTTTACCACAAAAAAGTTCTTTTTTTTCTTTAAATTCTCTTTTAGTAGCTGTACAAAACCATTTCAATTCAATAAATCAGTTGTTAAAAAAAAAGAAAGGGAAAAGGAAATTGAAGGAGCAGATGGACGTTCAGATTGGAGGAAATTACAAGTCCAGAGACACAGGATGGCCACCTGGGAGGCCTCCCTGGGTGAGTCCAGACAAGGCATTGTACAGAGCGGAAGCAGCGGAGCCAAGGCCAAGGCCACTCCACTGCTGAGTGGTGAGAGACAGAGGCTGCCTGGCTCCAGACAAGCACAATTTTCTTGTCTTAAATCAGAAAGCCAAGTTCTCCATCTCCTATTCCAATGCTCTTTCAATCACCAAGCCTCGGGTCACTTGAAACATGCTGGCTGAAGGTCAGAGAATGAGGAAGTTTCACACTGGCCAGGGTGACTAGGGCAACATTCAGGCAAAAGCTGTGCAACTCTGGAACATCCTGCATAAGGTAGAAGAAGCCAAAAAACAGCAAGTGGAAGCCAGGTGTCAATGGCTCACTTCTGTAATCCTAGCTACTCAGAAGGCTGAGATCTGAGGATCGCAGTTCAGAGCCAGCCCCAGCAGGAAAGTTCCTGAAACTCTTATCTCCAATGAAATAGGCAACTGTGGCTCAAAGTGGTAGTGTGCTAGCCTTGAGCAAAAACAAGCTCAGGGGCAGTACCTAGGACAGGCACCAAAAAAAAAAAAAAAGCAATAAGAGAGAAATTCTTAGGTAGATACAATGACATACCAGTCAATAACCTCGCTAGGGTGACACAGTTTTAAAGAACATCTACATTTGAGCCTCAGAGCAATCCTGAACATAGGAGATACCCAACTTAGAAACAGGGAGTTCAAAGAGGTTGGTAACTTCCCAACACAACGCAGCTCTCACATCCAGCACTGGGACTCAAACTGTGGGATTTACCTTAAAATGCAATGTTTATACTGCCAACATCTTGTTGGTAAAGGATGAGGCCCAGAGGCTGAGAAGGTGGCTCAGTGGTAGCGTGCTTGCCTTGCATGCTCAAGGCCCTGGATTCAATTCCTCAGCACCACATAAGCAAAAAGAAAAAAGCTGGAAGTGGCGCTGTGGCTCAAGTGGTAGAGCGCTAGCCCTGAACTAAAGAGCTGAGGGACAGTGCCCAGGCCCAGAGTTCAGGCCCCACGACCAGACCCCCCCCCCAATGACTGGTGAAACAACTGGCTCATTTTTCAAGATGAAAGTAGGAGTTTAGGAGTGAGAAATAGATGAGCAAGAGGGCTCTCCTTAACATGCAGGTACTGCCTCACACCTCCTAGCAAAACATTCGGTGGTGCCTGGCAGTCCCTGTGTCCTATGGACCTTGGACCCATCGCCCCCTCTCCTGCTGATCAACAGCCACCACCAGGGTCAGGCAGAGCACCTCGGTTAAGAAGAGCTTACATGCTCAAGTGCTCCCTGACTGAACCATGACCTCAACTGTAACACAATGAGGAGTCCCAACGACAAAGAGAGAACACCTCCAATGAAATCTCCCCGCTTGGAGCACATAGAAGCTGGGAGGGTCAGGTACACCTCACTCCTTTCAAACCCACAGAAACTGAACCCCCTAGCATGACATGGCAAGCTGGAAGCAGACACACATTTGTAGTACAGATGCAGAAGGTAAAGCCCAAGAAAATTTGGCTTTCAGGGGGGAGGAGGGGAAGCGTGCAGTCAGAGAAGAGTGAAGGCCAGAGAAGTAGCCCCAGAGGCCTGGAAGACAGGAAGAGAAGACAAACAGCAGCAAGTCATCAACTGAAAGGAAAAGAAGCCAGAGCTCCAACCACAGACTGACTGCCTGTCCTCTGGGGAAAACTCATACTGGGAGCGAGGGAGCCTTGCACAAGATGAGCCAGAAGGGCTGGCATGCTGGCGGCCATCTCAGTGAAAGTGACCTCAGAGAGCAGGAAGTGCAGTGGAAGCATCCAGGGGATAGGATGAAGTGGCCAGAGCACGAACGAGTGGGCTAAGTGAAGCAGAGGTGGACACTGAGGGGTAGGGTCACCACGAGGAAGAAGTAACACACAAGGAGACAGAAAACAGAGCAGGTAAGCAGAAGGGCAGCTCCTGAGATGCCAGGACCAGGAGATGAGGACCCTGGGGAAGTTCCTGATTCCCACCACACTGAAGAGGTGCCAGGTCTGCTGGCACCAGCTCTGGACCACAGCAGCCATTGGTCAGCAACATGACTGAGGCAGGAAATTGTACATTAATAACCTCCTGATTGACTTCCTTCCTTCCCAGAGCAGGGTAAAGCATCGAGCTGAGCTCTGAGGGGCCTCTGGAGCATCCGTGGAGAGCAGTGCCCTGGCTCAGGAGGATGTCACTAAGACTCACCAAGACCCCTTTGGGCTTCAGCCCCTCAGGTGGTCAGCCAGCCTAGAGGATCCTCCCTGAGCTCCTTCCAGCCACACACTGTCCAGAGATGACACCAGCACGCCCCGGAGTCCCCGCTCATCCCAGAGGCCCACAATACCTTGAGGTTCCCCCGGTCCAGGGCTGCCGTCAGGTGCTTGCGGACCTCAGTCAGCTGGGGCCTGGGGCCTCGGGGACTGGCCCCCTGCCGCAGGGGGTGCCCCTTCAGGTGCTGCTCCAGCTTCGCCTCCCCCAGGAGGAGTTCTGCCATGTCATCTGCAAGAAAGAGGGAGTCAGGTATGGTCTGTGCAGGGGACAGCACCAGGGTCTCGGGACCCCTGCATTAAGACCTCAGGACCCCTGCACCAAGGGCCTCTGGACCCCCACACCAAGGGCCTCGGAACCTCCACACCAAGACCTCAGGACCACGCACCAAGGGCCTCGGGACCCCCACACCAAGACCTCGGGACCCTTGCACCAATGCTTCAGGGCCTTCAGGGCCCTTCTAGAACCTTGTCTAAGGGGGGTCTACGTGGGGAACCTCTTACAGTCAGAGGAGAGAGTTCAAGATCCGAAAGGAGACAATAAAGCTTTCCTGGGATAAGACACAGTAACCAGTAAAACCCACACCAAACCCACCATGACGAACTTGAAGAGGGGGGCAGCGAGCTGTGCTTCTCTGTGGTCTGCGTCAGGTGACCTGAACACACGCTGTCTTTCTGTCTAAAAGTCAAAACTAAACACACCTGATGTCTCAGAATGTGTGTGGAAGTGTTTTTGCTTTGTTTTTCACTTTTAAGAGTATATTCATTACATAAAGTAGTTACCACCTTGTGAATGTCTACATTGACTTGTTAGTTTGCAATACAAGCTCACTTTAGGAGCAGTTCTTCTATAAATGAACCCAGAACAGTTCATGCACCAGTGTGTGGTCTGTAATCCTGTGGTGGACAGAACATAATTATAATATAGTATAAAGCCTTTTTAAAAGGTCTAGAAGGATATGTCTCTAACCCATGGGAACAATTACTGCTGGGGTGCAGGAGAGACCTCAGCTGGAACTAGTAGTAAAAATGGACTTCGCCTTTATCTGGATTTAAGAATCTAGTCCCACAGGGGAGAACAGCTTTGCCTGTTGTACATGCAATTTACAATTAATTCAAACAGTAATCACTGAGGAGTTACCAAAGACAAGCACTACAGGAGTCCTTCCTATGTCTCTTCATCAGTTCACCCCAAATGCCAGGCCCAGGTGCCTCAGAACGGCTCAATTTCCTGTGAAGCTAAAATAATTTCTTAGCTGGATACCAGTGGCTCATGCCTGTAATCCTAGCTACTCAGGAAGCTGAGATCTGAAGATCACCGTTCAAAGCCAGTGCAGGCAAGAAAGTACATGCAACTCTTATTCCCAACTAACCACCAGAAAACTGCAAGTGGCACTGTGGCTCAAGTGGTACAGTGCTAGCCTTGTTCAAGAAAGTTTAGGGACAGTACCCAGGCCTTGAGTTCAAGCTCCATGACCACTCAAAAAAAAAGTCTTCGAGATGAGATCTGCAATCTTGGGAAGGGCCAACCAGCCCCAGAACAGGGCCAAGGTAGACTGCTGAGCAAAAAAAAAAAAAAAAAAAAAGAGCAAATTCTATATACATGGAGAGAAAATCAGCAGCCACAGCAATGTTCAACACTACAGGACAATGTGGCAATATCTAGAGAGGACAGACAGACACAGATCATCACCTATAAAGATAGAACCACCAAAACACCTATATAGAGCTGAGTGCCATTGGCTCATGCCTGTAATCCTAACTACTCAGGAGGCTGAAATCTGAGGATCACGGTTCAAAGCCAACCTGGAAAGGAAAGTTCATGAGACACATCTCCAACTAACGACCAAAAAGCTGGAAGTGGAGCTCAAGTGGTAGAGCACTAGCCTTGAGCAAAAAAGTTAAGCAAGAGTGTTTGGCCATGCCAGGTGCCAGTGGCTCACACTTAATCCTAGCTACTAAGGAGGCTGAGATCTGAGGATTCCAGTTCAAAGCCAGCCCGGACAGGAAAGTCTGTTAGACTCTAATCTCCAATTAACCACCAGAAAACCGGAAGTGATGCTGTGGCTCAAGTGGGTAGAGTGTTTGCCTTGAGTTAAAGAGATGAGGGACAGTGCCCAGGGCCAGAGTTCAAGCCCCATGACCAAACCCCCCCCCAAAAAAAGAGTGTGAGTCCTTAGTTCAAGTCCTGGAACTGGCACCAAAAATTAAAATTAAGAAAACAGAGAATGCAGCTCTGAGTCCTCGGTTTAAATCTGTTTCTCACTGCATGACTCAGGCCCAGTGACTTAAGCCTTAGCCTTTTGGGGGGCACTTCTCCTTGAACTGAGGATTCCCCCATCTCCTCCCATGCTTTCACTCTCCTGCCTCCCTGCTACAAGATCCTCCACCTGTATCTAGAGGTCTCTACTCAGAACAGAATTCAGGACCCAGGAGGAATGAGCAAAGATTGGGCTCCTGCTACTCATTCCCACTGCAGGATAGGGCGCATTACCCAGTCTCTGTACCGACGGATAAAGCAACCATATTGCCATCTGGGCCATGGACTCAAGCCAGTACATCCCTAGAGGGGAACAGGCACCCAGTGGGACACACCTGGGCCTTAGATGAAGAGCAGAGCTAGGCTGGTAAACACAGCAAAGGACACAGCAGGCCGAGGGAACAGGAGGAAGAATGGAAAGCAAAGCTCCTGGAGAACATGGAGAGCACAGTGGGTCAGCAAGCCCAGCACAAGGCTGGAACAGAGAGATGCACAATGACTCCGGAGCCCTCAGCACAGAAAAGAGGTCCCAGCCCTGTCCTAGCCAACGCCCACAGGTCACTGTGCTAGGCCTCCAGCACAGGTGGGTATCTGGGGGACACCATTCGTCACCACTCAGCAAACCCACTGCTGGCCTCTCACCTCATGCTCAAGCCAAAATATCCCTACTACTGCAGGATCCCTGTCCACCACAGGCAGCTGCTCTGTAGATCCTAAGGGAGAAGCAGGAAGGACCAGCTGAACACAATGTCTGGCACAGAGTTTGTACCAGAATTAGTAGGTAGTGGGTCCAGTGGCAGGCCGAGGTACTTGAACTGCTATGGCATTGCTAGCTGTCCTGAGTACTCATTCCCTAAGAACTCCACTGGTCCTGGTCCAGGCTCCCTGGTAGCAGATGCTTTGGAACATAAACAAGGGCTGGCTCCTTGCTTCAGAGTGGGCCCACTCGTCAGGTCTCTCTACCTTCCTTGTTGGAATGGGAGACAGTAGGGCATCCATCTTAAACCCTGGGACAGAAGCAGAGCAACATGCCATAGCAGCCTTGGTCCTTAACAGTCAGGAGCTGCCTCCAAGCCCTGCTCTGGCTGCATGAGTTCTTACGCATGAAACATTAACGTTCCCTTACTCTTGCTGAAGTCACTGCTCTTCTGACCTTTGTCACAGTGGCCAAACTGATGCCTTCACCAAAGCTCCCAAGGCAGAAATAGGCTTCAGCTGAGAACCCTTGTATGCCAACACCTTACCAACAGCACTCCCCAAGATCAATGGCTTCCACCTGGAATTCTGCAGGACCCAACTGATACTCTGCAGTTGCTCTGACCTGTTGCTTTTTGTACTAAGTGTGTACAACTGCAATTTAAACAGAAGCTGATAGTTAAAGAGAAGCATAAAACCTACTCTTACAGTGAGTGCTCCAGGCTAGGGGAGGAGCCCGAGTCTGGATGCAGGAACACATGGGAATCCTGATAAAGCTGCATTCGGAGAAAGCTTTCCCTCAGAATTAGGAAGCAGCCCATTGCTAATGGAGGGCCAGTCTCGACCCCACCTGGGCTCTAAAGACAGGTGCTCAAGGTCCCGGGTGAGTGGGGGAAAAAGACAACAAAGCTTTCAGGAGGAATGATAGGTGGAAAATGTGGGGAAAAGGAACAGAATAGGCAAAGGCATGTCACTGCTTAGTCATTTGAGGGCTCTGAGTTGCTTGTCAGTGGAGTGCTGAGAGGAAGAGGGGATGGTCGGGGGTCTTGTCAGTAGGTAAGGATCATCACCTTTGTTCCAGAAAGAGCTGTCCACTCTGGGCAAAGAGCTTACAATCTAACTTGGCTGCAAAAAACAACTTTTGAAAAATTTCAATTTTCTAGACTCCAATTTGCCTTCCAAGCAAAGTATGCTTTACTTTGATTTCTGAAGGGAAAGGGAAAGAGAAAGAAAGGAAGAAAGAAAGAAAAGAAAGAAAGAAAGAAGGAAAGAGAGAAAGAGAGGGAGGAAGGGAAGAAGGGAGGAAGGAAGGAAGGAAATTCCCTGCCACTTCCTCTCCCAACCAGGGCAGAGAATTAAAGATAATGATGGCTTGGCCCAATGATGGAGGGAGGGTGCTGGTGTCCCAACGCACCCCCACCCCGGAGCTCTGCCTGTACCCATCAGACCCCAGAGCTCCCAGTTCAGAATTCATGGGCAAGAAAAGAGTCAGGCCGGGCGCTGGTGGCTCACACCTGTAATCCTAGCTACTCAGGAGGCTGAGATCTGAGGATCGCGGTTCAAAGCCAGCCCGGGCAGGAAAGACCGTGAGACTCCTATCTCCAATAAACCACCAGAAAACCGGAAGTGGCGCTGTAGCTCAAGTGGTAGAGCGCTCACCTTGAGCTGAAG
>NW_012267218.1:10571879-10587443 GCF_000151885.1 Dipodomys ordii | reverse complement strand
ACCTTGAGCTGAAGAGCTGAGGGACAGCGCCCAGGCCCAGAGTTCAAGCCCCACGACCGACAAAAAAAAAAAAAAAGAAAAGAGTCAGACGTGCCCTTGGCACCTCTTACCACCCAATCACATATCCAGCTACATGCTGAGGCAGAAAGGCAGGAGGGGAAAAGCACCAGGGGCATAGAGGAGAATTAATTGCAGATGGGTTAGAGAATTAAATATAAAGCAGCAGAGGATCAAAGTGTTAAAATAGGCTTTCCCTTTCTACCAAGACAGAGTAACAGGGACCACATGACAGATTCTGAAGACCAGAGGAGAGAGAGAGAGAGAGCCCTGCAGCTGCTCTGCCCGTGACACCGGGATGGGACCGTCCACCGTCTGTGAGCTGTTCCCCACTCACCCACGCACGCATGCTCATCATACACAGATCAGCGTGTCGCTGGCTGTGGGTGGGCTGACACGTGTCCCAGAATGGAGAAGCCCAGGCAGCACTTCTACCTGGTGGAGGAAAGGTAGCCTGGGCCCCGAACCCCAGCAGCCTTGCCTAGCAGCCTTGGTTTGCTCATCTGGCTAGTGTGAGTACTGGTTGCGTGTAAGTAATGCACACACTACGTGTAAGACATACAGAAGGAAACAGACACTACACAACATCAGCTCCTACTCAGTGGCAGCTTTTGCCGCTTCCCAGATCGGTTAAATATTGTGAGGCCAGAAAGCTGTGAGACACAACCCTAGGAGGCTGAGCTGCTCTTCACCCCGCGGGGAAGGAGGCATGTGAGAGGAAGCAACAGACTGAAGTCCCAGCCAGCTCATCCCGGGACTGGAACCCAGGCTGTGTCCCCTGACCCCCTCTCTCCAGCACACCAGGCACAAACTGCTTGGGCCCTGGCATACAGAAGCGGCCCAGCTTCCTCAAGCAGCAGTGTGACCCTGGCCAAGCCACTGAAGCCCTCTGCAGCAGGACCTGGACAGGTGGATGGGAATCTGCCTCCGATGCCAAGCCCCTCAGGGCTACGAGGAGGAGGGACCTGAGATGCCCAGGCTGGCCTTGCCCTCCCTACTGGCACTTTTCACCAAAGAAACCAGCTGCCCAGTGACTTAAACAGAACTTAGGCCTAAGCCAAGACCCATAGAGAAGACCCTGGCCTAGGTGAGCAGGGAGCCCCAGGGAGTCCTGTTGCTCTGGCTCAGCCCTTCACATGTGATCCCATGTCCCGTGGCTGGCACAGCTCACCGCTTGGCATCCCAGGTGCTTGGCCTCCTGGGCAAGGTGGGCTGAGGCCTTTGGCTCCTGAAGGGGCCTCCTCACCAGGGCTTCCTTGAAGCATACACAGCTGAGGCAGACACTTGTGAGCAAATATAAGGAAAAAGACCTTGCTGGTCGCTGGTGGCTCATACCTATATCCCTAGCTACTTAGGAAGCTGAGATTTGAGGATCGTGGTTCAAAGCCAACCCAGGTAGGAAGTCCACGAGATTCTTATCACCAACTAACCACCAAAAAGCCAGAAATGGAGCTGTGGCTCAAGTGACAGAGTACTAGCCTTGAGGGAAAAAAAAAAAAAAAACCTCAGGTATAGCACTTAGGCCCTGGCACAAAAAAAGAAAGAAAGAAAAATTTTCAAGTTTCTTCTCTATTCCAGGGAAAGTACTTGATGCCAACCCAAAAATCTCAGCTACTTAACTGATCTGTCAATGAGCCACACTTAGGTGTATTCAAGCTATTCCTGCATTCCTGCACAGCTCAGACCCAAGAGGATAAACAAACCTCTATTCAATCAGGAGGGAAAACAAACCCTTATTCAATCAGGAGCTGGTTCTTCAGGTCCCCTTTGTCACTGGGCAAAGACAGCCAGGTTCTCGTGTCTCAGGTCTCAAGGAGATTCCTGTAGGTCCCAGATAACAGTATCTCCATGACCCAGTCACGGAGGGCCGGCAGGGGCATCTCCAAGTGGCAATCCAGCAACTTCTATATAACTGCTTGGTCATTTGACCCCTGGACCCAGGAATTCCATTTCCAGACACAGACACCACAGATCCCAGCAGCCTGGAGCACACACTCAGAAGTAAAGGGTTGCTCACTACACAAAGCTCCACTGGTATTTTTTTTTCTTTTTAAAGAACAAAGAGCTGGACACCAATGGCTCAAGCCTACAATCCTAGCTGCTCAGGAAATTGAGATCTGGGAAAATTGTAGTTCAAAGCCAGTCCAAGCAGGAAATGCTGTGAAGACTCTTATCTGGAATTAACTACTCAAAAGCAGGAAGTAGAGCGATGGCTCAAATGGTAGAGCACTAACTTGAGTGGAAAAAGCTAAGGGATAGCACCCAGAACAGGCCCTGAGTTCAACCCCAGTACTAGCACAAAAAGGAAGAAAGGAAACAAGGAAGGGAGGGAGGAGAGGAGGGAAGGAGAGAAGATGGGAGGGAAGAAGGGAGGAAGGAAAGAAGGGAGGGGAGGAAAGAAAGAAGAGAGGAAAGGAGCGGACCTACAGGGAGGGTCCTTGGAAGGGGACCTGTGCGATCAAATGCAACTAGACACAGTATGTCCATAGAACAGATCTAAACACAGCGTCAGCGTAGCCTGCATCTTCACCCTTCGCCCTTCCTGTGTCCCACTGTGTGGCTTCCTATCCTCTGCAGGGTGTGGCTGCCTTGACCAACAGCACAACAGCAGTTCTGACACCCAGATGCTGAGAGGGGGTGACTCGCCTTCTCTTCCCTCTTGCGGTCTGTGGTCCCACAGGGCACGCTTGGGCAGCACCACCCTGACCCACATCAAGCCACTGGTGAAGGGAAGGTGGTGGAAGGTGGTGGGAAGGGGAGGGGAGTTGTCTTAGCCAAAGCTCCACACATGGACAGCCGGGCCAAGAACTGATAGCAAGCACTCTCACAGGGGAAAAGACCAAGAGACAAAATAGGGTGGGGAGGATGTCATTACTGTTATTACGGATGGCAGAGTACTGCTGAAGACACTCACGGAAGTCCTGGAAGTGATGTCGCAGGACCCTGAGATGGTGTGAGAGGGGGCTGAAGCCTCTCCTCCTACGGAAGGGCTTGGTTTACAACAGTCCAACTTCATGACTTCTCAGCTTCATGATGAGCCGTGTGCCATATGCAGGTTTTGGATTTAATCTTTTCCTAGGCTCCCTTGTGGTGCTGGGGAAACCCCCATCAGCCCTGTTTTCCCTAATAATTATGTACATTCATTAGCTACACAAAGCATTAGTCCTTTAATTTTTTTATTCTGTTTTTGGTGTGTTTGGCTTTTGTTGTTGTTTTTGCTGGTACTGGGGTTTGAGCCTTGAACCGCACCCATACTTCCAGCCTGTGGCCCTATTTCCCAGATAGGACCTCACGGTCACGGTTTTTGCTGGTATCAAACTGAGATCCTCTTACCTTCACCACATAGCTGGGATTACAGGTGTATATCACCACACTCAGCATACCTGACATAACTTTTTTCTTGCTTGCTTGCTTTCTTTGCCAAAACTAGTCTTAAGCCTTGATCTTCCCAACTCCACTTCCCATGGTGCTGGGATTATAGCCCTGCGTCACCACACCTTAGCCCCAAGAAGTTAATTTCCAAGGAAAAAAGATTATCCATGTTACAATGTGCCCTAAATCTTGAGGTACAGTTCAGGTTACCCCTTAGAGGAGTTCACATGGGTCACAGTGTGAAATCCAACTCACTCCTGAGGTACCCTCCCCTGCTCCCCCAGCCTACCAGCCTCTCAAGGCTCATAACTCCAGGTTCTCAGCATCCTCCTGAGACTCTCGTCAGCTGTCTCACCTGAGAGAACCTTCAGCCAAACTTCAGCCTCCGGTAAGACACACTTCAGCTCTACCTGGAGCAGTGCCTCTGGCTTCCCTCAGCCCCAGCTACTCCAGCTCCTCAAGTACCCTGCATAGTCACCCATCACCAGCACTTAGTGTCTGCCAACACAGGACTTCTAGCTACGGCTGTGCTCCTGCTCCCCCTCCCCCCCCAGGGAGCTCATATTCCAGTCAGGAAAGACAGAAGAGCCAGAATGCAGCAGATGAGGTACATGTTCTGTGGACTGGGTGGTCATGGTCAGCTCAGGGAAAGACCCTCCAGGGATAGCACACGACAGGCAAGGACAGGACAGTTGGACATGCAAAAACCCCAACCCAGGAGAGGGAGCTGGCGAGGGGCCTGGCTGGTGGCATCTAGAACAGACAGCATGAAGGCCACATGTCTGGAGCAGAGGGCACTGGGGTGGGGATGTTGGGGAGACAGTGTTGAGGGGCCGGCATGCATCTAACTAAAGGAGAGGTTTTGGAGGTTTATAAGCAGGGGTGAAATACTCTGATTTAAGATTTGACGAGTGCCGGGCTCTGGTAGCTCATGCCTGTCATCCTAGCTACTCAGAAGGCTGAGATCTGAGGACCACCGTTCAAAGCCAGCCCAGGCAAGAAAGTGTGTGTGAGACTCTTATCTCTAGTTAACCACCAGGAAACCAGAAGTGACACTGTGGTTCAAGTGGTAGAGCCCTAGCCCTGAGCTGAAGAGCTCAGGGACAGCGCCCAGGCCAGAGTTCTAGCTCCACAACCAACCAACCAACCAACCAACAAACAAAAAAGACTTGACAACTTCCCTCTGTCCACTGGTGGGGGAGAAGGCAGGGTAGGATCCCAACGGTAGTCAGGTGAGAGGTGAAGAAAGAATCAACTTTGCTTTTGCTGATCGTGTGAATGAACTAAAAGTCCCCCAACTCTGTCTCTGTGCCCTTTGAACTGAGCTATTCTCTGCATAGTCCCTTTGCAGGAGGAAAGAGAAGATTCAGATAGTCATCTCCTGTGGAAGACAAACTGCCCCTCAAACAGGCAATATCTCCTTCTTATCATCTTAAAGCAACTAACTAAAGTGCAGGAGATCTTCTTGTTCCTGTTCTGTTCAGTAATACAGTGACAACAGTTCTTCAGGACTCCTCCAAGGTCAAAGGCTGAGCTCACGGTCAGCCAGGCCTCACCTGTGACTTGAGACTGTTATAACTCTGCATACTTATCCCAGCCCCTGCCCCCAGTTCTCTCTGATTAACCTGAACCCAATGTCTGCACCCCTGAAGAGGGCTGAAGATGGCTGAAGATGGACTGAAGTGCTGTCTTCCCATGGCTGCCATGTAATAAACCTCTTTCCTCTGTCCTTCACCATGTTCCTTTATTTGGGGGTGGGGGGGCGGGGGAGTACAGGCAGTGGCTAGACCTAACTTGGGACTCCTGGAATTCTGGGCCTGAGATCTAAAAGCCTGGTTTAGTGACAGCAATTTAGATGGGGCAAGGTGAGAAATAGTGCAGAAAGGGAGACATGGACAAACACATCTCCTAGAATCCCATAGGTCAGGAGTCAGATATTGTCCATGCTAAGGACAAAGCTGGAGGTAAAAGAAGTAAGACCTGCTGGTAGGCTGACTGCAGGTGTGGCAGGCAGAACAATGGCCCTAGAGGAAGTCCACGCACTGATCCCTGCACGCTGTGGGTATTATTTTACATGCTGAATGGGGCTTTGCAGAGGAGTGGGAGTCTTGTAACAGAAGGGTACTCTGGATTGCTAGGTAACCAGAGGGCAGCCGTGGGCCAGTCTCAAGGGAAAGGGTGTGGCATCCTGAGCCATGAGGACAGCTCCACAGTGTGGCGGCATAGGGACAGAGACACCCCCGGAGCCCACAAAAGGAACACGGCCCTGATGACACTTGCTTTAGCCCAATGAGACCACTTCCAACACCTGGCCTCTGGGATTCTAAGAAAATACACATTTTAAGACAGCAAATGTGGGGTGTCTTGTTACGCTAACAGAGGACAGGTGAGGAATGGAGAGGGATTAAAGCTGGGGGCTGCAATGGTGGACAACGGAGTACCTCGTCACCATTTCATGAAGCGAGGAAGAACGAAGCCACAAGTTCAGTGCCTGCCAAGAACCGCATGTGATGGCACTCGTGATCCGAGCGGAGAGCTAGAGTAGGAGGAGTGGGAGTGGGAAGGTCCAGGAAGAGAAGTCAGGACGAGTTCACTACAGAAGTCAAGATCAGGCAGAATTTCCAGAAAGGGGGTGACCCAGTGGGTTATAAGTGCTGGAACACAGGAAGACAAGAAGGCCTCCACAGCCATTAGATCACATTGTGGGTAACTGGGGCTGGGGACTGAGGGGAGGAGGCGAGGGCTGCTGTGGTGGAGAGCCAGGGCAGAGGCTGGACGGCTGCAGTGGGGGCTAAGGAAGCTGTGGAGGGCAATGCAGGCACCTGTGGTACAGAGAAAACATCCGAAGGGGCAGAGAGAAAGCGCAGCGCGGGCTCAAGAAGCGGATGAGGGCCTTCGTTTCCGCAGGAAGGCCCAAGGCAAGGCCATGAGCAAAGGGTAAGTAAAGAAGAACAGCCTGGAAGGAGTGAACACAAACCCAGCAAAGAGCAGGGTACTCCCAGGTGTGGCCCAGGGTCTCCCCAGCAGCAGGCTGCTGCAGGGAGTAGGCAGAACAGGCAGAGGGCTGAGGCCAGAGGAGGGCCATGTGGGGCAGCGGCCTGAGAGGAGAGGGAACACTACCCCAAAGCACACACTGGCCCCCTGTTCAGGAAGGTAGACAGTACCATGTGACCCTCCCTGAAGTGAAGGCGGGAAAGCCTCCGAACTTAACCTGGCACTCTCTCGTTCATGCTTGGCACCCTGTAGGCACTCAGAAAGCATTTCTGGAATAAATCAGTGCATGCGCATCTCCCCTTTGGAACATGGCCCAGCTCCACGACTGGGTCTCAAGAGATTCAGCTCACTGGAGCCATCCACACTGGATGGCCATGTTGTTGACCAAGACCCAGGCCTGCCAGTTCCTACTTCGGGCTCCTCTCAGAGCCGCTGTCTTCATTTGAACTGTGACCCAGTTCATAGGGCTGAAAAGCAAAGATGGCAAAAGTCAAAGACTACCAGGCCCAAGAGAAGTTGGCAGAAAGGATCTTCTTGGAAAACCCTGGTGGGCAGAGTGGAGGCTCCATGCCAGAAAGCCTCTCCAAATCCACACACTGCGCAGAGGCTGGAGGGACAGACGATGGGAGACACCAGCGTGGGAAGAGAAGACAGCGTTTCCACTGCACTGGCACAAGAGACGAGCATGCTGGGCACAAACCCACACACAAGCAGATGTGCGAGTGTGTGCACATGCGCACGCGCACATTCACTTCCCCTAGGGAGAGAGACATAACCTAAGAAAAGCAAAAGCAACCTGAAAGTCAGTGGCCTGGGTTGGCCTGGCCTGGTCGAAGAGCTCATGGGGCAGGAAATGACTGCAGCAGGGGACCTTATCAGGCCAGCCCAGAGGCTTGGAGAAGGCCTCAGGAAGCAGGCTCCATACACACCAGCTAAACACACCCACCAGATGCAACAGCATCTGCAAGCAAAGCCCCGGTCCAGGCCTGGCACTCGAGGAGCACAGCTGTGGAGGACGGGGAGCAGGCATCTTGGTACAGGTAGAAAGGCCACCTCTAAGGAAGGTCAGGGGATGTGACCTGGAGGCGGAGGCAGCCTCCAGCCCTGGTGACACCTCTCCAGTTTGCTTCCAGGCAGGAAGGAGGCTCTGGCCTCTGAGACCCACGAGGGAGGATGATGGGTAGAAGCAGAAAAGGGGTCTCACAGAGGGTGTGGCCCATAGCCAAGGGTCTCAGAGACCCTACTTCCTTGGCCTGTGGGCCTAAGTCAAAGTGGAGCCAACTCCCTTGGCACGGGAGTGAGGGAGAGAGGCGTTTGCTGCAGACCCCAGACCTACCCTCTCACTACACAAAACAGCCTGGTCAATCAGCCACTGCTGGGGGCTGGCCAGCTAGAGAGGAAGCCCCACCTTCCAGCGGCTTCATGGCACAAGGCTGAAAAGTCACACGTGTAGAGAGAGCAGCAGGGGGAACCCAGAGCCCAGCACTGCGCCATTCTGTGAGACCACAGAAAAGGAAGGTCAACCAGACTCGCCCGCGGCCAGCAAGCAAGGCCCCCAGGCAGCCCCAGGATGACACAGCAGTCTTGGATATGGGACCGGGTCTCAGGTGGACCCTCCTTCCTTGGCCTCCAGGGTCCTCAGCCCTCTACCCCTCCCACCCAGAGGAAGCCAGTAATGTTAAGTGTGTAGGACAGCTGAGCAAAGGTCATTCCAGGCATCTGGACCGTAGCCCTGCTTAAAGTGAGACCTTACCTCAACCAACATTGGCTGTGGTGGTCACACCTACAACCCCAGGAAGGCAGTAGGATTCTTACCTGGTCCCAAGTCCCAGGTAAAGATGCAAAATCCTAAACCGGGTGCCGGTGGCTCACACCTGTAATCCTAGCTACTCAGGAGGCTGAGATCTGAGGATCATGGTCCAAAACCAGCCCGGGCAGGAAAGGCCATGAGACTCTTATCTCCCATAAACCACTAGAAAACCAGAAGTGGCGCTGTGGCTCATGCAGTAGAGCACTCACCTTGAGCTGAAGAAAGCAGGGAAAGTGCCCAGGCCCAGAGTTCAAGCCCCACATCCAGAAAAAAAAAATGCAAAATCCTACCCCCCAAAATAACTAACACTCAAGTGGTAAAGTACCTGTCTGGCAGGCTCTAGTCCCTGAGTTCAAACTCCAATACCAGTAAAAACAAAACAAAACAAAATGATACAAAAATGTTGGCATTAGGCCAGGCGCCGGTGGCTCATGCCTGTAATCCTAGCTACTCATGATCTGAGGATCATGGTTCAAAGCCAGCCTGGGGAAAGAAAGTCCATGAAACTCTTATCTCCAATAAACCACCAAAAATCCAAAAGTGGCTCTTTAGCTCAAATGGTAGAGCTCTCACTTGGAGTTGAAGAGCTGAGGGCCAGCACCCAGGCCCAGAGTTCAAGCCCCACAACCAACCAAAAAAAAAAAAAAGTTAGCCTTGTAGGGCGGTCAGGGGCCACATTCCTCTGTGACCCCATTACACATACAGCACCCCACATGCCAGGGCAGGCTGACCAAGGAAGACTGTGGGCAGAAGCCCCAGCTCCACAGATATGGGTGTTGTGGCCCCAACTAACACCGTTTGTCCCCAATGGGGCACCGCAGAAAGTCCCTGCAGCACCGCTTATGACATTCACAGCCATTGCTGTGACTGTCATCCTCCTTCCTGTCCCCTTTACCCCCCTGAGAAGAACTTAACTCCCTGCATCCCTCCCTCCCTCCTCACACAGTGCTCCTGGACGGAAGAGTGGGGACGGTGTGTTGGGGACACCCCCGCAGCCTGGCGGGCAGTCAGAGCCGGGACTCCCAGGCCTAGCAGAGCCCCTTCCCTTGATCACCCACCTCTTCCACCTGGAGGAAGCTTCTCTGGGTCTGCACCCCACTTGCTCAGGGCTAAGGCGCTTCCAAAACACAGGGCTTCGTGTTGCCAAAAGCAAGAAGATCTGAACCGCTTACCCTGACATCACCAAGTTCCTCCTGTTGCTCGGCCAGGCCTTACCTACTGCCGCCAGGGCCCACCCTGGCCTCAGCGCTGCAGTTAGCCGGCTGTGACATCGTCACTGAACTTGCACTGCAGGCCATGGGGCCACCCATACCTCAAGTCCAGTCATCAGATGCCCTGCAGCATACCTGGGGCACTTTCTCCTTCCCTCCTCGTCCTGCTTCCTGACCACCAAGACTTTCGAACATACAGAGCTCCAGTATGGTGGGAATCTGCTAACGGTCCCAGGGACACTGCTGCCCAGAGGTTCTGTGATTCCTCAACTCATTTACTCTGGCTGGTAACCTGGTCACTCTGTTTCTTCTGACGCACACAGTAAGCACTCATCAAATGCTAAGCACTGTGATGCAGAGCAGAGGCTCCCATACTTGTTGGCTCAAACCAACGGAGGCTCTGTTTAGTAGTCCAAGAGAATCGCCATATCCAGAGGAAACATCCAGAAGTCCATAAGGTCCGGAGACCTTTATTTCAAGGTTACCCAAAGCACTTCAAGTCCCAGTAGACTGGACATCCCCTAGGGGCTTAAGAATGCAGACCCCAAGCCAGGTGGTGGTAGCTCATGTCTGTGATCCTAGCTACTTAGGAAGATGAGCCCTGAAGGATCACAGGCCAAAACCAAGCTGGGCAAAAAAGTCTGAGACTTCATCCCCAAAAATATCCAGCACAAAGCCAGCTGGAGGTCTGACTCAAGTGGTAGAGCACGAGTTGTGAGCAAGAAAGCTAAATGAGAACAAGCAGCCCTGAGTTCAAACTCTGGTACGGAGAGGGGAAGGAATGAGACTGCATACCCACCCCATCAGGACCTCTAGGAATGGGGCTTTGCACTTTAGACCACAACAAGCAGTCTCTGTGACTTTGTAATTGACCAATTTGGAGTAATCAGACTGCATTAGTGCATTACAAGAATAACAAACAGTCACAAATCAGCTAGAATCCAGGTCAGTGGATAGCTCCAGGCCTCAGTCTACTCACGCCTTGCTTGAGAATTAGGAGGCCTGACGTCACTTGGTTACTATGACAGCTGCCTGGGATCCATGCGAAAGTTCAAGTCCAAGGAGTGTTGTCCACGCTTCTCTGCTGGCCCTGCATAACACCTGTGAGCTAAAACTAAAGCTACAAAGCATCGAGTCATGCATGCAAGGTCATCTGAAGGACAAACTCAGGAGTACCCTGATCCCAGGCCTGGGGGCCTCTGAGAGAATCAGAAAAGATCTTTGGCCCAGTTCTGGCTCTTCCACCCCCAGTTACACCATCTGGCTTCTGGTAAATGGTGGCAACCCTTCATATTTTACATGGCTACTGGCTACTATGTACCCCAGCTGTCAAACATCCGAGTCTCAGTGGCCGAAGGGACACTTCTCAGTGTTCTCAGAAAGCCTCCTTCCTCTTTCTGGACTCCTCAAGGAGAACACTGGCTTTTACACACACTGAGAGCCTGCAGTGCCTCACCAGGCCTGAGGTCATCCAGAGGGGCGGGGTATCCAACCTCAGTAAGATAAGAGACAGGAGCAAAGGCCCTTCCCAAGTGCCCAGAGCATGACACCAGGCAGCTGGGTTTAAGCAGTACTCTGGGGAACTGAGGAGGTGAACCAGTTGCAATCTGCACAAGTCACCAAAGGACTCCACATGGTCTCAATGAAGGATGTTTCATCACACAACAGGGAGACCAGAGAAGGGCTACTCCAAGCCTGGTGCTGTCAGCAACTCAGCAGCCTTATTCTTGCCTGCCTGCCCTGCCACTCTCTGGGTCTGCTATACTTATAGCATCAGCTCCAGACCTCAAGGGCATGAGCAAACCATGTCTACTCTTTTAAAACATATATGTGTACCAGGAGCTGGGGTATCACGCCTGTAATCCTAGCTACTCCGGAGGCAGAGATCTCAGGATCGCAGTTTAAAGCCAGCCCTGGCAGGTAAGTCCATGATACTATTATCTCCAATTAACCACCAGAAAACCAAAAGTGGAGATGTGGCTCAAAGTGGTAGAGTGCCAGCCTTGAGCAAAAAGAGGTCAGGTCCAAGCCCTGAGTTCAAGCCCCATGACCGACATAAAACAACCAACAGAAAACACATGTAAGTGGTTGTTAGCAGGAAGAATTCTTTCCCAAGAGCACCCCGCCCCCCCTATGCAATGGCCCTCCTTGATGTCTCACTGGCCACAACTAAGTCACACGCTTGTGCTTCAACCAATCACAGGCAAGCAAATGACCCAATCACAGGCAGGCAAATAAACCAGGTTGGGACTAGGGGCCAACCATAGTGAAGCACAAAGAAAGAGCTGAAAGTAGAACCAACCTAATCAGGAAGAATGACTGGAGGTGGAAAATCCCTCGATTCCTCTGTAGGAAACCCTGAGCCTTACTTCCTTAGGCCTGTTCCATTTGCTCAGCGGCTTGGCTCATGAAAGTCTATGGGTAGGCCAAGAATGAGTTCATCTCCATGATTTGGGACCATAAAAAGAGATCCAGGGTCCTCAGCCATCTAGAAGCTAGTGCCACTTGGTGAGAAGACAAGGCCCAAGCCAAGAGAGGTGGTAGAGGAGCAAGCAACAGTGCTGACCTGGGCAAAGGGAGACGGTGATGTCCACCTCCAGTAGCACAGGGACACCAGCTGGCTCCGAGCAGTGCTTACACTAAGAAGCACTGTGTGGAAAACTCTGAGGAATTTTGGGCTTTCCCTCATTCAGTCCTACACCCATCTTCCAAGTTTGGCATCACTGCTTCGACGAGTTCACAATACCTAATCAATATCTTCTGAAATCCCCAACTTTAAAAACCCAAACTTGGCAGCGGGAGGTTTTAAAGAAGATACTTCCCTCTCTTCAAAAAGAAGTCTTAGTCGGGCGCTGGTGGCTCACGCCTGTAATCCTAGCTACTCAGGAGGCTGAGATCTGAGGATCGTGGTTCAAAGCCATCCTGGGCAGGAAAGTCCCTGAGATTCTTATCTCCAATAAACAACCAGAAAACCAGAAGTGGTGCTATGGCTCAGGTGGTACAGCACTTGGGGGAACAGCGCCGAGGCCCAGAGTTCTAGCCCCACGACCGACCAAAAAAAAAAAGAAGCCTTTTCTTCAAAAGAAGCCTTAGGGGAAGGTGTGACTTCTCCAGTGAAGGAGGCCTGACCAATAGCAACTGGGCCCTAGCGCATGTCCCCAGAGGGGTTTTCTGACAGCACTGTTTAAAAACTGCTACGTGACATAATCTCTAAGGTCTGACCGGCTCTAACACAGCTTTACACTGACAGGCAGGTAGGCTATTTTTGTATAGTGAGGATGCCAGAGCTGAATGATGTGAGCAAAGGTGGACGGTGAGCCAGGAGTCTAGGAATCCAAACTAGCCCAGGGAGGTGGAGGCGGAGGGGCAGAACACCAAGGTGATAGAAGGACACACTGGAAAGGCTGGCTGACCCAGCAGATAAATGTCAGGAATCCAGAGCCTAAAAATTCCTCCCAGCGCAAGGCTGGGAAGAGAGGGGCAGACCCAGCGCCCGCTGGATTCAGCCACAAGAAGTCAGGGCGCTTCTGCCTGGACTGCCAGCATCATGAGCCCCAATGCCCAGCTCTGTGCCATGAATCCCAAACTTAGGATATAAGGTCTGCTACAAGGCCTGGCCTTTGGAGGACACAGGATAGCATGTGTGTGAAGAGCAGGACACTGGCCGGAGAGGGCCAAGCGCAGGAGTCGCACTGGTGCCCTTTCCCGCCTTGTGAGGACACCTGACTTGCACTTGATCTGTTGTGGCCCAGGAAATGTCCCATGAGCCATTGCTAAACATCAGGACCACCTCCCCACCTCATAGCAGAGTCTCTGTTATAGCTCAGCCTGCTTGCTAAGTCTCACGGCCACCAATGATCTGCCCTTCTCAGGAAGGCTGCAGAGACACAAGCGGGACCCAGGAATGGGCCAGCACCCCAGCCGGGGAAGCCGAGACACCACCTTCACCCTTCCTGCAAACAACAAGAGCTGCAGCCTTGGGCAAAAGGCAAGAGTCCACAGCCACCCAATGGTTCAAATACCTTGTAGAGCCAAACTCAGGCCCAGAAAGCCACCATTTCCTACCAGCTCATTACCGAGAGGCAACCAAAACATCTTGAAATCTTACCAAAATGAGTCGGGCCATGACCCCTTAAAGGAGAAACTACCATGCGGGGCCTAAGTGAGGTCAGTAATGGAGCTGCCTAAGAAGATTAGCAGGTCTAGGAGAGCAGGCACCCTGTCTTGGAGGGGAGGGCCGGCTGCCAGCTGCTGGGCCCCTGGAATGTCTGCTCCAGCCTCTGGGCTGGGCCGGGCAGGACTTCTGACCAGGCACCAGCTCCGCGGGTCATTTCTGGGGCCCCCACTGCTTTTTTCCTAGGCCGGCAGTCGCCAGGCTCAGTCTGCCTTGCCAAGGGTGGCAGGGAGTCACTGGAGGAAGGGAATACCAGTTTGCATGGATAGAGGTTTCAGGCAGCAACCCAAGGAACCCCTTCAGCCCGCAATGGAACTGTGATTAACCCTAACAATGGGGAAGGGCTGGCACAGAGAGGTTAAGCATAGGCTTGAGGCCACCCAGCCAGCTCTCAGGAGAGTTGATATTAACCTAGATGCCAGACCACTGTTCTCCACACGCGGTGGTGAACCTCACAGCGGGGAGAGAGGCCAGTTGAGACTGTCTCCCAGAGACCAGGAGGGTCCTGAGAGCCAACCAGAAGCCAAGGGAAGCTGGCCGTCCATCCCCACCCCCTGGATCATTGGCTGCTGCCTCAGCTCTCATCAGCGGACCTCGGCTTCCCTGTGCCCGCCACCTCGGACACTTTCTTCGCCCCAAGGCGGTCCTGACCCCGCAGGTCTCGCGTGGACCCAGGAGCCTGCACTCCCCACAGGTGCCGATGCCAGGCCACACTTCAGGTAGAAGAGACCAGACTTGAGTACGCCCTTCTCCTGCGCCCTGAGCTTCTGTGATCATTCTTTTGCCAGGACTCGCCGAGGCCTGGCACGGAGCCACCTACCACCGCCTTGGATTTTTTAAGACCACGGTGCTGACAACAGGGGGCAGGAGGCAGAAAAGAGATTTGTGCTTCTATTCCCATCTTGGCATTTGACCTTTCTTCCTGATCCACTTCTTGGCAACAGTGGGATCCAGTTTATCTCAAGAGCCAGGCTGGAGCATCCAGCTCTGAAGGTGGCCAGCCGCTGCGTCCCTTCCCAGGAGCTGAGCCGTGGCGTGGGGTCACGGATGACAGTGAGGGTGACGGGGGTGACTGCCAGCCCTCTGAAGGCTCCAGCTCCCTCGAAGAAAAGCCACAGGCTTACTCACGATCACTGAGGTCCTGCAGCAGGAGCCGCCCTTACCCCACCTTACCATGACCCCTGCCTCTCTGCCTTGGAGTCCTGGCCCAGGAGATCTTATCTGAGGAAGGCTTTTCAGAGTTACCTTTCCATAGGACCTTCCCAAGCCACCCTGGTAGCCCCTAGAAGTCCCCATACCCCCAGCTCTACCTCCTCCCAGAATACCTTGTCCCCTGGCTCTTAACTCTTCTGATAGGCCCTTACCACCATCAACATTTCCTACATATCACTTCATGATCTTATTATCAGTCCCCCAGTCCTTTTGCCAGACTATGGGCTTCATGGGGGATGGAGGTTATGTCCTTGTGTCTGTCTGGTTCACTGGTTTATCCCAGTGCCCAACAGTGGCTAGTACATATACTCAATAGTTGAAGAATGGATAGATGGATGAATGAATGAATGAATGAATGAATGAGTGAGTGATGAGCTCATGGAGTGAGGCTACTCATGTATCCCAGGGCTTCAGACTAGCCCTAGGGGACATAAGGTCCTCTGAGCTTCTTAATCCCTGTATGCTATGTATTTTAATTCCCTTTCTAAAAATGAAGGAATGAGGGCTGGGAAGGTGGCTCAGTGGTAGAGTGCTTGCCTAGCATGCATGAAGCCCTGGGTTCAATTCCTCAGTACCACATACTCAGAAAAAGCCGAAGTGGAGCTGTGGCTCAAGTGGTAGAGCACTAGCCTTGAGCACAGAGAGGCTCAGGGACAGTGCCCAGGCCATGAGTTCAAGCCCCAGGACTGGCACACGCGAGTGCGCACAACACACACATACACACACACTCACAC
>NW_012267218.1:10556912-10568937 GCF_000151885.1 Dipodomys ordii | reverse complement strand
AGAGGCTGGGGTCCTGGGAGGGAGGGGGAGCAGGGCCCGTGTCAGGATGACCAAGGGGACCAATGGGGACCGGACGCCAGGAATGGGGTCAGCCCGGGCGGGGGCGGGGTTGGCCCGGTGCCGTCGGGGGCCTGAAGCCTGGGGACGGGTTTGGGGGTCGTGAATCCTTACAGGCTGTCTGTGGCTCCCTAGGCCTCGGTGGGCCTGTGCTCCTCTTAGGGCCCCCCCTGACCCCTGGAGCCTTAGCCCCCAAAGCTGGCCAGAGACTCGTCCATCTCTGACACCTGCCAGAGGTTTCTGCAAACGTCTGTGCGCAGTGAGCTGCAGCGGGTTCAGGGGCCTGCCCCCTGGCACCCGAGGGGAGCCGTCACCCCGGGGCTCCTTGTCTCTCTTCGCCATGTAGACTGAGCTGGGACACGTGTTGAGCTACGTGTGCATTCTTCCAGGACCCGCGTGTCCTTCTTCCTCAGCTCTGCACTGAACACCCGGGGCGAGCTAGCGTGCTGTCAGAGCCCTGAACAAGCAAAAATTCCCACCTTGGTGGAGCTTACATTCCGGTCAGGGGCATGAATAAGAAAACTTTCCCTCCGGTGAGATGTGGCACCCAGGCTTTTTTTTTTTTAACAGAAGAGGAGCGTGACATTGTTGATGCTGGTCGGATGAGTAAAGTGGTTATGGCAGGAAGAGAGGAGAGGAGAGGAGAGAGCCTGTGGCTCATGCCTGGAATCCTAGCTACCTAGGAGGCTGAGATCTAAGGATCATGGTTTAAAGCCAACCCAGGCAGTAAATCCAAGAGACTCTTAAATCCAATAAGCTACTCAGAAAAAGCCGGAAGTGGTACTGTGGCTCAAGTGGTAGAGCGCTAGCCTTGAGCAAAAAAGCCCAGGGATAGTGCTCAGACCCTGAGTTCAAGCCCCAAGACCAGCAAAAGGAAAGAGAGAGAAAGAGGAGAGGGAGAGGGAGGGAGAGAGGGGAGGGAGGGGAAGGGGAGGGGGAAGGGAGGGTGGGCAAACTAGCTTGGCATGCTGTCATGCCTGCATCCCTTGTCATGCCTGTATGGGGCATGTGGCACAGTGGAGAGACCTTTAAGAGGAACAGCCTAGGGGGAGGTCTTTAGGTCATTGGGGAATTGCCCTCAGAGGGAATTAGGAAGCTCTGTCAAGTGAGCTGTTTTAACAGCAAGCCTGAGCGCCCCCCCCCATTACTCCTGAGCTTCCTGTTTGGTGATGTCATCTTTCCCTTTCCCCATGCTGCTGCCCAACACCATGACATCTCACCAGAGCTGAGCTGACGTGAGAGCAATGCGCTTCATCTTCAGATTGGTGAGGTAAATAAACCACATTGCTTTCTAAAGGAAGTCTGCCTCAGGTGTTACAGTATAGTAAAGAAAAACAAACACAACTACATTCCAGGCTTCGACCTTCACCTACAGCCAGCTGAGGCCTGCTGTAACATTCTTTAGGCCATTTTCTTGAGTGCAGACAATTGCTGGGCACAGGGGTTGGTAACAGAAGCTGAAGTCATCCGGACCCACACAGAGAAGCAACCTGCTCATTCCTTGTGTGGAGCCAGAAAATTGGGCCCTGGGATCTCTGTTGAGTCTCACCAGTCCAATGTTGGGGTCCTCACCCACTGTACTGGTGCTGTACTGGGAGCAACAACAGCCCTAGAAAGGACAAGAGACCATGAGGACAGAGTTCCCTGGAATGGTTGGTTTTCCAGGTGAGTTTATAGGCAGGTACACTCAGGTAAGTAAAAAGTCATGCTAATAACACTAATTAGGCCAGGCATTCGGGTATTACAAGTCAGACAAGGATGTGAAAAATCACAGACTATCAGCCAAATCCTGTCCCACCCCACCCCCATCCTCCCCACCCCTGCAGGAAGGAAAGCAAATTGAAGGAAGGGGAGGTGAGCTCACTGGGAACTTGGGGTTGCCAGGAACAGGCCACAGGTTCAGATCAAATGTCAGAGCCAATGGTAACTTATGTGATCTAGAAATTTCCAGGACCCCCTAAAGACTCACCCCTCTTCCCCAAAGCCCAGAGTTCCTGTACAACTAGAATAGAGGAAGACATGAGCAAGGGGAGAGGGCTTGATGCAGAGTGACTGGGGTTGGGAGGGAGTGTAGAGCACGCCCAGTAAGGAAATCCTGGGCAAGAGGAAGGGTCTGGGCCTTTGCCCTTGCTCTGCCTGGGCAAGCCTGGCCAGGAAGGGTTTTCCCCAGAACCCACGTAGCACCCCCAGGTCATGTGTCCTCAGGGCTTTCCTGACCACCCAATCTCAGCTCCCTCTCCCATTCCCTTCACCTTCTCCTCTTACTCTGCTGCGCTTTTCTTCTGAGCTCCACCTGCTTTGTATTGTTTTTAAAAAGAGGTAGCCGAGTAAGAACAGCACCACGCAGGTGGTATTCAGGTAAGGGATAGGTTTATTCAGTAGACCTGCTGGGACCAGGCAAAGTTGGCACTCCACTCGGCTGGCAAAAGAGAGCATCTGGCCCTGGGTTAGGCCTTATATGGGGGGTGGGGAGGTGTGTCCAGGTAAAGGGAAGTGGGACCAGGTAAGAGGTGGGACCAGGTGGGAGAAAGGTGTGGCCACATCAGATTCAGATATGACTTCAGCAGATGCAGATGTGACCTCTTCCAGGTGTCCCAGTTGCCTAGGTAATGCAGGTACTGGGCGGGGTCTGCTCGCCATCCAGGAATGGACCTTACATGTATTGTTTGCTAATCCATGTGGCTTGCCTCCTGTCCATGTGGTTTTGTTCATTTCTGCATCCCAAGCAATAAGAACAGTGCTCAGCACATAGAAATGCTTGGGGAGCTCTTGTTTGGGTTTTGGGTGTTATTCATTTTGTCTTTTGTTTTCTGTTTTCCAGCAATACTGAGCTTTGAAATCAGGACCTATTGCTTGATAAGCAGGCATTCTACCCTTTGAGGCTTTAGTTACTTTTAGTTATTTTTCAGATAAAGCCTTTCAGTTTTTGCCAGGAGCTAGGCTTGGACCAAAGTTCTATTTCTGCTTCCTGAATAACTGAGACCACAGGCCTAAGCCACCACACCCAGTTTCTCTCTGAGATAGAGACTCACCAACATTTTGCCTGAACTAGCTTCAGAAGATCTTCCTATCTCCATCTGTTGTATAGTTGGGATTGCAGGAGTGTGTCACCAAACCAGGCCCAAACATCTGTCTGGTGCATGAATAAATGAGTGACAGGAAGGTAGTGGGTGGGGCCTGGCCAGGTGCCATCCAATAGATAGATACACACAAAGCAGAAGGGGACTTCTTTACCAAAATGGATGGTTCTGGACTAGGAAGAGCTGGAAATCCAAAAGTAGGAAAGAGAGGCTCTGTGGGCTAACAAGGAGGACAATCACTTCTAACTTTTGACCTTGCCCTGCCAGGGCACCACCCTGTCATCTGTCTGCAAAGCCAGGGAGCAGCTTCAGCCCTCTGAGGTAATCCAGAGACAGCTGGTGCTGCGGGGGGCAGCTGCAGTGAGGCACCGTGAACCGTGGCTTTTTGGTGGTTAACTGAAGATAAGAATCTCATGGACTTTCCTGCCTGGGCTGGCTTCAAACTGTGCTCAGATCTCAGCCTTCTGAGTGGCTAGGATTACAGGCATGAGCCACCAGCACTTTTCTGTTTTAAACCAGCTTTCTCACCAAAATTCCTTTTTGCAACTTGTTATATGTGAATATGATGTGGCTCTGTACAGGGTATTGTGTGGCTTTGCTTGGTTTTGATCTTTCTAAACATGATGTTGGATTCTACAACTTACCCTCTTCTGATCACAAATTTCTGAACTCATCCTGTTATTGCCTAAAGTTCTTCCCCCTTTTCTCTGGTGTGTAATATTCTGTGGTGTGACTATGTCACATTGGAATTGTCCATCCATCCATTTATCCATCCATCTGCTTGTCCATCCACCTATCCAATAGGGAACCTTTTTTTCTGCTAAGGGCTATTTGAATATTTGTAACATTATTATGGGCCATACAAACAGATCAATACAGGCAGACAGCTACAGGCAGATGACAAGAAGCATATGTGTCTGTCTTGTCCTGCGCTAATAGGCAACTTGCTGGGTGATTGCAAGCATCATAGTTGGCACTTCTAGTTTATCATTAGTTGATACCTGGGAGGGACAGACAGGTACTAGAAGTTGGCTGGCTGTTCAGCATGGTGTGAACCTCATTCATAAAACATGGTTAGAGTGTGTCCTTCAGCTTTGAAGGTCTAGAACATGTTGTGTTGCCGGGTACTGTGCTCCTCTGGCTAATGAGAGATGACTGTGGAAGCCCCACACCAACTCCCATTGACAGTGGAAGCCATTCCAGGAGACCCTGTTTCCAGTGCTATGATGCATGCTAAGCTAAAGTGGTCCTTAGCTGAAATCTCTCCTGGTTGGTTGGCCTGGACTTGGTACCAGAGAGAGAAGCCCTCAAGAGGGTTGTCATCTACCACACTGTGCATTACTGCACCCTCGTGTGCTCTGAGAATGATCTGTGCAGACTTTATGGGGAGAGGACACCAGATGCTTTGGAGCTTTGGGTGTTTGCTGACTTCATGCTCTGCATCTTTTCTTTTGGCTGGTGCTTTTGCTTCTCGGCCTTTTGGTGATGATTGAGTGTAGCATCGAGGATGCTGAGCCAGCTTGCGATTTTCATCTTCATCCATGCTAACCTTGCTTTGGCTTTGGACAGCATAACAAGTGGGTTTTGGTTTATCACTGTGTGAGCTCAGCACTTAGAAGGCCGAGACAGGAGGATCACAAGTTTAAAGCCAGCCTGGCTACATAATTACATTGCTGCTAAGAGCAAATACAACTGATCATAGGGCTTCCTAGGAGACTAGACATACAAGAAAACACATGGAGGGGTTAGATATAGACCTGTAAGGAACATGGAGTTGGATAGAGGGCTTGACTCAGTGGTAGAATGTGTGCTGGGCATTTATAAAGACCTTGATTTAATCCACAGTGCACAAGCACACAGCAACAAATGAGACTGACCCACACGTCCAGAGTTTTAAAGAGAAATCAGGACCCAGGAATGCACAAGAGGCTGAGTTGTTCCTAGGGAGCTGGATTAGCAAACTGTGTTAAAGTTTTTTGTTTGTTTGTTTTTAAATTTAAACACTCTGCCACACACACACACACACACACACACACACAAAGAGAAGCTAACACAACTTGATTTTCTCTGACCAGTTGTGTGACCAATTAACATTATATACCCCCTTGGTGTCATGAATTCCCTGGTAAATATCAGTGGAGTTGATGACATAGTCAGGTCAGGAGCAGGGTGTTCATCCACTGAGATGCTCAGTTACAGTCTATAATTAAAATAAGTTGAATCTGGCAGATATTAAAGACAGGGAGGAGGGAAGATCGAAGAATCAGCTACATCAGGGGCACAGCAAGGGCGAGCCGGCGCTCTGGCTGGTGCTTGATCTGAAGGCCCGTTTCCTTCTAGGGGATTTGTTGTTTGAATTTTCCAGAAGCCTCCCCGGGCGGGCAGAGCAGCCTGGGAACCTAGCGTCTTGGGGGTTGGGAGGGGAGCAGGGGAGAGGACCGGTGCTGGGCTCCACTGCTGCTCTGCTTCCCCCAGCTCTGAAGGGATAGGCAGATCCGGAGTGGTGGCAGCCAATGAGAGCGTCTGCTGATGAAGTCATACAGTTCCCTCGCTCCCTCGTTGGCGGTTCCTCAGGAACAGGGCGGGGCGGCACAGCGGGAGGCCACAGGGCCTGGACTCAGGTTCTGCTTTTTCCCACCCTGGGAGCAGGGAGCCGGGGATGCCATGACTCAGGCCCATCAGGCCCATCTCCAGCTTCCGAGAGGAAAGAAAATGCTCAGGAGGTGTGTGGGGGAGAGTCCCATCACCCTGGAGAATGGTTTATTTGTTTGGGGGTGTGGGAGGAAACGCTCATCTTGTGAAGTTGTACGGTTGGTCTGCTTTGTTTTAATCTAGTCAGACAGGCAGATTCACGAATCACTTGAACCATGTAAGGACAGCAGCCAAACCTCCATGGGCTGGTCACTTCTTTCTGCTGGGTGAAACCTGTGTCACGTGGGGACCGCCCAACACTTTGCTTTGCAGCCAGGGAGACTTGCGCAGGTGGTGTGGCCAGGGGCAGTGGGACACCGGGGCCTCTCCACATCCCCGGGACACTCAGGTCATGACCTTGAGTCTCATATCAAGACTCTACCCACAGCGTAGCAGTAAAGTCAGCCTGGGCCTTGTTGCTTTTAAGAACTCATTTTTATTTTCAGAATCCTGCCTAGAATTGTGTGTGGTCAGCAGGAAGAAGCTGTCCCCGCCTGGTCCAGAAAGTGACTTTTCCAGGGATGCAGTGGGAAGAGGGTTTGAGTGTCTTTTAGAAAGGGTGAGGCAGGCATTAGGCTGGGCTGGCTCTCTCCTATGTGTGTGTGTGTGTTGTTCCTGGAATTGAACTCAGAACCTGGTGCTGTCCCTTAGGTCTTTTGCTTGAGGCTGATGTTGAGCCACAGTGCCACTTCCAGCTTTTTGCTGATTAACTAGAGGTAAATGTCTCCTGGATTTTCCTGCCTGGGCTGGCTTTGAACCGCAATCCTCAGATCTCAGCCTCCTAAGTAGCTGGGATTACAGGCGTGAGCCATTCATATCCAGGATCACAGATGCCTCTTGTAAGTTGTTTCTAGGAGCTGGTGCAGCCTTCATGTTACTGCAGTCCAGAGCACCCTTGGCCCACAGGAAATCTTGTCCTAAGCACTATGTGCAGACTGAGCACCTAAGGCAGCCGGGGGAGCTGGAGCCCTGGTACTGGCTAGAGAAGGTGGGCAGTTAGATCTTCTTTGGGGAGGCAGAGTGGACCTCTCCCAGGCTTTGCTGGGACCTAGGATCTCGATCCCCTTTCCTTGAATGTTAGTAGAACCCCCTTCCCACTGGTGACAGGCACTTGGTGCGCCACTCTCCCTTGGGGCTGAGATTAGGTAGCCTCAGAGACAGGTATGGGAGGGTAGCAGCCACCTCTGCCTAAGACATCAGGCCATTTGTTCCAGCAAGCTTCACAGGTGGGGCAGGCAGAGCTCCTGGAGTCTGCACCCATCCCCATCCTGAGCTATGCCTAGCCTTTGTCTCCACTGCCCAGCTGCCCAGGCTGGCTCCTTACCCCCAGAGCTGTTGACCATTTTTGGTTAATTCCACTCCTGCCTGCAGTGGTCCTGGGTAGTGGGTCTGCGGCTTATACCAGACAGAGACTGAACGGAGGAAGGAGGTTCCTGTGGGAGGGCGGCCCCGGCTGGTCAAGAGGAGCATGCCAGACAGAAGAAATAGCACAGGGCTAAGGGTGGGCTGAGGATGGACTTAGGAGAGAGGCCCTACAGCAGGACAAGGGAGAGGCCCCACAGCAGGGCTTTCCTTCACACCAAGTCTCCAGCAGCAGAGGGAAGCGAGTCACATAAACAGGTCAGTAGGGGCATCCTGCAGCCCCTGCAAGAGTCACCCAAGGGCCTGGGAACCCTGAACTGCTTGAAGATCTTCTTGCTAGGATTTCTTTCACTGCTTTCTGATCTTCATATTCTGCAGGCTGGGCTTGTTTCCTGCTATAGAAAGGGCAGTTGGGGCAGGAAAGAAAAGCAGGCAGCTCTGTGGTTGGAGCAAGCCACCTCCTAGCACTTTCCTCTTCCTGCCCCCAAAGCTGTCCTTCACCTAGAGTTCTAGTTCAACTAGGGGTGAAAACCTTGTTCTACACTGCAAGACAAGGCTTAAAATGGCCCTCCCTCAATGCCAGCACAGCCAGCTCTTACATACATCCAGGCCTCTGATGATGCAGAGCAGTCCTGCAGGACCAGCCCTTGAAGCTCTGTGCTCCTTAGAAAGGGTGCAGCATCTGGGAAGGACCCGGATCCCAGGTGGGACACTCTGAGCCCACACTGCAGGCCCAGGCACACGGGCGTTCTTGGGAGCACAGTTTGAGAAAGCAAGGGATGGTGAAGGTGGGTGATCACTTCCGGCTCAGGCCTCCTGACTGCAGTGCCAGTGACCCGAACGAAGTGTCACCTTTCCCCAGTAGGACTGGATGACCCCCCCTCAAGTCAGCCTGTCTTCCAAAAAACCCCATCAGTCAGTACCTGTCTTCTCGGCTCAGAGGAGCACCTGCAGAGGTACACAAACATCTCACCCTTCAGCTACTCTTGTCACACAGCCCTACGGTTGGGAAGATTGTTGGAGTTGTTTGGCAGGAAACTGGGTTGAAGGCCAAATACACATTTTAGAATACCACACTCTCACCCTCGTGTGTGTCTTTGGGTTTAGCCATTCATGCATACATGAAATGCATTTCCTTGTGATTTTGATTCCTTCTTTTTTTTTTTTTGGTCGGTCGTGGGGCTTGAACTCTGGGCCTGGATGCTGTCCCTCAGCTCTTCAGCTCAAAGTGAGCCCTCTACCACTTGAGCCACAGCACCTCTTCCGGTTTTCTGAGTGGTTTATTGAAGATAAGAGTCTCACGGACTTTCTTGCCCAGGCTGGCTTTGAACATGGATCCTCAGATCTCAGCCTCCTGAGTAGCTAGGATTACAGGCATGAGCTACCAGCGCTCGGTTCTTTCTTTCTCTCTCTCTCTCTCTTTCTTTCTCTCTCTCTTTCTTTCTCTCTCTCTCTCTTTCCTTCCTTCCTTCCCCTCTCCCCCCTCTCTCTTTCTCCGTCTCTCTCTTTCTCTTTGTTACCAATAATGGGTTTGAACTCAGAGTCTGGGTGCTGTCCCTGAGCTCAAGGTTAGTGGTTCTTCTACTTGAGCCACAGGTCCACTTCCAGCTTTTGGGTGGTTAATTGGAGATGAGTCTCTCACAGACTTTCCTGCATAGGCTGGCTCTTAACTGTGATCCTCAGATCTTAGCTAGGATTACAGACATGCATGAGCCACTGGAACCCTGCAATTTTGATTTTCTTGATAATTGTCAGCCATTTTTCCATCACTGTGACAAAATGCCTGAGAAAAACAACTGAAGAGTGGGAAAATTTAAGATAGCTCAGAGATTGAGACATTTCTGTGGGCCCGAAGGGAGGCTGAAGCATCATGGCGGAAGCATGTGGTGGGAGAGCTGCTCATCTCATGGCAGCCAGGAAGCAGAGAGAGGAGGAGTTTCTGGGAATAAGACAGTACCTTCAAAGGCACATCTCCAGGAATCTACTTCCTCTAATCAGTCTCCAGCTATGAAGTCATCAACGGATTATCTATTGGTGAGGTTAGCATTCTCATGAACCAGTCATCTCTTGAGAGATGACCAAGACTTCAATATTTGTACCTTTTGGGGCATACATGTCCAGACTGTAACAATAACAAATAATACTGAACAACCCTTCATGTTGGTCTTTGGAGAACTCCAACTCTCTGCCCATTTTTAAATTGGATTATCTTTTTATTATTGAGTTATGAGTTCTTTATATATTCTAGATACAATTCCCTTATCAGATATATGATGTGCAAATGTTTTCCATTATCTTTCCATTTTCTTGATGGTGTCTTTTGAAGTATAAACATTAGATTTTTTAATTTTTTGAGATAGTGTGTCACTATGTAGTCCAAGTTGGCTTCAAACTCAAGATCCTCCTATCTCAACCTCCTGATCCTGGGATTACAGGTAAGCACTACCACACCTGGCAGTGCAATTTCAATAACATTCGATTATCTAATTTTTTCTTTTGTTACCTAGACTTTCAATGTTATAGTTAAGACATGATTCAGAGGCCTAATCCAAGATCATGAAAATGGATGCTTATATCTTCCAAGAATTCTTTGGTTTTGGTTTCTATGATTAGGTTTATGATCTATTTTGAATTATTTTTTATATGTTGTGAAGAACATAAATTCACTGTTTTTTTCTGGCAGCACTGAGGATTGAACCTAGGACCTGTTGACCCATGCCTCCAGTCCCTTTGTCATATTTTGTTTATGAGATAGGGTCTCTGCTAATTTGAACTTACGATTTTTCTGCTTCCACCTCCTAAGTAGACGGTATCATAGGAGTGCACCACCACACTTGGGTCCCTCAGTATCTGTAATCTATTCATAGCAACTATAATTTTAGAAAACTCTATAGACTTTACAATTCTCTATGAAGAATGCTTTATAGTGAATTACCTTTATATAGAGTACTTTGTAAGGAATACTTTATAAAGAATTTGTATTTTATGAAGAATATAAAGAATTACCTATTACCCATGGGACGTTTCAGTCTTCTGCAATTTGGTAGAGAGAAAATGACCAACATATTATCACTTCATCTGTCTTTTACAGATAAGGGAACGAGCGGCTCAAGAAGACATGGCTGGAACCCAACATCAAGTGGTACTATCTAACATGCTGAGGAAGTAGGTTTTTTTGAGGCTCACCACACACTGGTTCTTGCTTCTCACTGGCTGGTCTAGCCATTGTCTTGGTTGTTCCTTAGCCACTAACAGTTGTGCTAGCTATCCAATGGAAGGAGCCAAAGTGCTTTACCCTGTTTCTGAGTTCCAGATGCCAGTACCAGCTGTGGCCTCCAACTATCACAGGGAACAGCTTGAAAATCAATGGCTGAAGGTGTTGTTCAGTCATATCCCATGATAGAATAATAGAATGATAGCATTTATTAGAAACGATCATGGATGCTTGACATCCATTATTATCTTCCAAATAGTACATTCTTGAGCACATGGTACTGTATCCTTTGCAAACCAACATTCTACAAAGTAGACAGACAGTGGGGGCATCTCAAGCCAGAGCTGTCCCTCTGTGGCTGGGTGAGTGGTCAGAGGTTAGCCCACACTTCTGTGAGGCAGCTGGTGGTACTGCCTGGTTTACCCTGGGGATTACTTTCTCTCTGTCTTATAAATAGCCAAACACACGTCTGGGTTAGCTGTTAATCTGCGGGGCTGTCTCTGGAGATTTCAGAATTGTGTCTACCTTAGAGCTGATACACACTCAGCAGAAGTGACCATGGTTAAAGAGACAAGTAGGAAGGTATCAGTCTAATTTTTAAGTCTGCAGCAATTAGAGAGTCCTGACAACACAATCCTGGGTGCTACCCCAGGCTCACGTCCTCAGGGCCACAGGCCTGAGTCACAGGTGGTAATCAGTAATTCTTTGTAGCAAACGTCAACTTCTTCCATTGGGCTAGGAGATTTCTGGCCCCTGTGAGAGGGAGAATGGGACAGGTGTCCAGGGCAAGGGCTCTGAATTTGGAAGGCATGCCTAAAAAACAAAAGCAAATTTAGAGTGCAAAATGGACCATGGCTGAAAGTGATGTTTCTCTTTCAGCAAATAAAATAAATTCCTATTCTTTTTCACTCACACAGTTTACAAAGCTTTAGAAAACATGTCCTGTATCACAAACTTCATGCAAAGCATAAATGAAGGTGTACACTGGGCCAATGGAGGGAGCCCAAGTTGGGCTGGAAAGCCAACATAGCTTACTCTCAGCCACCTACTGTCCTCAGTTAGTAGGCTGGGATCAGGGCATTTCACCCCCGTCTTCCTTGTGGCTGGCTGAGCTCAAGATGGCAAGTCTTAGGCAAAGCTCTGCGCTGAGGGCCGGATCCTAGGCAGAACCAACGCAGAAGAAGGTGGAGGCAGGGGAGATGAGGCGGTCCTGTCCTCCGTTCCCCAGAGCCATCTCTGTGCCAAAGCCACTGGGGTGTGATACAAAGCCTGGGACTCCAGCTGAGAAGAACATAGTCTTCTCCAAAGGCTACGGGGTACTAAGAAGAGAGAAAAAAGAACAAGAGAGGAAGGGAAAGACAGAGGGGGGGGGATCTGTCTCTCACACACATAGTGTGGAGCACACATAGTGGGGAGACAAGTGGGAGGGTCAGCGGTGGGTGTAGACAGGGGTGAGGGTGTGCCATTTCTATAAGGAATTACACAAACATAGTGGCTTAAAGCAACACAAAGTTAAGTGAATCTATTTAAAGATAGATTTGCTGAGATCTAATTTATTTACCACACATTCACTTAAAATGTACAATTCAATAGATTTTTTTGGGGGGGGGTCCGGTGATGG
>NW_012267218.1:10527780-10554432 GCF_000151885.1 Dipodomys ordii | reverse complement strand
TGGGAAGGGATGTGAAGGGTAAACAAAAGGAGGAGGCTGCAATGCTTGGTAAGAAATGTATGCATTATCCTGCCCATGTAATTGTAACCCCTCTGTATAGTATCTTCACAAATAAAATAAAATTAAAAAAAAATCTGTCATTAAAAAAAACATAAAAAAATCTGTCATTAGATGTATAAATATGGAATTCAAGAAAGCAGATAAAGAAAAGCTCTATTTACCAAATGCAAGAGGTATCTCAAGCAAAAAGCCACTCCTTTTGGGGAAATTAATATTAATAAAATACTCAAAGATGGCATGAAAATGAAGATACAAAATAACACTGACCCCTTTTGCTTTAGATGAATGTCTTATATTCTTCTAAATAGAGAAAAATAATAGCCATGCAAACAAAATATGAATTACATGGCTTTGTCAAATATGTGCTCAAAAAGTTACCCATAGACTTTACAGAACTGGGATTCATAATTGTGTTTTTGTTTCTTTTTAAAAGAAGTATGTGTGGAAGGGGAGTGATCAATAGATTCACAGGTAAAGAACTTCACTATGCACCCAGGCCCAGAGTTCAAGCCCCATGACCGACAAAAAACAAAACAAAACAAAACACTCCACTATGCTGAGTTGAGAAGGGTAAAGACCAATAAAAGACAAAGGTAAGCCGGTGGCTGGTGCCCACACCTGTAATCCTAGCTACTCGGGAGGCTGAAATCTGAGGATCACAGTTCAAAGCCAGCCCAGGCAGGAAAACCTGTGAACCTCTTATCTCCAGTTAACCATCAGAAAACCAGAAGTGGCACTGTGGCTCACAGTAGTAGAGTACTAGCTTTGAGCAAAAGAACTCAGGGACAGAGTCCAGGCTCTGGGTTCAAGCCCCATGACTGACAAAAAAAAAAAAATTCTGCCAGTGGGGAGGACCTGCCTATGCAGGCATACCTCTCAGATTTGGGAAAGGAAGACTTAGCTCCTGTTTATCAGGCCTCAAATAGTCAAAAACAAAAGGCTAAAAAGACAACCTTGTTACCAGCCTGGCGCAATGGGTAGCAAAACTTTCCTTTGACAGCTGCTCATTGCCATAGGTGACAGCAGATGTTCTTTTAGAAAGGCCATGTTATTTAAGTACATCTCTTGCTGACAGTCCATGGTGGACTGCCGGGAGGACTGCTGCTGAGGTTTAGGGCTCCTGGCTGGCTCCTTTCCATGCAGTTTGGTTAACATGGTGCCTGCAGCACAGCCAGGTCTAGCACAGCTTCCCTTGGATAGGACAAAGAAGGCACTCTGTGTGTGTGCGCATGCACTTGCACATAAAATGAAAAGACCCAAAGAAAAGATACAATCAAAGTGACTTATTTGTTGATATTAATTTGGGGCCCAAACCAGAACAAAGCGTGGATGCAATTAATGTCAATGGTAGAGGATGACTCAAATCTGACCTGCTAAAGGACAATGGACATACTGTTTTGATCTTACCAGGCAGCAGGCATACACCAGAGCCCCCAGGACTCTCCAAATTATAAATATCCCTGAACTACGCTCCCTGGAAGGAAATAATGATTCATGGCATTTTGATGCTTTGTTCTGCTCTGGGAAGGGACCTGGCTCTCTGTGCTCTTTATTCAAGGGCATGAACCAACCTTGAATTCTTCCTCTGGGATCTTAGAAGTTATACCCACGGTGCTCAGGTCCTGGTTCTGCTTCTCAGGCACTGGTCTGCAATGATTCTGCTGCTGCAGCGTTGAAGAACTTACTTGAAGTAAGTGATGGTAACCAATCTAGTTGCCACAGAAAGATGAACATACGGTTGAGATTGCTGACTACCTAACTGACACCCACCCCATTTCCTTGCCACCACGAATACCCAGTGGCAAGCACCACTGGAGAAAGCAAGCTAAGCAATGGGGGAAGCAATGAGAAAAGCCCAGAAAATACTATGATAACTAGGCCTTTTGAGTAAGGATGGTATTAAAATTGAAAATGCTTTCATCTTGTAAAATAACATGGTTAGTTTCAAGTTTTAGGAAAATCTGGAACAAAAAGTACACATCAGAGCTTGGCACTGGTGATTCACGCCCGTAATCCTAGTTACTCAGGAGGCTAAGATTTGAAGCTCATGGGTTGAATCCAGTTCAGGCAGAAAAATCCATGAGACTCTTATCTCCAATAAACTACAAAGAAAACAGTAAACAGAACTGTGGCTCAACTGGTAAAGTACTAGCCTTGAACCAAAGCTCTGAGACAGTGATCAGGCCCTGAGTTTAAGCCCCAGGACAGGTGTGCACGTGTGCGCACACGCACATATACACACACGCACACATAGAGTATACATCAAACCAGTGAGGTAGCAGCTCCACACTTCCCCAAAAGTTCCCAGGAAGAGGCTACACAAGCACCTGGCACCTGGGTGTGTGAAGCCACCAGGAAGGAACCCAGCTTCTGGCAGGAAACTGCCCTGTGAACACTAAGGCTTCTGAACTTGGATTCTCAGATACCCTAAAACACTGCTACAACATGGCTTAATCTATGTAGCTCTCAGAAATAAATGAGGCGGACTCAGATTATAAGACATTGTACAAATGAGCTAAGTGCAATAATATTTAAAGCCACACTCAGATCTATAAGCCACGCCGTAAATGTTCACTTATGATGGCAATAAATACTCGACTGATCTCATTTTTCACATAACTTATCCTCAGTTTCTATTTCAAGAGGCTGGTCAGTTATCCACTGTACAGAAGCAAAAACACTTTTAAAATTAAATATCACCTCTCTGTTCTCCCTATTTTGGGGATCAAGGTACTGTGAGACAAGGTTCTGGCTTTTTGGGTCCTCTATTTTACAGATGAAGAAATGGAGGCAGAGATGCTGAGTCAGCACATCTCTAGTCAGTCTGAGAAAAAAAATCACATAATTGCCTTTCCACCTCCTTTTTGCAAAATCATTTTTAAAAATGGAAATATCATCAAAAATGTGTTCTCAAATCGACAACTCAGACACAATGCACTAATTTCCAATGTCTAAATATTCTCACAGGATGCCGACATTGGTGCCTTAATCCAGTGATGAGAACTTTACCAGAATAAGATCTGTCTGAGAGCAGTGTCAGCACAAGCGCTGAGTTTAGCCTCTCGTGTCTCTGTGTGTGTGTAGGCTAGCTGGCAGTTCACGTAGTAATGGATACTTACTGCTTATTTAGAGTTTGCAACTCTACTGAATTGAGGACCCCTTTGTACAACCACTTAAAAGTAACAAAAATGAACAGAGTTCGCAACTCTACTTTCTCCATGTGAAAAATATATTTACTTTTAAACAAAAATACAGTTCAATTGGCCTCTGCTGGGAAGACAATTATTAAGTCTGTGAAGCAGTCACAAGGAAAGAAGCCTAGAATGTAGGCTGAAAGGAGTAAGCTTGTTGTGCTCTACATGAGTTCTCTAAGAAACAAAGGACAATTTGTTATGATACTTTACTTACCTATATTACAATACAGGCTTAGAGAAAGTCCTCTATCAAAATTTCATACAAAGCAACTGTCTCCATGGGATTTTGTGCTTCAGAAACTTGTGAAGTTGTCACTCATAAACTAAACCAAGGGCTGGGAAGATGGCTCAGTGGTAGAGTGCTTGCCTTGCATGCATGAGGTCCTGGGTTGGATTCTTCAGCACCACAAAAGCAGAAAAAGCTGGAAGTGGCGCTGTGGCTCAAGTGGTAGAGGGCTAACCTTGAGCTGAAGAGCTGAGGGACAGCGCCCAGGCCCAGAGTTCAGGCCTCATGACTGGACCAAAAAAAAGAAAAAAGAAAAGAAAAGAAAAGAAAAAGCTGGAAGTGGCACTGTGGCTCAAGTGGTAGAGGGCTAACCTTGAGCTGAAGAGCTAAGGGATAGCGCCCAGGTCCAGAGTTCAGGCCCACAACTGACAACCCCCTCCCCCAAAGAAAAAAACAAAAAACTAAACCAAACCCTAAAACGTCACAACGTCACCCCTTTCAACATTGTCACTCACTCTCCCAACACATCCTGTCCCTCTCTTTTCTTAGTTTGTAGGATTTTTTTTGCCATTTAACAAAGCAGTTTATGCATACACTGCATCTTGATCTGTGTCATCCCGACAACATTTTCGCTCCCCCTACGACTCACCCTTTCCTTATTTTTTTCAATTCTGTGCTACACACAATGAATTCTTGACTGAAATCTCCCTCTCCCCAACCTCATTCGTCATCCCTCTCTCCTTAACTTCTCCCCCCTTGCAAGGACTCATTTCCTGGGACTTATTTTGTTGGACTCTGACTTAGTCTTTATTTCCTACTTCACTGTTGGTGAACTATATTGATGAGAAATTTTCATCTGACTAATTTGTTGTGCTGTATCAAGTAACATTCGAATGGAGGTAAATGAATTTGGCTGTTTTTTTTTTGTCTTGTTGGTTATGGGGCTTGAACTCAGGGCCTAGGTAATATTCCTGAGCTCTTTTTGCTCAAGGCTAGACTTCTACCACCTTAAGCCACAGCTCCAGTTCCAGTTTTTGAGTGGTTAATTAGAGATAAATGTCTCACTAGGACTTTCCTGCCCAGGCTGGCTTCGAACCATGATGCTGATGATCTCAGCCTCCTGAGTAGTTTGGATTACAGGCATGAGCTACCAGCACTCAGCAGATTTGGCTACTCCTTTATACAAATAAAACCGGGTAAAGCAATAGAGTACTTTTAGAAAGATCATAAGAATATCTTCATAACCTTGTGTTAAAATTTTTTATCTAATAGGACCCCAAAATTTTAAGCTTAAATAAAGACTGGTATATAAGACTACACAAAACTTTTGATCACCAAGGAAACTGAAAAGTAGAAAAAAATCCGAGCTGGGTGCTAGTGGCTCACACCTGTAATCCTAGCTACTCAGGAGGCTGAGATTTGAGGATTACAGTTCAAAGCCATCCTGCACAGGAAAGTCCATGAGACTCTTATCTCTAATTAACCACCAGAAAACCAGAAGTGTAGTGGCTCAAAGTGGTAGAGCTCTTGCTGGAAAAACAAACAAACAAAAAACCCCAAACAAACTGAGGAATATAGTATTTAATAATAATATATTACACCAAAACTTCACATCCACTGAATATAAAGGGATCTTGCAAACTACAAAGAAAAAAGACAATCTATTAAATATGAACAAATGTCTTGAACATCCACTTAACAAATGATATCCAAATGGTAATGAAAATACAAATGTGGTTCCATAATCATTACTTCTCAGGAAAATACACGTGAAAAACCACAATCCAATATATATTTGTCAGAATGGCTAAAATGATGGACAGTTAGAGACACTGATTATTGATGAGTGTAGGTTTTCAACCATTATTGGAAAATACTTGGCAATATCTTTTAGCTAACTGTCTATTCCTCTTATGACTTAGTAGTTACACTCCTACATTATAAAGCAAAGAGGAATGTCCACTAGAAGGTATATACAAGACTCTCACAGAAGTTTTAGACACAAAAGCTAACCATGCACAAGCAATGTGAATGTCTGTCTATTTTGTCATCAGTAGTAAAAAGAGTGAACTAGCTGAGTGCAGGTAGCTCATGCCTTAATCCTAGCTACTCAGGAGGCTGAGATCTGAGGATAACGGTTCAAAGCCATGCTGGCAGGAAAGTTCAGGAGACTCCTATCTCCAATAAGCTACCAAAAAAATCTGGAAGTGGCTCAAGTGGTAGACTGCCAGCCTTGAACAAATGAAGCTCAGGGACAGTGTCCAGGCCCTGAGTCCAAGCCCAGGGATGGGCCAAAACAAAACAACCCCCTCTCCAAAAAACAAAACAATACCCAAGAGTGAACTAGTGAGCTTTCAGCTATGTCCTCCTAATGCAGCAACATAGATGAGTTTATAAACATAATGCTAACCAAATAAAACCAGACACAAAAAACTCCAGACCTTTTTCTTTTCTTTTTTTTTAACCTTCACAAGGCAAATTGTCATTTCTTAGGAGGGTCAAGAATAGTGATAGAAGTCCGAATTGTGGTTTTGTTGAGTATTGACATCTTGGTCTTGATAGTGGCAATTGGGATGTGTACACAGGTAAAAAAATCTCACAGAGCTGTATACTGAACCCTGTTCATTTCATGTGTCATATTATACAAATTTTAAAAGAATTACTCCTCCTCTCAGATAGTCTTTGTGCTCCATTTGGTCTGGTCCTTTTGTTACTGATAGTGTTAAATGCACTAGGTAGTGGAAAAGTTGGGGAAGGAATTGCGGAGAGAGAGAAAACATATCCAAGGGCCTCATGGAAGAAAGTAACCACCTTTCAAGGCCTACCCAGACATGTGAAAGAGGTTCCTTCACTCATACAACAGATGACATTTTAAAAACTGATTTACCTATACAGCCATCAAAATACCTTTTTTTTTTAAAAGTAGCCTTTCCTGTTTATAGGAAATACTTCTATCTCAAGGTTGTAAGTCTGAGTGCTTTCCCACACAGCCTCATTTCATTCCCAACGTTTCTTTTCTCTGTTCCAATCAAGCCTTTTATTTCTATGATCTTAATTACATGTAAGTGTAGGACAATATGTGGGTACATTTTAAGAAGTAGGGAGGGGAAGTTTCAGTGTTAAGACATACTAATGTACATGCACTGCTGACTGAAAAACAAAACACTGCAAGTAAAAGTGTGTACTGAGGACAGGAGCTACCAATTCAGGTAAGGAAGACAACTTGGCACTGTTTACTCCCAATTATCCACAGACAAAAGAAGAAAAACAACAATTTCTATCTTCTTAGCTCCATTTGCTTTCTAATAAAAAATTTTTTTTTACATTTCTATGTAAGCAGTTGAAGAGTAGGTACACAGATGAATGCATCTTAGATTATTTTTGACAAGTCTAGTTACACAGCTAAGAATAGATATTACTTTTAGTATACCAACTGTACATAAAATGCCTGTTTTAACAAATTGCTCTAACTACAAGTATGTGTTTCCTCTTTGGGGGGTGGGGAGGGGGATTCTTGAACTCAGGGCCTGCTTGCTATCTTAGCTTTTTGGCTAAAAAAGCTAAGTTTTGTGGTGGTGAACTGGAAATAAGAGTCTCATGGACTTTCTTGTCCAGGCTGGCTCTGACTCATGATCCTCAGATCTCAGCCTCTTGTATAGTTAGGATTACAGGTGTAAGCCACCAGTGCATGGCTTGTTTTCTTCTTTTTAATAATTCATGCCGCATTTCTCATTTTACAGACTGAACATGATTATACATTTAATAATTCCTTTTGCCTGTTTATAATTTTAGCAAATAAAAAGCCATACAGTATCCTAAAATAAACTATTATGGGTAATCAAGTGCCTATCATAGTCCCAGGTTCATTCAACACAACAGGACGGACACATTTATATGACCAGCCTCCTATTAAGTGAAAAATAAAACTGCAGTTAAAACGTCAAATGCTTCAACTTTTCTGGATTTAAAAACAAAGTAGACAGAGAATATATTTTTTTCCCTCAATCTACCTACAAGTAAAAACATTATACCTATAAGTATAAAAGTAAATTTCCTTCTGGAGGTCTTTTATGTTGTTTCTGTGTCATCTTTCTTTTCTATTTAAATACAGACTTTTTTGGGGTTGGTTATGAGGTTTGAAGTCAGGGTTTAGGCACTGTCCCTAAGCTTTCTTTGTTTTCTTTTTTCTTTTTTTTTTTGCTGGTTGTGGGGCCTGAACTCTGGGCCTGGGTGCTGTCCCTGAGCTCTTCAGCTCAGGCTAGCGCTCTACCACTAGAGCCACAGCGCCACTTCTGTTTTTTTTTTTCTGCTTATGTGGTGCTGAGGAATCGAACCCAAGGCCTCATGGGTGCAAGGCAAGCACTCTACCATTGAGTCACCTTTCCAGCCCCCCTGAGCTTTTTTTGCTCAAGGCCAGTGCTCTACTATTTGAGCCACACTTCACTTCTGGTTTTCAGGTGGTTAATTGGAGACAAGAGCCACTGACTTTCCTGTCAGGGCTGGTTTCCTTGTATCTCAGCCTTCTGAGTAGCTAGGGTTACAGGCATGAGGCACTATCACCTGCCTTACAGAAAGACTTTCAAGACATAACGATAGGATGTGAGGGTGACCTGGCTGTGACATGCCATCGTCATTGATTGCCAGGGTTGATTTGGCTGATCTGGCTGGTTAGGGACGTGTCCCTTCCTCCCTCATGGCTCCATGTACATCCCTCCCAAATCTGTGTGCTTGGGGAAAGAGGATGACCATTCTTGAAAGAGAAGGACTGGTCTTATATACAAGTGAGGCTGGGAAGGTGGCTCGGTGGTAGAGCGCTTGCCTTGTATGCCTGAGGCCCTGGATTCTATTTCTCAGCACCACATAAGCAAAAAGAAAAAAGCCGGAAGTGGCGCTGTGGCTCAAGTGGTAGAGTGCTAGCCTTGAGCTGAAGAGCTGAAGGACAGCACCCAGGCCCAGAGTTCAGGCCCCATGACCGGATCTCCCCCCCCCAAAAAAAAACCCAAAACAAAGAATATACAAATAGCTGTGCTCCCTGGCTTAGAGCCTCCAAGTAAACTCTCTAAAAACTTCTTCATGTAGGAATGGACAAGAATAAAATTAACTGGATTTTTTAATGTAAAGGAACAAATTTTATAAGACTGTACAAAATGGTAGGGTTACCCAATGGAAAACAATGACAGAAACATCCCGGTATCATCTAGGCATTATATAGAGCTTATCTCAAATTCCTGTGCTCTGGAGACCAGTCACTGGATTAGATACATGATTATTAATGTGAAGTATTCAATCAATGCCTCACAACCAGCCAAGCAACTTTCCAACTAGAAAATATTATAACATGTCCTTCTCCTATCCCAGCAGAAATATACGGGGAAAATTAAGCCTGAAAAATGGCTTCCAAGAGTCTTGCCTTTAATATAAATCCGCAATACCAGCTTTTTGCCTTGTAGCTGATGTAATGAATGAGAGGTGCTGGCTAGCAACTGGTGGTCCCCACGTGGCACTCATGAAGATACAAAGACACATGTGTTTGGAACTATGTCTCTTTTTATTCCTCTTCATGCTAAGGAATTATATTCTGCTTACCTCACAAATTCATGAAATGGATGGATCAAAGCTCTGCATAAGGGAAGACAACATTCAGGACAGAAATTAGCTACTTAATTACAGAAGTGGAAAGCTGGCCATATGAAAAAGGTTCAGAAGAAATACCCTGAAAGCTCAAAAGTAAGCAATGCTGACGAAGAGGACAGGATGGCACTAATCAAATGCTCTTAAGATGTTGTCTCCTTGAACATAGGCCTTTGTATCTACCACAGAATCAAAACTGAAATAACTACACTTAAGGAAAGTACTATTTCTAAAGAATAGCATGATTTGAAGTTACTTATCAACACGGGGAATAAAACCTTTATGTTGCTGTAGTAGATGTTTCCTTTGAGTAGATTACTATACACTTAAAATAGGCATTTGATAAATACTCCGTTAATCATATGGCTTTCTTTTTTCATTGATGAGTTTAATAGTTTAATCATAGCTCATTTAGATTCCACATTTCATTAAGAGCTTTTTATGTCCAGTTTGGTGCTGGATAAAGGTATCAAGTGACAATAGACACTGGTATAGTGTAATGAAGCTCAGAAATCAGACTCTTATTTGGCATTTGAAGCTAGATATCATAATTTCAAGATCTTTCATTATGTTACTATAATTCATCTGGAGGATTGCGATTTTCAGCCAGTCCAGGCAGGAAAGCCTTTTTTCCAATTAATTACCAAAAAACCCCCCAAAAAACAAACCAGAAGTAAAACTCAAATGTCGTAAGTGGTAGAGCATTAGCTTTGAACAAAAAAGCTCAGGGATAATGCCCAGGCCCTGAGTTCAAGCCCAAGGACCAGCACATATACACACACATGCACATACACACACACATACCAAGTATAAAAATACAAATGCCAGGGCTGGGAAGGTGGCTCAGTGGTAGAGTGTTTGCCTTGCATGCATGAGGCCCTGGGTTCGATTCCTCATCCTCAGCACTACATAAGCAAAAAGAAAAAAGCCAGAAGTGGCGCTGTGGTTCAAGTGGTAGAGCCCTAGCCTTGAGCTAAAGAGCTAAGGGACAGCGCCCAGGCCCAGAGTTCAGGCCCCACAATGGGACAAAAAAAAAATACAAATGCCCAAGTCATGTTATTATTATTATTGGGTTATTATTGGTGGCTGGGAGAACACTCAAAGTAATTAGGTTGTCTAAGGTATTTAAAGTAAAACATTTAGAAATTTTCTTCATTGCAAAGTATCCTGTACTTAATTAATCTAATAATAATGGGTGTTTAAAATAGAAGCAAGGTGAACAGACAAGTTGCATACTTTTATAAAATATCTGAGGATATACTTAAAGTGAGTTATCAAAGGAATTTCTTACTTAAAAAAATGAATCAGTCATTGCTAACTAGGATTCTTTATAATACCATGTAGTGAAAATGTAGCCATTTCCATGCTTATTTAAGAAAATCAGTAGTCAGCTAAAAAATTTAAAAGGTGACTTTTCATGGACAAGTAACCCTGTAACTCCAAGACAGTCTATCATATTAAACTTAGCTGCATTCCAGTAATTCAGTGGTATCTTTGAAAATCAATTAAATTTAAAATAGCTGGCATAGTAATGAAAGAAACTAGTCTTTCTTCATTTATTTATTAACTTCCTTTCCTAAAGATTCTTGCTTCTTAATAGATTAGGCATATGTAGTTTCAACAATGTAACTTGATATATGATAGTATAAATTATATAAAATACAATCAATACAGAAGGAAGGAATTTGGCTCCATCCCTCAAGTTAGTCTCAGGAAGAGAATCTCATGTATGTTTTTCTGAGGTCTACTTCTATTTCGCTACTAACATTAACAGAGTTCTTTCATTTACAACCTGTATTGTTGAACTTTTGCTGTGACCAAATGAAAGATTTGTGAGGTTTAAAGGGCAATTTCTTGGACACTAACAGAGTCTGCACACCAAGTCAGCTGCAACAAACTGCATCAAATGCTGTCTTTCTGGGTGAGGATAAGGCTACTGGACAGGAGCATGTGGTTGAGTGTGTATGGCTTACAGTCTTGTCAAAAGTCCTTTCCAGGGACTTCCGGGAGGCTCATTGCCTTTCCTCCGGTCTCTTCCTCTGTCTGCTTTCTGCCCATCTCAGTGTCTGTCAAGTCCTCCAGAAGACCCAAGGGGAAGAAATGAAATTATTCACAATGAGTCAGTCAATCACTTGGACTGCTTTTCTGGATCATTTTCGTTGTTACAACTCATTTATCACCAGAACATACGGTTTAAAACATGACTTGAGTCTGACAGTGCCGATGGCTCATGCCTATAATCCCAGCTACTCAGAAGGTTTGAAGCCAGCCTGGGCAGGACAGCTTGTGACACTCTTATCTCCAAAGGAGCTGGAAGTAGAGCTTTGGCTTAAGTGGTAAAGCATTAGCCTTGAGCAAAAGAAGCTCATGGACAATGTCCAGGCTCTGAGTTTAAGCCCAGGACTGAGACAAAAAAACAAAACAAAAAAACCAAAAAACAACAAAAAATACTAAAAAACCCAAAACAAAAAACTTGAAGAGTTAACTTATTCATTTCAATATATAAACTAAATATATCAAATGCAAAAATATTCCTTATTATAAATCTCTAACTGAGGGGCTCACTTTAGTTTATTAGCTCGTTTGGTAATAATTCACATCAAATGTCCTCACTATTCCTAGGAACAACGGAAAACTAGGAGTATAAAGCTTTCTCTGCCTCAATGAAAATTTGGTACCCATTTAGGTCAGTGAAAAGTATTAAAAGTTATTCTCGGGCTGGGAAGGTGGCTCAGTGGTAGAGCGCTTGCCTTGCATGCCTGAGGCCCTGGGTTCTATTTCTCAGCACCACATAAGCAAAAAGAAAAAAGCCAGAAGTGGAGCTGTGGCTCAAGTGGTAGAGCGCTGGCCTTGAGCTGAAGAGCTGAGGGACAGCGCCCAGGCCCAGAGTTCAGGCCCCACGACTGGACCCCCCCCCCAAAAAAAAAGTTATTCTCAACAATCACTGTGGGCCAGGCGCTGGTGGCTCACACCTGTCATCCTAGCTACTCAGGAGGCTGAGGTCTGAGGATAACAGTTCAAAGCCAGTCCTGTCAGGAAAGGGCGTGAGACACTTATCTCCAATTAACTTGAGCTGTGGCTCAAGTGGTAGAGCGCTAGCCTTGAGTTGAAGAGCTGAGGGACAGCGCCCAGGCCCAGAGTTTAAGCTCCATGATTGACAAAAAAACCCCAAATAATAACAATAACAACAACAAAACAAAACAATCACTGTGGACAAAAATGTCAACAGGATAATATAATTTTTTGAAAATACTTTAATATTTGCCATTTTGTTGCCTGTGTTATTAATATACACATTTAGTAATAAATATACTACCATTACATAGAATGCAACATGTTTTTAGCATTTATAACTGATTAAAATTAATGCTGCTATTACGTCAAGAAAGGTACAAATAAATATCATGTCCAAATTCCAAACTAAAGCTTAATAGGTTACCATTACCCAAAACTACAAAATAAACATATAGGGCATTATCTTTTGAAGCATAATTCCTGTAAACATAGCAAAGATCACTTTTCTCAGTCCTGACATTCATTCGTGTGATGGCTTTAAAAGAAAAAAATAACATACAATCCTATCACTTCATTTTTTTGCATAGGGAATTCATTAATTGTATTTTAAAATGCAGCAGTCTTTCCATGAAATGTATTCATCGCATAGCACTTGTTTTTTTTTAAATATGAATTCAGAATTTCTGAGCAATAAAATAGTGCTCTGCATTAGTTTATAAAATATGCTTTCTGGATTTAAAATTTAACTGAAAAATTTCAAAAACAAGTCATAGGTGTGATTCTAAAATATTATGTACATAATATACGACCACAGGAGGAAGTACCCGCTGTAGTACAACACAGTGTACAGATATGAAGCACAGTGTTGAGCAGATTTCCCTTTAGATTTTCTTCATATTGGTGCATAAGTGACTAATGACTCATTTACACAACGCACACACCCATTCTACTTGTGCACAAAGCAGAGGAGGGATGTGAGGACAAATTTAAAGTACTTTATAGAAAAATGGCAAACATACAGTACATATACTTAAAACAGTGCACTTTATAAAATGGATTGCTTTAGCCACACTTGTATAAAGTGCCATATTATTTTAAAACAGAGAGACATGTACCTTAATATTCTGCAAAAACCGTGAAAACAAACTGCCAGGAAAGAGCAGTGCAAAATGAAAACCATAAAGCTGGGCATGCATCTCAGACCCAAATGCACAGCATGACACTTGAAGTTCATATGTCCTTTTAACATTTTACAAACAAAAAAAGATTAACAATAGCAGGTTATCATCATATATAGCCATAAAATAAAACAATAAGTTAAAATTCTCTCTCAAGAAATAAGTATAAGCCACAAATAACATTCATTACACTCTTTTGAAAACAGACTATTTTTTTCTGATAAATATCACCATCCAAAGGGTGAAAAGCGCATAAAAATCCAGCTAATCTACCAGGCACAGAAAAAGGCATCATTGAGTCTTATTGGTGGACATTTGAAAGCTCCAACCTCACCAGTGCCTACCTAACTTCATAGAGCCCTTAGCTGTTTAAGGAACAGTTCTATGGGCACCGGGCTGGGTGGCTAAAAGCCTCATGTGTGCTCTATTCACAGTAACGCTCTCTGTCCCGTGCTTTTGGACAACCAAATGGGGTTTTCCTGAAAGAGTTCACTATGAGTCAGATTCCAGTGAGACCACCAGGACACATCATTTAAAGCACAGAACAGCACCTCAGGCACCTGCTGAGGGGCAGCCACGCCATTTCTACCACTCCTAGGCTGCTCAGTCGGAGAACTGGAAGAGCGTCTCTGGGTTCCCGCTGTCGGCAGGGTTGCTGGGCTGCGTCTTGGTGGGCGTCGTTTTGCCATGAGAGTGGGAGGAAGAGGAGTGGGAGCTCTCACTGGAGCTGCTGCGCGTCTCGGTACTGGTGCTCGTCTTCTTCATTTTCCTTCTCTTAGCCAAAGGGGCCTTATCAACATTCTGAAGGCAAAACCCTTCTCGCTTGTATTTGTTAAAGGCCTATGGGAGAGAACACAGGGAACTCCAGTAAAGATCAAAAAGTATTGACGCTCTTTCCCCCTCTTATATTGAAGCTTTTTGTAGAAGCTTACAGCAGAAGATAACTTTCTTTTGGCAGAAGCAGCTCAAGTTGTTTTGGGAAAAAAAGCTCTGAAAACTTTTCTATCCAAACAGCCACACAGAGGAGAGAGGTGCTCAGGCAAGATTGCTATCCTGGGAAATAGAACCCAGGCCCCCACAGCATTCAGCCACACCCTGACCCAAGTAAAATTGTTGATTGCCCTGAATCAAACCAGATGGGTTTTCCAGGCACCAGAATTCTAATACTGAGTTTTCCTTGTTGCTGGGGATGGAACTCAGGGCCTTAAGCTTGGATGGCAAGGGCCCTACTCCTAAGCCTTACAGCTCCTAGTTTATCTTTTGATGAAGTTAGCATTACATCTCAGTAGAAGCCACCACCTACTGGGAACTTCTGAATATCAATTCTTTAAACCAATACCATTTCTACCACTTTTACCAACATCTATCTTCTCTGACGGTCCTGCGGCTTGAACTCAAGGCCTGGACACTGTCCCTGAGCTTCTCTGTGCTCAAAGCTAGTGCTCTACCCCTTGAGCCACAGCTCCACTTCCAGCTTTTTCTGAGTAACTTTTACTGGAGATAAGCATCTCACAGACTTTCCTATCTGGACTGGCTTTGAACTGTGATCCTCAGATCTCAGCTTCCTGAGTAGCTAGGATTACAGGTGTGAGCCACTGCCACTTGGGTTAGTTACTCTGCTACTTTTTACTGAATCTGTTTCAGATTTAAAGTTGTGACCCCGAATTTTCAAGGAAGACCAGACAGATCCCTGTGGAGCCTTGCTCTGCCTTTCCAATACAATGTCTGGTGTATCTCGACACTTCACCCCAGAGCAGCTTAGTTCCACGCACCTCACCCAGATTTGTCTTGATTTTCTTAGCACCAGATATGGGTAGTACTACAGTGAGCCATCATCGTTGTCAGTGAGAAAACCTGAACCACTAGCTATGGTGCCTGTAGCTTTTTCTCCATTTCTCAATGTCTCCTAGTCTATCACTTTTCCAAGTCTCCTGGTGCTATTCCATCTCACTTCTCAAGATAATCTCTTTGGAGATAATTTTGTGTCTCTGATGTCATCTAATTCTAGTTATCTCAATGCACTGCATATGACTGACACAAAGCTGCACAAGGTAGTTATTACCAGGCAGTTCCAGCCTGTCAAGAATCCAATTTGGATCTGACACAACTAACTTTCTTCATGACCTTCACAGTCTTTAGATCATGCTATACATTTGATAGTTGTTGAATGAACAGATTTTCACCCATTCTTCTTTTTTTTTCTTCTTCTCTTGGTTGTGGGGCTTGAACTCTGGGGCTGGGTGCTGTCCTTGAGCTCTTCAGCACTGTACCACTTGAGCAACAGTGCCACTTCTGGTTTTCTGGTTTTTCAGTCTCACAGACTTTGCGGCCTGGGCTGGCTTTGAACCGTGATCCTCAGATCTCAGCCTCCTGAGTAGCTAGGATGACAGGCATGAGCCAGCAGAGGAAATGGTTTCTTATATATCTTATTTTCTTCTCCTACCCCAAATTAACTGTTCAAGTATCAGGTTACTACTGTCTTTTCTCACAAAGTCATCCTAAATGTGAAGTTGAAGTGTTTGGAAGGTTAGAAGTGACTCTGACCACCCACATGATCTCTGTTTACAGTGTGTTTATTCCATGACACAGTCAGTAAAAGCATGCCTAAAATGAAAAAGACACATGCTCAGTGTCTTAAGGAGCCTATGTCTCTGCGGCTACCAAGAAGAACACAGGATAGGATCCCTTTCCACACTGCCCTCCATGTGCACCGCACCGGGCCTTACATGGAAGGTTGCTTTCACACAAGTGTGTACCGCAGCTCCTGAAGATCCCAGAATGTCTGGGGTCATCAGAGGATTGGAGGACAGCTGACTGCCATCCTGAAGCCACTCATTATATCTCAAGCCAGACATCTTAAGCCTTTTATTTGGATCAACTGTGAGAAGTCCTGTGGAAATGAATGGAAGAGATTTTAATCTTATATGCCATTTTAAACATGGTTTGATTTATACTTCAGGTATAAATTTCAATTATGTTCACATGACATGATTGCGTTGATGAGGCTTCAACCTCCCAAAAGATAATTACTGTTACATAGACATTTGTATCTCCCAGTGGACAGGATGCTAAGATAAGGTCACAGTAGCCTATTTCTAGGAGGCTGTGGGCGAACCGGCTTTCCAATCAGGAGAAAATATCACCCAAAACAAGGACTCCCACTGGTGACTGGGTAAACGTCAACTGCAGAGTCATCAACGAGGTCTACTTCAGAGAGAGCAGAAGCCTTTGCCAGCCATCTTCTTCACCAGGGAGTATGGCAGAGGAGCAGTCAGGAGATAAGGGAGACTCTACCATGACAAGATAGGTGCAGTAGTAACACGGGCAGACAGTGAGGTCCAGGAGAGGGGTCTGCATAGAGAAGGCGTATCCTGGGTTCCAAGGATTAGCTGAGTGCTGGTGGCTTGTGCTTGTAATCCTAGCTACTCAAGAGGCTGAGATCTGAGGATCATGGTTCAAAGCCAGTCTATAAGACTCATCTTCAATGAACCATTAAAAAGCTGGGAGTAGAGCTATGGATCAAATTGTACAGTGCTAGCCTTGAGCAAAAAAAGTTCAAGGACAATGCCCAGGTCCTAAGTCAAGTCCAGGCAGGACTGCAAAACAAGGAAAGAAAGGAAAGAATGAAAGAAAGAACGAAGGAAGGAAGGAAGGCAGGAAGGAAGGAAGGAGGGAGGGAAGGAAGCAAGGAAGGAGGGAAGGAGGGAAGGAAGGAGGGAAGGGAGAAAGGAGGGAAGGGTGAAAGGAGGGAAGGAGGGAGAGAGGGAGGGAGGGAAGGAAGGAAGGAGGGAGGGAGGGAGGGATGGAAGGAGAGAAGGGAAGGAAGGAAGAAAGGAAGGAATAAGAGGTGCTGCCAGGATTACCAAGCGTATGCATCAAGAAGTCATCTGAAATGGAGGTGTCTGAAAACCTGAAAACGTGAAGAACTCAGTTGTTCGATAATGGGCAGAGCTGGGGTGATGGTAAGCACTGGCAGGGGAGCCCAAGCCCTGAATGCCAGGCTAAGGAGTTTGACCTGCAGCTAATGGAGATTCTCCATTTTTATCTAAAAAGGTATGATCATCTTTGTCACTCTGTCGATGCATGATGGGCAAGAGAATCAAAGGGGGTGAAACAAGTTGAAAGGACGTGAGAAGACCAGGGCAGGTCAACGGTGGCAGGATCTAGGTGGGGGAAGGCAGCCTAGCTGTGCAGAGCAAGGAGAGAGCAGGTGGCCACAGCAGCACCAAAGTATTTGCTTTGGTGGTCTGGCTCTTGGGAAGAGCCACACCCAAAAGAAGAGAGATGGGGAGAGAAATGTGTTTGGGGGAAAAGGATAGCAGGGAAATATAGGTTCATTTCTAATGTATTAGATGGAGAAGGCAGTAAGAGCCAAGTGTGAGCTCCTGCTGAGAATAGGAATAAGACTGCTGAGAGAGCTTTCCACTAAGAAGAAGGAGAAGAGTCACCGGTCAGCCTTTGAGAACGCATGTAGGATCCCTGAGTAATGAACACACATACACACATGTAATGGGTGTGATTCTATCTCAGTCAATACATGTCACACACTACATGACATATCCTTGAGTCTTACCTTGGATCAGATCTTTTGCCTCTTGGGATACATTCTTCCAGGCTTCTCCTTCAAAGGAGAAGTCTCCCTTTTTAATTTTCTTCATGATTTCCACTGCGCTAGTGCATGTCAGACTTCTGTCATGAGACTGGAATGGAACCTGCCCCGACAACATTGTATACTACAGTAGGGAAAAAGTGACAGAACAGAATAAATTAACTCCCAAATCATTCCACCCACACATCACTAACTTAATTGGCACAACTTCCAACTATTACAACTAGCTCGGGGCTTACATGATTATGTGATATCAACCACGTATTTCAATGATCTATAAAGTAGATGGCTTTTTATGCCACCAATATTTAGAACTATTTTATAATTATAGTAACCCCCCTAGTCTTATTCATGAGGGTTAATATCATAACAGTTTTAATTGATTATCCACCAATCAACTCTGGTTAAGAATAATTTTACGCCTGCAAATTGCAAATGGTATAGCAAAAACATATTTATGTACATACAGACAAGGACAGATATTTATATACATATGGACATAGGTCCATATGCAACTGTCAGTCTGTAGCATATACATCCACATGCACACACACACATACACATATATATGGAAAGAGAATGTACACAAGAATTATACTGAAAGAAAAAGTGTAGCAAAATTTTAGATGTGAATTATATTTTTCCCTTCTAGTCTCTAGTTTTGAAACTTTCAAAATAGAAATTCAGAAACAGTGAAAAAATTAAAAGTCTCCCGAGTAAAAACTTGGAGAAAGTACACTTTAAATGCAATTAGGTGCTACTTTAAAGGTCAGATATTTAGTATATATTCTACAGGCCATATGTTTGTGCTTCCCCTGAATTCCTATGTTGAATCCTCAAACCAATGTCACTGTATTTCTAGAGGCAATTGGTGTTAAAGAAAGTTATACAGGCAAGGGCTGATATACCATGGTTTTTGCCCTTAAGATGATGGACAAGAGAGAACTCTCTCTGGGTGAATGTGCCGAGGAAAGGTTGGACAAGCACAAAGAGCAGGTGGCTGGGTGTGACCCCAAGGGAGAGGCCTACTACACATCCTCTGTGTTGCACCTTGATCTACCCCACCTCCAGAACTATGGGAAAATAGCTTTGTGGCATATTGTGTTAGTGGCACAAGAAGATTAATATATTCTAGTTAAATGACTACATTTTCAGTCAGGAAATGTATATTTCTGGTATATACTGGGTTAAAGTCAAAGCCACATAAAATTATGTGACACATTTTCCTGAAGTACTTACTGTACTCAATGAAGGTAATATAATTTTATTTTCATATTGAAGTATCTACATTATGTTTATTAGGTGTAAATGCAAAAGGGTCATCTCTTTCTTTCTTTTTTTTTTTTTTGTTGGTCGTGGGGCTTGAACTCTGGGCCTGGGTGCTGTCCCTCAGCTCTTCAGCTCAAGGCGAGCGCTCTACCGCTTGAGCTACAGCGCCACTTCCGGTTTTCTGGTGGTTTATTGGAGATAGGAGTCTCATGGTCTCTCCTGCCCGGGCTGGCTTTGAACCTCGATCCTCAGATCTCAGCCTCCTGAGTAGCTAGGATTACAGGCGTGAGCCACCAGCGCCCGGCTTAGGGCCATCTCTTTCTAAGACAAGAGACTTCTATATATTTTGTGCTTGCTAAGGGGGTGAGTATGTAGCTATCAGGAGATATGAAAAAGTTTGCAAACCGTACTTATTTTTTGGCAGTTTAACATTTAGATAAAAAAGGCAAGAGTTTTACAACACCATCATCACATCCAGAGTTCATAGTTATTCTTTTGAAGCACTAAATATGTAATCAAATTTCAAACTTCCCCCACTATGTTACATAGGTGGTATGTGGTGTATGCACATATATCTATAGGAAACACATTTAGAATTTCAATTTAATAAACAGAATTTAAATTAGAAATTTCTTAAATAAAGATTCAAATAAGACAATATAGACCCTATTTTTTTTTTTTTGGTCAGTTGCAGGGCTTGAATTCAGGGCTTAGACACTGTCCTGAGCGTTTTTGCTCAAGGATAGTGCTCTATCACTTTGAGCCACAGCTCCACTTCTGGTTTTTTTTGGCAGTTAACTGGAAATAAGAGTCTCACACTTCCCTGCCCAGGCTGGCTTTGAACTTCAATCCTCAAGCGTCAGCCTCCTGAGCAGTTACATTTCCTTTTTTTTTTTTTTTTGGTCCAGTCGTGTCCCTCAGCTCTTCAGCTCAAGTCCAGTGCTCTACCACTTGAGCCACAGCACCACTTCCGGCTTTTTTCTTTTTGCTTATGTGGTGCTGAGGAAATGAACCCAGGGCCTCATGCATGCAAGGCAAGCGCTCTACCACTGAGCCACCTTCCCAGCCCTACATTTCCTTTCTTCCCTTCTTTTTTTTTTTTTTTTGACAGGGCCTTGTGCTTGCTGGCAGGCACCTGAGCCACATGCCCAGAACTTTTATTCTTCAGTTATTTTTCAAAAGGGTCTTGAGTTTTTTTGCCCAGATGGGCCTCCAATAATATCTTACCTATACATCCCTCAGAAGTAGGATACAGATGTTTACCACCACGCCCAGATGATTGGTTATCTAGCTTATTATGGTGTCTCCCTAACTTTTTGCTGGAGCTGATCTCCAACCATGATTCTACTAATCTCCAAGTAGCTGGGATTACAGACAGATGCCTACTGCTCATGTTGTTTTAATCTATAGGTTCCCATGCTATTTTTTCTTCCTATTTGTTGATGAAACTGATGGTGTGCCTTCCCAGTGTGGACTTTGAGACTGTACTCTGTGGCACAATTAACTTGCTTCTTACCCCCTACTTTTCTTAAAAAAAATTGACAATCAGATCTAGAGGGCTATGTGGCTCCCTCTTTGTTTAATATACATCCACGTGCTCTGAAATACCGCTCTGCATGTCTGAGGTGCCTTTAAAACTCTAAAGACTGGGACAGTCATAATTGGTCTAGATAAAGTCAAGTCTTTTACAATAGAAAAGTAAGTTAATACTACAATTAAAGGTTTTTTTAGGACATTGCTAACTAATGAAAATGTCATCAGTATGAAACTTTAAAATCTTCAGATATAGAGAAGTTAGGAGCTTATTTTTACTAAAGTATCTTATTCATAAATATGTAAGTTTAGTTTGAAAGTGATAAATGATTATTTAAAACTGCTCAGATGAAAACCATATAAAGCTTAAAAATAAAGAACCATCTTGCAGGGACAAGTGGCTAGCCACTGGGAGAAAACATATCGACACCAAAATAAATCCCAGATGGAGTACAGATTGAAGTATAAAAATATGCCAGAGTAACTGGAAAGGAAAACTTAGGAGAATATTTTTACAGTCTTGGGTTGAGGGTAGGGGTGTAGTGACAGTCTGACATCAAAGCCACATACCCTAAAGGGAAAGACAGACATACCTTACTACATGGCAGTAATATACTAGACTCTACATAAACTCTTCTACAAACAAAATCAAAATCCCATATTACTAAAAATGAAGTTTTCAAACAAAGGATAAGTCAGAAGAATATTTCTAATTGTCGAAGGCAAAGAATTAAAACAGAGCTTAAGCTTTAAATATAATAGAGCTTTAAAGTTCAGTAAGAGAAACCTCATCATAGAAAAATGGTTAGAGCTCATAAAGAGCAATTCATAAAAGAGAAAATACAGGGGCTGGGAAGATGGCTCAGTGGTAGAGTGCTTGCCTCGCATGCATGAGGCCCTGGGTTCGATTCCTTAGCACCACATAAACAGAAAAAGCTAGAAATGGTGCTGTGGCTCAAGTAGTAGAGCGCTAGCCTTGAGCTGAAGAGCTGAGGGACAGCACCCAGGCCCAGAGTTCAAGCCCTACAACAAAAGAGAGAGAGAGAGAGCGAGTGAGAGTAAGAGAGAGCAAGAGAGAGCGAGAGAGAGCGAGCAAGCGAGAGAAAACACAAATGCCCAATTGCATGAAAAGATGCTCACACTAGCTGTTCATCAGAGAAATGCATGTAAATAATACAGACAGTGGGATATAATTTAAGATTAAGTTGAAAGCCTCAAATGAACTGTCATATAGCTAATAAGAACTTGACTTTTGTTCTCCATTTCTAGCCAAGCACAGCGACTCATACTTGTAATCCCAGCTACTTGTGAGGCAGAGAATGGAAAGATGGTGGTTGAGGCTAGCCTGGGTGGGCATAAAAGTTAGTGACATGACCTCTCAAAGAACAGGCCTGGCACAGTGATGGACAGCTGTAATTCCAGCTACAGGGTGTGTGACAGAATGAGACCTTACCTGAGAAACCATTAAAGCAAAATGGGCTAGGTGCTTGAGCTGTGGCTCAAGTGGTAGAGCCCTTGCCTAGCAAATGTGGGGCCCTGAGTTCCCTTCAAAACCCTATAGACCAATTAGCCAATCAACAAACAAACAGGAAGAGACAAAGAAGGAAATTTAAGTGTCTATGCTAAAATAAAGATGTGTAGACCCTTTCACTAGAATTTTATCCTAACTGAAGAAAATGAGCCAAATGCAAAGAAATACAGACACATTTCCTTTAAGTTTACGATTAGGGGAAAAAAGTACAAAATGCGAATTGTTCCCTAGTAAAGCAATGGCCAGCCAAGCACTGGTGGCAGGCTCATGCTGGCAGGTCTGTGGTTCAGGGCCAGTCCAGGCCTACCCGTAAGACCTCTTCTCAACCAACAGCGGGGCAAGGGGGCATGGGCCTAACATTCTAGCTACAGAGGATACTATGATTTGGAAACTGTATTTCCAGGCCAGTCTGGGAAGAGTCTATGAGACTCCAGCTCAATAAAAGAGGCTTGGTATGCAAGCATGTGCCTGCTCTTTCTAGTAACAGGAAGTACAAAATAGGCCAATGATAGTTGAGGTAGGAACCCAAATAAAAAGCAAGATCCTACTTAAAAAATAACCAGTGCAAAAAAGGGGTGTAGCAGTGTAGCTTAGCACTGGAGTGCCTGCCTAGCAAGTGTGAGAACCTGAGTTCAAAACTCTAGTACCACAACAAAGTTAACTGTATTTTTGAGACCCAGTCTACGTGCATAATAATATAATCCTGTATGCTAAAGATCTAACATATACACACACAGAGCAAAAAAGATGCTGAAAGGTATGAGGCACAGGCACCCACCCTGGGGGGCTGGCAGCCACCTCTTTGCATGAGTGATGGCCACTTCACTCCCTTTATCCTCAGCTCAATATTACAGATTATGTTCAAGACAAGTTAAGCTATTTTGGGGTAAAAACTCGGAGGTTTTTCTAGCTTAGTATTCAATAGCCAGGGATGTGTGTGTGTGTGTGTGTGTAAAGTATACTATGTATGTGTGTGTGTGTGTAAAGTATACTATGATTACCATAAATTAACATACATAGTTCTATAGTTTTATCTATTAATTTGTTAATTTTTCCTACATGACTCTTTAGTTACATGTTTAAACTAGAGTTCCACATAACTACTTTTAAGATTCTGTATTCACAAGTCACTGCTATTTTCACATTCTAGCTAAGAGAATTTTATATATATTTTTTTACAAAACCAATGTATAACTTACATGAATGATAACTTATCAGAAACATAACAAAATCCTATGTTTTCTCTAATGTAGCTTTTAAGATGTGAATATGTTCTTCTGTAAAGCCTCTAGTTGGTTTCAGAGAAAAGAACTGATTTGCTAATTTTCATGAATGTGAGCACAAGAACAAAGAGAGGGTTAAGAAGAAAGAACACGAGAGAAGTGGCCAGGCATTTTTGTGGCTCTGCCAAGATGAACTCACCAAAATGACACCCAAGCTCCACAGGTCACAGGACTCATCATAGCCGTTATGATTCAGGAGCTCTGGGGCCGCGTAATGAAGGGTGAAGCACGGAGTCTTAAGGGGTTGATTGTCAGGTGGCTTGAGACGTGCAAACCCGAAATCAATTACTTTAATTTCCAAATTATCATTTTCATCTGTGAACAGTAAATTCTGCAAGATGCCAATACTTGGGTTAGTTTGTCATTAAAATGTCAGGGGATCTGCTGATCCAGCTTATAGAAAATTGTTTTTGTATATATTGACATATGATTCACAGTCTCATGTAGACAGTCTAGGGCTGGATGTCTATGCACCGTTGGTCTCTTCTTTGTATTTTTTAAAGTATTATTTCTCCTTCAATCTTTTTTGACTGTATCATGCTTTTTTTTTTTTTTTTGGTCAGTTGAGGGGCTTGAACTAAGGACCTGGACGCTGTTCCTAAGCCTCTTTGTGCTGAAGGCTAGCGTTTTGTGCTACCACTTGAGCCACAGCACCACTTCCATTTGTTGCTGGTTTTGAGTGGTTAATTGGAGATAAGAGTCTCACAGCGACTTTTCTGTCTGGGCTGACTCTGAACCATGATCCTCAGATCTCAGCCTCCTGAGTAGCTAGGCTTACAGGTGTGAGCCACTGGCACCCGGCTCATTCCTCTTCTGATGTCAGACTTTGTCTCAACTTTCCCCTCTGCATGAGTCTGTCTTCCACTCCTCTATCAAGCTATCTTTCAGCCTGGCCCCTATATACTCAGTCTTCATTTAGAGATGCCGCCACCCCTAACCATCCCACCAAACACAAGTGAGAACTCCCAGGACTTTCTCCGAGGACAGGTTCCTTTCTGGCTCCATTCTGGCACTAAGTCACCTCTGTAGTTTTTAGTGGACTGTTCTGGTCACCATTAGACCACAACTCTGTAAGAAAAGGACTGTGCATCCTCCTCATTTCTGATGCTATCTGCAGGACCTGTCATGGGTGTGCAGATACAGATTGTTTTATTGTGCTTCATTTTATCACAGCTTGTGGATCATTGTTTGCTTAGTGAAGGTTTGTGGCAACCCTGTGAAATCTATCCACACCATTCTTCCAATAGCATGTGCTCCCTATTACATTTTTATGTAATTTTCGCAATATTTCAAGGGTTTTTTTTTTATCATTACTGTATCTGCTAGAGTGATCCATGGTCTTTGATGTTATTGTTTGGGGTTTCATGAATCCCATTCAGTGAGATGGTGAATTTCATGAGTAAAACATGTGTTCAGACGGCATGAATGAACAGATGCCCCCAGCTCGCTCCTTCCTCTTCTCAGGACAACTTAATCCCTCAGACACAACACTGAAATTGGACCAATTACTAACCCTAGAGCGTCCTCTAGGTATTTAATACATGGAAGAAACACAGGACTTCCACTTTAAGTAAAAGACTAAAAATGATTAAGTTTAGCAAAGCAGGTAGTTCAAAAGCTGAGGTAAGCTCCAAGCTAGATCTCTTGCATCAGTTAGTTAAGTAGTGAATGCAAAGGAAGAGTTCTTCAAGGAAATGAGAAATACTATGGTAGTAGACACACAGATGACTAGAAAACAAAACGCCCTTCCTGTGGGTACAGAGAAAGTTAGTGGTCTTGAGAGAAGATGAAATCAGCCACAACTCCCTTATCCCAATGTAACCAAGGGCAAGGCCCTAGCTTGCTTTATTTCTCTGAAGGCTGGGACAGGAAAAACAGCCACAGAAGGTAAGTGTGAAGCCAGCAGAGGTTGGCTCATGAAGTTTAAGAAGCTAATGCTGTAGCATGAAGCTGGAGGTGGAATTGCAGGTCTCGATGGAGCTGCTGTAGCAAGCTACCTAGAACTAGCACAGATCACCGCGAGGAACGCATCTCTGGTGAGGAGACAGCTGTCTGTGGGAAGCACGTTGCCTCTTGATATGGGCGATATAGCTGGTGACTTTAAGGGGAGCCAAGGTTCATTTAATACTTGAAAGTCCTGGGATCTTTAAGAATTACACAAATACTACTCTGCTGGAGTTCTACAAATGGGGAAACAAAGCCTAGAAGAAAACACATTTGTTTGCAACATGGTTTGCTGAATCTTCTTCTTTCTTCTTCTTCTTCATGGTTTGCTGAATCTTCTTCTTCCTTCTTTCCTCCTCGTCCTCCTCCTCCTCCTCCTTGTCCTCCTCCTCTTTTTGCCAGTTCAGGGCCTGGGCACTGTCCCTGAGTGTCTTTTGCTCAGGGCTAGCACTCTACCACTTGAGCCACAGCACCACTTCTGGCTTTTTCTGTTTATGTGGTACTGAGGAATCGAACCCAGGGCTTCATGTATGCTAGGCAAGCACTCTACCACTAAGCCACATTCCCAGCCCCTGCTGAACATTTTAAGTTAATTGTTGAGACCACCTGCTCAGGAAAAAAGATTCCTTCTAAAACATTGCTACTCATAAAAACTGGACCTGGTGATGTTTAATGACAAGGATGTGCAATGAATGGAGGTGTCCTATGAGATGAACCTTATTCCCAAGCCTGTGTATACAACCTCCATCGTGCAGCCCAAGGGGCAATAAAGGACTCTGATTTCCCAGTCTTATTATATAAGATATATCGCTCATTAGGCCTATCAGAAATTGTGATTCCTTTGATGGATCTGGGGAACCACAGACTTTCAAGGAAGGATTTACTATTTAGAATAGTAAATGGCTTCTAGGAAGCCATGGAGATTTCATAAAGATGACACCATGATTCCTTAATGATGATGCCGAATGATTAAAATTTTCAGGGTAGGAAGTAACAGAGATAAGGTAAAAACAACAGAACTAGAAGTGGAAGTAGAATCTGAAGATATGACTGAATTGCTACATGGTAAAACTTTAAATGCATGTGGAGTTACCTCTAATGGATGACCAAGAGTGTGTTTCTTTTTTCTTTTTGCCAGTTCTGGGGTTTGAACTTATTATCTTGAGCTTGCTCAGCTGG
>NW_012267218.1:10507765-10526895 GCF_000151885.1 Dipodomys ordii | reverse complement strand
TAGGCTATTAAAGAAAACACAAGTTGAGCTATGTATTATATTTCAGAAATATTTTCACAAAACAGTAAAAAAAAATCTTTTTCACTTTTTTTTGTTGTTATTGGTCATGGGGCTTGAACTCCCGGCCTGGGTGCTGTCCCTGAGCTCTTTTGCTCAAGGCTAGTGTTCTACCACTTTGAGCCACAGCAGCACTACCAGTTTTTGAGTATTTAATCAGAGATAAGAGTGTCATGGGGACCTTTCTGTCCAGATGGCTTCGAACTGTGATCCTCAGATCTCAAGCCTTTAAAAAAATTTTTTTGATGTTGAGAGATGTGTCTCACATATTCAAAAAACATTTGTTTTCTTGAATCACCCATCTAACAAGGACTCTAGATCACTTAGCTTTCCTCTGTTACTTTTGTACATTTCACATGCTTAATAAATACTAATTATACCAATATATACATTTTAGTCAGTACAGGTATACCAAAATAGTACCTCAAATGAATCTGATTATACTATTTTTACCAAAATCTGTTACGTACTCATAGTGGTTACCTTATTCCCAGATCTCAAACATCATCTGCTTTGTCAATACCATGTAGGCTGAAATAAAGACATCATAGGAAACTTTATCGATACAAGGAAGAAAAACTTTTAAGGCTTTTCATGTAAAAGGTAAAAATGAATCAAATGGGAGGAAAGAAAAGCAAAAAATTCCCCAAAACTGGAAAGTCTTAAGTTTTCAGTTCCACAGGGGTCACTTCTCAATGCTTGGGAGATGTCTTTCAGCAGCATGCCTGAGCTCCTCTAGTTCAGGGAACATGCTATGGTACCCAGTGGGGTAAGAAATGTGTCTTGCCCCTGTTCTCATGGGTCTGATAAGTCTTTGGAAATGGCTTAAGTTTATTCCACATTAAGGCTGAAGAAACAGGCTCTTGATCTTACTTCTTGAAGGGATGATAACATTCACATTAATTTGTGACGAATCCACATTCCTCCTGTCCCTGCTCACTTCCTTACCTCCAGTTCTCAGGCATAAAATGGAGAGATAACTCCTTGGAGGTGTGTGTTCAGGCAAAGAACCAGTAGGCAGGAAGGAGCCAGGCATTCCCCTCTGTCCTCATTTTAAGGTCTTCCTGAAACTCATTCCATATATGTAACTTTTCTTTATCTTTGAAGGAGATTGGATTAGTTCGAAAAATACAAAGTAGTCTACTAAGAATGTCAGCCAGCTTCTAAACTTATCTGATTCTCACCTAAAATTTAGGATTTTGCCAATGCAGAAAATGAATGCCACAAAATATATAATCAGATCTTAAAATGCTACACGGAAAAGAGAGTCAATTTTTGGTTTGGAAATAATATACTCTGCCATTTAAAAGTCAAAGGAAAAACTATATGATTGTAAAAATGTTCTAAGGTACATTGTCATCTCTCCAAAATTTAAGGTTAAGTTTTAGTGGAGTGCTTTCAAATAATCTAACAATTCTGCTTTAACTCAAATAAAAGAAAAATCTTAGAACCAATGAGAAGACTTAAGCTACCTAAGGATCTTTGTATCAGGAAAGTAGAAAGGCAAATTTAAATTCTACTGCAGAGGACAGCCGCCTCATTTGAGACTCATGACAGATGGATGGCCAGTTATCAAAGAATGTAACATGTGAAAATGAATGCTACACAGCCATGCAACAGATCTTTTCCATTAAAAAAACTACATGGCTGTTTCTTGTCTATCAAGAAAACATTTAAGTGGTGTGCTTTTACATTTAAAAATAGAAAACTAATCTCCAATGCACAGAGCACCATATTTTCAGGGGGCGTTTCGTAGGAGAGTGAGAATTATGATGAAGGAAGCAGGGAGCGATCGTATTTCCAAGTTCAAGAAACACAATCCACTTCTGATTGATTAGTAATGCAAACTAACAGTAACAGAATGTACAAGGCAGAAATTCAAACACTTTAACGAAATAAATCAATTAGAGCCAGCCCTCTATATCCATGAGTTCCAGCACCATGGCTATAATGAACCATGGATTAAACACTTAAAAACAAAAGCTGGGCAATGGTGGCTCACGCCTATACTCCCCTAATTACTCAAGAGACTGAGATCTGAGGATCATGGTTTGAAGCCAATCCAGGCAGTAAAGTCCAAGATGCTTATCTCCAACAAACTACTCAGAAAACACCAGGAGTGGCGCTTTGGCCCAAACGGTAGAGTACTAGCCTTGAGGACAAAGGCTCAGGGACAGTGCCCAGGCCCCCTGAGTTCAAACCCCAGGACCAGCAAAAACAAAACAAAACAAAACAAAAAAACCTTAAAAACAAGGCAAAACAACAAAAATCCTGCAGCTATGCTGAATGTTTATAAATTTATTTTTCCTTGTCATTATTCCTTAAAAAATACAGCATAGCAACTATTTACATAGCATTTACATTGCATTAGGCTTTATAAGTAATCTATGGAGGATTGAAAGTACGTTGGAGGATATGTGTAGTTTTTTTGTGCAAATAATTTACCATTTTTATAAGGAACTTGAGCATCTCGGGGTCTGGTACCAGGGAGATAGGAGGGGAGGGGTCTTAGGACCAGTCCTCCACACATACTGTCAGATGAGCATTTATGTGAATGCAGATTCCCATTTTTCCAAACACCCTTTTTCTCTAAAAATTCAGATATTTAAAGGCAAAAATAGTGCTTCCAGAGAAATACTTTTTTGTGCTTGAAAATGCATTATATTCGCATGGGAACTAAAAATAAAAGTTCTATTTTGGAGAGGGAATATGCATTATTTAGCATATGAAAATGATTCACTGTCATTGTCTTATAAACTGTTTTTTTGTTTCATTTTTCATTATTATTTTGTTGGTTTCTAAAGTGCTAGGAATTTTCTTATTCTTATGCTAACAAGGAATCACTGTGTTAGAACCTTCCTTATTAACTATTTTTTCTTATTAACTTTTTGAAAGAAGAGATATATAAAAGGCTGCTGCTTTGTGTTGTCATAGGTTCCATACACATGACAATATATGAGCATGGAAAAAGCAGGTAGAGAGATGGCCTAATTGAATAACCAAGACAATGGCTTCATGCGTAAGTATGCAGACTATAATTATACACTCTTCTATTCAGAAGCTAATCAATTTGATTACAAATGTGAAAAATATATCCCTAAACAAAAAGCCTCTCCCAAATGGAACACATATAGAAGGGGATATTATTTCCTGCTACAAAATTTTCCATTACTATTTTTAGCACACAACTGCTGTGTAAAGTATTTTTTCCTTAAAAGACTCTCACGCTTACAAATATAACCTTAAGATGATCAGCTGGCAAAAAAGGACAAGGTTTATTTTAGACTGACACAGAAAAAAGAAGAAGAAATTCTAAGAAACATATATTCCAGTATCCGCTTAGCCTTGAGGAGAGTGGTTCAAACAATCCTCCCTAAAACCTCACAACTATTTGGAGATACAGATTACTTTATACCCAATAATTATTAGAGGAGATTGCTTTATACCTCACAATTATTGGGGGATATACTGTACTATACCTCGGGTTTCAGATCTCTGTGTACCACTCCAACGTCGTGCATATGGCTTACAGCGGAAACGAGCTTCCGCATGATATAGCTGGCTTCAGTCTCGCTGAAATGTTTCTTTTTCTTGATGCGCTCAAACAGTTCTCCTCCATTTAGAAGTTCCATCACTAGAAATGTATGAAGCTAGAAAAAGAATAATATGGGGTTTTATTGAAAGGGGGGGGGCTTCCCTTTTTGTTCAGGATTTTTTTGCTTTTTTTTTCCCCCAGTTGATTTTAATTAGGTTTTTTTTTTTATAGCCAGTAGCAATCCTTGCAAAGGATTGCTTGAAAAGGAGACATCTATTACTATATAAAGTACTCACTGATTCTTATCAATCACCAGTATATTTAAATAATCTCTTGTTAAAACAAATATCAATTATTGTATTTTAGCGGAAAGAGTTGAAGGAAAAATAATGTGGCCTTCTACAAATTCTATTTTGGAAATTGTTAGGAAAATTGATTCTTCAGAAATGGAACATTTCAAGCACTGCAGTGAAATCTTTATTTATGGTTCCCTTGACTTCTTTTCTTTTCACTTGAATTTCATTCCCACCTTCCTTTTTAAAGTATGATCTCATGCTGACAATGATCTGAAGTTTCTATTGTAAATAATTCACGTTACTAATTAGGTTTGGGCAATTATCCACATCAGGTCTGGTAAACCCGCTTAGTGGCAAATTTACCTGTTGAAAAGTAGTACTGTTAATTGCAGGATTCCTGTTAGCACTCCTTTGCAAATATCTCTAACTCACCATGTATGTTCTTTAATAATTGTTTTTGATCCCAATTAAATACTTGGTAACTGATATGTTTACTATGCTTGTATATATCTCCATAAAGAAAACAACATAAGAGCTACTGAAAAACACTTACATTAGCTCTTAAATAAACACGAATAGTTTAGAAAAAATGTTAGTGTTCACATTCAGGTACTGTATTAGTGCCAACATCACTCAACAAATGTTTCTGGAATTAGCAAAACTCAGAAAACTGTTGCCTAAAAAACAATTATAAGTACACTATGCTGACATATCAGAGGGATTGTAAAGGGAAAACAACTTTTTTTTGTCTGTGTACTTATCTTGAGGCTTGAACTTAGGGCTAAGGTGCTATCCCTATGCTTTTTTTGCTCAAGGCTAGCACTCTACCACTTAAGCCACAGTTCCACTTCCAACTTTTTTAGTAGTTAATAGGAGATAAAGACTTTCATGAACTTTCCTGTGTGGGATAGCTTTGAACCACAAATTTCAGATCACAGCCTTTTGGGTAGCTAGGATTTACAGGCATGAACCACTGGCATCTAGTACAAACAACAAGTTTAATATGAAAACTGATCCCAAGCCTGTAATCATAGTTATGTGTGAGGTAGATTGAGTGATTGTAGTCTGAGGTCAGCTTAGGTATAAAAAGGTTTGTGAGGGGCTGGGAAGGTGGCTCAGTGGTAGAGTGCTTGCCTTGCATGCATGAGGCCCTGGATTTGATTCCTCAGTACCACATAAACAGAAAAAGCCAGAAGTGGCGCTGTGGCTCAAGTGGTAGAGCACTAGACTTGAGCTGAAGAGTTGAGGGACAGTGTCCAGGCTCCATGACTGACCAAAGGAAAAAAAAAAAGTTTTGTGAGACTCCATCTCAACCAATGGCTGGGTATAGTGTGCATGCTTGTTGTCTCAGTGGCTGGGGCAGTGGTGCATCTCTGTCATCCAGTGACACCAAGAAGCACAGCAGGAGGAAGGCAGCCCAATCTAGCCCAAGAACCTACCTTGAAAATGACCAGGGTAAAAGGGGACTTGGAGGTGAGATTTCCTAAGCACAAGGCACTGAGTTCAATCCCTAGTACTCCCCGCCCCATGCCCCAAAAATGTATTGTTTTGTTTCTGTTCTTGTTCTCTCTCTCCCCGACTTTCTCTGTTTCCTTTGTGAGATAGAATCCCATTATGGAGACTAGACTAGCTTCAAACACGTGATCTTCCTGCTTCAGGCTTCCAAGTGCTGGGATTCCAGGGGTGTGTCATCACCCCAGGCTGTGTTTCCTGTGATCTTGGGGATGCTACTTTACCTCTAAAATTGTAGCCAACAATGAGAAAAATCTATACACAGTTCCTCAAATAAAAGTCCTCCAAAGTCGTCAATGACCTAAACTTCAGAGCCTATTTTTTTAACCTTAGGTGGAAAAAGGGACTTTCAGTAGTTTTTTCCCCCTAAGACAGGGTAAGTTCAGGCTGGCTTCAAACCTTGAAACTCAAGATATTTCCTGCCTCAGTCTCCAGAGCACTGGAATTATGGGTTAGTGCCATCATTCTCAGCAAGTTAAAGATCTTGAGATGGGAAGATTATCTTGATTATCCATCAGCATCCACGATATCAGATGGGACAAAAGAAGAGATTATTGAATAGAAAGTCCCAAAGGAAAATAAACAAACTACCCCTAATAGTCTCCAGAAGGAACCTTGTCTGTCCCCTCTTTGACTATAAGCCAGTGAGACTGATTTTGGCCTTTGGATCTCCATTTATTAAGAAAATAAATATGCATTATCTTAAGTTTGAGGTGCTTTGTTATAACAGGAATGCATGTATATATGCACAGCAGTAGGAACTCTGAGCAAAACACAGGTCATTCTACATAAAAAGAGCTGTACTATTGCACAGCTTAAGGCTGAGGAGCCAACCTGGATCAATGTTACACATTGTGAAACAAACGCTGTATAACCATCACAGGAATAACTGAAAGTATATTTTACCACCCTGATTAGAATGAGAACTGTATTTATAGCAGTATGAACATAATATACTAGTATTATATTGTAGGACAAGTTACATTTTGGTAATTCTTTTTCAGTCTGTGCTAGTCTTGGGGCTTGACTTCAGGAATCTGGGCACTGTCCTTGAGCTTTTATGCTCAAGGATAGTGCTCTACCACTTGAGCCACATCTTGGCTTCTGTGTTTTTTAGTTAACTGAAGATGACTCATGCCTATAATCCTAGCTACTCAGGAGGCTGAGATCTGAGGATTGAGGTTCAAAGCCAGCAGGGACAGGAAAGTCCATGAGACTTTTATCTCCAATAAACCACCAGAAAACTGGAAGTGGCACTGTGGCTAAAGTGGTAGAGTGCTTGCCTTGAGCTAAAGAGCTGAGGGACAGCACCCAGGCCCAGAGGTCAAGCTCCCGAGGGACACACATGGAGAGACACTCACACACAGCACACACCACCACACACACACACACACACACACACACACACACAGTCTCATGGAGTTTTTCTGCCTGAGCTGACTTTGAACCACAATTCTTAGATCTCAACCTCCTGAGTAGCCAGTGTTACAGGCATGAATCACATGCATCTGGCTATTTTGGTATCTCTCAAATGTAAAAATAGCAAATAATTAACTTATGACATAAATTTAAAAAACAGTACTATAGTTCTGAGATCTGACATTAGTCAGAGTTCAAACACGGGCTAGGAATAGCTAGGGTTAGGAGAACAAGTACAAAAGCATAAGGCCAGATTTCAAAGGTCATTCTCTGATTCTCTGATTGATGCATGAATTTCCTTTAGGAACAAAGTATGTCTAGACTATTCTCTAGCACCTCTAGAGGACAGTTTCCCTCTCTCTATAAAAAATGAATAAATTGATCAGATGAGAGGTAGGGGGCAACCAAGAGAGCATTCCCCCTGAACCCTTGCTTCAAAGACTATGAGAACCAAAGAACAAGTAAAGGACAATGACGGTTTTGGGTGCTTACTGCATGATGTAAAGAGCAGGTTGTGTTTCTGCCTCCTCTAAGACAGAAGAACAAAGTAATTAAAAGATTGTTGGGCTCTGAAGTTTAATGGTTGCACTCAAATCCCAGCCATAACTACTCACACTGTTACTGAACTTCTGTGATTTTTTGTTTTCTCCCCTCAGAGTTATGGTAAGGTCTAAGATGATCTGTACAGTGTCTGGCCCAGTCCCTGGAGCACACAAAGCATGTGATTATAAATGGAAACAGTTATTAAATAGTTACAGTGCTACTCCTGTTGCTGCATGACTTCACCCTGATGGATTTACCATTCTTAGCCATGGTACTTTGGGAGATGTCACTGTGGTAGAGCTGAGTCCCCATTATCCTGCCCATGGCTGTCACAGCTGCACAATGAGGAATGCCCACATCTAGGGATCAGGTTCTGCCTATGAGATTTTTCACCAACTTGCTATTTGATCTTGGTAGAAATCTCATGACCCTTAGGCAAACCATACTTAGGACTGATTTTAGTTTCTGTGCTTCCACTTGGCTCTGAGCAGGAATGATTCCATTCCTGCTCATGCTGTAATGGTGCAATTTCAGACATGGAAGATGACAGGTGGGGCAAGATACAATGGCACTCCTCTCATACCCCAAGTGACATGCTTCTGTTAGCTTCCTGCTGGAAAGCAGAATGGGGAATGGAGGTGGAGCAGGACTTAGCCTGGAGCCCACATAGATTTTGCCACTTGGAACAGGAGATGAAGGGGATGAACCTTGCCCTTTTGCTTCTTGTCTGTCCTTAAAACTCTATGTTCTACTTTAGAAGTGCAAGGAACATTACCATGTACTGAGAGATATGAGTGATTAAGCCACAGTTGGAAGCAGCTGTACTGGCACCAGTACATTGCAGCCTGTGACAGCGACACTGAGTTCATATCTCTGTTCTTTCATGCTACAGGTTGTAAGGGCTGAGTGAAGAAGGCAGAAGTGATTGATTGATTTGAGTAAGAATGCGTGTGGTGTGTGTGTGTGTGTGTGTGTGTGTGTGTGTGTGTGTATGTGTGTGTATGTGTTTCTCTATCCTTCCTGGTGGCTGGATAATGTTCCACATCCTTGACTAACTCAGTAGCACCAACAAAACTGATGCGGAATAGAACTCCATATGTGAATTATCCCACATATGAACTCATTAAACAACAAACACACATATGGAATACCTGATCATGAAAAATCTCATGCAGCTTCACAATATTGGGGTGGCCTTCACACAGTTTCAGAGCCGTTATTTCTTTCTGGGTATTGGCTTCCATCCTGTAAGATGAAATAACTAGAATCTACTTGTCTCTTCCAGCAAGCTTTTATGTTGTGATTGCCCCAAACCTAACTTTGTTTTTATTTATAGTGAAATCTACTTGTACAATGAGGTTTCCCTAAAAGTAATGAATCTTACCACCCACAAGAAAGGTAAGCAGTTTTTTTTTTCTGGAGAAAATTACTCTGAGTCAGCTATGAGCTAGTTATACACAGAAATGGATGCTCAACTTGCCTCATAATTTGGTAATGGAACATGTAATCATGCAGGTAATAAGCAGTTATCAAAACAACTCGCTGGCTCTCAAAGCTACCAAGAGCTTACTAAATAATTTCAGAGAAAAGTATTTCAAATATTCAACTAGCAGAAATAGCAATCAATAGCTGCCGAAATCCCTAACAAGTCTGATTAAATATGTTATCACCACAAGAAAGTCTTCCCATAAGGACCTCAAAAGCACATCAGATTATGATTGTCTGAAATAGATGACTTCATCAGAAAATACTGATTGGACCTAGGAGTATCACAGATGAAATAATAAGCCAAGTGGTTAAGCCCAAGGGTAGAAAATCTTACATACCGTTAGTTACCCTTTCCAACAAAAATGTCTTAATTTACAGAATTCATTGAGTAGGATAAAGACTGTTATAAGTGCCCATACCTTTTACTGATTATCTTGACTGCAAATGCCTGGTTACTTTTTTTGTGTATGCACTTTCGACAGATGGAAAAGCTTCCTTCACCAAGTGGTTTGTCCTTTAGATCTAGGTCATAGTGCTGATAGAATGGAGAGTCCTGATGAGAAAGTAACAACACTTAAGAAAAGGTGATACACAAAGACTGTGTAAAACTGTGGAGTATGAAAGTATCAGATAATCCTCTATCATTATTAAGAGGAATTGTTCAAATTGATACTACTTCTCTAAGGCGAATTTCCATTTACTTATCCATTTTCTAAAATGACACATTAGTTGAGTACTTCCAATCCACTGGCCTTAGCACACTGATTATTGCTCACATTTAAGTGCTTATGGGGGCCACATGTGCACCACTGGGAACCACATGCACGAACCTTTGTCATGGCACTCCTGGCAACGGTTGTCACTCCAGGACGTTCCACTCCCATGTGAAACTGGAGGGGGTCTATGACAGCTGCATTACGCTTGAAGAGGATAGAAGGAGCAACAAAGGAGTAACCCTAAAAAAAGGGAAGGAATGGCAAAAGAAAATTTGCTTTGCAGTTTGGCATGGACTAGTTCGTGATCAGAAAGACATTCGAATATTTGTTGAGATGAATGCAATCTTACTTCACTTGCAATTCCAAATGAGGGTTATCTCAATTGTCTAGAAAAAATGCTTTTAGAAGGAGATATAATGCCACCTTCTGGTAAAATGAAACCAGTTCAATAATCAAGGTAGAAAAAGCTTCCTCCTGCAGGTGACCACACATACCAAACCTACAGTGTGGTCAAGAAATAAACTTCTGTTTGTTAAATAACCAAGACGAAAGAAAGAAAGAAAGAAAGAAAGAAAGAAAGAAAGAAAGAAAGAAAGAAAGAAAGAAAGAAAGAAAGAAAGAAAGAAAGAAAGGAAAGAAAGAAAGAAAGAAAGAAAGGAAAGAAAGAGAGAAAGAAAGAAGGAAGGAAGGAAAGAAAGAAAGAAGGAAGGAAGGAAAGAAAGAAAGTGAGAGAGAGAAAGAGAAAGAAGAAAGAGAAAGAGAAAGAAAGAAAGGGAGAGAGAGAAAGAGAGAAAGAAGATGAGAGAGAGAAGGAGGGAGGGATGGAGAGGGAAGGAAGGAAGGAGAAAAGAGGAAGGAGAGAGGGGATGAGGGGATGGTAGAGGAGGGAACGGGAGGGAAGGAGAAGAGGGGAGGGAACAACTTCCTATTCAAATCCCAAAATCTCACATAGTTGATAAAAGTTTGCTTATAAATACAACTAACTTCTTAAAAAATACAATCAAGGTACTAAAAAAAGTGACTGAACTCAAGAAAATGGAAGTTCTCTCTGAAGCACGCCTGGCCAGAGAACGCAGGCACGCTCCCTGTGGATTACCTGAAACAGCCTCTCAGAGCTCTGGGGCAGGGCAGCCGGAGAATAGGTAGGGTCCATTTCTGTAAACTCTTCAGCAAAGTTGCTCACATCTAATTCATCTCGGATGACTGGCTTAAATGGTGCAGGCACTTTTTTAGCAGCTAAGTCATCCCAGTTTATTTTCTAAAGCAGAGAACGAAGATTGGGATAAAGCAACAAGCCAAAATATAGTTCTATGAATAGCAAGTATAGATTAGACTTTGGTTGATCAATAAGGACAGAGACTAAAAATAAGGGCATATGTTTCAAACTGATAATTAAAAATATGTAGGAGTCTATTTTCAGACCCCGCTCCAGCTGATGCAGATCTGAAAGTGAGCTCCAGCTGTTCCTCTCCAGGATTCCCACAGTGTCCTCTGGGGGGCACCAACACACCTGGTCATTTTTAGAGATAACAGGAAAAGTACTTTTGTCCACAATCTTCTGAGAAAGAGCTAAATAGCTACTCAGGAGACTGAGATCTGAGGACTACGGCTCAACGCCAGCCCAGGCAGGAAAGTTAGTGAGGCTCTTATCTCCAATTAGCCACTCAAAAACAAGAAGTGGAGCTGTGGCTCAAAGTGGTAAAGCACTAGCCTTGTTCAAAGGCACTCAGAACAACACACAGGGCCTAGGTTCAATCCCTGTAATTGACAAAAAATACAATAAAATAAAAAAATTCAAACCAAACCACAATAAAGGGCTTTAAAATGTTTTATGAATATGAACATTAATTTCAAGGAAACATTCTTGTCTTTTTATTTTTTCCTTCTCTGACAAATGTTTTACTGGCTACTTTCCATATAGTAAAAAAAATATATTCAATACAGTAGACAATATTTTGTACACTAGATGCCAATGTAACAGGAATCCTTTCTCACTGATGTAAAAAATTTTCCTTAAATCTAGAAACTCAGTACTAGTGGTGGGCAGATTTTTTAGAGGCCATTTCATTCAATTCTTCTGCTACACTTGCTTTTCCTCTAGATCACCTGCACAGAATGAAAAATAAGCTCACTTGCCAGTTACAGGTGGTCATGCCTGTAATCCTAGCTACTCAATAGGCTGATACCTAAGGGATCTTTGTTCACAGCCAGCCCAGGCAGACAAATCTGAGCAGCAAAAATCCTAGCCAGCAAAATGCTAGAAGTAACTGGGTACCCACTTGGCTCATGGCTGTAATCCTAGCTACTCAGAAAGCTGAGATCTGAGGATCAAGGTTCAAAGCCAGCCTGCACAGGAAAGTCTGTAAGACTCTTACAACAACTAAACATCAAAAAGCTGGATGTAGAACTGTGGTTCAAGTGGTAGAGTGCTAGCCTTGAGCATATAAGCTCAGGGAGAGTACTCAGGCCTGGTGTTCAAGTTCCAGGACTGGTGCACATGCACGTGTGTGCGCATGTGCACGCACACACACAAAGCTGGAAGTGTTGTTGCTCAAGTTGCATAGTGCCAGCCTTGAGCAAACAAGCTAAAGGACAGTGCCTTGGCCCTGAGTTCAAGGCCCAGACCCAGCATTAAAAAAAAAAACACCTCACTGTGAATCAAGCATTAGTTATGTCTAAAGTTTAATTAACATGGTGATGTAGTTGCTCTTTTCTCTTCTAACTGTAGTCAAGCATTTGAGATGCTGTTTCTTATTCCCCAAAGAAATCTATGCTACCTTTCCACCCAAATCAGAACTGTCAGCTAAATGACACATTTTATATTATTCAAATTCAACTCTCTCCTCTTAATGTTCCTTCTGTCACTTCAAACAACCTCAGATAATACCTGCTGAACTGAAATCTACAGATTTCCAATTATTATGTCTTCAGATTGATAGTAAAATATACCATTATTTTATGTATTATTAAGAAAAAAAGCATTATTCACAGAATAAGATGATATGTAGGTTAATTTCAATGATGGAACATGTAAAAACTTGTCCTTCTTGGTGGAAGAAATTGATCAAGTTTAATCAACCATCACAATCTGTTCTTATTATGTTCCTTGAAGGTAATGGAAATAAAATTATTAAATCAGTTTAGCTCTTTTCCTGTATGCGGCTATAACGACTCCCATTGAGAAGCATGATTTGTACTAGACAACTATAATGACAGTAAGAGAAACTTTCTAAAGTAAAGGGATTTAAAGAAATATGTTGTTGGCAGGAAAATAATGAATAAATAGAAAAATGAATGCTATTTTGATCTTCCATCCATGTACCATTTATAAAGAAAGGACTATTAAGATCTTTACAAGAAGGATTTCCAGCTTTCCAAGAGTCTGTTATTTAAAAAATCCTTTCTAATTATAAAAAGTCAAAGTAATTAAGCAGATTAAAATTACTATCTAAGCCATTAAGAATAAAAATTCTTCTAATATGAAAGGAATATCCCCAAAATGATAAAAACAGAAAACAATGGAGAACAGTATCTTAGGAAAATGATTAAATTTTATCTGATTGTCAACTTTTAAGCCAAACTGACAAGACATTTGAAAGTTTGTTTAAATCGCATTCTTCTTAAGCCATATGTATTTATGAAATGCCATATTGAGTTCAACTTATATCCAATGTACTTCTCATGGTTACTGCACTCTGGAAGTTGTACAGCAATAATTTTTAGTGATTACATTTAGAGACGACTGCTTGCTCATTTTTGACTATAGAAATGCTGAGATGGTTTGATTTTCAAGTTTTTATACTTTTTTTCTACCATGTGCACACACAAACACCCCCCCCACACACATATATCTGTTATGCTGGGGAACAAGTTCAAGGTCTGATACAGGCTAAGCAAGTAATTTACCACTGAAATACACTCCGGCCTCATTTTTCTTTATTTTAAAAACAATAAATAACATGAAAACCCATCTTTGTTTTAGCTTGGTCTTTTTCATTTGTTTTAGTGATTATACAAAAGATTACAGAATAAAAATAAAATATAACTTGGATGCCTCTTTTATGCTATCAGTCAGTAATTCAGTATTTTGGTGTTTACTTGGAATAAACTGAGAAAACTAAATTGAACAGATCAATTGCTATGCCATGGAATGGTCTCATTTGCATTTTGGAAAAGCACAATCAGACACAATGAGAATATATGTTACAGATGCTACAAACTACTGTAGGATGGAAAAATGGAATGCTATTCTGTTTCTCCACTGACCATGCATTTACAGAGGAAAAGACCATTTAAGGTTTTTTTTGTTTTGTTTTTTGTTGTTGTTGTTTTTTGGTCAGTCTCAGGGCTTGAACTCTGGGCCTGGGCACTGTCCCTCAGCATTTCAGCTCAAGGCTAGCACTCTACTACTTGATCCACAGCACCACTTCTGGCTTTCCCTTCTTATGTGGCGCTGAGGAATTGAACCCTGGGCCTCATGCACGCAAGGCAACCTGCTAGCACTAAGCCACCTTCCCAGCCCCAAGGTTTTTACAAATAAACTCTGGTCCTTCCTAGAAAGTCTTTTCCATTTTAAAAGAAAAGTACAATGTAGGTGAAAGTAGGTGGAAAGTGAACTCCAAGAATGTTGAACTTGCAAAACACAGCAGAAGTATGAAACTCTAAATTTTAAATTCACTAAACTTTACCTGAAAAAAGAGGTGTTCTTTGATTTCATCTGCATCCCTTGGGCCACATCCCAGCCTTTTCTTGGGATCTTTCATCAGAAGATGCTGAATGAGGTCTTTAGCTAGAGCACTCATTTCTTGGGGATACGGTGGCTCACTTTTTAATATTCTCCTGTAGGCAGATAAAACTTGATGTTAACACAACCAGAAAGTGAAGTTATAGTAATAACATTTTTAGTGAAACCATCTATGGTGAAACATGTTATTATTGGACTTAATGTCAGAAAAGATATTTAAGATGAATCAATAATTAGCCTCAATATAGTTGAAAAAGTATTAAAAAATGAAATATCATCCAGTCAAATTTCTAAAACTCAAATAAGCAAGAATGAGAAGTATTGGATCATTTCTCAATATAAGCCCATCTTAATGGAAAGCTACAATCCCAAATATTTTTCTTTTCTTTCTTTTTTTTTTGGGGGGGTCCGGTCGTGGGGCCTGAACTCTGGGCCTGGGCGCTGTCCCTCAGCTCTTCAGCTAAAGGCTAGTGCTCTACCACTTGAGCCACATGGCCACTTCTGGCTTTTTTTCTTTTTTTGCTTTTGTGGTGCTGAGGAATCGAACCCAGGGCCTCATGCATTCAAGGCAAGCGCTCTACCACTGAGCCACCTTCCCAGCCCCCCAAATATTTTTCTTCTTTTGTGTTGGTACTAGGGCTTGAACTCAGGTCCTTGCACAATCACTCAGCTTTTTCTCTCATGGGTGGAGCTCTACCACTGGAGACATGCTTCCAGTCCCCAGTTCAATATATTCCACTAAGGAAAACAAAAACAAAAGGGGAACTTTAGGCTATAGTAGACTGCCCATTAATAGTCTATCCCCTTCAGTTAGAGACTTTACTACATAAACAACTCATTACAAATTCAGGTAAGCAAATTCAGCACTCAAATTGAAAATGCTGAAGCCTCCTCCATGTTACTGCTCTTTCCCTGTGCCTTTAGCCCAGACGGCTCATAAGGGAGGCTGACCTACCTAGAGCAAATCTGAATCAACTGGATAGGGATCAGTTTTTGATTTCTGAAAATGGGCACCCAGAAGCCATGCGCTGGTGTTTCATGCCTATACTTAGAGGGCTAATATCTGAGGATCACCATTCAAAGCCAGTCTAGAAAGGAAAATCCCTGAGACTTTTATCTCCAATTAACTTCTAAGAAAGATAAAAGTGGAGCTGTGGCTCAAATGTCAGAGTACTAGCTTAGCTCAAGGAGAGTGCCCAGGCCCTGAGTTTAAGCCCCAGGACTGGCAAAAAAGCTAGGTTTTTCACAGGGTGAAAGCACCTGCTTCATTATTGCTACTATCTCAAAGACAGAAAGCCTTTCCAGGAAGGTGGAATACAGAGAGGAAAATCTAATTACTATAGAAAAAGTTTTTTTTTTTAAAGTAAATGCATTTCTTGATGAGAAATTTATTCTGCAGTCCCAGAAGAAATCAATCCAATCCACTTGACCCTTTTCCCATGAAAAGACAGATCAATAATAATTATTATTTTTTGCTGGTCATGGGGCCTGAACTCTGGGCCTAGGCGCTGTCCCTCAGCTCTTCAGCTCAAGGCTAGCGCTCTACCACTTGAGTCATAACACCACGTCTGGCTTTTTTCTGCTTACGTGGTGCTGAGAAATTGAACCCAGGGCCTCATGCATGCAAGGCAAGCACTCCATCACTGAGCCACCTTCCCAGCCCCCAGATCAATAATTTAATGAGTAAAATTATTGGAGGGAATTAACTAAAATTAAGACTTCAACATAATATTCATGAAGACCAAGAGCTATTTTATTACTGTGGTTTATAACGAAGTGTTATTTGGTAGTACTTTCTCCTCTTCCTACTCCTCCTTCTCTTACTTTCCCCCACCCTTCCTCCTTCTTTTCTTCTTCTATACGGTGCTGGTATTGGAGCTAGAATAGTGCCTACATATGGTGTTTTTGTTTGCTCAAGGTTGGTACACTACCACTTGAGCCACAGTCCCACTTCCAAGCATTATTATTTGGATTACAACAAAAATACAATATGTATTTTATAACGTACAGGACAAAACTAGAAAATAAATGTGTGATGGTATAGCATGGTATGATTGATGGTGAACTCAGGCCAGATAAGAGTTAGATTCTGACTCTGTTCCTTACTGGCTGTGCAATCTTGACATAATGAATTAAGTTCATTCATACATGTACAGTGGGAATGATAGCACACACCTAAAATGGGAATTGTGAGCTAACATGTATTATGCTTAAAAGCATTTGGCATCCACCAACTATTTGATAATGTAAGCTCATTGTTGTACTCCCTCAATCTAAGGTAATAAAATATAAAGGAAACAGGCATAGAAGCTGTGTCAAGTACCCATTGAAAATAATAGAAGCCAACCTCTGCTGGCTCTACTTAGGAGATAGAGATTTGAGGCTCACCGTTCAAAGCCAGACTGGGAAAGAAAGTCTGTGAGATGCTCATCTCCAATTAACCACCAGAAAATTGGAAGTGGCAGTGTGACTCAAAAGTGGTAGCCTTTAGCAGTAGCCTAGAGCAAAAGAGCTCAGGACAGTGCCCAGGTTCTGAGTTCAAGCCCCACGACCAACAAAAAGAAAAGACTGAAGCTAGAATTTGTGTGTGTGTGTGTGAGACAGAGGGAAGAGAGAGAGAGAGAGAGAGAGAGAGAGAGAGAGAGAGAGAAAGAGAGTACACGCATGTACCATTCCTAGGGCTCGAACTTAGGGCCTACATGCTGTCCTTTAGTTCCTTTGCTCAGAGCTAGCACTCTACCACTTGAACCACAGCTCCACTTCTGGCTTTTTAGTGGTTAATTGGAGATAAGAGTGTCACAAACTTTCCTGCCTGGGGTTGGCTTCAAACTGTGAGCCTCAGATCTCAGCCTCCTGAGTAGCTATGATTACAGACCTGAGCCACTGGCACCTCAGAGCTATAATGTTTGACAAAAATTTACAGCAGTGCAGTTGATATCAAAGCTACTTCAACTTCAAGGATTCTATTCTAGGAATTTGAAGTAAAGGTTGGTAGATCAGTAAGAAAGAAAGAATTCCTCTCTTGATATTTTGCTTCCCCCATTGCTCACTGCTTGCAGGATTTTTAAGCATTAGCAGACAGCCCTCTCCTCAAAGTAGGCCCTATGCATGTCTGAAAAAGAAACTTGAAATCTGCTTTCCCAGGAAAAAAGCCTTTCCATTCTCATCTTTACTGTATGTTTTGAAGGAAGGAATTGTGTTTAGGATCAGGGCTTTTGAGGCATACTGTTAGTGACCTTCACTATTTGCTGTACTAGAGCAGAAAAATTTGCCCACATCTAACATATTAGGAACTGACTCTGCACCATGTTATTTTTAAGTCCCAGGAAGGCTTCAGTGCATACTGGAAGTCTCCTTTGTGCCCAGTGCCATGGAAAGTAACAGCCAGTCCTGTGATGATATACAAAGCAGAAATGCCCACAACAGTCCATCTCAAAAGCAACAATGGAAACCAGATACAGCTTCATTGAATGCCAAGCCTGGAAGACAAGCACAAGGAGACCTTAGCCTGGGAGCTTATGGTAGGCTCGCCAACAACAGCACTGGTGCACAGCTAAGGGGGTCAGCACCGTCACTTTTAAGGAACTAAAGAGGAATGTCAGAAGAAACTGAACTGCCATCTGAAGGAATTTCTGCTGGAAATGGGGCTGGTGATGGGAGTTCAAGTTCCCTAGGGCAGGGCCTAGAGGGAGGGAGAGGCAGGCTCACCTCATTTTTCCTCAGATTTACAGGCTCCTTGAGATGGGCTGGGTTAAGACAAAAGTGACAAGATGCAGCCAGGCTGTGGGAAGAGAATCACACTGCACTGAGAGGCAAAAAAGGCAACAGGCTGCGCAAGGGTCTTCTTGTTCTGGACTATGACAAGGCTTTCTTCTGCACCGCTCTGCTGCACACAGGGGTCCTGGGGAGGGGGAGCGTCTATGCATGTGGGCAGTTAGAAGACACTGCTGCCATGCTGACTTCCCCAGCTGGGGCGGCCCACACTGTTGCTGGACGCATCACTATGGCTGGATATGCCCTCTGTGGAGTGGGAAGCCATGTGCAGGTGTCTGGAAGGGCCTTTGACTGGAGATGTGTTGAGGACACACCGTGTTTCTTCCCCTGTATCCTCTTACAGATTCCAGCCCACTGTGGCATGGGAGTACACATGTATCCGAACCCAGGCCCCTGCTGGCTCTGCAGAATCGGCCCTGCAGGGGTGGAAGCCAATGCTGCGCTTCACCCCCTCCAAGGTGCTTTAGCTGTGAATTGGTGAGAACTCAGTTAATTTTTTTTTCTTGCTTCAAAACAGATCATGGGAACTCTGGGCATGAACTGTTAATCAGGTGAGCCCAAATACATCTCAGAACTTTCTGTAGACTCAGAACAGGCTCTGAGTTGATGTCCCACAAATAACATTTCACGAGTCACGTCACTACTGAAGCCACACAGCAGCCCCAAGACTACTAGTAAGGCCTATCTGATAGAGGAAAGTGTTGTTCTTTTGAAAGCAGAAAATATAAATATTACTTAAAACTTTAGCAAGACAGTTTAAAACATGTATATACTTGCAAAAGTAAGCACATAACAACTAAGAAAATTCTGAGAAAGCAAATTCAGAATGATCTGCCTATCACTAACCGAAATATATTGTAAAACTTAATTGAGGTGGCAGCAAAATAAATCAACAGTTAAATCAAGTACATGAGCAGACATCTTGAAAATACAAAGTATTTATAAAAAGTTAGTATTGGGTGGGGGGGACCAAGATGGCGACGGGGCAGTAGGGAAACGCCACAGCTCTCTCCAACCAAAAAGAGAGTTCGAGTTCCAACGCTTAA
>NW_012267218.1:10445102-10503445 GCF_000151885.1 Dipodomys ordii | reverse complement strand
GTGCCACTTCCGGCTTTTTTCTTTTTGCTTATGTGGTGCTGAGGAATCGAACCCAGGGCCTCAGGCATGCAAGGCAAGCGCTCTACCACTGAGTCACCTTCCCAGCCCCAGTGGTTAATTTTTTTTAAATGCCTAGAAAATGGGAGGCTCTGAGTTCAAATCCCAAGTGGAAAAATTTCCTTTGAGTACTTGCAACAAATAAAAAGACTGAACAAAATCACTGTATATTTTTGAGTGGACAGCACAAGGATTAACAAAGAGAGATTAAAGAAAGATAATTATTTTATTTATAACTTATTATATTATTTATGTATTATTTTAAGGGGGGAAACTTGATACAACTGAAGTTGACTGATACTGAGTAGGGCTTTAGTGAAAACACCTACTCAACAAAGCCAAACTTATAGTGATGACACATGACTGCCAGTGATTTTCCCCAAGGGAGAGTAACTTTTTATGTTATTTATTCATTATACAAAGGAGTTGCATCTTGATCATTGACACCTTGTTCATCATTCTCCTCCATCCCTTCTGACCCCAACGCTTCCCTCAATTTTCTTAATTTTGTAGGACATGCATTGAACTTTATGACAGTGTCCTCCCACTTCCTTTCTTCATGCATCCATCCCCTTCCTTTTGACCCTACTCTGTTTTTGAGTGCCCGTTTCCTAGTGTTTAAGTTCTTATATTTTGAATTTTGATATTCCAGCAAATAATTTTTATTTTTATTTTAGGTCACCTGCACACAACAAACAACTAACATGGATAATTACTTATAAGTGTCTCAAAGACAAAACAAAACATAACTCAGAAAATATACAGAGTTCAGGGAAGAACACAATAATTAAGGAATGGGAGAATTCAATAACAAGAAAAGGCCTTAGCTAATTAAGGCATGTGGAGATAAGATAATTAATCTCAACTATACCATTTTAAGAAGAACCCTTCAGGCAAGATTTTTTTTTTTGCAGAAAGAACGATCAGAATGATTATCTGAAATAAAAGGCAGTGCAGGGCAATTCCGTTGTTACACTGTTTTTGTATTTCAGTCCCACATACATATACAATCAGAGGTTTATGTCTCTGATCTAAACAAGTTTAGATAAAATTAATTTATACAACAAACCAGATAACTGATTAACTAAAGGGCAGAAATCTTATTAAAATTTTTGAATGTCTATTTCAGGGATGGGGAACCTTTTCTCTGTCCAGGGCTATCTGAATATTTACAACATTCATACAAAATCATCAGCTTAAGATTTAGTCTGCCTAATGTGATATCTGAAGTGCAGTGAGCTCTTGTGACAGCAAGTTTTGAAAAGAACTGCTCATACCGGTAAGCTGTTCTGATGCATACTTCAATGTACACTTCCTCAAAGTGGGAAATTCATCATTATTTATTACCGGTTACAGGATTCAGGCCCTGAGAGGAGACTGTACCTAGCTTTCATTATCATCTCTATAGCTGTAAGTCATTAGGCACACCAGCTCCTGCCTGGTTGAATGGTATAGCAATGGCATTCAATTCCATTTGTTTACTTTCCACACTCTTGAATCTTTCATTAAATTCCTTAATTTAGTTTTGCACATTCAAGTGTTGTTGTAAAGGGCTTTTATCTCTCCAGTAGGGAAATAGATAAGATCAAGACATTCAGATCATTCAGTCAGTCTTCAAACTGGTTGTTGTTAAACCCTTTGCTTTTTACAAAATTTAAGTGTGACAACAAATGACATTGTTGAGCCACAACCATAGTGCATAGAGATTTTCTTGGTGCATAATGTAGTGGCATGTAATTAAATACTTGGATTAAAGACTGAGACAATTCAGTTCCTGCATGACAAATGTAATGAAACCTTTTTTTGAGCTAACCGTGACTGCATGTCTATCTCTAGTAAGGCCACCTAACTTTTCAAATGTTAGTTCAAGTTTTTCAATTGATAAAGCAAGTTTCTCACCTCTGTACTGCCAAGCTTAGATAGCTTCCAGTGACAGCAGTTCTTCTTATGTGTCAAACTCTGTGGTTATCCCACAAATAACACAGTGGGCAGTGTTATGTTCTTTGTCTTGTCATAAGCCAGAGAGAAAAGCTGGAAATCGCCTACAGAATCTTTCAATGTTTTTTTTCAATATCTTGTGCTAAGTCATTTATCTGAGCTGAGATGGTTCTCCAAGACAAACTTAACTCTCCACAACAATTTTACTTTGTCTGGAGCTAACAACCCCACAGTAGCCACCATGCACTATTTCACAAACTCTTAGTTTCTTTTCAAGTAGTTTGCCACTACAAAACTCCTTGGAGTAACATTGTCCCTGTCAGAATGAGACTTAGTAAACGTAACTTCCTGTGATTCCAAACACTGCTGAACAGATGGACTTTATCCAGATATTGCAAGTTTGGTTATTACCAAAACATCACTACAATTAAGCCTCTGACTTCAACAACAAAAAATCATTTGTCCATTTCCCTTGGAAATATCAATATTCTTTATAGTCACCATTTGTAGGCTGTCACTGCACTTAAGTTTAATAACTACCCAGTGTGTGTGTTTCACCAGCCATGTGATTGTTTGGCTTGGATTGAAGTTCTAATACTGCATCTTGGATTGAGAACATATCCAACATCCTTATCATCAAGGCTTGAGGTCTTTTCTTCATCTTCATGTGAGAGTTGGTGAGTATGGCTATGTGGACAAAGGCTGGGTTGGAATTACCATCGGTGTTGACAAAGACGTAGACAACATTGTCATCAGTCACTGGAGGCAAGGTCATCAACATCATAAGGAATCACAGCACGTTGAATCTTGTCTTGTCATCAAGTTACCATAGTTTACACGGTGTGCTAGCAGTGTTGCATGGTGTTCATTCCCAGTCATGCTTGGCACCAACTGTCCTCTGAGTCATCACAGCACATAGATAGGCCTCAGGCAGCCAATGTGAGCATACATGTCTATCCTGTCACATACCTGCACATGTTCCGTCTGTTCTATGGTGGATGCTTTATTATCTCATAAAATTTATACTATTATGATGAATCGCTGAGTATTAACTTACGTTGCTATGAGAATGACTCCTGCATTTATTGAATTTCAAGTCTTGCCTGTGATTGCCTCGGCAGAACCTGATCAAATGATTTCTTAGGCCTTCAATGACCCATGGATCCCCACCTCTGACCTAACATTCTAGTTTTTAGATTTAAGACAATCTGATTCAAGCTTTCTTTTGTTTTTCTAAAATCAGAATGCCAAAAAGTCAATATAAATGGCTAACAAATGAAGTGAAATGTGCATGTCACTTGGCTTAAAATATTCCAGCCATCATAAGCAGTATACTTCTCTCTGTGTGCAATGAAAACGAAGATTATAAAAAGCTGTGGTATTTGTGGAATCAGAAAGAAGTCAGAGAAGCGACTGTGTAATGTTCTCAGACGAAGGCCATACTTTGTGAGTGTTCCTGGGACAGACGCTGTAATGAGACTCAAGCCAGTTTCCTATCACTTTGAGACTAGCTCTTGCTATGTTGCCTAGGCTGACCTCAAATCTATGATCAAGTTTACTTCAATCTCCCAGATAGCTGAGAGGACAGGTGTGCGCCCCTCCCACCCAACAGAGGCATTTAAAAACTCCCCAAAATCAATTTTAGAATAAGAAAACCCATATTTGAAAAGTTCATAACAAGTATATTTTAACTATAATTTTAAAAAGTATTCCTGTTCAACTAGAACAAATCATGCTAAGTGAGGTAAGCCAAGATCAGAGAGACAAATGGCGCATGTTCTCCCTGATATGTGGAAGTTAGATCTAAATCACACAGAATTCTAGATACTCCCATACAATGAGACCAAAAGAGGATAGTCTTAGGCGAGAATCACAAAGGTGCAATACCCAAGTGCCTCTTCATATGTACTAAGACAAATTCCAAGGTATGGAAACAAAGGACTTTTTTCTTTTTCTGATGACTGTATTCATTACCTTATATGGTGTACTCACATGCACATCTGTGGGAGGGCGGGGGAGGCACATAACCAGAGGAGAGCAGTGGACACTGATCAAAGTGAACTGTGCAACTCATGGGTAGAGATGGGAGGGAGGGAATGGGAGAGAATGAGGAAACAGATGGACTATGCAAAAGAAAATGGACTTATGACCTGACGTATATAAATGTAGCCCTGCTGTATATCACCTCTAAAACAACAATAAACTAAATTAGAAAAAAATTGCTGTTCATTCAACTTTGGCATTAAGTTGAAACATTGAGAAATTATTTAGTTAGCCTTTTTTTTTTTTTTTGGTCAGTCATGGGGCTTGAACTCTGGGCCTGGATGCTATCCCTCGGCTCTTCAGCTCAAGACTAGCTCTCTACCACTTGGGTCACAGCACCACTTCCAGTTTTCTGGTGGTTTATGGCTTATTGGAGGTAAGTGCCTCACGGACTTTCCTACCCAGGCTGGTTTTGAACTGTGATCCTCAGATCTCAGCCTCCTGAGTAGCTAGGATTATAGGTGTGAGCCACTGGCGTCCAACTGAGAAATTATTTACTTCCTCATCTTTTCTGGGAAAGGCATATTGTCATTTTTTTCTTAATTAAAAAAAGTTTTATTGCCAGGCACCAGTGGCTCAGCCCGGGCAGGAAAGTCCATGAAACTCTTATCTCTAATAAACCACCAGAAAACCAAATGTGGTGTTGTGGCTCAAGTGGTAGAATGCTTGCCTTGAGCTGAAGAGCTGAGGGACAGTGCCCAGGCCCAGAGTTCAAGTACCATGACTGACCAAAAAAACTCCAAACCAAAAAAGTTTGATTAAAGTACAATAGATATGTATTTCACACACACAAAGTGCATCTTTGAGATATACATCCATCTGTGACAGAACTGCCACAATCTATATAAAGAAGATGGCCACTCCCTTTACTTTGCTCAGCTCCTATGTCATCCTTCTTGCCCCCCCTCCCCCCGGCCACCAGTCCCCAGGTAACCACTACTCTGCTCTCTGTCACTATGGATGAATTTGCATTTTCCTGAATTGGAAGCATACAGTATACACTCTATATTGCCTACCTTCTTTCTCTTAGCTTATTTTGAGATTTGACCACATTGCTGTGTATGTTAACACACTGTATGCTTTTATTGGTAAGTAGTCTAAAGTCTCAGAGTCAGCTTGCCAATTAAGTCCCTGTTAAGTTTCTACTTCCCCGATGTTGTACTGTTTTCCTGGTGTGATGTACAAATCCCCACCCCAGTTGCAACAGTCTCATTACACTCCTTCTCAGAATGTGACTCTCTCCCCAATTCCCAGAGCCCATATAACACTTCCATCTCGGAACTGACTCCTCACCACCAAATTCCCACGGTCCTAGTAATGTGACCCATGTGATTGCCCCCTAAAATTTTGTTTAAACTCGCCTCACACCTGTCCTCTGCTGTTGCCTCCATTCCTGCTTGAAGCTACCCAGCAGGTCTGTCCCCCAATAAAGCCCTGAGCCCATATCAGTTGCTCATCTCTCATTTCTTACAAGCAGTACTCCATTTGTATGTATTAACCACACAATTTGTTTAATAACTTGTTAACACTCTTTATTTTTGGTTATAGGGCTTGAACTCTGGGCCTGGGTGCTGTCCCTCAGCTCTTCAGTTCAAGGCTAGTGCTCTACCATTTGAGCTATAGTACCACTTCTGTTTTTTTCTGGTGGTTTATTAGAGATAAGAGTTTCACGGCCTTTCCTGCTCGAGCTGGCTTTGAACTGTGATCTTCAGATCTCAGCCTCCTGAGTAGCTAGGATTACAAGTGTGAGCCACTGGTGCCAGACCTTGTCCACAGACTTTACAAGGTCTTATTTGCAGATTTTAGACGTTGCAAGAAAAGCTGTTGAACGCATTTATTGCTCAAGTTTTTGAACAGACTTCTTTTTTATGGAGAAGCCAGTGTCTCCTATTGCTTTACTACTATGCACTAACTTTGCTCAGGCTCACCTAGAACTTTAATCCTTTGCATCTGTCTTCTGAGTAGTTGGGATTACAGGTATCTGCCACACAATGCCTAGCAATGGATGTGCTTTCATTTTCTTTGGTGATTTTATAGGAATAAAATGGTGAGACATGTAACAGGTAAAGTCTAACTTTTTAAAGAAACTTTCTGTTTTCCAAAGTAATAGTACTGTTACATCCCCCCTTCCGGTGTATGAGAGTTATCATTCTTCTGTGTCTTTATCAGCACTTGGTATGATCCCTCAAGTTGGGGATGCAGTATTTCTCTATAGTTTCAATCTGCATTTCCTAAAGATTAATCATGTTCATCACTTTTCCAGTCTTTACTCCCACCCACTGATTATCTCTTATGAAGTGTCTTTTTTATTATAAACTTGAGTTTTCAGAGTTCTTTCATATTTTGGATGCTAGTTCTTTCTCAGATATATAATTTACAAGTTTATCCCAGTCAGTGACTTGTCTTTTCATTCTCTTAACCATTTTACAAGAAATATTTTTTTTAAAGATTTTGGATACTGTCTCCATGAGATTTAGTATCTAAGTAAGACACTGAGTGAAAATACATAGCGAGATTATATATCTACATATTATAGGAACATAAATAAGAATATCCACCATTTAAACATCATTTGCTTATCTCTCTTATTTTTTTTATCAGGCTGACTTCAAAATCTGATCAATTCCTTTGAGAAAAACAGCATTTGTGTATATTCACTCTTACCGAGATATCTCAGCTTGGGAGTTTTTCTCTCCATCAACAGTAAAAGGAGATGCTCCAGTAAGCAGTTCATACATAAGAACTCCTAGACTCCACCAGTCAACCGCCTACAACAACAACAATTTCATTTTGCAGCATGATCAACTAAAATAGTCTTTGAGAAAAGCTATATAGTTGGAAAATAACAAAAAAATTGTATATAGCTTTCTGTGTAAGGAGTATTAAATTAGCACATACAAGAAGGATATATGCAGAACAAATAGCCAGTTACCCTCAGCACACAAAGATTGTTAATGTAGTTGCAGTTTTAGCTCTAACTTAAAATAACCTAATTAAAAAAAATGTTAAGTAGTTGAGATCTTTGGAGTTATGACAGGGGGAAAGAATCAGCATTTTTCATCACCAAAAATCTTTAACTTTATTTTACAATAAAATTCATCAAAAAAATTTTCATCCTTGAGTATTAGTTTTTGTAACTTCCTAAATTAAATATTTATATAAATCTGGGGGTCTTTACTGATAGGAAGATTTGAAATAATAGAAAAAGGTGCTCTAAGTTGGAAGCACATTTATGAATATGATTATCTAAACAGAAAACACAGTGAATTAAATACAGTTCAAAGAATTTCGATATGTTGAAAATGAATTATTTAAAATTATCCAATCGAAATCTGAGTAATTAAATCAATTACAAATTGGTGCAACTTAAATATGAATTTGTAAAATTTGTTAAGAACTATCTGGTTCCCGAAAGGTAGAAGAGTTTATGAGCCCAGAGAACAATGACACAGGCAACAGTTAGGTCAGTATCATGAGAGGAACTGGACTTATTGAAGGCCTCAACCATCCAGGTATTGCAAAGACCTCATTTAATTAGCTTAAAGTTGTTTGTGTTATCCACATTTAAGAAAGACTATGTATTGACTAGCTGTGTTGTGGACCTGGGGTATACAGAGATTCTAGAGGTAAGATAATGTCTCTTCATCTGTACACAAACTCCTTTAGGTCTTAGAAAATAAATTTCCAGTTTCAATAGTTATGATTTCCTACCAATTTTCCTAGCAGCTTCAAAGAACACCATGGAACAAACTATATCAACAATTAAATTCTTTAATTCATAAAGCAATTCCACTGCCATTTGATCAAAGCCCTGAAGATGTCCTGCAACAGGATGAGAAACCATGTTCTTCCATTGATACAGATTTGCAATTAGATTCCTAGCCATGGCTTCAGAACCAAAGCCAGGCAAGTTGGAGATAGGTTTATATAGTGTATGTGAGTGAACATTAGAAAGGAGATCAAACTTCTAGTTAAATAATGGACTGCATATGTAGCCCTTCCAAAGGGTATGAAGAAAAAAGTAAAGTCAATGAACAAAAATCAGCCATATATTCTTATTTGGAGAAAGTTACAAGTGTTAAGGAAAGACTGACTGTTTTATCCTTCAATATAGGATGACCTAGATTTAAGAACACAATTATCTAGAAAGCTGCTGCATGATCTTTATTTTGCACATATGAAGAGAAATAAAGAGACAAAAAATATTGAGCTTTTCAGAGGGTCAGGAAGATAGATCTTAATTGCAGGATTTTTTCTTCTTCCAAGGTTGGTAAAAATGTTTGTTTCTTTGAAGTAGAGCTGTGGCTCAAGAGATAAAGTGAAAAAGCTAAGTGACAGTGCCCAGGCCTTGAATTCAAGCCCCAGTCCCAGCAGAAAAACAAGTTTATTTCTGTTGGAGAGGTTATCAGTAAGTTGTAAGTACCATGGTAAAGTAAAAGGCAGAAATCAGAAATAAGGAAATATGTAGGACTCTTTTCAATGACTTCTCAACTACTTAGAGAGCACTTATTAACTAAAGATGGTACACATAACGACACCTCTGTTTTCTAGCAGAAATTATGTCAATAAGGCACTGTTAAAAATCATTTATCATGATTCAGATAGGAATCTATCACACAGTGTACATACTTAGTGACACCCAAGTATTATACTGTAGTTAAGCTGTGTCCTAAAGATCAAGTCCCATGCAACAGAAGAAGAATGGTTTCTTATTCTCTTTTTCCCCCCACAGAGTCACAGCTGGTGTTTGCTTAAGCTACAGATAGGCTCTTTTAATGGAAATGAATAAAAAGTTAATTTTGATGTCTTAACTTTAACACAAACATCAGTCTACAAAACAAGATAGATATCCTTACTAATAACACCCTAAAAATGCAAGTGTTCATGTATATGAAACAAAAGAGAACAAATGACAACATACAAAGACAGCTCTGTACCTAAGGCTATTAACTGAGGTTCATACTGTACATTTCATGGAAATACATAAAGAGGCATCAAAAACAGAACCTACCTTGTCATGTCCCGAATCTCCCCCTCTGACAATATCTGGTGCCATGTATTCAATAGTTCCACAAAAGGAATATGCTCTTTCAGTCTTGAACAAACAAACAAAAAAGGGATTTGATTTCAAACTAGCACAGCAAGGGTCCCAAGAGGTAAGGTCTCATTAACCTTTTTCCTAGATAGCCTTAAATCTGAATCCTCTTGATCCCTACCTCCTGAGTAGCTTATATTACAGGATGAGCCACTGTCTGGCTTTTATATTATAAAGTTTTAGTGGTCTAATTTCAGCATTAAATATTTCAATCTATTTATTTAAGCCAAGGAATAAACTATTGTTTATCTGTATTCTATATACTTTATATAAAGCCAACAGAAATCACTTAAATTTTCAGAATCCTAAATAATTTAAAACTATTATACACAAAAGGTTTACTTTTATTTTCATTACCACCATAAGTTTAGAATGTAGACTGAAGGGTTTTGTTGTTGTCGTTGCTGTTTTGTTTTTTTGTCTGTTATGGGGCTTGAACTCAGGGCATGGGTGCTGTCCCCGAGCAATTTTGCCCAAGGCTAGCATTCTACCACTGTGAGACACAGCACCACTTCCATTTTTTGAGTGGTTAATTGTATATGAGAGTCTCACAGTGGCTTCCAACCATGATCCTCAGATCTCAGCCTCTTGAGTAGCTAGGATTACAGGTGTGAGCCGCTGGTGCCTGGCGCAGACTGAGTTTTTAGAAATATTGCTTATGGGCTGGGAAGGTGGCTCAGTGGTAGAGTGCCTGCCTTGCATGCATGAGGCCCTGGGTTCAATTCCTCAGCACCACATAAGCAAAAAGAAAAAAGCCGGAAGTGGCGCTGTGGCTCAAGTGGTAGAGTGTTAGCCTTAAGCTGAAGAGCTGAGGGACAGCGCCCGGGCCCAGAGGTCAGGCCCCATGATGGACCCCCCCCCCAAAAAAAAAGAAATATTGCTTGCCATTTCTTAATGGCTGACGAAAGAGAAAGTTAGATAAAGCAAGCTTTGGATCCATTTTGTTTTTCCTGATGGACTCCAACAATCAAGCAATCATCTCAAGTTTTAAAATTCTGGTAGATCATTAAATCAGAAATACAGAGGAAGTAGAAAGTATAATAGCAATGACAGAATTTGAATGTACTCAGGCTTGTTATGCATATTTTTGAAAAGGCATAAATTATAGGTTGAAATTATGTTCAATCAATATGCAAAATTTTAATGAAGTAAGAAGGTTTTTTTTTTTTTTTTTTTTGGTCAGTCGTGGGGCCTGAACTCTGGGACTGGGCACTATCCCTCAGCTCTTCAACTCAAGGTTAGCATTCTATCACTTGAGCCACAGTACCACTTCCGGCCTTTTCTGCTTATGTGGTGCTGAGGAATTGAACCCAGGGCTTCATGCATGCAAGGCAAGCACTCTACCACTGAGCCACTTTCCCATAAGAAGCTTTTTAAAAGAACAAATAATGTCTCTTAAAGCATTTTGTTTTTATAGAACTTTACAAAATTCAAAAAGTTAATTGAATATGACAGCCTCGATGTTAACATTTAAAAAACTTAAGTAAAACTTAAAATGCTCACTGACTAGGCACAATACAATAAAGGAGCAAGTATTTAAACTGAAATTCATATATATATATATAAGCATATATACATATACATATACATAAAAGAAAATGAATTCTTGAATAATACACACTCATTTGGATTTATCTGAAACTTTTAAGGACATTTGGTGTCATTAAAATATTTCACAAAGTAATTTTCACAAATACTTTTTTGGGGGGCAGTGCTAGGGTTTGAATTCAGAGCCTTCAGCTTGCTAAGACAGACATTCCACCACTTCAGTCACACCCCTCAGTCCTTTATGCTTTCATAATTTTTCAAATAGGTTCTCTCATTTATGCCTTAAGAGGTCTCAACTGTGATCTTCTACTTAGGCTTCCCACATAGCTGGGATGTCAGGCGCACTTCACCAAGCCCAGTTTTTTATTAGTTGAGATGGAAAGGTTGTGAAATTTTGCCCAAGCTGTCCTTGAATTACAATCCTCCAGATCTCCTGAGTGAGTAGGATCACAAGCAGAAGCCAGCATGCCCAGATCAAAACCAATAGTTCTTAGAGAAGGCTTTCTGACTTATGCTTTACCCTATTCCATCAGAAAAATTCCAAGAAAAGCAAGCATTCTTTTTTATTCACCAATTTTAACTGTAAAGCTTTGTCACAGAAGTGGTAGAAATCCCTTTATATTAGTTCAAGTTTAAGTTAGCCCACAGAGACAATAATTGTAATAAACTCATTTAAACGCAATGAACTTAACTGTGCACATATATGCACACACTCATAAATAAAATTCATGTGCTTTGTGATTCATTTCTTTGCTTTTACATTCTTTACACACTGGAAGACCACTATTCTTCTAGAAACTAAGGGAAATTTTCTTTTTTAGTTAGCTGGCAGAATAGTGTTTCTGAACATTACACAGAGATCATGTGTCCTTATCTCTTTGCTTTCTCATATCAGGACCAATGCTGTGGCAAACTACTGAAAAAGATGAAAGCTAGATAAATTGAACCCATATACATTTATATATAAGTCAATGAAAAATTATTGACATTTTATTGAATATGCTTAGTAAAAAGGTGTATTAAGAAGCATTCAAATAGTTGGATTAAAAATATTTGAAAAATCAATTTTTACAAAGAACGACAAGCTTCTTTATTGTTCTCATTTCCCTTTTTAGGAGAGTAAGCAAAATCCCATTGCACAGCCAAGATATAGAAGCAGAAACATTGCTATTGAGGATACAGCGCAGTGACAGAAAGGTCTGCCTAGCATGTGATGGTCTTGGTTTAACCCAACACTGAAAAACCATAAAATAAAAATTACTTAACCATAGTAATTATCATTTGATATCACTTTGAAAAATACCTTTAAGATATCACTAAAATACCATAGACTAAATCAAGTCTTGCTACACCATAGCAAAACCAAAACGAACAAGAACTCAATTCTCCAAACTGATTTAAGAGTAAAAAAGATAATGAATTGAGCTAGATTTTTTTTTTTGGTTGGTTGTGGGGCTTGAACTCAGGGCCCAGGCACTGTCCCTGAGCCAATTTGTGCTAAAGGATAGTGTTCTACCTCTTGAGCAACAGTGCCACTTCTGGGTTTTGAGTGGTTAATTGGAGATAAGAGTCTCATGGGAACTTTCTGCCTGGGCTAACTTTGAACTGTGATCCTCAGATCTCAGCCGCTTGAGTAGCTAGGATTGCAAATGTGAGCCACAAGTATCCAGTTGCTTTTCTAGATTCTTATTTTAAAAACTAGTCTTCTACATAACTATACATTTTTATTTTCATATATAGGCAATTTCTCCTTAATATAAGTTATTAAAATTAAACTTTAAGTTCATCAAACTTTCCAAATGAAAATCTGTTCTGAAAGACATTATATATTCCTAAGTTTGGTTCAAAAAGTATGTAATACATGTGCTACTGATTCATGCTGGAAAGACTTGATGGTCACCAGTATTTACTGTGTTTTACTTAATCTTACAATAATAACTAAGTAGCTCATTTTTTTATTGTCCTAAATAATTCTTGGCATAAAGAAAAAGGAGGATGAGTTAAAAGAACAGTAAAAATATTATAAATCAGAACTTGTAGTATATAGTTAAAAATTATTTTTAGAAAGTCTTAGCTTTGTTCAAAAAAAGATAATTACTAGATGTGAAATTTTAGAGTTTAGAAAAAGAGTTTAAAACAAAATTAAAAAAGGAAAAAAGGAACACATGAAGAAATGGATAAAATTGAGAGGCCTGACAGATACTGTTTCTTACAAAAGACTGACAAACCTTTGCAAAATTGATAGGACAAATTACACATCACCAATAGTGGCAATTAAAAAATGAAACACCAATAGAATTCCAACTAAGATTAAAAATAAGAAAATTATAATACATAGTAGAGAAAGCAATTACGTGAATCAACTCAAAACAACACAACCATGAAAGGATGAAAAATGAAAAAAAAGTGAAAAGCAAAGAAAACCATTGCTACTTGCAAATAGTAGTTCTGGTTTTTCTCTCTTAACATGGTCAGCTACAGAGAAATCCAAGTGAGTCTACGCATTTGTGGAACTGTAAGAATTCTGCAATATTATTTACGTATGTGATAAAAATGTTCCCATATTTTAACAAGAAAAATGTAAATATTCTAGTTGGAACAAAAACTGATTTATAGAAAGTAGAACTGATTGTCTAAAAAGTAGAAGTAAACCTAAGTAGTATAGTTTTATAAAACATAAAGGCAGTAATAAAATTTTTGGAGGACATAAAAGATAACATATAATTATTCATTGATAAAAATTCATTGATTAAAAGTTGAAACTACAAACAATGCAATTCTTTCCAAATTAACACACAAATTCAACTCCATAATTCACAAGCAGTCACAAAAAGCCAAAGCAGAGAAGGAGGTGAGGACAGAGAAGTAAAGTGAGAAAGACTAAGGGAAAGCACCAGGACCTCACTTTTCCCAATTCAAGCTTACTATATAGTTAGGGGTGTTTAGATATTTTGGTTCTGATGCAGAAAGAAGCAGACAAATGAAATTCAATAAAAAGCCTAAAAGTAGTCTCAAAGAGGGTACACTGGAACACAATTCTATGACAGAAGTTACATTTTACTTTAGCAGAAAAGGGACGGAATACTTAAATGGGGGCTAGATTATCTACACACACAAAAAAAAATAAGATTCTTGCCTTCAACATAAAACCTAAAGTCCAACATGAAAACATGGGAGGGGGCTGGACACAGTGGCTCATGTCTAAAATCTCAGCTACTCAGAAAGTAGAGACTGGAAGGAATCAAGGCCCAGTCAGGCAAAAATTTGGTGAGATCCTATCTCATAGACTTTCCTGCTCAGGCTGCTTCTGAACAGTGATTCTCAAATCTCAGCCTCCTAGATAGCCAGGATTACAAGCATAAGCCACTGGCACCTGGCCTCAAGGTATTATTTTTATGGTAGAAAGGTCTAAGTAGGGAAACTTGCTGAACAGGTGCCGGGTGGATTCAAGCTTTAGTGGATTTAGTAAAGGATCATTCCTGCCTAGTGCCTGACAGTAAAAACTTTTATTATTTTTTTAGCTGGTCCTTGAACTCAGGGCCTGGGTGCTACCCCTGAGTTTCTTTTGCTTAAGGTTAGTACCCTACCACTTGAGCTGTCGCTCTACTTCCAGCTCTTTCTGAGTAGTTTATTAGAAATCTCACGGGCTTTTGTGCCTCAGCTGGCTTTGAACCCAGATCTTCAGATCTCAGCCTCCTAAGTAGCAAGGAAGCTTATAGTAGCTAGGTGGCTCACAGGCATTGAGCCAAAAGAGCCTGCCTAACTTCTTAAGGGTTAGACTAATAGTTCATTCCTCCCCTTTGCCCAAGAGAATCCTTGGGCAAAAGAAAAGCTTAATAGTTATGAGGTTTTTTTTAATAGCAAGATTGTTTCCAATGAAGAATTCAGGAAACTTATCAAAGATGTCTCTGCTTCAGCTTGAATTCCCCTATCTCACTCTGTACCTGCCAACTAAGTGCTCAGAGCTTACGGACGGTTTCAATCCTATGCCGTTGAAACCCTCATTTCCTTGAGAGAGGTTATTGAAATGCCCCAAGAAAACCCAAGAGTCTTCCCTCCTGAGGAATAGCTAGCCACTAACCTAACAACGGAGCACTTAACAACTTGGATCACGTTTGATTCTTGTTGGTGGTGGTTTGGCTCTGTGTACTAACACTTCGGTATTTCCTAGGGCCAAATTCTGATCCTATGTCTACATGATCAATCACACATATCTATAAACATTGATTTTTTTCACTGTATTATCAGAACCTAGCCTAATATCTAGCACACAAAAGGCCCTCAACAAATTTCAATGGAATGAATGAATGGTCCAATGGAGAGGAGTAAAGGGGATAATAGAGCTCTTTAGCAGTCTACTTGGGGCCTGTATTCTTCTCAGAATAATCAGATACTGTGATACTTTAGGTACATACCAAGGAAACTACTTACACTGCAATATTGTCATAAAAATATCGCAAATTATGGAATCATCACAAATGTGTCTCTGTGGCAGGCTGGGCCTCTCAGATCATAGCTTTCTCTGATAGAGACATCTGACTGTGTTAGTTCATTTTTGAAATCCCCACATGACAAGATCTGTTTTTTTTTTTCTTGGCTTCTCAGATAGGAATTTTCCATACTGACTGGAATGCCACTATGCTCAGAATAGGCTGGTAGGAAAGAAGCCATGGAAATTGCAGTTCTGTGACACTTCTTGCTTTTCCTCTTTGCATATGGTATCCTCATTCTCAGCTGTGCTCAATGTCCCAGAACCCAAAGTCCATATGACCTTTATACTCTTCTCTGAAGGTAAGGATCGAAGATTACTTTTTTCTTAAACAGACTCTCAACCTATCCTTCCTAGACCCAGGATTAACTAAACTTCTACTCTGGAGGACAGCTAGTTCCTCTAATTGCTAGGACATTCTGGGGATTCAGAGGTGCCAAGTAGCCTTACTGGCCTAAGACACTGCTGTGTGATGCAAATCACTCACGACAATTCTTCTGCCCACTGCTTTGTTAAATGGCCAAAAAATGATAATGACTCAACACATACCCCCAAAATTAAGAAAAGTGAGGGAAAGACTGGGTTGGGAAGGGTGGGTGAGGATGTTGACATTAATCAAGGTGCACTGCATTCATAAACTGCTTTTTTGAATGGCAACTCAATTGTATAACTACAAATTTTGAACTCATCAGAATTCATCTACTCTATAACTATGATTTTTCTACCAAAATAACTTACTGTTAATGTCTTCATTAAGGCAGAGATTATTTCTATTCTATGTATCATTTTGTCACCTAATTGAGGTACTCATTCAGTAACTACTGACTAAATGAACCTCATAAATACACATATGGTAAAAGAAATTAGTATCTTTTAACTTTGCAATGCCACCATCCTCTCACTAACCTTACAATTGCTTTGTCAATACTATAAGAAGCAATCATAAAGACATACATACGTGGTTTCCCTTGCCCAAAATACTCGGGACCAGATGTGCTGGAGATTTCAGTGTTGTCACTTTTACTTGAGTACTTACAGGTATATTGGGGATAAAAACCCAAGTCTAAAGAGGAAATCCATTTATACTTTGTATATGTAGTCTGAATGTCATGTTACATAATTTGTAAGTACTTTTGTGCACGAAACAAAGTTTGGGTACATTGAAACATTAGAAAGGCCAGGTGTCACTCTCCCAGCCTTCCCTATGAGTCATCTATGGTTGTTTGGCATCACCATCATTCATTGCTCTGAATTTATATGCAACCCATAAATAATCATAGGAAGTGTTTAGCAGTGAGGGAAATGACATATCATTAATACAGTGAAAAAACCATGTGTGGAGGAGAACTGAGAATGCAGAATTCGTGCTAGCTGCTAGACACTACCACCACCAAACAGTTCTCTAGCTGTAAGAACACACTTCAATTTAAAGCTTTGCTATGTATACCTTATATTTGGATGAGAAGATACATCAGCAGCAGTTGAGGCACCACAAAATGGGTCTCTGAAGATGAGAAATTAAAAAAAAATATGTCCTCCAGAGTCATTTGTCTTAGTAACTATGCCCTTGTCTGAAAATCTCTTTCACTTTATGTGATGATTTGGATGTGTCGTGAATGCATTCTGCATGAGTCTTGCAGAAAGCTCATCATGTGTTTTCACCATGCTTTTTACAGGCATTCCCCCCATCTAATATTAACAGGATCATCCTCACCATCACCCTTATCACCAATACTTGGATTCAGAACTATCTCAACTATTTTGCCATTGATAATGAAAAACTGGGGTTTTGTTACTGATGTCAAACTTCTTTGATAACTGCTTCTTTCAGTTTACTGACAAGCTCTAAATGGAGGTCAGATATCACTTTTTTTCTCATTTGACATAAAAAAAATCCTTCAAATCACCACTTTGTTCATTATCATACATGCCAGGCACGCACACCTTCTTTTATTATGTCCCTGGTGCAATCACTGCATACACACAAGGCAGCTTTCATGCTGTACTCCTGTGGAAAACCGTCCATTGCCACAACCCTGTTAACTGCCGCTACTGTGCTTTAAGCAAGTGGTTTTATATTTACTTCTTGACAATCTAAAGATTCTCTGCTCAGGTAGCTGAATTAATAAAGCCACACTCTGTGAAGCACATGACCTAAGCACCAATTCTCATGAGAACTTTAGCTGGAGGATGAGCAGGACAGTTATCAGGGAATCACACAAATCTTGCTATCTTCATGCAGTCTAACTTCTCTCTAGTGAACATCAACTGTTGGTACTAAAAGTGAAACCAGTTTGAAAAGAGGTCCTTGGTGACTGGGGCTTTTCTGCTAGCATAATGGTCTGGTAAGAAATGTATTCCCTAAACAGTGAGGACACAAGCCTTTGACCATCCCAGGGGGTTGCATCATATGTAACACAAAGCAAATGCCAGCACAGTTCTTCTGTCTTAACATCCTTAATTTTTTAAAGGTGATTTTTTTCTGGGCCATCATGTCTCATCAGTGTTACAGACGGAGTAGCATCATGTGCTTCTAAGCGATGACCCTGGCAAACTCATTCTCTGCTGGCTCATCAGCATATATCTTATTACTACAGAGCTTTCAAGTTAAAAGTGTGTCTTTTCTTAAGTCTTGCAACCAGCCTATAGAGTATCTGTCATTACCTTCAACTGTTAGTTCATCACCATTCATCGACCACAGTGATCAGCAAGCGCACCGTTAAATGGTAGCACTTCCTGGCAATGCTGCTGGATCTGCTCTCAATTCACAATCAAGACATTCATTTTTGCTTTTACATAATATTTTTTTCTGTTTTTTCATTAACTTCAGTTCATCACTTTCAGCACAGAAGTTTCACAGTTTCTCCCTCAGTTTCTTCAGGTCACACATGATGGTCACTCCAAAACCACATTCTCGTCTAAAACATTTCACACACTGCTTTGCAATGTCTTTAGTAGCTTGGCTTTCTGTGCTAGAGATAAACATAAATGCTTCTCTTTCTTATCATTGTTGTCCATATAAATCATCTGTAGCCCTTGCTGACGTTTTCAACAATATATACCACAAACCAGAGAATAATAATAAAAAGGAAAAAAGACAATAATGCATACTGGTCTTGGCTCCACGTGCCTTGGAGGATAGACCTGTATACAAGCCGTGTTATTACTCTCTGCCAGTGTTGGGCTCCTGTGGAGGGATCTGGGTATGCATAGAAACAATAAATCTAAGCTGAAATGGGTAAGAGTGTCTTCTGTTTTTGAAGGATGCTTGATAAACTGAGTTTTATGTGTCTGTGTTTTGACTATATACCATCCACCATTCCATTAGGGATGGAATTTTCACTTGTGGCATCACATTGTCACCCAAAAGGCTTTGGATTTCCAGACTAGAGCTGCTGAACCTGTGCTTAATGTGAAACCCAAGAATGATGTGCTGTCACACAACAATGTCTTTCATTATAGAAATTTTTACTATATTCCATGTTCTACATCAATAACTTATTAATAAAACTGGCATTCAACTTTGGTTACCTGGAATAATTAGTAGCAAAAATATAAATCATTACAATTGCCATATACATAAAATTAACAATAAACATACAACTTTAAATATCATTAAATGCACTTCTAATTCTAAGTTCTAATTAATGTGAAAATGTGAGGACCTTCAATATCTAAAATCTGCATACCAACTAGTACATTTTAACTCATTTTGAACAAATATCCCCAGCAATATTATCAAAGAATTAAGGTCAGCAGATGCTTGTATTTCTTGCCAAATGAATTCATAGTGCAATGATACATGACTTACTTGGTAATTATAAAATAAATTGTCGGTATCTGGTATTGTGCTTCTTTCTTTTTGGGTGGTGGGCAGTAGTTGAGTTTGAACCAAGGGCTCTGTGCTTGCTAGGTAGGCACCTTTACCAATGAGCCACATTTCTAGAACCGGTCATTTTTGAGATACAAAGTCTCACTTCATACCTAGATGCACAACTGAGCCACACCTGCCTACTTTGGGCTTCCCTTATCAGCTTTAATCACAAGTCTCTCCGACTTTTCTGCCATTTTCAGCTCTCACATACCTTAGGACGACAGGGAAGCACTAATGCATCTACGTATGGATTGAAGAGGGGTCTAGCAAAGTTTTCTGCCCAAACTAACTTTGAATATTGATCCACATTGTTCTTAACCTCCTCAATAGCTAAGATTACAAATGTGAACGGCAGTGCCTGGCTGTTTTTGTCTTTTTTTTTTTTGTCGGTCATGGGGTTTGAACTCTGGGGCTGAGCACTGTCCCTCAGCTCTTCAGCTCAAGGCTAGCGCTCTACTACTTGAACCATAGTGCCACTACTGGTTTTCTGGGGTTTACTGGACGTAGGAGTTTCACAGCCTTTCCTGCCCAGGCTGGCTTTGAATCATGATCCTCAGATCTCGCCTCTTGGGTAGCTAGGATTATAGACATGAGCCACCAGCGCCCAGCCTGTTTTTGTAATTCTTTATTGGCTATTAGCTAAGCTATAATTCTTCTAAAGGGTCTTCTAAAGAATCATTTTAAGTGTTTTGTTACATTTTTATGGGGATAGTGCAAAGTATATTTTTTAAATGAAGAATTCTGACATATCCATCAAAAGTTTACTATAATTGCAATAGGATGGTTTCACTGTAAATCTGAATGAAAATCTCTAGTCATTCTGCCATTACTATAAAATAAAATATTATACTCACTTCATCAGCCACAAATTCCTTACTCAGACCAAAATCTGTCAGTACCACATGGCCATTAGAATCAAGTAGAATATTCTCAAGCTTAATGTCACGGTATATAATCCCCAACTGTAAAAACAAACAAATGTACATTTTAAAGCCATTTCTAAAAACTGAATTAGGACAATATTTTTTTTAAAAAAAGGTCATTTGCCTTTTCAGGGTCTATGGCTTTGGTGTTAGGGAAGATGCAACTTCTTCCATCTCAGACCTTATCAGATGGGTTCTCTAGACCTGTTGAATCAAGTCACTGTTCTCTTTGTAAAGAGGGTCTATCTCTGTGGGGCAAGCTTCAGAGAACTTCCCCACTGATGACTGCGTCTTTCTGTCTTCCTCTTATTTCAACCTGGCTCAAGATGACTTTCAGGTGTCTTCTTAGCTAGATCTTGTCCTTATTGAAATCAGGGCCTGGATGCTATCCCTAAGCCTCTTTGTACTCAAGGCTAGCTCGCTACCACTTGAGCCACAATGCCACTTCCAGTTTTTGAGTGGTTTATTGGAGTTAAGAGTCTCACTGGGATTTCTCTGCCTGGACTAGCTTTGAACTGTGATCCTCAGATCTCAGCCTCCTAAGTAGCTAGGGTTACAGGCATGAGCCGCCAGGCCTCATAAAGCTTTTCTAATAAGTCAGATTTCACACTGCTCACTTCTTATACTTCCTTTTTCATTTTTCTTTGGTTTTTAATTTTTTGTTTTATTGTTGTGATATATCCTCTTGCTATGTACTCCAGGCTGGCCTTAAACTCAACTTATAAAACCAATTAAATAACATTTATACAGTCATGCACTGCTTAATGCCAGGATTATATTTTTTTAAAAATATGTTGTTAGGTGATTTTGTGCTTGTGCAAACATCATAAGAATCATGAGAGTATATGTCAACAACCCTATGTATACAGCCAACTATATACCTCTCTCTCCAGATATAAATATACACACATATATATCTATATCTATATATAGTTTCTAGGGCTATAATGAACAAAACAGAAAAAGATTAAATCAAGCACAAAAGAAATTGATTATACAGCAAGTATGGAGCTGCTGGCAGTGTAACATGGAATGCTTTTTTACAGTAACCTCCTTTTGTTATGAGTATAGTAAATTCACAAAAATGCAGTTATTATCTACATCAGAGAGTGACACTGTTATATGACTGCCAGCAGAGCAGTGCCATAAACGTGAACAGTATGTAGCACAATGACACGACAACATTGCTAAGTGAGGGGACTTTTTTTTTAACTCCATTACAATCCTAGGGGAGCACTGTTGTATTTGTGGTCTATCACGGACAGAAATATTGTTATGCAGCCCATAACTATATATCTATTTTGTTTTGTGTATAAGTTTTGAAACAAAACATTGCAACTATAAAACATACATCTATCTATATAATGTTAGAGAGGTTTGGTCGACAGGAATTTTCCACTTCTTATTTTTAGTGATGGTATCCTAGATGAATGTTTTTAAACCCTGCAACAGTGATATTCTCAAATATATGACAAGAATATTAATTATCCCTCAAAATTGAAACAAATTATACAAAGAAAGACACTAGGCAATTTTCCTCCAAGATCTTCAGTGGTTTACAAGAAACACAGGAAGGAAAACATGTAGATAGTGTCTATATTGACAAGACATTTGACTTGAAGCACTACAGGCATCTAACAATGAACAGTGCTTTGTTAAACAATCTCTTTGGAAATTTTTTTTTTTTGGTCGATCCTGGGGCTTGAACTCTGGGCTTGGGCACTGTCTTCAGCTCAAGGCGAGTGCTCTACCGCTTGAGCCACAGTGCCACTTCCAGTTTTCTAGTGGTTTATTGGAGATAAGAGTCTCACGGACTTTCCTGCCCGGGCTGGCTTTGAACCGAGATCCTCAGATCTCAGCCTCCTGAATAGCGTGAGCACCTGGCCTTGGAAAATATATATTTTTTAAGAAACAAGTTTTTTACTACTTGCTTATCTCATCACTTCCAAATAAATTTACATTTTTTTTCTCCTTGTGAAATCTAGTATCAGTAGGTATATCAGTAGGTATATGGCTTTGTGTTATATGTGTCATTTTAGGCTAGTAAGATAAAGAGACAGCTGAGACCTGATTTACTATATTACTATCATGCCAAATCAATTACATTTAGATCCAGATTCATTGTGTACACTACTTCCATGCTTCTCACTACTATTTGATAATAATGAATATTCATGAATTTTTCTTGAGTAAAATGAACAGAATTAAAGTGTCACAAAAATTTTTAAAAACCCTGTATTTTCTAGCTAACCCATTGGAGGCCTGTGTTTTGTTTTCATTTTGGCATTTATGGTTAATTCTATCACTATTTTTATATTATAAAATACTACATCTAATCATAAGTTTCAGGAGTCTTTGTAGCCTATTCTGGGGTTCAATTTGTTTCTTGTATAATTACCTTATATCCCATAGATATAAAGCTTGTCACCAGACTGAAGATACTGTCCAAAGAAGTCCATATGTCTGTCCCCTGACCTAAGTGGATTCTCGACATTTTTCCTACTCTCCCTTTCCACTGTACTGTCTATAGCCTGTCCTGACTGCCTGCTCTTTGTTCTTCTGTTTCTTATATATTTTTACCCGTTCCCCCATGTTTTTGTGTGTGCATGTGCTGGTACTGGGGTTGCACCTCAGAAAATGGGTGCTATCCCTGCTTTTTTGCTCAAGGCTAGTGCTCTACCACTTGAGCTACAACTCCACTTCTGGCTTTTGGTAGTTAATTGAAGATAAAGAGTTCCTGCTGGGACTGGCTTCAAATTGCGAACCACAAATCTCATATTCCTGAGTGGCTAAGATTATAGGCATGAGCCACTGGTGCCTGTACTTTTTTTTTTTTTTTTTTTACAGAGTTTCTATGTATAGTTTAAGGGCAGGCCTCAAACTCACGATCCTTTTGTCTCACCTTCTGAACTGTTCTGACCTGTCTCCTTCCCTTACCACATGTCCAGTCTTACTTTTGTTCTTTTTTTCTATTATCTTTTCATACCCTTTCCAACTTACCACTTCCCTCTTTGATTTGATTTCTAGTGGATACCCCTGCCCATTTAAAACCTACTTCCTTCTTCCTTGCCTTTCCCTTTCAATTCTCTCCTCTTTTTTATGCGCTATAACCAGCTCTTTAATCTCTGTTGAGCATGCCTAGGGTAAGATCTAACTATAACAAAACAAAAAATAGTGACTTCACGGTGTGCCTGTATTGCTGAAATTTAGTCACTCAAGCCAGACTATCCATCAGTTTATGACCTCATCCTCTTAGGAATCAACGGTTTTAGTACCCTTCTTTCTCTAACAAAGAAACACAAAAGCTTACGCTACATAGTGACTCTTTGTTTCTACAATAATGCTTCCTGATAAATTAAAAAAATAAGTCATTTCATGGGTCAAAATTAACAGTAACTTCAGCAATATACAAACAAAGTTTACATTTGTTGTATAGAGTTCTAATGAGTTCATGAACACAATCTTCATGGAAAGATTTTAGTGAGTTCATGGGAGACAATGGAGGGAGAGAATGGGTTGGGGCAGAAGAAAACCAGCATGGGAGAGAAAGCAGAGAGGCTCATTCTCTGGCCTCTACCAACGATGGCAGACCAAGACTGCCATGGAGTAAGTCACAATTAAGGAAACACATATTCTGCTTTTGTTTCATTTTATAGGTCATTTTAAGAACTAAAATGACACTTCACAATACATACAGCATTAGGATTTTTTAAGGCAAGCGCTCTGAAGTATTTTTTTTGGGGGGTCCAGTCATGGGGCCTGAACTCTGGGCCTGGGCACTGTCCCTCAGCTCTTCAGCTCAAGGCTAGCGCTCTAGCACTTGAGCCACAGCGCCACTTCCTGCTTTTTCTTTTTGCTTATGTGGTGCTGAGGAATCGAACCCAGGGCCTCAGGCATGCAAGGCAAGCGCTCTACCACTGAGCCACCTTCCCAGCCCCTAGGATTTTTAAAGAAGAAAACAAAAATATGCAGGTTCTACCAGCAACCACAATAGAAAAGGAGATTCGTGAACAAGAGAATTGTGAAACAAAAGATGGCAATGTTGACAACCTCCACCAAGATAAGGACCCCATGAAAACATTAGCTGGCTAAGCTGTCAGTACCTCAGTTAGCAGACTGTGGAAAAAAAGTCCAAAGATAACACATCTTACCTTGTGCAGGTGTTCAAGGGCAAGCACAATCTCTCCGATATAGATCTGCACCTCATGCTCTGTGAAACGCTCTCTTTGAGAAAGATGAGTAAAAAGCTCTCCACCATTTATATAATCTAAAAATGAAATATATTTTTTCTTTCTTTGACTTGTATTCATAAACAAAAGGAAGCATCTCCTTTTTAATCACTTTGAACATAAGGCATTGATGTTAATGACGCTTTTTTTTTGTTAATGACGCTTTTTTCAGTATTTGGCACTTAGAAAAATATTACTAGGTTCATATAGGAAAACCATTTCATAAGGTGATGACTGCCTTCAGCCAATAAAATCAGTTTGCAAAGAGTACTCATCTGATTTAAACCAATACAACCATTACATAAAATCAACATATATTTAGAAACATTCTTCTCAATAGAGCCTATCAGAAACCTCTGCCATTGCTGTACAATGTACTTACTGAAAAATGGCAAGCATCAGCTATTAAGACAACCAAAATCAAACCAAATCAACAAACAAAGCAAAGTAAAACCCCAGCTTGTCTTATTACCTTTTTTATGTAGTACTGAGGAATTGAACCCAGGGCCTCATGCATGCTAGGAAAGCATTCTACCTCTAAGCCACATTCCTAGTCCCCCACCTTGTCTTATGTAATAGACGTCAGTCACTATTTTTAAGATCTACAAGCAAACTCCCTTTTCCTAGGATTGTCTATGCATACTTCCTAAAATATACGTTAGTCAATAGGTAGCCTTTTTTTGCTCCATAGCTATAAAATAAAAATAAAAAGGTGAACAAAGTAAAAAAAAGTATAACCAACAAATGAAAACATTCAAAATTAGAAGGTTCCAATTTCTCTTCCCCATTTATCCCAATGGGAATAATAAAATAGGACACATTATGTCTGCAATAACAAATAATAAGGGAGCAGGCTGATTAAAAACGAATCAGGAGGTGAGCACTAGCCACTCAGGAGGCTAAGATCTGAGGATTGTGATTTGAAGCCAGCCTGGCAGGAAAGTCTGTGAAATTTGTATCTCCAATTAGTCAGAGAAAAAGCTGGAAGTGATGATGTGGCTCAAGTGGTAGAGTGCTAGCCTTGAGCAAAAAAGGAGCTAAGGGACAGCACGCAGGCCCAGAGTTCAAGCCCCAGGATCAGCAAAACAAAACAAAACAATTAGGTTATTAATTGGCTCTGATAAGGCATCATAAAAATGGATAACTCAATACTACTTTATGTAACAATGATATGAATTATAACTTTAGAAAATGTCCTAAATTATAAAATAAACGTTTTTGCAAAAAAAAAACCCCTAAAAACTTAACCTAAACTAGCTAGGCATTGGTGGTTCACATCTGTAATCCTAGCTACTCAGGAGATCTTTATCTCAAACTACCAAAAAAGCTGGAAGTAGAGCTGGGGCTCAAGTTGTAGAACACCAGCCTGAGCAAAGAAGTTAAGGCAACACTCAGGCTCTGAGTTCAAGCCCTAGTACTGGCATACACACAGACAGACAGACAGACAGCAGACACACAGACACAGACACAGACACACACACACACAGACACACACACACACACACACACACACACACACACATCTTAAACTACAGTTTCACCAGAAACTAAACACGGCTATAATACAGCACATCTGGATGAGAAACAATTTATATTTAGAAGAATCAGAGATGTCATATAAGCTTTTCTTCTGAAAAATCTGAAAAGTGAGTATCCCTGGTATATTTACTTGTTGAGTTTACTTCAATTTGATAACACAAAGCCAACTGACAAAATTTTTTTTTTCCTTTTTAGTGAATATGACAGCAAAACTCACTAAGAATAGTAAAGTTAGCCAGACACCAGTGTCTCATGCCTGGAATCCTAGAAACTCAAGAGGCTAAGATCAAAGGATAAGGGTTCAAGGCCAGCCTAGGTAGGAGGTTAGACTCTTATCTCCAATTAACCACCAAAAAGCAGAAGTAGAGAGCTGTAGCTCAAGTGGTAGAGTGTTAGCCTTGAATGAAAAAACTCACAATCAGCTCCCAGGCCAGGAGTTCAAGCCCCAGGACTGGCATACAGAACAGAGGTAAAGTTTACCAGAATAAAAAAGGCACTTCCAGAGGCCAAAACAAATAGTTTCAGAAAGATCACATGTTTTTCTTTTACATTGCCCACTTAACTTCAAGTCCCCAAGAGCAGGTGCAACTGAATCAAAGACTTCAAATAGCCACTTCATAGAGAGTCCATCACTTCCTCAAATGTTATCATACCAGTTATTAAAGACTTGGGCCACTGCAACTGTCTTGCTTTTCTGCAAATGTTTTCTTGCACACTTGTTTTATCTGCCAAACAGGCTTTTTAAGAATGAGGATCAACAGATAAGTGCCTGCATGCAGTAAACAATAGATGCACACGGTGCTAATTAACTGAATAAAAACTCCTTATGTTGGATGTTATGTAGGGTCTCTGAAAACAATCACTGAAACTCAAAAAACTTAATATGCAATTTAAAAAATCCATTAGTGCCCCCAGAGGCAATATGACACAGAAGATTGTGTAACTGATAGATTAGATGGCTCCACTCATGTCCTGCCTTGAACAAATTGAAGATGTCTGTTCTTCAACTCTTATTAAACAGGAATAACAACTACTTATGGAATACTGTTCCTTAGAACATGGAAGGTGCTTAATTTTCACTTAGTGGAGAGACTGAGGAAAAGTATACATTTAAGGAGACAAATTTACAGTGTCAAGTAAACTATCTCCTACTTTGAAATAGGCTGACTTTATAGCATAAGAACCTGATATTCAAAAACCAGCAGCATTTTCTACAGGTGCAGGCCTGTGAACAGCAAACTGTTCAAGGATCCAGGCAACCACAGTGGTAAAGCTGATACTGAGACTGCCCAAGAGTATCCTGGTGAATGAGGTCAGTGGTACTTGCAGGCAGAGGCAGGAGGTGCTGGTAGTAATTCCTGTGAAGAGCTAAGCATTTGTTCCCTCCATCTGTGATGTCACTCTACCATCTACCAACCTTTTTACAACTTCTGTTGTAAGGTTTTGTTGCCCAGTTGGATTTTCACTTTCATCTGAGACTTATCTCCAACCTCATGATATTCACCCACTTGATGTGTAAAACCAATTGTCTTTAGTGAGTTGTACAGCCATCATAATCAACTGGACAACATTCTCATTACTCACTATATCCCCATATTCCAAATGATCTCATCATTTCTTTAATTCCTTGTGCTTCTGGTACCTGGTCTAAGAAGCCACTGTCAAACCCAATGTCACACACAAAAAAGTACCCAAATGTTTTGAATTAACTTTTGTTTGTGTTATGAAGTACGGCCCAAATTTATACTTTTTTTTTTTGCATATAGCTATCTGGTTGCTTCAACACCACTTGTTGAAGAGAGTGTTCTTTCCACACTGTCTCTTGCTGAAAAACTAGTTGACTATACATGTGAGGATTTCTGGACTCCCAATTCTATCCTACAGATCTACATTCATCTAAATGTCCATTCTTACACCAGTCACATGTTTCTCAATTCTTATAGCTTTTCAGTCAGTTTTTGTTTAAATTTTTTTCCTGTTTAACACTGAGACCGTGAACTGTACTGCAACAATCTTCCTTCCTCACTCTCCCAACAGCTAGGACTACGACTAAACCTGGCTAGGAATAAAATTTGAAATTATGAGGTGTGAGTTTCTAACTTTATTCTTCCTCTTCAAAACTCTTTTAGAGGTTGAGTGTGTGGTGGTTTACTCCTGCAATCCTAGCTACTCAGAGGTACATATAGGGAGCGGGGTGGAGGTGGGGGAGGGAATCATGGTTCAAGGACAGCTGGGCTAAAAAATTAATGAGTACTTTTTCAATATAAAAAGCTGGATCTGCTGGTGCATGTTTGACTTCTTGCTACATCAAAAGCATATAGTAGAAAGACTGCAGTCAGACCAGGCCAGACAAGAAAGTGAGAACCAACCTGAAAAACCAAAGCAAAAAGCATAGGAGGCCTGGTTGAAGTGGTAGAGTACCTGCCTAAGCATCATCAAATATACTACCTCAAAAATAAATAAATGAGCTACTGTATTTTGATATTTCAGGCCCCATAATTTTCTATGTGAATTTCTGGATAACTTGGTTAATAAAGCTTGGAACTCAGAAGGGATAGTAGGAGAAAAACAAAGGAGAGGTAACAATGCTTGCCAAAAATGTACTCACACCCTTACTCATGTAGCTGTAACCCCTTTGTACAGCATCTTTATAATAAAATAAAAATTTAAAAAAATTTTGGAACTCCCGTTACTCCAAGAATAGTAAATCAATGTATGAAAATGTGGTATCCTTCCATTTTTTGGGTTATATTTCATTTTCAGCAATATTTTGTTGAGTTATGTATTTTTTATTCCCAACTGTTTTCCTGATTCTACAGCAAATAGAATTGTTCTCTTAATTCTATTTTCAGATAAAAATCTGAAAGTGAAACAATTCTGCAAGTGTAAAAAATGTCAGTTAACTTTTGTATGTTACTCTTAAATTTTTGCTTAGCTAGTTTATTAACTCTAGTATTTTCTCACCGATTTCTCAGAACCACCTACTTACAAAATCATTTTTAAGTGTTTCTTCTTCCTTTCTAATTGAAAGGCCTTTTGTAACCTTATCCTTATCCTGTCCAAATGTTAAATAAAGTGGTCATTCTGAATTACTGTTCCTGATTTTACCTTCTAGGTAAGTTAATTATATTAACTGTGGGCCGACTGTGTGTTTTTCATTTTGTTGAGGGTTTTTTTTATCATAAAGGGATGAATTTTGTCAATTTTTTCTATGCTACTGAAAAACTATATGAATCTTTATTGATATGGTACAGTATCAAGTTGATTCTTAGTTATTAAGACAACTTTGCATCCTTGGAACAAGTCCTACTTACCAATATTATAAATCCTATTCACTGCTGAATTCCATTTGGTAGAATTGTTTGAGAAATTTTGCATTCATATACCTAAGGGACATTTATTGCAGTTTTCTTGTGGCATTTTTCTTTAGTTTTGTTTTGTTTGAGGTACTACTAGTCTCTTTGGACAATAAGGTGTTTTCTATTTTTCAGATGAGTTTGTAAAATGTTGGCCTTCTTTCTAAATGTTCAGTAACATCACCACTGAAAATACTTGGTTGTTTTCTCCAAGCTCATTTTTCACTATTAGTAGTGCTATTACTAGTAGTTCAATCTCTTTACTTGTTATAGGTTTATTTAGAATTTATATTTCTTCTTGAATCAGTTCTAGTACTCTGTGATATGATACTCTAGAAATATCCCTCTCCCTCTCTTTGCCTCTACAACTCCTTCCTTGCACCTTAAACTCCATAGGCAATCTAGGCTGGCCTGAAACTGCTGCTATCCAAGTTACCTAATATGAAGCAACTGTCTAACTCTATGTTGTTACATAGCTATCTATGGTAACTTCTTGTGATTCTTTTTTGTTTTCTGCTGTTTTCATATTCTCTGATTTTTTTAAATATAATTTCTCCTTGCTTTGAGTTTAGTTTGCTTTGTGTGTGTGTGATGGTCCTGGGGCTTGAAATCTAAGCTTGGGTTCTGTAGTTGAGCTCCAAGCCATACCTCCCCTCCCTACCCCTCACCACCGCCCCGCCCCCCCCATTCCAGCTCTACTTCTGGCTTTTTGGTAGCTTACTGGATGAGAGTCTTAGGTACTTTTCCTGCCTGAGCTGGCTTCAAAACACAATCCTCAGATATCAGCTCCTGAATAACTAGAATTACTGTCATGGAGTCATTGGTGTCCAGCTTGTTCTTTTTGTGATGTCTTAGGGTAGAAAATTGAATTGGTTTGCGATTTTCCTTTTTTAAAAAAAAAACTGGTTGATTATGTTTTCCCACTAAGCAAGCATTACTTTAGAAATATTCTGTAGTGTCTTTATTTTCTCTAAAGTATTCTTTTACTTCTTCAACACTGTTTATTTTAGTACTAGATTGTTTAATTTGCACATAATAGCTGTGAATAACTAAAATTTCTTTGTTACTGATTTCTAGTCTTACTGAGACAACATAGTTATGGTCAAGCAATATACTTTTTATGATCTTAACCTTGAATATGTTGGTGATTTATGGGTTGAAATGTTGTCTATCCTAAAGAATATTTCATGTGTACCTGTGAAAAACATGTATTCTGCTGCTGTTGTTTAGAAAGTTCTATTATGTATCTGTAACATCTAAGTGGTTTAGAGTGTTGATCAATTCTTCTTTTTCCTTGTTGATATTTTTACTAGTTAGGTTTACATTTTATTGAAATAGGATGTTAATTGTCTATTTCCTCTTCTACTTCTTTCCACTTTTGCATGTCTATACATGTGGGCCTATGTTGTAAGGTGCTCATATGTTTACAATCATTTTTCTAATGCTTTGGTCCTTCTGATCATAAAATGTTCCATTTAATCTCTAGTAAACTTTTGTTGTTGTTGTTTTGTGCCTATTTTATCTGTTACTAGTATAATCACTCCAACTTTCTGGTAACTGCTGTTTGCATGATGTATCTCTTTTCATCCTTTCCCCCTTTGGTATATTTGAATATATACTGTATCTCCTTAGTCTATAGTTGGGTCTTTTACCCCAGGTCTGAAAATTTCTGTTCTTTGGCTGGAATAATATATAACTATTTATATCTAACATTTTATTAATTATAGGTAGATTTATATTTGCCATTTTACATTTTTATTATTTATTTATTTATTGCCAGTCGTGGGGCTTGAACTCTGGGCTTGGACGCTGTCCCTGTGCTCTTCAGCCCAAGGCGAGCTCTCTACTGCTTGAGCCACAGCGCCACTTCCTTTTTTATTATTTATTAACATCTCATGTATTCTTATGTTTCTTTCCCTTTATTTCCTTACCTTTCATTAGGAGAAGGTCTTATAGTATAACATACTAATTCCTTTCATGAACTTTTACATTATTTTATTAGCAGTTGCTATACAACTTGCTGTATACTGTTAACATACAAATAGCTTAAGATTTATGCTAATTTAACTTTAGTGCTGTATAGAAACTTTACTCCTATTCAGCTTTCTGCTCTCCTCTTCCTTTCTGTGATATTAATGTGAGACATAGTGTAACTATTCACCACTGGCTCTTTGTATCCACATTCATTGATTGAATCGACTGCAGACTAACAGATTTGGGGAAAGAATGTGTGCTGAACTCATAGAGACTATTTTCTTGTCCCTAGTCCTTTAACAATAAAATATGACAACTATTTACAAAGCATTTATATTGTGTTAGGTAGCATAAGAAATCAAAAGATGATGTAAAGTATACAATAGGATGTATATAAGTTATATGTAATCCTATGCAGCAATTTATGTAAGAGACTGAACCATTGTGGTTTCTGGTCTGCAGGTAGAGGTAGATCTTGAAATCATCCCGCATGCACGCTGAGGAACAACTACATATCGTACACCTAACAATACATAATATTACAGTTATTACTTTATATATTTTTATCTTTTAGAAAAGAGAACAACTACATATTTGTAAATTTTTCTTTTCTTTCTTTCTTTCTTTTTTTCTGGTCATGGGGCCTGAACTCTGGGTCTGGGCGCTGTCCCTTAGCTCTTCAGCTCAAGGCTAGCACTCTACCACTTGAGCTATAGCGCCACTTCCGGCTTTTTTTTCTTTTTTGCTTATGTGGTGCTGAGGAATCGAACCCAGGGCCTCAGGCATGCAAGGCAAGCGCTCTACCACTGAGCCACCTTCCCAGCCCCATATCTGTAAATTTTTCGAGTAGTCTTCCGAGCTACCAATTTTTATTCTGTTCTTGCTTGGGAGGATTCAAATAATCTGATTTCAACATCCCACCCTCCACCTCTGTTTTTTTTTTAATTGCTCTGTCTTCCTTACTTAATAAGTTGGCCTAGTTATTTTAGTAAAGTCTATTTCATATGCAGTGTGGAGCCTCCAATGTTGCTCCTCAGAGAACAAAGTCTTGAATATCTGAGCAACGGTTCCAGTGGGTTCTTCTCTCTTTCCCTGCTGGCCATGCTGTCTGCCTCTGCTAGTATTACAACCAGTTGTCAGGCTCCACTAATTGCTGGTTTGTTTGTTGTTCTGTTGTTTTCCATCATGCTCAGAGGAATCAATTACTCCAGTCCAACCAAATCTGATCCAATAAACTCAGGCCTCTGCAAGGGGTAGTTAGAGGCCAGAGTTTGAGTTTTACCCTGATTCCAGGACAGCTCTTCATTGTTCACATTTAACTTGTTGCTCTAATGAAGATACCAACCTCCTCTTAATTACACACACCATACCACTATGATGCACCAAAGGTAGCCCAATCTTTTAGTAAGGTCACTCTGTTCTTCTGAACCACCTCTCCCCCTGGGAAAAACATCTCTGAGCCACTGCTCTAGAATTGAGAGTGAGGACAGTGACTCCCTTCATGGAGTCACATTCTTATTTTCTTAGCAGATGCTGAGGAAGGGCAGCAGTCTCCGGTCTTCCCAGCTTGCCTCTCAAAGGATGGGATCCTCACTCCCTAATCAGAGTACAGCTATAGTGATCAGAACTTCCTATGCTCAGCTTACTGAGCAGATGGCCCCTGTGTTCTAGGAACGGGTGGTGGACTCTCAGCTTAAGTATTTCCCACTCTCTCTTGTTAAACATTTAAATGGTTCTGTCCACTTTCTTTTATATAGGAATTCTAGAACAGCTTCTCTGTATTTGTTTTTTACAACAACCTGCTTGGGTGTTATTTCAGCAATTTTATTTCTGAAGCTCATTTTGGAGACAAGTAAAATTTTAGAATATTGAGTTTTCCCACCATATATGTGTTGTAACTGTAACATGAAGGTTTTATTTAATTTCTCTCAGTAGTATACTCTAATTTATAGAGCAAATTTATTACCAAGTATTTTATGTTTTAAAAATATACTACAAAGGATATTTAAATTTTACTTTACAATTATTGTATGACAGTGTATAGAAATACACTTATGCCTTTTTTTGCTTTTATTTTGAAGCAGTAATAAATTTATAGCAAAGATACAAGTGCATTACATAGAATTCTTGAACCATTTAACCCACCAGCCCCGTCATGTGTATTCCATACCACAACATAGTCATTAAAAGATCAGAAAATTAACATGACAATATTATTACCATCTAATCCTCAGGTCTAAATTCAAGTCATCAAAACTGTTCTCTAAATATCTTTTATAAGCGAACAGATCCAATTCAGAATCAAATGTCAGGGTCAGATGACTATCTATTTTCTCTAATTTGTAACAATGTCTCTCAGTCTTCTCTTGCCTGGCATAACCTTGATGTTTTTGAAACTTAAAAATTGTTAATTTTGTAAACTAGCTTGAAAATGAGTTCCTCTCACACAGTGAGCATCTTTGGGAGGAAAAAGTGGCAGTGATGCTGTTTTTGTACCTGCTTCTCAATTCATTCTATGATCTATGAGTTTTATTTTGGTCATTCAATGAAGAGGGTATCTCTTTTGCTTCATCATAGAGAGTGCATATCTCATCTCTATAATGGACAATTTTAGAAAAGTAGTTTGAAACTATGTAATTCTTCTAACCCTGTCAAACTATCAATTTATTTCTATCTGAATGAGTTCATGGTTTCCTGTTCTATTCAACTGCTTTAAACTGTGTTAATGTATCTGAAGACTGAGTTCTTGGATCCAGAAATGGTAGAAACCAGATCAGAAATTTTGGTCAAGGCTTCCACTGGGACATCTGCCGACCAAGATCAGAGACATAGTTCTTACTAAGAGCAATTCCCAAAAGGCATCTAGCAGATTAATTCCTGTCCAAGGTTCTCATCCAGGTCCTTCATGTAAATAAAGAATTTAGACTTGCAAGTGTTCGTGTCTGTCTGAGGTTCCTTGCAGGCAGCTTTGTCACTAGGAAAAGGCAGGTTGTTGGCAGGTACTGACTTTTACTTGCACCTGTGTTAGCAGCTGCTGTAGTTTTAATTTGGGAGCTGTATATGCCCTTTTGTGGCTTATCTATGAAAGCACAAAATATGTGCTGCCCATGGGGACTTGTTCTGTGCCCTATGGGAGGTGCCCAACTGTCTCAGTCGATCATTTATTCTGACTCTGGGGATGTATTACTGGCTACTCAGGCATAACCCTTCTTAGAAGTATCCACACACCTCAGGAGGATCTATTCCAAGTCTGTCCCATGAGTTGAGGGACTGCTGAAATCTTTGTCAGTTCCTTCAGCCTCAAGAATTGTTCTCATCCAGGCTACCTAAGACTGTCTCTCCACGTAGTCACAGAATCCTTCTTTCCCTGATCTCTTCTTCCCTCTTCCACAACTTGTAGTTATTCGGTTAGTCCCGAACTCTAGCTTCCCACCCCAAAGCCTTGTAAGGTTACCATTTCTGGACTACATTTTTTACCTCCTATTTTGCATATTCTTAAAGAAAAATATATTTATTTGTATAAGGGAAAACAAATGTAGTGACTAAGAGCACAGGTCTTTGGTATCAGACAATCCAAATATGGCAGCGCTCTATCCTTTATCAGCTGTACATCACTGAGTAAGAAAGATGCTTAATCACTCTGTATACAAATCCATACTAGAAAAGAAAAATATTATTGCTTTCTAGGGTTTGTCCATCTCATTTTGCAACCATCTGGGATCTTATTATATGCCAATCATTTTTTATACACAAAGCACTGAATAATAATTTAAAAAATCTCCACTTTAGTGAAGCTTGAAATCCAGAAAGAAGAAAGAAACTAAGTAAATTAGGTATTATTATATGCCAGGAAGTAAGGATTACTATGGAAAAATGGAAGAGATAGAAGGGGGCAGGGAGTGCCAGTGTAGAGACAAGAATTCAATGTCAATGAGGATAGATGGCATAGGCCATCTAAGGAGATATCTGGGGGAAGACTGTTCCAAGCAGAAATACCAATCATTGCAAAGGCCCCGAGGCAGGATCAGGCCTGATGCACCATCAGAAAGAGGCTATTAGTGGCTATGGGAGAGTGAATGAAGGAAAGTGGTAGAAGGGGCAAGGTTGCAAAAGGAAGTGAGTTAGGGTAGTGGACCAGGCTCTAGAGGCCCTGCAGAACTAACTGGGTCTATTCCGTATACCAGGAGAGCACAACATATATCAGGGGCAGGGCCCTCGGAGCTTATGCCACTGGAAGGACTCCAGCGTTTACTCTGAATGAAATGCGAAGCTGCTAGAGACTCTGGAGCAGACTGGTGGGACATGACTTTCCTATCAATGGGCTCAATGGCTGTGCATACTGTATTGAGAATAGGAAGGGTAAGAATGGGAAGATCACTTTCAGCACACCAGGTGAGAGAGATAACAGTGGCTAGGAGACACAGCAACAGCCTTGCCTAAGCTGGAGATGGAGGTGAAGGTGGTGTATTGTGGATGGGGAAGGCTGAGGGATCAACAGCTTCAGAAGGGGAGGTCAAGGGCACTCTTCTGGATTTTAGGGATGCACTGTGACTGAGAAATGATAAAAGCTCAATAAATATGTGTCACTATCATTATCTCCAATTATGTATCTTTCAAAACTGGTAAGAGAGCCCTATGGGAGATCTTTGGGGAAGGGGGAAATAGATTGTTTTTTTGGTGAGGCAATATTGGGATTTGAACTCAGAGTACAATGCTTGCTAAGCAAGTACTATACAATTTGATTCATGCTCCCTTTGGCTTTATTTTTCAGATGAAAGTTTTATACTTTTTCCCCAGGGCCAGCTTCAGCTCTCAATCCTTTGTCTCCTGCATGGCTAGGATTATAGAAGTGTACTACTACATAAGGCCTTTTGGTTGAGACAGGGATCTTGCTAACTTTTTGTTGGGATTGGACTCAAATTTCAATAATCCCAGAGTTACTATGATTATAGCCACTGTGCCTGGTCCAGAAAAATAGATTTCTTGTGACTGGTTTCATAGCATTAAGAAGTTCCATGAGCCATCCTGAAGATGTTTCACATAAACTCCTTGAGATCATGTGAAAATGTTTTGAGTATGTGTAAGTACATGAGTACTCTTCTGGGAAAAGAGGATGCATGGCTTTGATCTTTCTCCTACGACAGGCTGAAGGATATCTGGGTGGTGGTTAGTTCCATCCCCCAGAACCATGTAGCAAATATATATATACTGTTTATCTTCTAAAAAGAAACCACAGAAATAAGGTTCTCTAAGGAACTGTAAGCCAAACAAATTGAATGAGCACTGTAACCCTGAGTGGGGACGTCCTGGTGGGATTGGCTCACAAATAGGCCAGTGAGCTGACTAATGGACACAAGGGACACAGACAGCCTGTCCAGTGGGTCCACACCATCCAGGGTCCACTTCCCGACAGTTCTGTTGTAGAGCCCAGCTGTGATCAGAACTGCACTGGTGAACCCTGGAGCTTCAGAAGAGGGAAATGGAGCAATGATTACCACAGAATGTGGTACGCCTGGCTCCACCTCTTTGTCTAGCGCGGGGGTTCAAGTCACTTGTTGGGGGAGTTGGAACTTGTTCTGGAAACTCAAAACAACTCTGCGGGGCAGTGAAATAACAAATAAGACACAATGTGGAAAACACCATCTGGTTCAATTTAAGCTGAATTTTGAACATTTTTCTTTCTCTCAAAAGAAAGCATCATAATCATGGGCTGCAGGCAGATGCTGGGCCAGAGGCCCTAGTGGCCCACTGACCTGACCTGAGATGTCTCTTGGGCCTTAGAGCTCAGGGAAGCCTAGCTCCTAGAACATTCACACCCTGACATGCTGGACATAAAATAACATCTCTTCCCATTAAAACAGCCACTCATGCCGAACAAATGTACCTGAGAGAAAACTGCTTGTGGCTACTAGAAGTACTTAAGGCCCAGGCCCAACCTGCCTGGAGAGCTCTTGATCCATACCAGCTCATACTTTTTTTTTTTTTTTTTTGGGTCCGGTCGTGGGGTCTGAACTTTGGGCCTGCGTGCTGTCCCTCAGCTCTTCAGCTCAAGGCTAGTGCTCTACCACTTGAGCCACAGCGCCATTTCTGGCTTTTTTCTGCTTATGTGGTACTGAGGAATTGAACCCAGGGCCTCATGCATGCGAGGCAAGCACTCTACCACTGAGCCAACTTTCCAGCCCCCCAGCTCATGCTTTTTAGATGAAACTATGAATCTAACTTCTGGAAATTCTCCTCTTCTGCCAATTGCTAGCACAACTTGCAAGACAGAATTTATTTTTTCTTAAGCTGATTTTCTTTTATTGTCTCTCTGCTATAGGAAAACTCAGGAATAGCATGAGACTGCTATTCTTTCAGCCCTTGCCTCTATGATTTTGCAACACAAAATGGGCTGAGTGGTACTGTCAGTGTACACTCCTCGCTACCGGTGGCTATACCACCCCCAAGTCAGTGCTCCCCAACCTGAATAGTCTAGTGACTTAGACAAGGGTTTCATCCTTTAAAACCTGAATCTCAATACATCCTCTCTGCTTCTGAGACCAGGAAGTGACTGGAGACTTATTTTGTGCCTCCTGTGTTTAGGAACATTTCATATTTACAAACAACTGTAAAATACGCACCAGTAAAAGTCTTATTTCCAAAGAAAACACAATAGTCATCAGAGGAAAGTGAAACCTGTAGAGGTTCTAAGTTACCCAGAGCTGCATCATTCTAGGTGGAAGAACAAAGGTAATGGAGCTATATGGCTGCACTGTTCGCACTCTCCTGAGCTGCCTTCCCTCCCAGCTTCCCAGGCAGTGGCCTGGCTAACCAGCCTCAGAACAATTACTTACCACTCATTACTGTCTCTCAAACGTAAAAGACAGTAGCCTGGAGCCAATGACTCTAAATACCGTGTCACACCACTTCACTATGCTTTTCCCAGTTAAAATTTGAAAGGCTGCTCAGAATGTCCCAGTAGTTGAGAGTAATATTTTATTTATAGGGGCGACACATTGAGATCTATTTTAAATCTGTAAGTAGATGACAAATTTTAAATATTTTTAATGTGATAGATTTTTTTCAATATCATAGAATGTAAAAATGGCAATTCATGCCTTTTATAAAATCTTGTAATAAAATTTATGTCTTGAAATAAAATCAGTGCTGGCTTTTTTTTTGTTTTGTTTGTTTTTAAAGGACTTAGGCATACCTTTGGGAATTACCTACATCCTTGCAAAACTCTTAATTTTTCTTGTGAAGCTGTCCTTTTTAATCCACCTGCCTGTGAAAGCAGATGGCTCTGAACTTAGCAACAGAGGAGACCTACCTTCATGGTTCCTACCAGAGACAAGAACCTCAAACTGTCTGCAAATATCATCAGTATGTGTAACCTCTATATCTTCCTTCATATTCTATTATAGATGTGGACAAAGTCAGAGCAGAGAAAGCTACAAACTTAAAAAACACAGTTCTAGAGAAAACCACAGTTCTACAGCCTGTCATTGTGTTCCACAGGCCTACAGAGGAAGCCTGAAGAGTGCTATGAAGCTGCTTGTGGTGTGTAGTCTAAGGAGGCCAACGAGAAGTCCCTTGTATCACAAGGAGCTCCGAAAGGAAGACCTGCTAAAGGTTTCATAGGTCACAATGCCTTACCTGTGGACTTAAAAAAAAAAAAGCAAACAATATAATTTCAAACTTTCAAAAAATTGTAAGAACAGAACAAGCAATCCACAAAGTTTATTATGAAAATACACATGTTATTTACATTTTCTCCATTTCTTTTAGTTTGTTCATCCTCTCTCTGTTGTATATGCATGTATATTTCACCTGAACCAGCTGAGAATATGTTGGAGATGTATTTTTCTGAATACTTTAGTGTATGTATCCTTAGACATTCTGTTATACTCAACCATAGCATAATTACCAACATCAGGACCTCTAGCTATGACAAAAATACTATTGCCTTATCTATACTTCGTATTCAGACTCTGCCCAACAATAATTTTTACATTTACTAACGTGTGTGTGTTTGTGTGTGTGTGTGTGTGCACGCACGTACTTGCACACATGCACGGTTACTAGGGCTTGAACAGGCTCCACGCTTTCTCACTCAAGGATAGTGCTCTACCACTTGAGCCACAGCTCCATTTCTGGCTTTTTGGTGGTTAACTGGACATAAAAGTCTCATAGACTTTTCTGCCCAGACTGGCTTCAAACCATGATCCTCAGGTCTCAGCCTCCAATTACAGATGTGCTAGGATTGCAAACGTGCATTAGAGATGTGCTAAGGTTACAGACATGAGCCACTGGCACCAGGTGCATCTACTCCTTTTCCAGTCTATGATTTTGTTCATGATCATACAATGCATTAAAGGTCATCTATCTTTTGTGTGGAACTTTCTTTCTTGTTTGTGCTTGGTTTCTTTGAAGATGACAGGCTTTCACTATTATGTGGACCAACTCTCAGTTTGGGCTTTATATGATGATTTCTCAGGATCAGATACAGGTTATAAATTTTTGGAACAAATTCTATGAAATGCCAGGCACTGGAGGTTCATGCCTGTGTTCTAGCTAGTCCTGAGGTAGAGACTGGGAGGCCTGAGTTTGAGGCAAAAAGTTCCAGAGAATTTCAAATCAACCAAGAGCTGGATATGGCACAGCAGGACTGAAAGGCCTGAGGGAAAACCAAGACACTCACTCAAAAACAAAACCAACTAACCAAACAACAACAAAAGCAGAAAAAAGGCTGAAAGCATGGCTAAGTCCTTAGTTCAAACATGTATCACCAAAAAAACCCTAAAACTACCATGCCAAGAGTATTTTATATGCCATATATGAAAATAGAACACTAAAACTGATTGAAATCATTTTAAAAAGGTTAGAGGAGATGAGGGAGAATGGTGGACGGGTGAGTTTGATTGGGCACTTTGTATGCATGTATAAAACTGTCTCTGTACATCTAATATGTGATAATAAAATAGTTTCACAATACCAGAGAAATGATTTTTAATACCCCTGTGTTGTATCAGAAAATATGGATGTTAGTTTTTCTACCACTGGTATTCACTTTGATTGTGTGGTTAATGTACCGTCATTAATGTGATATCTGCCAGCTTTCTCTATTGTGAAGTTACTATGTTTTCCTTCAGACTGTGGCGAATTGTGGAGAAGGGAAATACAGATGATATAAAAATATCCTGTTCTTCATCAAATTCTCACCCACTGGTTTTGGCGGCATCAGGTGGTGATTTCGTAACCCCATCATTCCTTCTCTGTGGCAGCACTTGAGGAAGCGCTTTCCTCCACCCCCACTGATTGCACTTTCTTCTTTCTGCCACACAACAAGATGTTCTAGTTTCATCTTGTACTTTTCTAGGCTTTCTTTTAATACAAACACCATCGATGGATCACTTTCTACTAGGCTGGCACTAAGCACTTCATAGACATCATTCCATTTAAGTCCACAACGCCACAGGAATGACATACACAGGACAAGTGATATTAGATACTGCACCTAGGGTCCTCAGCTAGGAAATATCAAGATGATTTTCAGTAAGGGAACTCTGCAAACAGGGAAAGAAAAGAAAAATGTATGCACACAGAGGAGTACCATTACTTAGCTGGACTGCAGCATGGCTAACAGAGCACAATAAAGGAAGACTGAGTGAGAAACACAGGCTGGATCAGACTGGTTTGAAAGTCTGACTACAGAGTTCAAACTGCGATGGTTAATTTTGATGGTCAACTTGATTGCATGGAGAAAAGTCTAGATTATTGAAGCATACCTGCAGGTGTGTCTATGCAGGTATTTCTTTTTTTCCTTTTTTTTTTTTAAATGCAATGGGGCTTGAACTCTGAGCCTAGGCGCTGTCCCTCAGCTCTTCAGCACAAGGCTAGCACTCTACCACTTGAGCCACAATGCCACTTCTTGTTTTCTGGTGGTTAATAGGAGATAAGAGTCTCACAGACTTTCCTGCTTGGGCTGGCTTTGAACCATGATCCTCAGATCTCAGCCTCTTGAGTAGCTAGGATTACAGGCATGAGCCACTGGCACTTGGCTTATGTGAGTATTTCTAGAGAGGATTACGGCATAAGGGTTCTGACCTAAACAATGGTTTAATCCATTGCTGGATTCAAAATATGAATAGACTACTGGGAACTGGGAACTATTGGAACTGTGGGTGGTGGGACCTGGTTGGAGAAAGCAGGTGTCTGGGATGTGCCTCTGAAGAGTGTATCTTGACCCTGGCCCTTTCCTGCTTCTTCTCTTTGCTTGAGGCCCAGAGTACAAACCCCAAGATGGTGGAGAAAGAAAATAATTCTAGAAGAGCAAAGTGAGAATGATTTAAGAAGTACCCCTGTCGATAAGCACTGAGCCCCTCAAAGTGGGTGGATTAAGCCACTGAATTTAGAGTACTTTGGATATGGAGAAAGAACTAACAGATATACCACTACATTTTATATGAGGCTTGAATGACTTACTCAAAACCACCTGTTTGTTTCTAATACCATCTCTGTGGGCCTCTAGCCATCTAACCTTACTATCGACATATTTTTATGTAGGATCAATATTCATATTTATTTACACATATTCTCTTTCAACACCCCATTTCTTTCCAAGGTGGAACCTTCCAGCTAATTAAGCCATTTTAACACTCTAGCTGAGAATATCTATCTGGCCTATGAATTATTCATAATTACTTAAAAGCAGAGAAGTTCCTGCAGTTTCTATCTAATCTGTCACACCAGCAACTATGATGCACATGAACCATTGTTACCATCTCAGCAGTATTACCACCCTTGCAATTTCTGAGATGAAACTAATACTCAAAAGTGAAGCTTCAATGTTTTAAATATCTTTTAACTCCTTTTGAAAGGATGACTCATGACAATTGGGGTAGCATTCATTAGAGAAAATGATCTTTAGCATCACCTTTATAAATACTTTTAAAACATCCTTCTTTAATGTCTGAATTCTACTGATTATCACTCAACATGTAGTCATAGACGAGCTGTTTCGAAAAATCATCACTAACAGAAACCAAAGACTCTATAAGAGAAGATATTTTTAATACATTATTTTCCCATAGAGAATTCCTATCCATTGTTGTTGAACATGAATTTTAAGAAAGAATAGCTCAAAATGTTTCATGCCTCTTATAAGACATAAGGTAAAGCTTTAAAAGGTTATAAAAGTAGGGTAGGGTTGGGCTGAGAAGGTGGCTCAGTGGTAGAGCGCTTGCCTTGCATGCATGAGGCCCTGGGTTTGATTCCTAAGCACCACATAAGCAAAAAGGAAAAAGCCAGAAGTAGCGCTGTGGCTCAAGTGGTAGAGTGCTAGCCTTGAGCTAAAGGGCTGAGGGACAGCGCCCAGGCCCAGAGTTCAGGCCCCATGACCAGACCAAAAAAAAAAAAAGTAGGGTAGAGTAAAAGCGTTAAAAGTCTGTAAAAGTTATATGGTGTCCATGTTTTAAGATTCAGAAAAAATATAAAGAAATATAAAGAAAAAAATCCATCAAAGCCATATGATGCCCTAAGACATAAATTAAAACAGATTCTAAAATGATGTTAATGCTGTATGTAACTTAATGAACATGTGTTTAGAGTAAAGGTCAACAATTTATAACCCATAGGGAAAATCCAGTACACTGCCAGTTCTGTGAGTAAAACTTTATTTGAATCCCATCACATTTACTAGTTTACTAGTATCCATGATTAACCAAGCTTAGAGGCCTGCAAAACTTGAAATATTTACCATCCTGCCCACTTCTTGTGAGGAAAAAGTACTGCCCACTGATCTGGAGAACAGTGGATAGTATAATAAACAAGTTGAAGACAACCAAACAAAGCACACAGGGTAAACAGCCACACACTCAGTTCTTTTAGAAATGCTTGTCTATTGCGTAGCTGCTACTAAAAGCAAATGTCACAAGTAAGCATCTGGCAAAGCACTGTGATCATAATTACCTTACTCAGAAAAGTCTATGCTAACCAAGCAATTTTTATGCCACTAGAATAAGCTCCATCTAGCACTCTGTACTGAGCCATGAATACCAGTAGGAGCTGATGGCGACTGAGTCCTAAATCGAGTCTGCTCTCAAGACATCTTTAACAAAACATCAAGAATGACTGTAAGTCTCTGGACCTACTCTCTAAGCAAAACTACAAGGCAGAGAAAAGTGGTATACAAGACATCATGGGTCAGGCTGAAAAAGCACAGAGCAGGATATAAGCACTGTGGGAAGATGATAACATACCCTCAGATAGCAAAGTACAAAATTATCAGAGCATGATCAGTTGCAAGCTATGGTGGAAGAGAAGCCTCTATTTATAATAGGAGTACAAGAAAAGATACTTAAGATTGACTTAATAAGAAACACGGATAGAAAGAAAATGTTAAAATAACCCTGAATATCTACAAAGTGATTTCCATATAAAAAGATTCACCATGTTCCTGAACAAGACTAACCAATATCACAAAAACAGCACTTCTCCGTGAATTTTTAATGGTAATCTTTTTAAAAAAATCTAATGTGTTTTTTTTTTCTCAGAGACCCAAACAATTTGCTTTTAAAATTCACATAGAAGCTGGGCGTCGGGGCTCGTGTCTATAACCCTAGCTATTCAGGAAGCTGAGATCTGAGGATCGCAGTTCAAAGCCAGCCGGGGCAGGAAACTTTGTGAGACTCTTCTCTCTAATAAACCACTCAGGAAAGGAGTTGTGGTGCTATGGCTCAAGTGGTAGAGCGCTTGCCTTGAGCTGAAGAGCTGAGGGACAGAGCCTAGTTCCAGAGTTCAAGCCCCACAACTGACAAAATAATAATTAAAATAAAATAAAATTCACAAAGAAAAACAACCAGCAGAAGAACCTTCCACAAAGCTCTGAATATAAGCAATGAAAGACAAGGGTCAAAGTAAGGACCAGCCTTACCAGAGAGCAAAACATACTGTAAAACCATGGCAAGATAAAACAGCATGATACTGGCACATGATTCAGCAAACCAAACAGAACAGAAAGAGTGATGTAAACATATACAATAAAGGACAAGCATAGACTTTTACTATATAATTTGAAAAAACTAAGTGGCTACTTATTTCACATCAGACTCCAAGAAAAATTCTCCATGTAAAAACTAAAACCACACAAGTTCTAAAAGAAAAAAGGCAGTGAATTTCTTTGTCCTTTCCCCTTCCTCCCACCCCACCCCTCTTCCTTTTTTTAGTATTCTTCCAGTTGAGCCACAACTCCATCTCTGGCTTTTTAGTGGGTAACTGGATATAAGACTCTCACAGACTTTCCTGGCTTAAGTGGGCTTCAAATTGTAATCCTTAGCCTCCTGAGTAGATAGGATTACAGGCATGAGCCAAGGATACCAGTTGGATTCCTTTTGAGAGTAATGAAGGTCTTAAGAGTAAGAGAAGAGAAGGTCATCTTAAGAGTAGAAAAGGTCTTTCAAGGGCTGGGAAGGTGGCTCAGTGGTAGAGTGCTTGCCTTGCATGCATGAGGCCCTGGGTTTGATTCCTCAGCACCACATAAGCAAAAGGAAAAAAGCCGAAGTGGCGCTGTGGCTCAAGTGGTAGAGTGCTAGCCTTGAGCTGAAGAGCTGAGGGACAGCGCCCAGACCCAGAGTTCAGGCCCCACAACTGGACCCCCCCCCAAAAAAGAAAAAGTCTTTCATCTATGATGCAAATCCATAAGCCATAAGAATAATTTTAAATGTACAAATGGCTCCTTCAGGATATAAAGAGAGACAGATGGATTACACCCCTGTAATCCCAGCAGTTAGGAAGCTGAGGCTCAAGGATCACAAGTTCAAGGCCAGCCAGGACCAAACAAAAAACTGAAAGGGAGAACAAAGATGTAAAAAGATGTTCAGACTCCTTTAGCAGAAGAAAATAAAAATAAACTTAATTCTATAATGTGGCATTACTCCTCATCTGATAAGGACAAACATCTAGAAGTTTGGAAGTATGCTCTAGAAGAGCAGACACTCTTATCCAATATAGATAAACATTTAAGTAAAATGTTCAAACATCTATGGGAGGGTATTTGGAAATCAAGCTTGTTGTTTGTTTTTTCACACACAAGTAGAAAGTACACACAAGCTGAGAATGGGAAGGTTGTGGTTCATGGCCAGCCCAGGCAGAAGAGTTCTCAATACCTTTTCTTAACGCATTACTGGGCACAGTTGTGCATGCCTGTTTTTCCAATATATGTGGGAGGCTGAGATTGGAAGGACTGGGGTACCAGTCCAGCCCAAGCTGGTTTGTAAAACTACATCTCCACGGAAGGAAGCTGGATGCAGTGGCATACATCACAGCAATACAGGAAGCCTGAAAACAGGCAGATCTTACCTAAACTTGCCATATCCTAAAAGTGATCAGTAGAAGTGTGGCTCAGTGGTAGAATACCAGACTCACAAGCACAAGGCCTGCATTTTGAACCCCAAAACTGCAAAAGAAAAGAGAACGGAAAGAAAAGAAAAGAAAAGAGGAAAGGAAAGGAAAGGAAAAGAAGGGAAGGGAAGGGAAGGGAAGGGAAGGGAAGGGAAGGGAAGGGAAAGGAAAGGAAAGGAAAGGAAAGGAAAGGAAAGAGGAAAGGAAAGGAAAGGAAAAAGGAAAGGGAAGGAAAAAGGAAAGCGAAGGAAAAAGGGAAGCGAAGGAAAAAGGGAAGGGGAAGGGGAAGGGGAAGGGGAAGGGAAGGCAAAGCAAAAAACGATGTGTATCTAGGCTGGCCATATACTGATTGATAGGGAAGCTGTATGAGCCCAGGGATGAGACTCAGGTCTTTTGAACCTGAGTATGCCTTTTGGTGATTCTCGTGAAATACCCTCAGACTGCCAAGAAATGGGGAATGAGAGGCCATATGGACAAGCACAATGGCCTAGCAAACAATCACTAGGCATGCCCTGGTTCTTCCAGTCCAGCTAACTCTCCAAGTACAGTACATGAGTGAACTGAGGCTACACCAGCAGAGAACTGCCCAGCCACCTCAGAATGAGAAAACAAATCAATACATTTTAGGTGGGCTGTTTTACCCCCCTAAGGAACTTCTGCAACCAAATATTAAATAAAATAAAAAATTTTTAGCTGGGAAAGGTAGTCATCAACTGAAAAAAAAACCCTAGTAAAAACATATGCAGGACACTCACTTTGTAGGATGTATAGCATTAACAGAGACATGCAGATGCTTGACTTTTGCAAGGGTAAGTCGAAAAACTCCTGAGTTGCCAGTACAATTAATACAGCTAATGTACTGAACATCACAGCTTAGTGGCTTAGTGTTCTTATAACTGTCTTGGCTGTTGGTGCTGTGGTCTTGTGGCTGTCTAAGAGCTGTGGTTAATGGATCAGGCCAGTGCAGCTAGGCCAGGGAAAGACCAAAATTCAAATATTGAAGTACAATTTCTATTGAACATATATTGTCCTCACACTATCCTAAAGATGAAAAACATAAGTCAAATCATTTTAAGTCAGAGACTACCTGTAGTAACATAGTAAGATTTTGTGTTAGTTTTGCTTTCTGTAGCTTCAGCATTCATATACATAGACTTCGCAATAATGGAGCAACCTGTTTTTTAAATATCTACAGTGCTTAGTCATTAAGACAAAATGTCCTCGGGCACTGCAGTCAGGACCTGTAAATCCATGCTATCACCTCACAGAAACACTGAAAAAAGTCAATCAATACACCTTTAGGAATTGTTATGGGCAAGACTGTATCACCCCCAGATTCATACGTCGAAGTCTTAACTTCCAATGCCTCAGCACTGGAGTATATCTGGAGTTAAAATAAGCCATTAGGGTCATGTCTATAAAAAGAGAGCTAGGGCACAAAAGGAGATACCCGGAACACACACCTACTGAGGAGTGACCAGGTGACAAGGCAGCACCCACCGCAGTTCTAGAGGGCACTGTAATACATATATGCATAACAAAAGAGCACAGACCAAATGGTTAACATGAAATCGTCAATGGTAGTTTGCGACTATTCAATACTATAGGCACTTCCATTTACTTCTAGAAGGACCAGAAAATGATCTTACTTGACTGTTTCCTTCAGCCCAAACCTGTACATCCCGGAAAACATTTAAAGTATAGTCATGGCCCACTGCACCATGTAGTTCTTCTCATGTGGATGAACACTGCTCTGAGAAGACAGACCTAATAAAACAACTATTTGTTATGATTCATAATGATGTGCAAAGATAAGCACACACATTTCATGTTGAAAAGTTTTTGATCCAGAGCAGTACATAATGTTCAAGGAAACGTCACTGTAAAGAGGAAAATCAGCACCCAAACATTTCATTTAAGAGTGAAGTACGTTGTCTATTGAGTGAGCTACAACTCAAAAGACGCAAGGAAAAATGTTCTTATGTAAAATGTCCAAGAACTGGCACTTACCTAAAATGAGATGAAGCTTGGTTTCTGTCTGGAAAGCATAGTGCAATGTCACCAAAAATGGTGACTGCCTAATGTGCTCCAGAACCTGCCGTTCTGTCCTTGTATGCTCTGTAGTTTTGGCCTTTTGAACTATTGTTGCCTTTTTCAAAACTTTCATGGCATACAGCTTTCCAGCATCATGACCACTTATTTTACGAACTAGGAATACTTTTCCATACGCTGAAAAGAAAAAGAAAAAGAAGAATTAAATGCTACATAGCAGAATGTAATTTGTGGAAATATATTTATTTAATGCTCATGCACACAAAAATGTTCTTTAAAAGCACCATTGATTCTGTTTCAAATAGCTCTTTGATAATTTTTTTTCGGTTTTATAAATAGTAGATTTCTTAGCCTTGTATATTTCTTAGTCTAGCGCTCAGTATTTACAGGTCTGGCTACTGCTGATAGTTACGTTTTCTCTCTTTAAATGTGATTTTCTCTTCAAGATTTTCAGCTAGAAGAAGTTGTTACTATAGTCAGATAATCACAGTCCAATTGTGGAAAAGCTAGGACATTTTAGACATCACATAAAGTTGCTAGGTTTCTAGCAAATATATAAACATTAGTATGTGTATATACATATTTGTGTATGTATATTGATGTAAAAAAATGAAGACAGTGCTCAGTTCTTTTTCTTTTCTTTGGCAGTACTGGAGTTTGAACTCAGCACTCTGCCACTTGAACCACATCTCCAGGCCTCTTTCCTTTAGTAACTTTTCAGATAGGGTCCTGCACTTTGTCCAGGACCGGCCCCAGACCTGAATCCTCCCATCTATGCTGAGACACAGGTCTTGTTAACTTCCCTGCCCAAGCTGGCTAGGCAATAACCATAATCCTCCCCATTTCCATCTCCTGAAAACCTGGGATGAAAGGTATGCACACACCCCCACACCCAGCTCAAGATGATGTTTTGTAAAAATCTCATCCTCTCATATAAATCAAGTACCTGAAGTATTCCTCAAGATTTATCTTTAAAAATCTAAAGCAATATAAATTGACCTTATGTAAATAGATCCTTAGCTGGGTGCAGGTGGCTCATGCCTATAATCATAGCTACTCAGGAGGCTGAGATCTGAGGATCATTGGTTCAAAGTTAGCCTGGGCAGAAAAGTCTGACTCTATCATCAATAACCACCAAAATGCCAGGCTGGCGATGTGGCCCAAGTGGGAAAGTGTCACCAAGAGAGAGGAAAAAAAAAGCGCCAAATGAGAGTATGAGGCCAAACTCAAGTCCCAGTGCATACTAAATAGTCTTTAGATTTAATAAACATTAAAAGACGAAACTGTGAATGGTATAGACAGATACTTCTTAATATCTCTGAGCAATAGTTCATGTCTCAACAGGCCAACTTCACAACTCTTTTCATAAGAACCCTGCTGGACAGAATCCTGTCTGTGGTTCCCCCTTCCAGGTACAGGAATGGACCCATGCAGGCAGGATCTGTGCTTCACTGGGCAAAGCAGTGTCTCTGCATTTATTTCTAGGCAGAAAGAAAGGTGAAGAAATGGGAGGAGTCGGAGTAGGCAAAAAAAAAAAAATCAAGAAGGAAGGAAGGAAGAAGGAAGAAGTAGTTCCCTTGAAAAATGCTTCTTGGAATAGTTAAGCCATGCTCTGTAGAAGCGAAGATCTCTTGTACTATATGTGATGCAGTTCAAATACTTTAGACCTAGTCTAGGACCATGCTATGCCATGTCACAGATCAGTGCTAGACTGTACTGGGGAGAGGAGACCAATGCTTGATAAGGAATTGTCAACACCAGGCCCTGTGCCAATCCCCTTCTCCTTACTGACTCATTTAATCTCTATCACAGACAATGACATTGGTACTTTTAGTAATTCAGCTTCATAAAGAAGCACAGAATAAAGGTTCACAAAGGTTTGCATCTGATAAATATTTATAATAAATACAGATTGAGACCTTAGAAAGGTAGAGGTAAATCAAAACAAAAGAATGGCAACTTTCAGATCCTAACAAAGCAACTTAAAATAAAAATGCAAAGGGGCATATCTGTTCAGAAGCCATGTAAAGCTAGGAAACATTCTAATAAGTTTATCATCTAACTATGTACACTGGCAGACAGTGAAATTGTTAGGCAGCTGTGTAGCTTTTATGTTCCTTACATACACACGGCACTTACCCTAACCTCTGCTCTCCCTGCAAGAATACTATGGGCCTAGAAATACCAGAATCCATTTATTTTCTCAAGATGGAAAATACTTTCCCTGTCACCACTGAAATATGGCATTCAGCTCTTTCCTAGCACTCCATGTATATCTTTCAACACAGGTGATTATATGACAAATGGCTGGGTGTTACTGTGTAACATCTAAGCACTTTAGATATGTATTGTGAGGCACTTTATTTATTTATTTATATTTTTTGCAGTCAATATCCTGTTTCCAGGAACACATTTATTAAGCAAACAGACAAACAAAAAATAAGGTTTGGCACATAGAATGAAAGATGTAAAACCAGACTGTCTTTCCTACATGCAAATAGTGTGATTTTCCAAAGATACTATAAAAATTCATAAGAGGATTTGTGATCAGAAGTGACAGGTAAGCAAAGTAACTGGAAAACTGTATATGTAAATTGAGCTTTCAATATAGGATTACAAGTTTTCAATAAATGAGCCTATACAAGATGATTTTGTATCTCTAACACACATCCAGTATTCTACATTTTTTCACATACTCCCGTTCTGTGAGGCACTTTAGATACGTAAGAATCTATTTTATTTTACTGTTGGGTTGTGGGGCTTGAACTCAGGGTCTAGATGCTGTCCCTGAGCTTTTTTTTTCCCACGGAAGGCTAGTGCTCTACTACTTTGAGCCACAGCTCCACTTCTGGTTTTTGAGTGATTAATGAAGATAAGAGTCTCACCAACTTTCCTGCCTGGGCTTGCTTCAAACTGGGATCCTCAGATCTCAGCCTCCTAAATAGCTAGGATTACAGGTGTAAGCCACCAGCTCCCAGCAAGAATCTATTTTATTCTTAGAACATTCCAATAAAGGGAGGGAAATAATAATCCTCTATAGATGAAGAACTGAAAATATAGAAGAATTGGTCACTTGTTCAAGATCTTGATCTTACCTGTGCCCCTGTTGCTTCCATACATGACCTCAGCAACAAATGAAGGTAGATCTGAACATCAAACAAGTAAGAATGCAGGAGAGGTATTTTAACAATGGAATGGACTCAGTGCTACTTCTTCTAAGACAAGGAAGTTTTACAAAATAGCCATGACTGATGGGGATTCTAAGTGGCAAAAAAAACAGTCTTTAGACTAACTGCAAACAGGCTGATTTTTAATTTTCATTTGCTGGTCCTTCTACAGTCTCTGTACTTAGAGAAAAATATATTTACACTTCTCTAAGATAATTTTTAAAAATACTTAAAAACATTATCATGCCTCTCCTATTCCTGAAGCCAATCTTACAGCAATTTGATTTTGAGAGATCTCACCACTAGGTGGGGTTCACAGATAAATGCTATGGGTTTGTACTTTTTTTTTTCTTTCATAACTTTCCTGTTTCTTTTTTAAAGGTTGTATTTTACTCCAAATAACCCTTAAGTAGCACAAGGTGTTAATGTACATTGATTGCTTAACTAATTAAAAATCATCCTACTGTCACATTACTATAAGGTCAAGTAATAGTTAATGTCCTTGTCTGATGACAAAGTCCAAACATTTCCCAGTATTTCAAATTAAAGACCATATATCCTGCCAATATAATTATATTCACCTATCAGAAGATGTCAGGAAAAACTGTATGAAACTCACTAATCTCTTGCTTTTACTTCTAAGGTTGCCATAGTTGACATTAAAGCTAAGGTATTCTAACCACATGGTAAGTCAATATTCAAGGAGTGTCTCACAATGGTCCAAACATGTATTTCAAACAAAGTTCTTGCTTAGTAGTAGGCTACATGACTAAAGCATGGCTGCCTCCAATACCCTTGGTTTTGAAGCACCCAAAGGCACTCATATTGCCAGGGGGAAGAAGATACATTTATTATTGGAGAAACCAGGAAAAAGATACCTCACTAGGTAACTGGTTTGTAGTTTAGGGCAGAGGGAGAAAGTGAAATGGTCTTATTGAAGAGTGCCATCCACTCCAGAATGGCTTAGGTGTTTCTTAGTATTTTCAAAAAGGCCACCAACAGTAGAACTGGCCGCTATTTCTTTTCAGTTTGCACCTGGGTGACTAAGAGCTTGCCAGTATAGCCAAGCTCCTGGCTTCCATTCATGTGTGTGTGTATATTACTGAAGGGATCCTATTTTACAAACATTTTGGGGGAATTACAAAGGCTACTGAAGTGAAAAAAGGCAACAGTTTTAATGGAGGTCCTGAGATAGATATTTGGCAGCACTACGGTATTTTGTACTTAGGTGCCAAGACTGGCTTCGCGCTTATCTGCATGGCACTATAATTTTTACATCAGCATGCCATGACATCAACTGCTTTACTACCAATCTTTACAAAAGTATTTCTATGAATCTTATTATATTAATAAGAGCAGGGAGGACTACTTTTTGTGTTCGCAGACATCTATGACCAAGTGAATAAGGCCAATTTTCCCGTTCATGGCACTATAGACATCGTTTTGGATGTTGCTAAAAATCCGTGTGATTTTAGAGCTAGCAGCCTTTCCATAGCAGAGAACTACATCAAGAAAACTATGTAAAAATTTCAAAACAGTGAAGGTCTCTTTTGTTCAAACTGAAATGTAGATTTATGGCACAGTGTTGACAAACGCTGATAATGGCCTCAGTAGCTTGAGGCACAGGAAATAATGAAAGGACCCACATGGAGAAATTTCTGGTTCCTGGGAGTAGATCTCGTCCCAGCTTGCTTTTCTCAATGTAGGGCTCTTAATCCATTTACTATGATTCCCATTTATGAATCAAGATTTTAGAACTTGATGCCAAAATAAAAAATTAAAACTTACAGCTTAGAAACCAACTATTCATGCTTCCATGTCAAAAAATATACAATTTCAAGTTCTTTTTTAAGCTAAGAGCAGCTTCTTGATGAAATTTACTTTGAACATAATTATACTTTTTGTGTAAAATTTGAATTTATTAAAACTTCAAGACATAATCTTTAATCTTTAAAATAATGATGTTAATTTGTTAAAGTATTTTGAGAGTCTAGCTGTAAAAGCATCAGTTTCCCAAGTGTTAGTTAAGGTTTGGCTATGACATGTTACCTCACAGGCTTATGCACTAAGTAGTTGGTCTCCAGCTGGTGGCACTATTTTGGGAAGTGGTAGAATCTTTGGGAGATGGGGCTGGGAAGGTGGCTCAGTGGTAGAGCGCTTGCCTTGCATGCATGAGGCCCTGGGTTCGATTCCTCAGCACCACATAAGCAAAAAGAAAGAAGCTGGAAGTGGCATTGTGGCTCAAGTGGTAGAGCGCTAGCCTTGAGCTGAAGAGCTGAGGGACCAGCGCCCAGGCCCAGAGTTCAGGCCCCATGACCGGACCCCCCCCAAAAAAAAAGAATCTTTAGGAGATGGGGCTTAGCTGGAGGTAATAGGTTACTGGGGTATTTCCTTGAAGACTATACGTGGTCTTCCATTCCCTTCCTCTCTCTGCTTCCTTTCTGCCATGAGGTAAGTAAACTCTACCACATGCTCCTATCACCATGATGTTCTGCCTCACCAAGGGCAGAATCAATAGAGCCAAGGACTATAACCTGAAGCATCTAAAACTATGAACCAAAAGGAAATAATACCTCCTTTCAAGCTGGTCTCTTGGGTGTCTGGTCACAGCTATGGAAAGCTAACTAACACAGAGAATACTTGTGCAGTGTAATTAAAAACATGTAAAACTTTGTCCATACATATGTCTACATGCACTATCCTGGAGGAAGCAGTCATGAGCCTTAAAGCGTTCAGAAGCACTGCTCAGACGGCCTCTGCTTTTTGTCATTAAGGTGTTTAACTTGGACATGCTGTTCTCTCTGGGATCCTACTGACACATCTCCTGAGCCTACTGTTTTCTATCATTCAAACACTTATCAATGCTGCTTAAAATTATATCCATTACATACACCTCTAATTGTCCTGTCACACTTTGAGATCATACCAAACTTAGCATTTAAACTATTGTACTTGAGCTTTTAGGAAAATAATACCAAGGAAATTCTCTTAAGTGCTTCTTCCACTTAGCCTTTTAGCCAGCCAACTCCCAAGATTGTGCCCCTCTTTCCTTTGGTAAACACCTGCTGCACCCCAAACACTGGTGAGTTGTTCACCCCCTATGTACTCCCTCCCCCAGGCTTCCCACCAGTCACTGATACTTGCTGCCCTGCAGGTTTATGCTTTTTACATGTTCTATTCTTATTATATACTGTAATTAAGTATTACATAAGCCACTGAAATGTGAATGCTGAAAGGATTAGATAACAAGCAAGTCACTTTTAAAAAGCAACTACTGAAAAATTAGGTGTGGGAGAAACAGGAGAAAGGTAGGGGGAAATTATGAAAATCTGCAAAGATTTTTGTACTCAGATTACTTTGAATGTATCTAGTTCTTAGTCCTTAAAGAATCTGAAAACTTGCTGGTGGCTCACGCCTGTAATCCTAGCTACTTAGGAGGCTGAGATCTGAGGATCACGGTTCAAAGCCAGCCCAGGCAGAAAAGCCCGTGAGACTCTTATCTCCAATTACCCGCTAGAAAACCAGGAATGGTGCTGTGGCTCAAGCGGTAGAGCACTCGCCTTGAGCTGAAGAGGGCAGGGATAGTGCCCAAGCCCAGAGTTCAAGCCCTATGAACTACAAAAAAAAAGAATCTGAAACTGTTCATTTTAAGACACAGATTACAAATGTGGTTTAAGTAAAATAAACCACTGAGTATACACTTAACTCTCAAAGTCTTATGCCCACAACATCTGATGATTGGCAAATTATGTATTATTTGTAAAATTTTATGGGAAGAAAAATGTTCTAAAATGTGCTCTTTGTAAAACCATTCTCACCTGAGCCACCATTCGTAGATTCCCCACAAGCATGACTGTCTTCTAAGAGAGACTCAAGTCACTTTGTGCATTGCGTCCTGCTCATCCTCTCACATAATCAGAACCTTGTGAAATGAACTGGTCATTCATATCAGTATTTCCAGCTAAGCCTCCCAGCTTGCTCCCATCCTCTACCTTTACACACCTTTTATGCTGTCAAAGAACTTGATACAAATATAACCCTTCTGATTCAAAACACTTCATTTCCCATTGTTATTATGATAAAGAACATTCTTAATATAACTAGATTTCTAAGTTAGCGAGATTCTACCTATCTTCTCCACTTTCCTATCATCTCAGTTATACTTTGATCCAATCACCTTATTTTAACTTCGCAGATCAGGACAAGTCTTCCTATTTCAGGCTCTCAGAACCCGATGAATTCCTTTCTCTGTCATGGAAACAATCATAAATGTAATTCTGTATTTGTGTGATTGCTTCTTTGTCTAATATCCACTAGACTATGAATTTCTCAAAATCATGGCCCATTTCTGATTTTATTCACTTGTATTAGCAAGTGGAGCTCAAATTATGCTGACTGAATGGGAAAAAAAGAATACGCAAGTAAGCAAATAGGAAAACATCAGAAAAAGAAATACATAAAGCACTGCCAAATTCCCTCCTTTAGTGGAAGAATCTAGCAACTCAGATTTTTTAATATAAAGGCAGAGCTGGCCAACTCTGGACAATGGACTACCATGAAGCAATTTCTTTTAATTTTGATATTAAATCCAAGTCCTAGTTACATTCTCTGGTGAAAATGACCTCAAGAAACGTAGTTGCCACCATTTTAGAACAGGAAAGCAGCTTAACATAGCAGCATCTATATCTAGTCACCACTTTGTGACCTCCCACAACTATGCAAAAACTAATCACAATGCCTGCCACATCCATTTCTCACGTGTAATTTCACTTGTAGAAAGATCATCACTTCCCCACATATGATTTGTCCTGGATACTAGCTTCCCGCTCTGAAAATTAGTCCCCCTTCACATACCCACTTTTTCCATTACAGAACCTCATTGACTCTAGCACAGCGTTCCAGAAAAGGGATCAAGTAAGAAATATTCTATTAGATCTTTACATTTCACTTGTCATGCTCCTCAAAATTGGTATCCTTACTGGATGGCTCTGTGCATCCTGAATGTATACAGTAACATTGTGGAATTACTTAGCAACACTCCAGTCAACCCTCCACCACTGAAAAGGATTCTTATTTTTTTTTGGGGGGGGGGGTCCGGTGATGGGGCCTGAACTCTGGGCCTGGGCGTTGTCCTTCAGCTCTTCAGCTCAAGGCTAGCACTCTACCACTTGAGCCACAGTGCCACTCCCAGCTTTTTTCTTTTTGCTTATGTGGTGTTGAGGAATCAACCCAGGGACTCATGAATGCAAGGCAAGCGCTCTACCACTGAGCCACCTTTCCAGCCCTGAAAAGGATTCTAAGAGAAGGAGCTTCACTTTGGATTACTGTAGCATAACCCACAACAAAAAGCAAAGACTATGAGTTCAACCATGAAACTGGCTGGCCACAATTTTGTATTTCTAAGATTCAAGAAAAACGTATGACTAGACCTCAATCGAAAAGAACCTTTATTCCCCATTACAAGTAATTTTCTTTTTTTAATTAAAAAAACATTTTTATTGTGAAAATACTGTACACAAGTAATTTTGTAAACATAGCTTGTGTTAAGACAAATCAACAGACAGTTCTGCATTTGTACTGTACAGAAGTTCTACTCAGAAAGACATTAGTAAATTGAAGTTTCATTGTGTGACACTTTTTAGGGACTATATATAAAAAAAAAAGCTGTGTTTCTGAGTTCAAACCCCAGTCCTACTCCCCTCAAAAAATAAAATCAAATACACTAAATGTTTCATAAAACTTGTTTCCTAACTTGATAGCTGAAGGTTGTATTCTTGGTTCACTATATTTACAATTCTGCAAATAAAAGCTCAGGAAGAGATTAATATTTAAAAATTCCAATTCCAGTCAAAAGAAAATCAGGAATAAAAATTACATTTTATGTTAAAAATGCTTCTTTTTCTATATATAGGCATATATGTGTATGAATATATGAACGTCCACTAACTGCATGTGGGAGGGGCATTTATAGGCAATGAGGAAGAATCTGGTACTCCATGCATGGGTATCTTTTAGTAAGCACCTGTGGTTTTCCCAGCTAGTCTCCTTTGTGTTTTAGACCTTTCATGATTTCTTTGCCATTTTTATTCTTTTCAAAAGCTGGACCAGAACGCTTTGGTTTTCTATTCACTTGAGACTAGAAAAACACCTCATGAATCCTAGGTATGCTATTTCTTAACTACTTGGACTTCAACAAAGTAGTTCATGTGTTTGTGTCTAATTTTCTCATTATGGATAGTAACAATTTCCATATATGATTTGAAAGTTAAATAAGTTAATATATATTCTAGAATAGGGCCTGGCAGATAACAAATACTATATAAGTATTAGTGAAAAAATGTGTATCTTTGTGCCTACATACATGCAAAAAGATATATTCAGAATTGTACCTATTTCTTGAAATGTATAATAGCCAAATACTTAAAAGACACAGTTATGGATTAATTTATATACCCCACCAAAAAAACCCCACAAATTATATAGGTCAAGTATTTTCTTTTTTGCTTAAGTTCTTAATAACCTCAGAGTTAAATTTAGGGCTCAATTACAATGTCTCCTTTATTATAGATATCAGTAAGAACAATTTCATTTGAATTCAGCTTCCAGTCTCTTTTCTATGTAGTTATTCATTCATTTTTCTCTTTGAAAACTCCTTATATCTCTTTTTGAAAATGTATCATCCTCAAAACACACTAAATATTATATGGAAGTTTCTCAAAAAGCTAAAAGTAGCACTACCTTATTATCTAACAATAGTACTCTTGAGCGTATATCCAAAGGAATGTAGGTCAGGATACACCAGACTTTTACACACCATGTCCACTGAAGCACTATTCACAAGAGCCATGCAATGGAAGCAGCTTCAATATCCTACAACTGGTGAATAAATAAAGATTATGTGGCATATATACACAATGGAGAATTCATCAGCAATAAAGAATGACATTAAATATACATATGCAAGATTTTATATATATACATATACATGCACACATACATATATACACACATACATACATTTGTATATAAAACATGACTAATTCTTGGAGTGGCACAGGTGATGAGGAGAAGAGAATGACAGAGAGTGGATAATATAGAAAAACAATGTGTCTCTGTATGAAGATGGTATAAGAAACTAGTGAATAATAAAGGGATAAGGGAGATGTGAAGAGTGATAGAGGTGGAAAATTTGATTAAAGTATAATATATGCAAGTATGAGATACCTCAGTGAAATCCCTCTGTACAATTAATATATACTAAAAATTGAATGACAGGGATGTACAACAGGCTATGTTGGGCTAGAGAAGAGAAGGGGAATGGAGAGAGAATGAATATAGTTGAAGCACTTTATAGGCATATATGAAAATAGAATATGGTTGAAATTGTCCTAAGAAGCAGGAGAGGAATAACCCATGTAGTTCATGAGGTATTTCTCTAGTCTCAAGTGAATAGAAAACCAAAGCGTTCTGGTCCAGCTTTTGAAAAGAATAAAAATGGCAAAGAAATCATGCCCAAATGAAAGGTCTAAAACACAAAGGAAACTAGCTGGGAAAACCACAGGAGCTTACTAAAAGAAAATTCCACGACGGGCTGGGAAGGTGGCTCAGTGGTAGAGTGCTTGCCTTGCATGCATGAGGCCCTGGGTTCGATTCCTCAGCACCACATAAGCAGAAAAAGCC
>NW_012267218.1:10434534-10444877 GCF_000151885.1 Dipodomys ordii | reverse complement strand
TATATATATATATATATATATATATATCATATATATATATCATGATATATATATATATATCATGCTGCTTTGCCTACCTCAATAGTTGTTTTTTGTCTGTTGTGTGGGGCCTGAACTCTGGGCCTAGGCACTGTCCCTCAGCTCTTCAGCTCAAGGCTAGTGCTCTACCACTTTAGCCATAGCGCCACTTCTGGCTTTTTCTGCTTCTGTGGTGCTGAGGAATTGAACCCAAGGCCTCATGCATGTAAGGCAAGCACTCTACCACTGAGCCACCTTCCCAGTCCCAATAGTTGTATCTTAACTAGTGTAGTTAAGATGGTGACTTGTAGTATTTGTTGTTAGTAACTGTAGGACCCCCCACTTTCTAGTGGGTGCACCTATACCTCTGCTGCTGTGAGTGCTAACGGCCATAACTACCCTTTCTCTGGAGAAGGTAGATGGATGCCACTTAACCTAGGAGGTTACATGCCACCAATCTCAACCTCACCTCAACTCAAGCAGCCTTCACTCTTGTCTAAAACTTTCCATGAGTTCAGGCTGAATCTAGAGTCCAGCTTAAACTCATGTTGTTTGGGCTCCATACCTGTCCATTCTGGCTCTCATTTTCTCATGCAGCAATTTCTGCTTCTGACTAACATGACCTCATACAGCATCAATAAGAAATAAAAACTATTCATAGTAGAGATACACTGTCAATCAACACTTTCATAGGAATCATCTTTTGTTTACCACAAACATCACATCTGTAGGAATTACATAAGCACTGTGGGCTTATACTGAAACATAAGGCATAGTGGGTATACACAAATGCAAAATTATATATTTTTTGAATGACAATTTTGACAATTTAATGAACATATGATTTTAAACATGTTGTTTTAATGGGATACTCTCACAACAGTTAAAAGAATAAGATGATAAATGATGACTAAATCATGAGACTATTTAAAACAACCTTTTACCATGACTCAACTAAAGTTGTTCCCTGTTATGTTACTACAAAGTGTCCTTCAGCTGCCTAATGCAATTTCCAGCACCCTCTAGTGGCAAATTACTCAAGAGAAATGAAATATATTTTCTTTGACAAATGAAATATGTTTCTAGAAAGTCTTCTGCAAGGGCTGGGAAGATGGCTAAGTGGTAGAGCGCTTGCCTTGCATGCATGAGGCCCTGGGTTCGATTCCTCAGCACCACATAAGCAGGAAAAAAAAAGCCGGAAGTGGTGCTGTGGCTCAAGTTGTAGAGCACTAACCTTGAGCTGAAGAGCTGAGGGACAGCGCCCAGGCCCAGAGGTCAAGCCCACAACTGGACCCCCCCCCCAAAAAAGAAAGTCTTCTGCAAAAATACTTTTGTTTTTAAATGGGGCTATTCTGTGGGAGAAGATAATTTAGAGTCTGGGGTCACTGGGTAAAGAAATGACAGCTACATTATGAAGGTGGTATTCACAGGTGAGGTGAGCAGCCCAAAGATAATGTCTATTTGGTAATCAGTATCTTCACCAAACAATTTCATAAAACTTGCTACGGATTAGATGGAGGAAAAAAAGAAAGCATGTTTTAAAATAAAAGTGAACTTCTCAAGAGGGCCCCAGGGACACAAAAAGGTCAGACAGTACTGCTTATTAGACAACTACTGTATGCAAAACATTCTGGATTCCTGCACTTGGCCAATATTCATTCCAAGGTTTCAGGCACTCAGCTTAGACCCTTAAATTCAGATCCTTGTCATTAAATTTGCAAGTTTATATGTAATACATCTTTTAAAACTACTCACTGTCGGGTAACAGTAGTTCACACCTGTAACCCTAGCTACACAGGAGGCTGAGATCTGAGGATCTGAGAGCTGTGGCTCAAAATGGTAGAGCGCTAGCCTTGAGCAAAAGAGCTCAATGACAGTGCCCAAGCCTGCAACTGAGAAAAACAAAACAAAATGCAAACTACTCACTATTCTATCCTCAGCACCCAGAACAGTACCTGCTTTTAAATCAGTACATCCACATAAATGAATTGCAGACCATCAGGAATAAACTGAAGAATTTTAAATCAAAAAGTATCTTTGCTGGGCAGTGGAGGCTCATACCTGTAATCCTAGCTACTTAGGAGGCTGAGACCTGGGGACCACCATTCAAATCCAGCTTGGGCAGGAAAATCAATGAGACTTTTTATCTCCAATAAACTACCAAAAGCCCAGAGGCAGAGCCTTGGCTCAAGTAGTAGAGCATTAGCCTTAAGCAGGCTCAGGAACAGCACCCAGGCCCTGAGTTCAAGCCTGAGGACCAGCACGTCACACACAATGTGTCTTAATCAAATCAAAACTTCATAAAGATTACTTTGTCTTGATGTGGATAAGAGATTAACCAAGACTAACTGTGAACAATATAGCCTGGGTAGAGAGTAGGCTATGTCAACTAAGCTTGTATAAGTACACCCTATAATGTTCACACAATGACAAAATCACCTAGCAATGTTTCCTAGTATGTAATCCTGCCATTAAGTGACAAGATTGTACTTGGACAGAAAGCAAAATGATGAAAAGGAAGGCTGCAGAGAAGATAGGAAAAGAAGTAAAGTAGAATCATTATTCCCACTACTAACCTATCATCACAAAATGAATTCTGAAAGATAAACCAAAGATACTTCCTGGAATTCGAAGTATCAATGGAAAGAATAATGCCAGAGACAAGAGCAGACATGAAATACTTGTTAGGCCTATTATACCTCACCTAGGATTAGGTTATGGCAAGGGCAAAGGGCAACAGCACTGGAAAGAACACAAGAAAGATGATGCCAAGAGTTTACAATCTAGTCAACATGGAACATGCAAAAGAAAATTCAGAGAATATTTCAGTTTTTGTTCTCTACAAAGGGTTCTAAATGAAAAGAATCCAGAGAACCAAGCAATTTGGGGAGGATCTAGATAGCTAGAAGAGGAGACGCACTGCAGATAGAAGAACAATCTAAGGCAGGGCACAGGAGGGTGGGAAAGAACACATCACTGCAGGGGAGACAAGACAATAAACTGGACTGGAAAGTAGGCGGTATATCAGGGGAGCAAAGGAAAACAGACAGGAAAAGCTGAAAGACAAGCAAGAATTTGAACTTGAATAATTAACTGGAAAAAAGCACTATATGTTCTTAAATAGGAGAACTGCATAATAATGTACTTATCTGAGGCTGCATATTATTTGTAACAGGATATAGTATAAAAGAGAAGAGAAAGCTTACAAAAGAAAACTATTTAAGAAACCTTTTGCAATAATCTATCTATACATTTGGTAAAATGAGCAATGGCACTTAGAACAGAACGCCTCCATCCGCCTCACACACACAAAAAAAAGGCGAAATCAAGAGTCAGTTTAACAGGAAGTCATAAAAGTTCATGAGACTAGAAATAAAGATACCAAAATACAGAAGAACCAAAAATTATTTCTAGCTTACGAATGTGACCAACAAATTAGTGATAGACTAAAGGAAGTAAGGCAGGTGAAAGAAAAATCAAGCTGCTGAATAGAAGATTATGAATAGTACATGCATTTAAGTATGAGATTAAAAAATAGTAGATCTTTTATATTCAAATATCCCACAAACTCTGCAAGGTATCTGATAAGTAGTATTTTTCTATTTCAGAATATATAAAAATTATCACAAATTTTCAGTTTCACTTCCAAAGAAAACCTCACATTACATATATAAGCTTTTCTAATACTGTAAGAAGTGCAGAAAAATTATCTTTAAAAGATAATGAAACTGTAAGATTAGTGGAGAAATTTTTGAAAACTGAGATTTTATTATATTCAGTATAAAAAAGTTTGCACCTACTCTATTTAGTCATCAAAAGTTGGATTTTAAATTCAGAAACATCTACAATGACCTTTCTGAGCTATTCCATCGTCTCATGAGAACTGTACACTGTCAGTTGACAGACAAGAGCAGCATATGGGACTAGGAAGATGGCTCAGTGGTAGAGTGCTTGCCTCCCATGAATGAGGCCCTGGGGTGGATTCCTCAGCACCACATAAACAGAAAAAGCCAGAAGTGGCACTGTGGTTCAATGGTAGGGCTCTAGCCTTGAGCTGAACACCTGAGGGACAGTGCCCAGGCCCAGAGTTCAAAGCCCCATGATGGACAAAAGAAAAAAAGAGGAAAAGAAAAGTAAATCCACAGCTCCCTAAAGAACTGTAAGAGCACAGGGAAGGGCATGAAGTGCAGATTCAACGTGAAAGGAAAACATTACACTGGCCCTGCCTCAAATGCCTGGGATCAGCACCCAAAGGGAAGGCAGATACTGCGGCAATCTGTTAAATGCATTGAGAGAATAAAAAACAAGGTTTGGTTTCATAGATGTGATACTGCACTTTTCACATACGTAAAGGGGACTGTAATTTTCCTTCCTTACATAGTCCTTATAAGATCATGGTCCTGTACAAAAATCAAAGTTACACTCGCCTCATAAAAAAGACCTGAAGGAAATAATTCCCATTTTTCTACTCCCTGAAGTTTGTAAATGGTTACAATTACAATAATTGTGGCAGAATTTGTTCTGTCCTCAGCCAGGGTCAGTGCTGAGCCAGAAACCTTATCTATCCCCTATACTGTGCGTGTATGTGTGTGTATGTTTGTGTGTATTGGTACCAGGGTTTCAATTTAGGGCTAGGATTTGAACTTAGGGTCTCACACTCTTGCTTGGCTTTGAACCACACCTACACTGCTAGCTTTTTGCTGGTTAATTAGAGATAAAGAGTCTTTCAGGACTTCTCAGAAAAAATAAGAGTGCCCAATGAAGAAATGTTCATCATCTCTGACGATAAAAAATGCAAATCAATACATTAAGATTCCACCTCACTCCAGTTAGTTTCTAACAATAACACATGCTGACAGGAATGTGGCTAAAAGGGAAAATGCTACTACACTGTTGTTGGGAATTTAACTTGTTCAACCACTCTAAAAAGCAGTATGGAGGTTCCTCAAAAGACTAAACATAGAGCTTCCCTATGACCCAGCAATTCCACTGCAACAGACCACAAACAAGGCCACACTAAAGCTACCAGCATAACTACATTCATTGCAGCACTGTTTACCATAGCCAAGATATGGAATCAACCCAGATGTCTCTCAGTGCATGAATGGCTGAACAATATGTAAAATACATACAAAATGCAATTCTATGCTCCCATCAGAATGATATTGTACCATTCATAAGGAAATGGAAATGTTACTCATTTCTGTTTGTCTCATTATTCATTTTTTTGTATTGTATGTAAGTTTATCTGTTTTGGGGAGGGTAAGTGGGGGATTGGGAGGGAAAAACTGGAAGAAAATGAAGGAAAAGATGATACTGTTCTAAAAGAAATGTACTCATTACCTGACTTATGTAACTGTAACCACGCTATGCATTATCTTTACAATAACAATAAAATTAATTTTTTAAGAAGAAAAGAAAAATAGTCTCTCAGATTTGTCTGCCCTGGCTAGCTTCAAACTAAGATCCTCAGATCTCACCATCGTAAGTAGATAGGACTATTACAGGTGTGAGCTAGTGGCACCCTACTTAGAGCCTTACATTTTTGTTTGCCTTTTCCCTTACAGTTGGTAGATACTTTAACATTTGAGTAACACCTCTAGTCTAGTTTTCTTGCTGGTTAATTGGAGATGGAGTCTTGTGGACTTTTCTCCCTGGGCCGACTTAGGTCAGTGGTCCTCAGATCTCAGCTCCCTGAGTAGCTAAGATTACAGCTGTAAGACACCAGCACTAATCTCATTTGTCTTTTTGTTTTCTTTTTCTGTCAATCCTGGGACTTGAACTCAGGGCCTGGGTGCTATCCCTGAGCCTCTCTGTGTTCGAGGCTAGCACTTTACCACTTGAGCCACAGCACCACTTCTGGCTTTTTCTATGTGGCACTGAGGAATCGAATTCACGGCTTCATGAATGCTAGGCAAGCACTCTACTACTAAGCCACAATCCCAGCACCTCATTTGTCTTTTAGTGTTCAGTAGTTGAGTGGACTCTACACCTCTTGATGTTGTCATCCATATCAAGCATGAAAATGATCAACCTAAATGCAAGCTCATAATTCACTGATTTCCCAAGTATAACTTCCATCTTTGGGAGCTTGGTTACTATTCTAGAGTCTTGCCCTCATTTTCTTTTTTGAATCTAAGGGTTTTCCCTATGTTTTCTAGCTGGTCCATGCAATAAACAGACCTTATAAAAAATGTATATTATCTAGCCCTTCAGGGGTTTTATTGATAGGCTTTTTCTTGGATATCAAAGCTGTCATCTAATTAGAAGGGGGAAAATATTTTGTTTCTACTTCTATACTAGGAATATATTGCCATATATAAAATAAACAGGTCAAGGAATAGAAACAGTTTAATGGTTCTTATCACATTAGAAAACTCTGAAACATAACAAAGATGATGTAAATATTACAAATATTCACCTTAAAATATCCAAGGATCTTTACTACAGAAGTCCTGTCCTATATGGGATATACTTATTTATTCACCCAGTCACTAAATAATAGGCTAATATATGTAATTATTCTGGAAAAGTTATCTACTCAGAAAATTTATGTTCATTTAAAGTACATTTTCCTAGTATGTTAATGAATTAGCAATAAATTCTGATGAAAAAAAAATATGCCAAGTATAGTGATTTCTTACAATCTTATGTGTCTTGGCAGCCATTTGTGCCTTCTATGCAAAGAACCAGAAGCTACCCTAAGCTGGATTTACTGTGGGATACCAGAGAGAACGCAAAGTTTGGCTTCTCGGGTCAGCAAAATGGTAAGGCATGGGTCAAAGGCCACAAAGTGTGTGCCAATATAAGCAAGTTTTCTACTTGAGGACTCCTTGGTGGAAGGTTGGACAATTAGGCCTTGGCTGTGGACCAGACAAAAGAAACAACGTGTAAAGAACACAACGTCAACACCACATCCTGCTCCCTATTTTCCCCAGTAGGTCATGGGTGCTAGTTTCTCTACATTTTCAAACAGCATGTTATAAATTCTCCAAATGAAATAGATTAAAATTTAAGTTTATGCACGTGATATTTTTCTCAGATTTCTTCTTGTCATACAAATTGTAAAACCAACTCTGTAGTAAAAAGAACAATAAGACCATTCTTACCTCACCAATGACTTAAAACTGTAATAAACAAAGAGGGAATTTACATAAATTTATGTACAAAATATGTAAATGTGTGCATAGTATCTTGTAACATATCTGACTGTGGAAAATGAGTGAGCTAGCCTGAATAAATCATTTAAGCAGGTTAACAAGAGCTATTAATAAATTTTAATTTGTAAAATTTAACCTAAGTGGCCAGGCATGGTGGCCATGCCTATAATCCCAGCAACTTAAGGAGGAGAGAAGGCAGGAGGGCCATAGCTAGAGGCCAGTTCAAACAAAAAGTTAGCAAGACCGGATGACAACAAACAAGCCAAGCATCCTAGCTATGCAGCAGGTGAAGGAAGGAGGATCACAGTCTGAGGTTGTCCTGGGCAAAAGCACAAGACTCTATCTGAAAAACAAATTAAAGCTGAAAACAGCTGGGGGCCTGGCTTAAGCAGCAGAGTGCTTGCTTAGCAAATCCCTTAGTTCAAATCTTAGTAACACACATACACACACAAAAATTAGCATGAGCCATTTCACATACAGAAGAATGTATCATTAAAAATTATATAACAAATGTTAAAAGTATGTGGAGAAATTGGAATCCTCACATACTGCTGGGAGGAATGTAAAACGGTGCAGCCACTTTTGAGAAAAAGTCTTATAGGTCTCACAAAGTTAAATATAGCCAGCAACCAATGGCTCATGCCTGTAATCCTAGCTACTCAGGAAATGGAGATCAGGATGATCATGCATTGAGGTCTGAGCAAGAAGTTCATGAGACTGAGCTAAACTAATAGCTAGGCAAAGTGGCATGTGCCTGTTATCCCAGCTATACAGGAGGCTGAAGGGAGAATTGCAGTTATAAGCCAGATATAAAGTTCCTAAGACTCTAACAGAAAAAGTTGAGTGTGGTAGAGTACACCTGTCATCCCAGCTACAGAGGGAAGTGTAAATAGGAGCATCATAGTCCAGACTGGCCCAGGCAAAAAGCAAGGCTCTATGTTGAAAATAACCAGAGCAAAAAAGGACTGAAGATACGAGTAGAGTACCTGCCTAGCAAGCTTGATGAATCTTCAGTTCAAACCCCAGGAACATAAAAGGTAAAGGAGGAGGAAGCAATGGAAGAGGAAAGAAAAAGGGAGGAGAGTAAAAGGAGGAAAGATGGAGAAAAGAGAAGTTAAACATTTGAATTGCCAATTCACTCCTAGGAATATGCCCAAGAGTAATGAAAACATTATGTTCATGCAAAACATAGTGCTTATAACAGCATACAAGTTGAAGCAACTATAAAGGTCATCAATGGATGGATAAACAAAATGTGGTATATCCACATAATGAATATTTAGCCATAAAAGCACTGCTATAACTCCAATAAACCTGGAAACTAATGTAGTGTTTGCCACAGTCAGCAAATACTACATCTGTGTGATTCCACTTAGAGAACTGGCAAATATATAGATACAGAATGTAGACTAGTGAGGTGCTTTAGGGCTTAGAGGATGGTGAACTTCAGAAGTTATAACTAAAGGGTTGTAGTGTCAATGACTGTATAACTTTGTAAATACACAGAAACCCTCAAACCATACACTTAAAATGGGTAAGCCACACAAGAGTGTGATTTATATTTCAATAAAGTTATTATCAAAAAGACAAAAAAACAGACAAACAAAACACAGTCTGTAAATAAGATAAAATTTTCCCTGGAAAGCTTTTCAAAGATGTCACAAACACAATTTTCAAGGGAACTGACACACCACAGGTCTGGACTCTTTGCCCTATGAGCAGATTCTGCCTTTGAAATCCGAAACAAAGGTAGGGATAAAGGACATTGCTCTGATATTATTTTAAAGCAATACTTCTTAGAGCTAGGTTGGGGTGGAGCTAGTTTTTATTTTTAAAAAAGACACCTTTATAAATGACCCAAAGGTGAGAATGGACTGCAAATTCTCCAAGTTGGTAACCACAATAAACTCTTTTGACATCAAAATGCCTACGTAACAGGAATAATGGCAGGGCTTATTCACTAGTTGTTATGTAAGTTGGCACCACACTATAAGCCAAACTACTCAAAGAGGCTATAAAGGATTTATATGACACAGCATTAGGCATGAAAGCTCATTACCTGAAGACAATTTACACATGAGAAGTTAAATATATGTGCGTACGGTTAGGCCAGTGGCTGAACATTTTCTCCTGCTAGAAGGTTTGACACTCAGAAGGGAGAGGCAGGTACCTTTCAAGGTACACCTGCAACCCCCCCCCCCACCTACTATGGGCAGCTGAGAAATTTAAGTACAGTTGGAAAGAAAAATGTTGTGTTCCCTGAGGTCTTCCCCTTCCTTCCACAGAAAGAGCCCCAGGGCTGATAAAGTTGGCAAGAGAAAAGTTCAGGGCCTCCTTTTCAAGTCTACTGAGAGAAGGAAAAGGAGCCAAGCTAGCTGTCACAGTTGTGATTGTAGAGCAATCACACCCTGGAATGTTCCAGGGTGTGAAGAGACAGGTACACACCTGTCAAGACCAACTACACAGCTGGCAGGGCCCAGAACAAAATGAAAATGTATAGAACCTGGTTCCTGAATGTTTGTGGATCCTACAACCATCAGAGCATAGCATTACAGTACACATGGGGCGTGGAGGGCTCACAACAGCCCTGGCTGGACAACCAGGAGTCAGTTCGGGCTCCTGAGCAGTAGAAACAGAGGTAGATAATTTTGAGGAAACACAGACTTTTCTGAAAATCAGAAAATCAAGGTCACCTAATGCACACAGAGACCATGAGTGGTACCATGTTGGTTATGTAGCCCAGAGATTTTTTATATACATACTATATTGACATTTATTTACATAATTATTTATATTATGAAAATGGCACAGTGTACAAGCTCTTCTGTGAAACTTGTCCCTTGCTGGAGAACCTTTTAAAATGTTCATAAAGATAGCTCATTTAAATTTTAATTTATAGATAATAGAACATATATAAATCCAAGTTCCATGTTTTCAAATGCTTAGTTGGGGTTTCTAAAGAGCCCTGAGCTTATTACAAATGATGAGAATTGAATAGTAGCAGCATTAAGTGAGGAATGAATGAGTCAATCAAAAATATAAAGCAGGGCTGGGAAGGTGGCTCAATGATAGAGTGCTTGCCTTGCATGCATGAGGCCCTGGGTTCGATTCCTCAGCACCACATAAGCAGAAAAAGCCGGAAGTGGCGCTGTGGCTCAAGTGGTA
>NW_012267218.1:10409097-10433299 GCF_000151885.1 Dipodomys ordii | reverse complement strand
TGGCTAGTAAAGATCTTCTCCCAATCTGTGGGCTTTCTATTGATCTTGCTAGCTATGTCATTTGCCCTGCAGAAGCTCTGCAACTTTATGCAATAAGAGTGGGATTTATTTTTGAGACAAGGCCTCCTTTTGTAGCCCATACTAACCTCAAACTCACAATCTTTCTGCCTTAGCCTCCTGAGCGCTGAGACTTCAGGGAGTGCCATCATGTACATACAACAAGAGGGTTTTTTTTGTTTTTTGGGGAGGGGTCCGGTTGTGGAGCTTCAACTCTGGGCCTGGGCGCTGTCCCTCAGCTAGCAAGAGGTTTGTTGTTTTTTTTTGGACATGTTTGCCTTTGTATTTCTTCTGTTCATGTTCTTGGATAGTTTTCCTGTTGGATTCCTCATGGTTCTAATTTTGTTTATTGACTGTTGAACTGAGGATATCAGTCCTGAGTCTTAGGCGTAACAGTTCTTGTTTTGACTTACCTCCTGTTCCTAGGACCTTCAGGAGCTCAAAATTTTCAATCCCCACCTTCTCTGCATGTCCTGTCAAGTTAGCTAGAGAAAGAGAGAGAAAAAGTGTAAGAAATAATAAACGGCATCATCAACAGAAGGGGTCTGTAGGGTTTCTGAGATACCAGCCAAGTTTGATTTCTTTAACTGAACATACACATGGTCATTGCTTGTTCAATGGTAACACATGACCAATTCTTGTTCAATGGTATAGCTATGTCATATGAAATTTTAAGTTTTACATTATAATAATTTTTTAGAACTTAGTAGCTAGATATCATTCAAATTTAATATCCATATTATATTTATTAGGCAAAGTAAGTGATTACACAGATGGGAGCAAACCAATAGGAGGCTTGATCATATTCAAGAGTAGGAGAATTATTTTAATTATATTAACAAGAAAGCATATAAAAGTGGATAGTAGGGCTAGGGGTATAGCTTAGTGGTAAACCAAGTCCTTACTAATAAGCTGGGTCTCCAATACTAGAAGGGGGAAAAGCAAATAGTTAAATATGCTATAAGAATATTAGGCAATGAAAATCATTTAAGCATGTGGTTTAGATGCCTAGACCACATTTCTATGCTATTATTTTGTCACAAAGATTAAAGTCTTTGAGCAAGAATATCTAAAAATAAACTTCATCTCTCTTAATTAAATTGTTAACCTAAGAACAAGAGCTCAAAGTTAACCAACAATACTAGCATTTATTAGAATAAGACAAATATTTGCACAAATTGCTTAACTCCTCCCCCACCAAAAACGTGAAATAAACATCACCAATTGCAGAAAAATCTTCTGCCTTTCTGAGTCATTTACATGCCTCAATAAAGTCCAAAATAGGTTGAACAAAAGAAGTGGAATTACTTCTTCTGCCTAGGAACAAAACACCCCAAAGAGGCCTGTTTTGAGATGAAGGTAAGAGTTGTCCATTGTCTTTCTTAGTATTCAAAAGGAGATGGTACTAAATTTATTGTGGTTGTATAAGGACAAAAGGTAGGTAGTTCATAAGAATGGAGTCTTCGGGCTGGGATGTAGTTCAGTGGCAAAGCGCTTGCCTAGCAAGCGCAACGTCCTGGATTCGATCCCCAGTACCAAAAAAGAAAAGACAAAAAAAAAAAAATGGAGTCTTCATGATGGGCTACTGACTTAGAGACAGGAGAGAACACTTACACTTGCTTACACTCTCTGCTTTGTACAGTGAGAAATACAATGACATGCATCTGCAAACTAGCAACAGGCCCTCACCAGAGACTAGAGCTGCCAGCACATTGATCTTGGATTCCTAGCCTCCAGAACTATGACAAATGTTATTTGTTCGCACCACTTAGTCTATGGTATTCTTGTCAAAGAAGCCTGAACTAAGAAAACTGGTGTTCACTCAAAGTTTGGTCTTCTTCCTAATCATCTAGGTCTCATGCTGAACATGTTGTCCACATGATAATGATTAGATGGGACTGGGACAGAAGTAGAGACCCCAGTTAGGTTGTAAACCACACTGTATGCAGCTTATACAGAGTTCTATACTGGAGTGTTGGGTGTACACATCACTGATTCTCCAGTAGCTACTATTCTTTATACAGACCCCTCATATCTCCTAGGAGAGGCCCATCAGAGCAGAGTATCAGCATTTCTGAGTTGCTATCAGCATGACAGCAACAAACCTCACATGCTGTTTTAACAGCATAATAGCACCAAACATCACATGCCTCTAAATCCCAAAAGAATTAACTTCTTCCCACAGAAACAATGCTTTAATAAAAACACTTCCACAAACACAAAAAATAAGGAATACCAAAAAACTTTAAAAAACTTAAAGTGCATTGGAAGAAGCAACATACATGTCATAATCTGACTTGTTGAACTGAAACCCATTTGTAAAACTACTTAAAGATAATAATCATAAGAAATTTAAACTGGAGTGAGTCATCTGACACTCAGCAGTGTGATCATATCAGTGTAGCTGGCATCTATTCTAATGGGCATACCAGATGAGTATATTAGAAAACTGGACTAAAACTTAAGATCTTTTCAAGGTCTACTTTAAGTCTACTTTAAGCTTATCTTTGTTATTAATAACATCAGTCTTGTCAAAAGTTTTACAGTTGATATTTTGTTTACACTAATGCATTACTAAACAACAACAACAAAAAAGATGGCCAGGTGCCAGTGGCTCACACCTGTTATCCTAGATACTGAAGAGGCTGAGATCTGAGGGTCGTGGTTCAAAGCCAGCCTGAGCAGGAAAGTCTGTGAGGCTCTTATCTCTAAGAAATTAACAACAACAACAACAAAACGGTAATGGGAGCTATGGCTCAAGTGATCAAGTGCCAGCCTTGAGCAAAAGAAGCTCAGGGGCAGCACCAAGATCCTGAGTTCAAGCCCCAGGATGGGAGAAAGAAAAGGAGAAGAGGGAAAGAGAGGGGAGGGGAGGGGAGAGAAGGGGAGAGGAGAGGAGAGGAGAGAAAGAAAGGGAGAGAGGAAGGGAGGGAGGGAGGGAAGAAGGGAGGGAGGAAGGAAGGAAGGAAGGAAGGAAGGAAGGAAGGAAGGAAGGAAGGAAGGAAGGGAAGGAGGGAGGGAGGGAGGGAGGGAGGGAGGACGGACGGAAGGTGTTTCATGCATGAATGCCTTGCACATGTAATCTTAGCTACTAAGGAATCTGAAACCTGAAAATCACTGTTTGAATGCATCCCAGGCAGAAATGTCCTTGAGACTCTATCTCCCATTCATTAACCAGAGAAAATAAAAAGGCTGAACTGGAAAGTGTATCTCTTAATGGTATAGCACCAGTTAAATCTAAACTCCAATAATACAATACTCCAGAAATGCAATAATTGGTTCCTTGCACTATGACTGAATAACCTCACCTGTTCCTATACTTAATATATACTAATATGTAGTATATACACTAAAATGTGGTATGGCAGAATATGACTGATGTAATTTTTCAAAATTTTATTATGGTATAAGCCATGTAAAATTTAACATGTTAATTATCTGAAGTGTACAACATTGTTATTAAATGCATTCATAAAGTTATACAACCATCATCAGCATGCATCTACCTAACTTTCTATCCTGCAGAACTGAAACTCAACCATTAAACAGTAACTTCCTATTCTCCCTTGGCCCAAACCCTGACAACAAATGTTCTACTTTCTGTCTCTATAATTTTGGTTACTCTAAGTGGAATCATACAACACAGTAGCTGGTTTATTTTATTTAGCATAAGTTTCTTCTATACTGAAGCATGTGTCAAAACTGTCTCCCTTTTCAAAGGTGAATAATATTCCATTGTTTATAGATACTACACTTTGCTTATTATTCATCTTGTCAGACACTTGAGTTGCTTCCAATTTTCACTATTATGAATAATGCTATGATAATTATGGTTACATAAATATTTCTTCAAGACCTTGCTCTAAATTCTTACAGGAACTGAAATGTTATGGTAAATGGAATTACTAGATCAAAGAGTAATTTCTGATTTTAACTTTTTTAAGAACTATCTTTCACAGAGGAAGTTATATACTGTCTTATATTGCTACCAACATTGCCTAGGAGCTTCCTGTGCCTATATTCTCACCAACAGCTGATTATGTATTTTTGTATCCTGATAGATATGAGGAAGCAACTGGCACTTGAGATTTTTGGTAGAGAAAAAAAAACATATTTAATACAACCTTGTGACCAACACGAAGCAAAACTGAATGAGAAGCATTTTTCTCTTCCTGTTCTACTGTAATTAAATATTTCTTGCAAGAACTGGGTACCACATTTTACATTTATTAATTTTATCCTTTCATAGACAGCAATTCACCATTTTTCTTTCAGCTCCTTACCAATATCCAATCCTCCAACATAGTATAGTTTTGTTTTGATTTTTATTATTTTGGTCAGTCGTGGGGCTTGAACTCTGGGCCTGGGCACTATCCCTGAGCCCTTCAGCTCAAGGCAGCGCTCTACCACTTGAGCCCCAGCTCCACTTCCGGTTTTCTGGTGGCTAACTGCAGATAAGAGTCCCACAGACTTTCCTGCTCGGGCTGGCTTTGAACCGCAATCCTCAGATCTCAGCCTCCTGAGTAGCTATCAGGGATTATAGGCATGAGCCATTGGCGTCCCATCATGATATAGTTTTTATTTTTATTTATTTTTTTAATCACTCGTGGGGCTTGCACTCTGGGCCTGGCCGCTATCCCTCAGCTCTTCAGTTCAAGGCTAGCGCTCTTGCACTTGAGCCACCGCACCACTTCCAGCTTTTTCTGCTTATGTGGCACTGAGAAATCGAACCCAGGGCCTCATGCATGCAAGGCAAGCACTCTACCACTGAGCCACCTTCCCAGCCCATGATATAGTTTTTAAAACAAGACATTTAAGTGAAAAGAATAATTGCTTTTTCCCCAAATTCCAATAACTTTATGGTTTTTTCTCCGGTATAAAATAATCCAGAAAATCTGAGAAAGATTTGTGCATTCATTTTATTTTTTTAAAATCACAAATACCTACAAAAGGCCTTTAAGCCCTAAGACAGGTACTAAGTCTTTACCTAACAAAGTATAGGATTTATATTACCAAAAGGGCAAGGATATCTAGGCATGGTAGTAAATGTCTATAATTTCAGATATCACAGAGGCAGAAAGAGGAAAAACAAAAATTCCAGGACATCCTGGCAACTTAGTGAGAACCTGTTTCAAAATATGAAGAAGTGAAACTAGAGCTCAGTGGTAGAATGCTTAACTAGCATGTGCATGAGTTCAGCTCTTAGAACCACAGGAAGGGAAAGAGGATGGCTGGAGAATTCTGGACTAGATAATATTTGAAGTAAAGGCATACAGGGAGAAAAGCTATATTTTTAATAAAGAATAATAAACATACTCTAATTTTTCTTAAAACTGATTTCATGTCCTATGCAAGTGTTTTCTACAACCTGCATAACCAGTACATTGTAAACCTTATTGATGTTTCAATTTTACATAATGTTTGAAAAGATCGCTGTCCAAAAAGAAATGTACTCTTTACCTGACTCGTCTAACTGTAACCCCCCTGTACATCACCTTTATAATAACAACAAAAAAATTAAAAAGATACACACATATATAGAAGTTTTATTTGGGTACCTCCAACTCTGAGAAATATCTGTGTGAAGCATTGTAAAACAATATATTTATCTTTTGCATAGCAATAGTTATACAGAGGTTTTCACTGGCTCTATTTTTCTGCCATTACTGATAAGAATGTAACACCAGTTTTATCCTACTAGTAGCTGCCATTTCAAGTAAACAGCTTGTATAGAGAGAAGAAAGAGAGAAACTTGTTCTAATTAGCAACATGTTGTTATGTGGAAAACCCAGTAAAAACATAACATAAAATAGAACTAGCTGATTCAAAACCTAGAATGCTAGACTAATTAGGTTTAATTGAATCTCTAAGTACTCAAGGCCCATGACATAATACAAGTAATGTTTTAGAAAAATTGTCCTTGCAGAAATACACTGCATGGATGGATGAAGATAAAAGAGGGTCTGATTAAGTAGACACTAGAATGAAGAGGAAAGAAGGAACCCAAGAATCACTGTAATTTCTGGTTCCAAAAAGAAAAAAAAATCCACTGAATAACCGCCTTGAATGCTAAGATTACAATAAGCAAGCAGGATAGGATTTCCATTCTCAAAGATGAATTGAAATTCCATTATATTTTTTTCCCTACTACCCACTATAGTATTAATTTTGTTCCCCTTCAATGTTTATGCTGAATTTGAATCCCCAAAAATGTGCCAGTGTGAAGACATGGGGCCTTGGATAAACCATTAGGGCTCTGCCTTCATGAAAGACATTGTCCTTAAAACAAGAGCTCCAGAAGCCAGGCGCCGGTGGCTCACGGCTGCAATCCTAGCTACTCAGGAGACTGAGATCTGAGGATCATGGTTAGAAGCCAGCCTGGGCTGAAAAGTCCCTGGGAAACTTATTTCCAATAAACCATTCAGAAAAAGCTACAAGGGGCTACTGATAAAGGGCTAGCCTTGCACACAGAGGCTCAGGGACAGCACCCAGAATCTGAGTTCGGGCACCAGGACTGGCAAAGAAAAAAAAAAAAAAAAAACCTCCAGAGAGCCTCCTGTTGTCCCTTCTACCATGTGAGGACACAACAAGAAGGGTTACCTGAGAAGCAGAGAGCCCTCACAACACTAAATCCACTAAAGCCTTAATGCTGGGACTGTCCAAACGCCAGAACTGAGACCTAAGTGTCTGCTGTTTATAAAGCAACCAGTTTAACATCTTTTGTTATAACACCCTGAAGAAATCCGAGTCTGGTGAATGGTAATATTATTGACTGAATAAATAAGTCAAAAGGGGAAGTTTTGGGGTTTCAATACTGATTCTGAAGTAATGGCAGACAAGTCAAAAGGGCTGTCCAGTGGGCAGCTCCAGATAAAGAACTAAAATTCTGAGCAAACATCATGGCCAAAGTGAGGAGAAAAGCAAATCTTAACTACTTCCTAGAGTTAGGAAGCAAGAAGAAAAAGAGCTAGAGAAATGGGTAGAAGACTAACCACATGTTGAACCCACACAAAGCTAAGATGTAATACAAAGAGCTCTGAGGAAATCAATGTGGCAGCAGGTGGAAGTAGAACAAGGCTGAAACACCCTAACCCAGAGCTGGCTCAGTGGGAGTTTTGTTTTGTTATGTTTGAGAACTGTGAATAGTGGGAGGATAAAAGCAAGAGCCACATTCCTAGAACATGTGAAGTCGTACTTTTCTGTATTCTTTTAATATAGAAAGGTGAAAGGGTTATCTTTAAAAATGAAACTGTCGAAAAGAAGTGAGTTATTAGTGTGGTGGCCTATCGTTAAGTAGATAATGGCATTATTGCTAAATAGGATAGCGACCAAAGAAGTGACCTCATAACCTGCTTTAAACTAGAGACCAAGAAAATTATCTCAGGATTAAACAACAAACTATTTGAAAGGACGGTAAGATTTTCCAGGAGACTTCATGGATTCCTTTATGTGATCATCAGATTGTTCGATAGTGTTACAACCTAAATCACATCTAATCTTTTAAAGGTAGTCTGGAGACCTCTTAGTGGCAATGACACTGTAATAGGCATCTAGCTGCCAACAATAAAAATCAAGCTCCAAGGCTGGGAAGGTGGCTTAGTGGTAGAGTGCTTGCCTAGCATGCATGAAGTTCGATTCCTCAGTATCACTTACACAGGAATAGCCAGAAGTAGTGCTGTGCCTTAAGTGGTAGAGTGCTAGCCTTGAGCAAAAGAAGCTCAAGGACAGTGTCCAGGCTGAGTTCAAGCCCCAGGACTGGCAAAAAAAAAAAAAAAAATATATATATATATATATATATATATATAAATATATATCTCCAACCTCCAAACTAATTGCCCATGAATAAACAAAGCTTGAGTATCAGCCCCAAGCCTAACACAGAGGGTCAAGAAGTAAGGCTGGGAAATGGAAAAGCAATATCCTTAAAAGAATGCTGACCTTTTGTACAATAATATACACAAATAATTACAGGCAATTCTGTTCAAGGAATAAGGATACAAAACAAAGTAAGGAAAGAAAAATAGGTGAGAGTGCAATAAAACATGTTCCCAATTTAGATGGGGAAAAAGGGCCATGGGCAAAGCAAAAATGGAGAAGGTGTTCTGGAGGAAAATCTGCATTACTTATTAAGGCCAACCAGTTTAAATACTAATCTTATCCAACAAACCTTATAGAAATACCCACAACATTTTCTGACCAAATATTTGGGCACCTTAGACCCAAAAAAGTAAGAAACGGAATAATAGATATGATAGATGTGTGCATAAATTTGATAATACAAATAAGAAAAAACAAATGTGATAGAATACTAAATGGGGCAATGAATAAAGGGCTAATTAAGTTATGTATCAATCAAAAAGTTTATGAATATGAATTATCTATTATTTTATGTAACTTGGATTTTATTTTATTTTTTATTTATTTTATTTTATTTATTTTTTTGGGTCCGGTCGTGGGGCCTGTACTCTGGGCCTGGGCGCTATCCCTCAGCTCTTCAGCTCAAGGCTAGCGCTCTACCACTTGAGCCACAGCGCCACTTCCGGCTTTTTTCTTTTTGCTTATGTGGTGCTGAGGAATGGACCCCAGGACCTCAGGCATGCAAGGCAAGCACTCTACCACTGAGCCACCTTCCCAGCCCGTAACTTGGATTTTAAAATCATTTTAAGATCAAATTCTAAATTAACTACACCATAGATGTATTTACAGACTCAAAAGATCTGTGAGTTTTTATACGGTAGTACACTTTGTCTAACATCCCATCATAAAAATGGAAGCATTCAGCAGTTAGCTTAGTTTCTGAATTTTACAACACTTTGTCTAAAATGAAAAAAGGAGGGGATGGTGGCAAAGTTCAATGCTGCTTTCAAATCCCTACAGAGCATTCCTTGGCTAGTTTCTTCTAAATCATCGGCGCCAGTGCATTGCTGTGGCTGGAAAAAAAAAGTTAAAACTGAAGGAAGGGAGAAAAGATGGGTCAAACATGTTTCTTTGGTCCCCAGTTTTCATCTCATTAGATTACATAATTATAGATTAAAAATTAATGTGTTCTAAAAGTTTTTTTAAGATGAGCTGGCAGTAGCCCTGTGAAAATGGAGGGTTGTAATTACAAATTATTTCAAACTAATATGTGATTTGAGGCTGCTACATTTAAGTGCCAATAGAAATCAAATTGGCACTCAGCGGCATGTAGTCTGGAAGATAGAAAAAGAACGGGTACTGATGAAACACTTGCTCACAACAGAATTAATTGCAGAAGTGATGACAGAATCACAATGGAAAATTCAGGCCATGACTTGGGAGGAACAAAGAGTTACTGTATTTTTTTTTTTACATCAGAGTAAAATTGATCCTTGGGAACATTACTTTGGACTATGACAAACTTTGCTATCTTGCATGAAAAATAGAATTCAAAATTAACAAAATCATTAACAAACAAAAATAAATCTGGTAGCACTTTGGAAGCTAGAATCTATGCCTTGCTGCAATCATTTGATTGTTTTAATGATTCACAAGTTATTTAACTTTTACTTGCCAAACTTATGAGGTATAATTTTTTTTTTTGTTTGTCGGTCATGGAGCCTGAACTCTGGGCCTGGGTGCTGTCCCTCAGCTCTTCAGCTCAAGGCTAGCACCCTACCACTTTCTGTATATGTGGTGCTGAGGAATCGAACCCAGGGCCTCATGCATGCAAGCCAAGCACTCTACCACTGAGCCAACTTCTGAGCCCACATGATTTTTTTTTTATTATAAATGAAAGTCTAACTTAAGAACGAATGCTGCTGAGCATTAAGAGGGTGGATCTGCTCTCTATCTCCACAGATCCAGTTTTGGAGCATGATTGTATCTGACCTATCTATGAGATGTGAACAATATATAAACATTAAGAGAAAAGCTTAAAAAGCTTAAAAATCTCTACAGAACCCTTTGGATTTGCTAGATTGCTCACTAAATTTTTTCTTCACATGAATATTAAGTTCATTCATAAGGGGTTAGGTTGGGAGTGATGGGGGAGAAGGATGAAAGCTTTTAAGCAGAGGATTAAGATAATCAGCCATGTGGAAGATAAATGAAAAAGGAGTTGAACTGGAAGACAACAGGACAATGCACAGGGTAATACAGCTGTCAAAGCCTGAAATAATAAAGGCCATACCAAGGCCCTGAAAGTAGAAGAGGAAAAAGTTAGACATAAGTTCTTTCTTGAGTTGGTTCCTTGCTGTGCCTTCTTTCTCTGTCCTTCCCAGGATCTACAGGTCTGCAACAAGTAAGTGCTCATTCCTAGACATCCTCTATCTCTGTTGCCAATCAGGTTTTGTATGCTGCTCTTTCTTCCTTACAGGATTTTGGTTTTTTTTTTCTAACTTTCTGTCCATCAGCTGCCAGACTTCCTCAAACCTCAAGATGCTTTCCTGGTCCCTCTGGCACCACACTGTACCTCAGACCTCTCTAGCTGTGCTTGAACTTTAGACCCTGTCCCTTGCCAGAGTGTCTCCTTTTTACTCTGTGGCTGGAGACCGGGGTGTGTCTGCTCTAGTCTGCCTAAGCTCTTGGATATGAGTAAACATTCTGGATGTTTGTTCAATTAGTAAACTGCATAGTTGCATGCAGAGTATGACCACTACATGAAGCCCATGAAAACAGGGAGAAGAAAACATTACCAGGTCAGAGAACACCAGAATTCCTTTCTAGGAGGACCTGAACTAGGACACTGCCTTGCTATCAAAGCTCTCTTCAGAGAAGGAAACCCTTGGAGTGGCCTGAGATGTCAGAAGCAGCAGAGAAAACCAAAGGACAAATTCCATGAGTTTGATCCTAAGAGGCAAGGAGAGAGCACGGGGAAACATTCAGAGAAAGGATGTGAGGCCAGGGGAGAGGGGAGATAAACATCCCCTTCCCCCAAGCTGCACAGTGCAGACAGATTCTGAATGCTCCTCTTCCTGTGCTCTTGAAGGAGTTGTAGTTTCCTAGTGTTTTGCTCCTAGCAAGGCTTTCCTCCAAAAATCTTTACTTAAGCGTGGAATGCTTTCTTGGTTTACCTTCCATGGAGAAAGTCATTTGACTTGTCTGATACCTGGATTGGGGCAGTGTAGATAAAGCTATGATGGATGTTCACTGCAGCACTACTCACAGTGGAAATCAGCCCAGATACCCCTTAATGGAGGAACGGATCAAGAAAATGTGGCATAAATACACAATGAATTTTTACTCATCTATTAGAAAGAATGATATTATACCATTCACAAGGAAATAGGTTTGGAAAATTTTATAGTGAAGCTAGCCAGACCCAGAGAAACCAAGGTTGCATGGTTTCCCTCATATGTGGTAGCCTAAAATGTACCTATAAATCTGTAAGTCAACACACTGGGTGGTGTGAAAGCAGTTACAAACAAATTAACTGAAGTATAATACTCTATGGAGAAATCAAATAGTATAATCTTTTAGAAGGATTAGGTCAAAGCCCAACAAAAATCAACAGCAAGAAATGGGTACATCCAAGAGGAGGTAAGGTCAAGGGGAGGGGGGAAGACAACTGTTAAGCGGGAAAAGAAGGGTGAATGCAGTATATACCACAAAACAAAGAAAAGCAAAGGACGGGGTGCGTCGAAGAGGAGTGAGAATGTTGAAGCAGTGATGCTGATCAAGATGGATTGGGTTCATAAACTGCTTTGTTAAATGGCACCTCTTTTGCACAAATACTTAAAGATGATTTTTAAAAATACATTTAAAAAATAAGTCGGCCCTGTTGGCTCAGGCCTGTAATTCTAGCTACTCTGGAGGCTAAGATCTGAGGATCATGGTTCAAAGCTAGCCAGGGCAGAAGAGTCTCATGAGACTCTTATCTCTGATGAACTACTCAAAAAAGCCAGAAGTAGCATTGTGGCTCAAGTGGTAGAGCCTTGAGCACAAAGAGGCCTAGGGATAGTGCTCAGCCCGAGTTCAAGCCCCAGAAGCCGCCAAAATTATTATTAAATTAAAATAATTTTAAAAATAAAAATAATTTAAAAAACAAATGAGAAGCCATGGTGGGAGAGCAACTCTCTGAGTTCTGAGGAGGCCAGCCCTCCCAGTTATGGAGGGAACCTGCAGGGACAGGGGACACTACCTGCCATGCACTGTGAGAGTTGAGTTGGTGCCGTCTAGATTATAAAGGGCTGGCAAGTGTATGTTTCCTAATATACATGGGCAGGAAAACTGGACATGGACATGCAAAAATGAGAACACCTAATATTAGGAAGGTGAGTTTACCATTGTTGTTCTCTCTTAGTTAATATAAAGGAAGTTTTTCAAAGACAGAAACATCTATCATACAGATGTTTATTGACATGTTGGGTTATATCCTGATAAACTAGTCTTAAGTTGTTAAATCAAAATGTATTTGAAGCCAGGCGCTGGGGGCTCATGCCCATAATCCTAGCTACTCAGGAGGCTGAGATCTGAAGATCACACTTCAAAATTAGACTGGACAGACCAGAAAACTGGAAGTGGAGCTGTGGGTCAAAGTGGTAGAACTCTAGCCTTGAGCAGAAAAGTTCAGGGATAGCACCCACACCCTGAGTTCAAGCCTCACAAGGAACAAAAAGAAAAATACAAAAGCATTAGTGTCAGTGCTGGTGGTGCACACCTAGGGAGGCTGAGATCTGAGAATCAATGTTCGGAGCCAATCAAGGCAGTCAAATCTGAGACATGACTCAAGGGATAGAGCACCAGCTTTGATCAGAAAAAGCAAAGTGAGGCACTGAGTTTAAGCCCCCATACACACACACACACACACACACACACACATACACGCACGCGCACACACACACACACACACAAAATGTACTTAACATTTCTGGCCTACTGAACAATCTGCACATGGGAGAATGTCTGTGTGGGCTCCTGGGAGGCACGGCCCTCAGGCATACCTCAGCATCAAAACAGAGGACCAGGTTACATATCACTAGAGAGGGAAAAGCTCAAAAGTCAAAATGCTAAGTATGGTTATTAACTTCTTTCACATCATTATCAAGCCAGAAATCAAAGTCAAACCATTATGAGTTAAGTTACATGGTATGTCCTAAATAGCACATTTTTCTGGAGTATGAAATTGTATATTGCCTTTGTCATGTCTTTTTTTTTTTTTTTGATCGGTTGTGGGGCTTGAACTCTGGGCCTGAGCATTGCCCCTCAGTTCTTCAGTTCAAAGCTATTGCTCTACCATTTGAGCCACCCCACCACTTCTGGCTTTTTCTGTTTATGGGGTGCTGAGGAATCATACTCAGGGCGTCATGAGCCACCTTTCCAGCCCTTCATGTCTTTCCTTTGAAAGAGTTTGCAATTATCCTGTCTTACAATTGGCTGTTTTTGAAGAACAGAGGTCACTGTCCTGTTTTCTTATCCAAATAAAAATTTCTAAATTTTTATATTTTTTATCTAAATAAAAATGTTCTGTTTGACATTTTCTTGTGAGGCTGGTTTTAGGTATACCCCGTAATTCAGTGATAGGGGCTTCTCCATGTGTCACAAGCAGAAAAACACAATGTCATAAGTTTGGTCACCAAATCTAGGTGTTGTCTGGGTTCTCCACTATCTACGTGCTAAGTTTCCTCCTGAGATAAGTAACCTGTGGTTGAACACTGTAGAGCCATTGAAATACTTATTTCTCACCAAAATCCCCAGCACCCTGCTGATGACTCTCATCTGCATTTGACATCCACTGATGACTCTCATCTGAACCATTCTTTACTATAGTGGTTACCAGAGTCATCCAGCTCTTCCGCTCCTTCCAGATGTGCTCCTTCCAGATGTATCCGTAATGAACTGTGGAGAAGATCCCTCCTTATTCCCACTGGACTAGCCACCCATCTATTGTTATCTATCAATCTATCACTCAGGGATTATCAGTTTAAAATGTTTTCTTGACATTTTATATATAAAATTTCAATATCTGGATAGTGAAAGCACCTTCCACCTGGAAGTCCATCCTCATGGACTTCCGTTTGTTTTCTTGAGCATTTCTTTTATTCCTCTTATAAGTAGCTTTTATTCCCTTTACTAAACAATGTCATTAGAAACAAGAGTCTGGGGCCCACATACTCTCACTGCTAGTTGTATACTTTGCCTTCAAGGCTTTTTCATAAAGAAAACTGGGAAAGATGTATTTAGGTTATGCATACTTATGTTATTTTGTGTATACATCAACCTCCTGTGCACATTCTTATGTGATACATAAACTTAGGTTATATGCATGTGTGGCATGCGCTTCAAATCATTGTAAGAGATGCCTCCTTCCATTGGCTTACAGTTGTTTAGTGTCCTCATACAAAAAACTATTTGAGCCAGGCGCTGGTGGCTCACGCCTGTAATCCTAGCTACTCAGAAGGCTGAGATCTGAGGATCGCCGTTCAAAGCCAGCCCGGGCAGGAGAAACCGTGAGACTCCTATCTCCAATAAACCACCAGAAAACCGGAAGTGGTGCTGTAGCTCAAGTGGTAGAGCGCTCGCCTTGAACTGAAGAGCTGAGGGACAGCGCCCAGGCCCAGAGTTCAAGCCCCACGACCGACAAAAAAAATAAAAAAAACTATTCGAATGTAAAAAGATTTGAAATTAAACTTCTTTAATGGTTTAAATCATCATGATGGAACCAATAAGCATATGGCCAACAACCCAGAACAAATAAGAATATGAGGTTGCAAGAATAATGACCTAACTGAATGATAAAAACCCAAGTATTATTAGCTTACACCAATGAAATATATCAACACTGTCCACACTTCTAGCTAGTGTAAAAGCCTGGCCTATGGCACCCATTACCAAGCAATTTGAAGTTGTGCATCTAAGGATTCAAATGCTATATTCCTTTCCTTCCATGTTTTTAGATGGAAAATAAATATCTGAATTGGAAAATGGTTTTGTGGTTTGCACAGTTTCTGCATTCTGCTTGTGTGAGATATCTCAAGGAGCAGACTAGACCCCCAGGTTAACTGTCTGTGTAGGGTACTCTCGGAGTTCTTGCATGCTCAAACTTCTTATAACCTTAAGACAGACAATTATCTTAAGACAATTACCTTAAGATAATTGGCTGGATCTAATATTTGTTTGTAACTTCCTTTCCTTAATTTTCTTTTGAAAAGTGATATTGCTCTAGTGTTATTTGCTTTCTTTGTATGTTCCTTTGAAGTCTGATATGTGAATTATACTGCCATGTATAATTTATTTCATGTTTTTGTCTGAGGCTCTGAAGATTCTAAAAAGTCTTTAGTCTAATGATATTATTAACACTAAATATTAAAGACTAATAGTAATACTAACAATAGCACTACTAGGATATATATATATATATATATATATATATATATATATATATATATCAGAGTTGGTGGTGAGCTGATCAAGTCATCCTATCCATTTTCCCCAGTAACTAAAGGGCTTCAATGTGTAGAATCAGGTCTTGTTTAATTCTTGTAACTACATTTCTTAGATAGTTTATTTTTCTTCTTTAACGATTTCTGTTGTACACATTATTACACTTTCCTTACCTTGCTTCATTTAAAACATTTTCCAGCTGGGTATCAGTGGCTCATGCTTGTTATGCTGAGACCAGAGGATAGCAGTTCAAAGCCAGCCCAGGCAGTGAAGTCTGTGAAAATCTTATCTCCAATTAAATGTATGCACATATGTGCATGTGCATTGTGCATGCACACACACACACACACACACACACATACACACACACACACACAGCAAGCCAGAAGTGGAGCTGTGGCTCAAGTGGTAGTGTGCTAGCCTTGAGCAAAAAAGCAGCACAGGAACAGCACGTAGGCCCTGAATTCAAGTCCTAGGACCAGGAAAAAAAATTTTAAACCCAAATACATTTTAAAAGATTCATTCTACAAATATTAGTAAGTTCAAAGTGAACTAAGGCACTACATATGGCCATCTAGAAGAGTGGTAGATTAATTTCTCTCTACTGAATAGGTCTGTTTTATTAGTTACGTATGCTCAGATGAGTTATCTAGCTTCTCTGTATCTATGTATCCTCATCTGTATAATGAAACAACAGTATTGAGCCTTGTATGAAGAATTAAGAAATGCCTCAGAGATTAATAAAACACACCTCTAATATACCTTTAAGGACATTATCAGAATCAATTATATAATGAGGGATATTCACCTAATCAATGGTTTGGTCCACTGACGGATTCAGAATCTGAACAGACTGTTGGGAGGTGGGGGAACTATGGATGGTGGGGCTGGTTAGAGGAAACAGGTTTCTGGCAGGGTTGGAGGCTATGTTTTGCCCTGGCCCCTTCCTGCTATAACACTTTACTTCCTGTCTGCCACAATGTAAGCTGCTCCACCATGCCCTCTACCAACACCACAATGAACTAAAATCTCTGAAACCATGCTCTAAAATAAATCTTTTCTCATAAATTATTCTTTCAGGCATTTTGGTCACCATGACAGAAACAAAAAAAATTAAAAAGAACATATACAGCAAGTTAATATAAATGTGAAATTTCAAATTCCAAACCATGGAGGAGGAAAAGATGTAAGCCTTTCTGAGATTAACCGAAAAGAAAAAAATGGGTCAAGAATAAACACTTAATCACAATGGCATTCAAACTTCATTAGAAGCTGTAAGACAACATCACAATGGCTGCAATATCAAGCTAATGTAACATAAGAATGGGAACATAATGAAGATATAATATTTGAAAAATCTTTTTTTTTTAATCTATGAATGCTTCTCAGTAATCTACTGGAGGAAATTCCACAGATAAAATACATAAAAGAAACCAGCCACTGGAGCCAAGAAACAGTATTAAGTATTATCAGGATGACAGGTATGTAGTAGCTGTGAGAGAAACAAATTTAAAATGGAAGAGGATAAGGACGTAGTTAAGGAGGGAAAAGGAATCAACTACTTCACAGAAAATTATATTAAAACATAGGAATGTTCAGAAATTAAGTGAATGAAAAGACTGGAGTAATAACTACAGGAAAGGAAATTTACACAAGTAAGGAAACAAAATCATAGAATACTTGCCTTAAAAATATTTATACAGGGCTGGGAAGGTGGCTCAGTGGTAGAGAGCTTGCCTTGCATGCATGAGGCCCTGGGTTCGATTCCTCAGCACCACATAAGCAAAAAGAAAAAAGCCGGAAGTGGTGCTATGGCTCAAGTGGTAGAGCACTAGCCTGAGCTGAAGAGCTGAGGGACAGCACCCAGGCCCAGAGTTCAGGCTCCAAGACCGGACCCCCAAAAAATATTTATACAACATTAATTATAATTAATTATACTACATCCACACTAAGTAGATGGTCAGAGAAGTAAAAAGCAGCCTAAAATTGATGACTTAAGAGATGTAAAATAGCACTTATAATTAGTAAGACAATATTTAAAGAAAGTAGAAACTGGAAAAAGGTAAGAGGTAGGAATTCTTGGTCTGGGTTTTGTTTTTGTATAAGCCCTGTGGTGTTATTTAACTAAGTTTCTGTGTTGATGATTTTGATTGAACTTTTTAAATCAAACAGTATTTACTAAGTACTCTTCAAGGCAGACTATATGGGCTAGGTCACATTTTCAACCATATTCTTGTCTAGAGAAGTTAGAAAGCTCAATTCTCTGTTTTAAGAAGGGCCATATACTACCATATGACCAAAAACTAAATATACAGAAAAGTTTGCTGAACATTTCAAATCCTAAATACAAAGGCTATAATCCATGAATATCAAGTGTTTTCCTCTCCTCCCATATTCCATCTTAATGTGAATGGCCAACGCACTTGACAAAATCAAAATGCACTGAGGCTGACAGAAAAAAAAAAGATCTATATTCTTAGAGGCATAGGCTGCATGACTCTAATTCCCTGTTATCTGGGTTCCTTTTTAAAATCCTATTTATTTAAGCCACAATATGATTGCATTTTCTCTTCTTTTCAGCCAAAAGCACACACTGCTGTGATAAGTAGGTAACTGCTGGGAAACAAGGATGGAGCAACAGTTCCTCCCTCACACATATATACTAAACTAAATGTATCCAATAAAAAAAACTGTAATGCACCAAACAGGATGCACTACAGTCAAAATGGAGTATACTGCAATAACTCACATGGGGATCTCCAAGTGGCTGGCTGTGATAGATTCTGAAGAACTCTGTGAATTTAACAAAAATGTCCATTCATACTAAAGAAAAAGCACACGTGCAAGGCACCATAGCTCATGTCTGTGATCCTAGCTACTCAAGAGGCTGAGATCTGAGAATCGTGGTTCAAAGCCAGGCCAGGCAGGAAAGTCCATCAGACTCTTATCTCCAATTAACCACCAGAAAGCCAGAAATGGTACCGTGACTCAAAGTGGTAGAGCACTAGCCTTGAGCAAAAGAGATCAGGGACAGCATCCAGGCCCTGAGTTCAAGCCCCATAACTGACAAAAAACAAAAAAAACAAAAACAATACCTCAGGCCAAGTTCAAGCCCCAGGTCTGGCACAAAAACAAAAAAACAAGGAAGAAAGAGAGAAAGTGTGTGTGTGTGTGTGTGTGAGAGAGAGAGAGAGAGAGAGAGAGAAAGGAAGAAAGAGGAAGGGAGGGAGAAAGGGAAGGAGGGAGGGAAGGAGGGAAAGAAAGAGCGAGCACAACTGAGAAAATAAAAAGCAGTTTCAAGAAAAATAAGGGCTTCTGAGTTGACAATGGATTGCCATCAGAATTTATATGAACACTTAGATGAAGATAAATGATAAAGTAGAAGTATAGGCAAAAGACACAAAAAAGTACTTCGCAAAAGAAATCTAAGCTCACACTTGTAACCCCAGCACTGGGGAGACAGAAGTAGTAATATCAGAAGTTTGTGGCCAGATGGGGATACATAGTGAGCCTGCCAATTCCCTGTCTCAAAATGGGAAAAGAAATCTAAAAAGCAAATAAACATGAAAAATGTTCAACCTTATTAGTAATCATGGAAATGTAATTATAAAAATCATGAAATCACAATAAAATTCACACTTACCAGATTGGCAAAGATTTCTTTTTATTCTGACAATTAAGTGTTGATCAAAATGAAGAATCAGATTACTTACACATGGCTATTAAGTAGCATAAATTTTAAATATATAAGTACTATCAAAGTACACTTGAAGACATTTATACCCAGGACCACTTCAGCATTTAAGTTTAACATGTGTAGCAGAGTAAATATAACGAGAAATATTCGCATCAGGGTTGCTTTTAATAGGAAAAAAAAACCTCAGATGTCTGTTGACAGAAACAAACTGTAGTCTTCATACATGTAAAAGTATAAAATCACAGTAAGGAATAACATGCACCTACATATAACAAGACAGGTAAGTTCAAAACAAGGCTATACTGCACAATGTAAGAAACAACTCAGACAATTCAACAGAAAATCCGCTTTTTAAATGAAAGATAAATGATATGAAAGACAATTTCACATCAGAGCCCACCTTCCCAGCAAATATGAAGTCAATAACACACACACACACACACATCAAATGGGCAAAAATATATTACTCCTATATATATTACTCCTATCAGTGTTCAGAGAAATGCTATTTCAATTGGGAAACCATTTCTATCAAATCATTAAAATTTTAGAAGCCTGATAATGTTTAAGAAAGGAAGAAAGAGATGGAGGGAGAGAAAGGAGGAAGGGAGGGAAGAAGAAAGGGAGGGAGGGAGAGAGGGAAGAAGGGAAAGGAGGAAGAGAGGGAGGAAGAAAATAAAGGGAGAAAGAATTATTTCATGTTCCCAAGTTTTTACTATTTAACAATATTAGAGAAAAGGAAAGCTACTTGTAAAGAACACTTGAATCTTTAAAAGTTAACATGACAGCCAGATGCTCGTGGCTCATGCCTACAATCCTAACTACTTGTGAGGCAGAGATCCAGAAGATCATGCTTTTAGGCTAGCCAGGACAAAACATTCTCCAGACCCCATCTCAACCAATAGCTGGGTGCAGTGGTATCTATCTGGCATGCTAACAACACAGGAGGCTGGGATCAGGAGGACTGTTAGTTCCAGGTTAGCCCAGGCAAAAAAGTTTATAGGATCCTTATCTTAACAAAACAATCTGAGCATGGTGGTGTTCCTGTCATCTTAGCTACAGCAAGAAGCACAAACAGGAGAATATCAGCCCAGCTCAGACTGTGCAAAATGTGAGACCAGAGCACAAAGGGATATAGATGTGGCTCAAGGGGTAGAGTGCCTGTCTAGCAAGTGGGAAGTCCCAAGTTCAAACCCCAGTACAGCCAAAGAAACAAAAAGAGAGGAAGGAGAGACAGAGAGGGGAGGAAGGAAGAAATTAACATAAACTATTCAGGTAGGAGAGAATAGTAATCTTACTACCTCAAACTTTTGTACTATAATAAAACTTGATCATCATACAAGTTTTTCCATTTGTATTTCTTTTAAACCCAAAAATCAATTTATCTAGAGAATTATATTATTCAGTTGGTGGAAGTGATATTTATCAACTGTCTATATTCTTTTTGTTTGTTTGTTTTTTTGTGTGCTAGTCCTGGTACTTCAACTCAGGGCCTGGGCACTGTCCCTCAGCTCTTCAGCTCAAGGCTAGTGCTCTACCACTTGAGCCACAGTGTCACTTCTGGCCTTTTCTGCTTATGTGGTACTGAGGAATCGAACCCAGGACCTCATGCATGCAAGTCAAGCACTCTTCCACTGAGCCACCTTAAAAGTACCGCCCCCCCAGTAGATCTTTAGATCTCAGCTTCATGAGCAGCTGGGATTACAGATAAGTGTGAGCCACTGGGTGCCCAGATGTCTATATTGTTTCAAGTAAATTATCAGTTTAGGAGATACCTCCTAACAGTGAAACTTCAGAGAAGATTGCAGTATGAGCCTTGAAAGAACAAAGAACTCCTGGGCTTCAGGAACAATGAAAATGACCCAATTTTAAATCTCTCTGCTTATCTTAAAAAAAAAAAAAAAAGCCCAACAACACCATTAATCCAGTAAAGAAAACAAATGAAACCATGACCCACCTTAGCTATATTACAGAAGGAAAGGATACTGCAACCTTCAAACTACCTGTCACAGAAAAGCTGACCAAATAAAGCTGAGCTTCCCATAGCAAGTCTTAAGGTATGAAAGACAAGAAGGGAGGGTTATGAGACATTGGAAATGGGTGGAAGAGCCCAGATGACATAGAGCAAAACACAATCATTCCCAGAAAGCGTCCAACAACAAAAGCCTGAATGTATCATGCAAGAAAGAGGGTCATCCTTTGTGAAGCACAGCTTCCAGGGCAACCTTGACAGAGAGAAGAGTGGGTACCTTGGAAAATGGCATTGAAGGGAGAAAGAAAAATCAAAGAGATCACAGAAAAGGAAGAGAAACAAGACATACCATGCCACCCTTCTCCAGGCAGAAGCTATGTAAGAAATCGCACAGAGGAGGGTGCTATTCTCCTGAATAGAGAACGAACTGGCACATTTAATTAAAAAAAAAAAAAAAGCAGACCACACACACAGAAAATGTGTATCAGAAAATGTTTTCAAAGCAGTACAGCATATGAAATTTCCCCCTCAAATACAAACAAGCAAACAAAACACCAACAAAGCTCAAGAAAAGGAAAATAAGATAACACTCCAAAATGAATTTAAAAGCAACTACTTAAGGTATGAGGGGGAAAGCATCATAAAGCAGATATATAAAAACAAAGAACAGAAATGAGCCAACATACAAAGTGGAAGAAATGAAGCCAGAACTGACTGAACTCAGAAGAGGAACAAAAGTACAGAGACAGGTTCCAAATAGGTGGGGAAAGAAGGCAGCTCTCACAATGAAGCACAGGGAAGAGAAAAGAAGTGACCAACAAAGGAATGGGCATGTGCCTGCCACAACTTACAGACTGGTAAACTATAGACAACCAGTATGTGCAGGCAGGTAGCACTTTGAAAGAAAAATTAACCAAGGCCTAGTGATTTCATCTTCCAACGTGAGAAGGTATAATCAAGAAAGAAAAGAACATGCTTTGGTTCAGATGAACTTAGTTTAGAACTCGAGCTCTACTACTTACTAAAGCTGTGCTAATCAATTATTTTTACCACTGTAAGCCTTGTTGTTTTAATCTGTAATTGGATGGATGGATGGATGGTTGGATGGGCAGAAAAAAAAAGATAAGTAATCAGGTAGGCACACCTAGGATAGACAAAACATATGCACACACAAATAAAAACTGTGTATGTCTGACCCTGGGTTCTTCCTCAAAATACAGCCATCAGAAAAAAATTTGATAGAGGTAATTTAATTGGAAGTCAAAGACCAATAAAGGCAAAACCAGAAAGGGGAATGAAACAATAGGACTGACATGGTCAGTGCTGTGGGATCTGGAGGGAAATCCTGCCAAGACTCTCTGAGGAATGATTAGAATGCTCTTCCTTCTAAGACAGAAGAAGCCAGTGGAGCTATCCTAAAGAATGTCGAAGGGAGGTGCATTAACTTCCCTGCACTCCCATGCTGCACCTGTATCTCCAGCTGGGTGGGCACTGAAGAAGCCTTGGAACAGAAAGGAGCAGACATACGGTGAGCATGCTTGAGATGAGACACTATCATGGGAAAGTGAATAAAAGGAGTTTGAATGCTTAAGAAAAAACTAACAAAATACAACGTGAATTCCCTTTGACTTTGGTTACTTCAAGATGCTTCACTACATACTAGTTACAGTGTGGAATTTGTCTGGAACTCAAGGCATATACTGAAATGATTCCTGATGCTTCCATGCCTGCTGAATTATGCAGAACAATCATCACCCAGCAAGAGCAAGGCAAGTGATTCAGACCTTCACAGGTCTGAATCATTCAAGGAAAGTAATATCCTGGTTGGTTGTCCATTTTTCTTGTCCAAATGGCTATTAGACATTGCCCCTAACCTCTGTGGGTCAGGTCAGCCTGAATGCCACTCTAGCCTACTATAATGACATTCCCTTGCTCCAGATGGTAAGTGCCACCATCTTGCCTCTGTCAATCAGAATGGATTTTATGGATACTAGAGAACCCAGTTCCAGTCAAACATCTCCTAGCAACTCCAGCCCATGTCCTCTCACCAAAATGTTTTGTTCTTTTTTTTTTTAACCTTTCTGAATGCAGTATTTCCTTTAGACCCTCTTAAGGAACATGATCAGGCAGTGCACTCCTCTGTCTCAATAATACATCCTCTCTTTTCTGAGACATCTGACTTTAACACTTTGCTAAAGAAGTTCTGCGTAACTACCTACTTTACTGCAGGTCATTCTCGGGTCCAAGCTTAAAGAAATGATCCCAGCAATCTCAGGACCAGGTTACTAGGATGTCTAATTTTGAGTTATTAATAGCCCTTCCATGTTAATAAAATCTATTTAAAGCTGATACATTCTCCACTATCCAGCTATATTCCCTCTCCCTTGCTCTACGCAATGCCTTCCAGATCCACTTTGTCCCATGTTCCTCCTATTCTTCCTAGTGGTACTTATTTGCCAGGCACTGGAATATTTCCTTTCAAACCATTTTCTTTCAAAACAACACCATTTCCCCTGATTAAACAATGCCAAGATTGTCTAGTTATTGTTCTGGAGGCAACAGGGAATGGGCAGATGGGATGGCAACAGGGGATGGGCAGATCTTAAAGAGGACAAACAGCATCTACTTCAAAAGGAACTCTGCATGGTCTCTAAGCAGGAGGGCTGTTTTTATCTATCCAGGTGTTGATCCTGCCTTCCACAGCATTCAGGAAAAAAATTCAGGTTCATCTACCCAGGTGTTCTCTTCTGAGATCTCAGGTTCTTTCTACTCTTCCATATTGGGGCCCTGACTCAGACCCTGAATATCTGTCAAACGTGTACAGGAAGATAGGCAATGGTTCACATCTAGAATTCTATCTACTCAGGAGGCTGGGGTCTTAGGATCATCGTTCAGTGTCAGCACAGGCAGATAAGTCTGAGAATCTTAACTCCAATTAACTATCAATAGGTTGTAACTAATGGTGTGGCTCAAGTGGCAGAGTATCAGTCATGAGTGAAAAACAAACCATGAATGAAAAAAACAGCCATGTGAAAAAATGAAAGAGAACATAAGGCCTTGAGTTCAAGCCATAGAAAACACACACACACACACACACACACACACACACACACACACACACATACACACACAGT
>NW_012267218.1:10395832-10406812 GCF_000151885.1 Dipodomys ordii | reverse complement strand
AGTGGGTCTACAGGGTATCAATATTATAGAGAAAAGCAAAGAGACATCAGCCAATGGAAGGGGATGGGGCAGCCAGTGAGAGAGGAGAACCAGGGAGAAGAGCAGAGACTGCTACTAGGCAAAGGGGTATTCATCAGTACCAACACTGCTACTAGACAAAGTGACATTAGTTGATGCCAACACTTAGCACCAGTTTCTCTAAAGAAGTGATGTCTGCTCTGAACTGAGACATTCCACTAGAATAGGAAAAGGCAGTAGTCCTTTTAGTAAGTAACTGAACAGGTCTGATGCAGTGACCGAGACGGAAGCCTGATGTTACTGTACACTGAGGAGTGAATGGGAGATAAAGAAGCAGAAAATCACTGGAATAAACTGTTCCTTCAAAATCTGGTGAAAAGGAGAGTGGTGTTCAATAACTAGAAGGCCACAAATGATTTTTCTGTTTGTACTGCAAGACTCAAATGTATTTATGTAAAAGGGAAAAATGGAATGATGTCTGAGGAAGATGTTTTAAATATTTGTAGAACACAATCTGACTCAATCAGCTTTATTTAATATGTTCGCATTTGCTTTTAATATACCTATCAGAAAGTGTAGATTCAGCATCTCATTTCCTGGGATAAACCTACTAAGATTATAAAATAGCTTTTCTTATAAAACCTTGTTCTTTCTTATTCAACATTACAAAACATAAGCTTCTTGGGCTAATTTAGTTCCAGTCAAAAGGTGACAATTGTATTCAGTGAGAAAAAAAAATCTTTTTCAGCTATTTGAGGTTTGGTGAGAACCTTTTTGGGGGGGAGGGGGAGGAGGAAGAATTATAAGGCTATTTATTAGATCCATAGTTAGGAGGTGCCCAGTGAAGTACAGTATTGACAGCTCATGCATAATACTGAATCCCAAAATTTTAAATGGTCTACAAGGCCCAATTAGCCAATTCTAGCAAATAAATGCATGAGAGCTGGAAAACTGCTAGCACATAAAGTTCCTTTTAACTGCCAGGTGGTAAGCTATTCTGAAGCTATTTAGATTTGTGGTTGGGCCTCAAACCATGCCTCTGGACAGCATTCTGCGGGTGGCAGAACAAAGTTATATTTAATATCTGTGTACTTTTAAAACAATGCTGCCCACTTTGCTCCTATTGCTGGGGTCGCTTGCCTTGGAGACTCACTGTACTTTTTGTGTATAAAACAGTGGTGTTTATTTAGTCAAGTGATTCTGGAATTACATGACGGAGCCAATATGAAAACAGAGTCAGTAACAAAACAAATGCTTATAAAGTGGTAATAAACAGCCTTTTTTTCCAATACATGTACCAAATAAATTTAATTTAGAACTGAACTAAAAATATAAAACACTTCAAAAAGAAGTAACAGAACATTAAGCTTCCTAAGAATTTTGGCATGACCCAGAGAACATGTTTCAGGGACTGACCTTGTGGAAAACAGAAGCATGTCAATAGCTGTGTCTGAAAACCTTTTCCTGTAAGTTGTTCTTCAACATTCTAGAAGCTTTCACTGTGCAGCATGTAAATTTTGAGTCAACTCTCTGGGTGTTTTTTCTGTAACTAGGAAATTTTTTTATCAAAGATCAGAATAACAAGTTTTTTTAGACAATGAAGCTTTTCTCCCTGAATAAGAAATTGCTTTAACAATTCATTAAAAAAAAAATCTATGGGGGGTGGGTGGATGGGATGGGAAGGGGAAACAAAGGAGGAGGCTACAATGCTTGATAAGAAATGTACTCACTATCTTGCCCATGTAATTGTAACCCCTCTGTACAGTATTTTCACAATAAAAAAAATCTATGCCCTAAAAGCTTTTTTATCTCCTAAGCACTTGTATCCTCTCCTTCCTCCCTCCTATTCTAAAACTCATATGGGGGTCAGACCCTGCTCATGTGTTCTAAATTCTACCTCCTCTCAGGGGTATTGACACTATCACCTATGCCCTCTCTGAAACCTACAGTCCTCTTAGCTACATTCCTCTCTTCAATCCCCCCTAAACAAGGGCTACCAAAAATAATCTTCATTTGTATTCACTTCTCAACCCATTTCAATCCAGCATCTTCCACCAAAATATTCTTGATAAAACAACTTGCTGTTGAACAGAATTCCCCCACCCCTAACCCCACCCCCAGCATCTTCTCTTCTGGGCTTCCACAACTTTCCTAGGTTTTCTCCATCCTTTTCTCCTGGCTCTTCTCCTTCTATATCCTTTCTCAGCAATTCCTTTTCTAACCCTTCCTTACATTTTGGAGTGTTGAGGGCTCAGTTCTAAGTCCTCTTCCTTTTTATTCTAAAATCTCTCCTGAAGTGATCTTTCTTATTACTTTGGCATACAGTGTCATTTAAATGACCATGACACCAGGATTCTTACATGCAGCCTGGACCTCTTTCTAAGTTCCTGACTCATATACCACTGCTGACCACAAAGCACAGTTACAAAGATGTGACCAGCAGACAGATGCTGCAGTTTCAAAACTAAATTTTTCTACTTACTTCCTGGATAACCCTGGGAAATTTGATAACCAATCTAAGACTCAAGTTTCCCCATCTGCAAAGCTGGAACAAGAACAGCAGTACTTACTTCACAGGGTTACTATGTGGCATAAATGAGTTGATTATATAACACATAACAAGGTTTCCTCATCTATAATTACTATTACCATTCAGATCCATTAGAGTATGTGAAAGGCCTCTCAAACTTGCTTTGATCTGTTAAACTGGTCCCATCTTTTCATGTATTTCCCCTAGTTTACCACCTGGAAAGTCTAAGATACCCCAAGGACACTACCTTTCAAATAATCACTTTCCTCTGAGTGAATATGAGATGCTATTTCTTGTAATAAAGGGATTCTGTACATGGGAAGTACCAATCAGCTGGTCTTATAATAGAAAAATCATCCAAGTAGGCCTAACCTAATAAAAAAAGCCCCTTTAAATCTGGACCTATATACCAGAGGGGATCCAGAAGTTACAAGTTAAAGCGCTGGAATTAACTGACATACTTTCACTGACTTTAAGTGGAAAGGCCATCAGAGAAAGAATATTGGGCTCTAGTCAGTGACTCCGAGTTAACAGTAAAGAAACTGGGGGGGGGGGGGCTGCGAAGGTGGCTCAGTGGTAGAGGGCTTGCTTTGCATGCATGAGGCCCTGGGTTCGATTCCTCAGCACCACATAAGCAGAAAAAGCCGGAAGTGATGCTATGGCTCAAGTGGTAGAGCACTAGCCTTGAGCTGAAAGGCTGAGGGACAGGCCCAGGCCCAGAGTTCAGGACCACGACCAACCAAAAAAAAGAAAAGAAAAGAAAAAAGAAAGAAAGAAATTCAGAAAAGAAACTGGAACCTCAGGATGACAATCACAGAAACTAAATTCTTTCAACAAGCATGATCTTGGAAGTAGATTTTTAGTAGTTAGCTGGATAAATCCTTGCTGCCAGCCTTGTGAAACCCTGAAGAAAGAGCCCAGCCAGGTCCTAACGGCTTCTAAACAATCCAAGTATGAGCTCGGTAAAAGGGAGCTACTATAAGCCACCCGTTTGTAATTTCTTATGCAGCAATAAAAAATTAATAACTTATCTCAACAAGAAACATCTTCAAACATACTTGTTCTAGCCAGTATCATGTTCTGTTCAACACACTATCATGTTCTGTTCATTCTGTCTCTTAAACACTTCTCAAACATATTCGCAGTTCTTGATCTCAATTATCACCTAATCCAAATCATTATACTCCATCCAAATTTCTGCAAGAGTCCCTAGCTGGGGTTCTTTCATCCATCCTCCTCACAGCAATGGGAATCCCCAAGCAAAACTAATCTCATCATTTCTCAACGGAAAATCTTTCAATGGCTTCACAATGGATACAAGGCCTGACACTTTATTATAACCTAGTAAACCTTCCATTAAGTGGCCCTATCTACCTTTCCACAGCCATATCCTGAGGCTCACCGGCTGGGATATGATGCTCAAGTCAGAGGCCTTTCCTCCAGTCACCTAGTGTGCCAAATCACTTCTTACTTTGAGACCACCTGTACTGCATCCTTTGACAGAAATCCTGTCCCCCATCTTTCACCCCACTAATAGCCAGGGCCTCTGCTTAAACATTACTGCTTCACAGAAGCCTTCCCTCATCCAGCACAGTATCAGGTCACACAATTAGGCTCTGTCACAGAACCCTATACTTCTTCGGCATTTACCACAATCACAATCATATAGTTCCATGATTATGCATGTAAGGTCAATGATTATTCTCAATGATGATAGCCATGTCTAATTTGTTCCATATTAAAACCAGCATCTAGGGCAATGGGTAATCAATACCCGCAATGGAAAAATACAACTGTGGCTGTTTCACACAATGGCAAAATTAGGTCAAAGTTATGGGTTTCATTTGTGTGTGGCCCCATTAGATTTGTTCCATTCCAGTCCTACTTACTATGTTTCCTTACAAACAAATGACATAAAAGAAAAATATAATCTTGCTCTATGGTCATAGAAGTAGACTAGGGCAAAGATACTGCTTAAATTCTGTTCACACATTCCTAACGCAGCAAAATATTTAGATACGAAGTTCAACATTCTCCTTATTACACATTTTAAATACTTTTTTCCTTAAAAAGCATATTATCAGGCTGAGAAGGTAGCTCAATGGTAGAGTGCTTGCCTTGCATGCATGAGGCCCTGGGTTCGATTCCTCAGCACCACATAAGAAAAAAACGGAAGTGGCGCTGTGGCTCAAGTGGTAGAGCGCTAGCCTTGAGCTGAAGAGCTGAGGGATAGCGCCCAGGCCCAGAGTTCAGGCACCACGACCGGACTCCCCACAAAAAAAGCATATTATCTTGCCTGAGATTATCGATGTGGTTAGAAAACACAGTGCTTCAATTGACTGAATTTTCCAGTTAAGGATGAGATATTCCCCTTATTTAGCAAACAGTCTGGTACAATGACAGCCCTGTGCATGAGCGCCACCTTTTTGCCTCTAAAATTTTTAAGACTCTTATTGATTTATCATTTTGTATGTTTTTTTCCCAAAATCAAAAAGTGTTACTAATTACAGACCTCACCTTTGTTTCCCCTGTAGGATAAATATAAAAATAATGGGGGGAAAAGTATACGAACAAAGATTTTACTTAAGAAACAAAATACAGAGAGAAAAATCAAATATTCTCCGTATTACTTATGGCATTTATGCATGGATTTAAATATACTTAAACATTTACTTAAGTCCTTTTGGGAACTAACAAAATATGTAAGGTAAATTATTAGATTAATAATTTAGCATAAGTAAAGGAAGAAGAGAAATAAGAATAAAAATAGACACACAAATGGCACCAGAAGGAAACCCCAGAGGCAGGTCCAGTCACAATGTCAAATGGCCTGGGCCTGGGTCTTTCATGCTACCAACTTAATCAGAAACTCTGGCCCAAAAAACACTCAGAGCATTTCTATAAAAAAAAAACAAAAAACAGAAGAGGCTGGGAAGGTGGCTCAGTGGTAGAGTGCTTGCCTTGCATGCATAAGGCCCTGAGTTCGATTCCTCAGCACCACATAAGCAGAAAAAGCTGAAAGTGGTGCTGTGGCTCAAGTGGTAGAGCGCTAGCCTTGAGCTGAAATGCTGAGGGACAACATCTAGGCCCAGAGTTCAAGCCCCACGACCCACAAAAAAAAAGAAGAGTTGGTCAGTTAGGCTTGGTTTTAAGATCAGGAAAAAAATGCTTCCCTTGGAGAGTACTAAGGAAGAGAGAATAACACTGTATTTCTACAAGGAAAAGTACCTGTTAACATTTTTCTACTAAAATAATTGTTTAAATAATTGTTTCATGTCTTGTTATCACAGGACCTCATGCTGGGAGTGGCAGGGGGGGGGGGAGGGGCATTTCCTAGTTAATCCAGTCTTAAGCAAGATAGCTAGCTTCCTATTGCTCCTACAAGATTAATTTTATTTTTTTTGGGGGGGGGGTCAGTTACAGGGCTTGAACTCTGGGCCTACATGCCGTCCCTGAGCTCTTCAGCTCAAAGCAAGTGCTCTACCACTTGAGCCACAGAGCCACTTCTGGTTTTCTGGTGGTTTATTGGTGACTTTCCTACCCTGGCTGGCTTTGAACCTCGAGCTTCAGATCTCAGCCTCTGAAGTAACTAGGATTACAGGCCTAAGCTACCGGCACCCAGCCTACAAGTTTAATATTAATAACACAAATCTGTTTTCTTACAGCTCTGGATCTCATAAGTCTGAAGCTAACATCAAGGTAATGGCAAAGCTGCATTTCTTCACAGGAAAATCAGTTACCCAGTTTCCAGAGGCTACTCATATCCATGGGCAATGATTTCACTCTTCTGATTCTTTGTGATCTGTGTTTCTATCTCTCTCTCTGCTTCTCACATCACATTCTCTGTCTTCTTCTTACCTGTGGGGTTACACTGCATTCATTTATATTAGCCTAAGATAATCTCCCTACTTCAGGATACTCAATCATCACATCTGCAAGGTCTCTTAGCCATGTAACATGTAACATATTCACAGGGTTCCAGAGAATATATAAGATATGGGCATCTTTTGAAAGGAGAGGAGAAAGGGCTCATTATTCAGCCTTCCACACAAGACTTGTCACTTACTTTATGGCTACCTAAAATGTAAGGATAGTGTATCAGAAAAATGTATACACTATTAAGAGCCGTAGTGGTAAGCTTAAAAGTTTTTTTAAATGAAAGAGCTAATGACAGACTTCTTTTAGTACCAAATTCACTTTCTATATTCCAAATGACATGATATTAAAATATTATTTACGCAGCTTTTGTCAAGAACACACTGAGTACATAAAAAGAAGCACACCTACACAAAAGCTTGAGTGTGAAATAAAATAACTGCAATACAAAGTACTGTACTAAAACTCAAGAACTTTATCACCCAATTCTCCTCTTAGTCATAGGAAGAAATTCCTAATGAATGCTTAGAAAAGGGAAAAAATGAGATAGGTCACTCAAACTTTAGGGATATATGAAGTTCAGATAACAAGTTTGATTTCGGGGAGAACAGCTACACCTGAACCAAGAGGGACATTGCTAGAAACAAACACAATGAGAGCAAGATTCTATTTTAGGCCCTGTTCATGCTCCCTGACAAACAAGATAAAGGTAGGAGTGATCGATTACATCTTTGAGGTGCACAAAAATCTGTAAATCATTAAATGAACTCAAAGGCAATAACTGTGACAACTCCTCTCCTCCCACTACATTCGGAGATTGACATCTCTCAACAGTATCTTTAATTGTAAAATTCAACCAACTCATGATGTTCCTTAGAGAAGCTTTCAGCAAGTATCAGCTTCACATTCACAGGGAAAATTCAACCATGCCCAGCAAACCACTCCATCAAACCAATCCCATCTCCTGCATGATTTGATTTCAAGATAGTTCCTTGAAATAAAGGTTACTGTTGGGTCTGATACCACATTAGGTCTATGCACTGCAAATACAAAATATTTTTCTATCACCCTGGACATGAAGACTGTGAAGCCATTCTCTTGGTCCAAAACAGTTTATTTTCTCAAACTTTGGAACCTATGATTGAATGTTCCTTTTCTGATGCTAAAGAATCAAGTTAGGGTAGTGTAAATACTTATTCCTCTTTTAACCTTCCCAGTGTGTCTAAAAAAACTAAAAAGGTCTTGAGTTCTACCTATCTTTTCAAAGTAAATAATGTACATATTATAAAATATAGGATAAGTACATACTGGTTCATGTTTACAAAGAAGAGCTGCAGTATACTTACAGATAACTAAGATTGTCACTGAAATCGTTGAATTTATCTTACTATAGGCAACAGTTGTATGCTTAAGGAGCTAATTACAAATTAAATCATTATGAAGCCATACTCAAAAAGCAACAGATGGGCTGGGAAAGTGGCTCAGTGGTAGAGAGCTTGCCTTGCATGCATGAGGTCCTGGGTTCGATTCCTCAGCACCACATAAGCAAAAAAGAAAAAAGCCGGAAGTGGCGCTGTGGCTCAAGTGGTAGAGCGCTAGCCTTCAGCTGAAGTGCTGAGGGACAGCCCAGAGTTCAGGCCCCACGACCGGACCCCCCCCCCCACCACCAAAAAAAAGCAACAGACAACTGCTGTTTTTCAGTAGGATTCTATATGAATCTTTTTGTGAAGTGACATGATCTTTATAAGTAAATCACCACTCCTGACATCTGACAATCCCTTAGAAATTCTAATAAGTACTTAGGATAGTACTTAGTCTAACACCTTTGTTTCACAGATGAGAAATCTTGAGCTAAATGACTTATTCTAAGTCACACACCAGGATGGAGACCTGGCTCAAGTGGCAGAATACTAGTTAAGTGCGTGAGTTAAAGCTGAGTTCAAATCCCAGTACACAAATAAAAACAAAATGATGTATGCATGTGTGTGTGTCACACTGAAAATTAGCAGCAGAATCTGAACAACCCCTAACAATTGTTAAATCTTACTTTAAAAACCCTAAACAAGAATGGCCAGTAACCAAACAAGTGAAATAAAGTTGGCAAAAAGCAGTCAAGAGCATTTCTGGGAAACTAGACTATACAGAAGGAACACACACACACAGAGAGAAAATACAACCACTTAAATGAATACTGATGCAAAAATCTCAAGAGAACCCTAGCAATCTGAAACCAGCAACATATAAAAAGATTGCATACCACAATAATAGAGAAATTATACCAGGAATGCAAGGTTAATGTAACATCCAAGAAGTAATCTATGTAATAAACCTCATTTAAAAAAAAAAAACTTGCATTATCCCAAAAGATAAAGAAAAGGCATCTGATCCACTAACAGTCTTTTATGATTTAAAAGAAACATCCAAATAGTAAAAACACAAAAATAAAAACTTTCTCAACCAAGAACAGTTACAAAAAAACCCACGCTAACCTTAGGCTTTATGGTAGAAGACTAATGTTTCTCCTTTAACATCAGGAACAAGGGAAGGATGTCTGTTCTTGCTGATTCTATTGAATACCATGCTTAATGTTCCGGCCAGGGCAATTAAATAAGAAAAGAAAATAAAAGGCATTGAGACTGGAAAGGAAGAACTAAAACTACTATTCACAGATAACATGATCTTATAAATAAAAAAATTCCAAGGCATCCACTAAAGTATTATTAAAACTAGTAAACTAGGTTAGAAAAGTTGCAGGACACAATGGGTCTCTAGATACTTGAAATGAGCAATCCAAAAATTAAAGTATAAAAATAATTCCTTTTACAATATTAGAAAAAGAATAACATAAAAATAAAGTTAGCAAAAGAAGTACAAACATACTCTGAAAACTACAAAATATTGTTGAAAAATGAAAATTAATCTTAATAAATGGAAAGACATCCTATGTTCAAGGCTCAAAAGAATTAACATTTCTGAAACAGCAATGCTCAAAACTGACCTATAAATTCAACTCAATCCCTTTTAGAACTTTGCCCAGCTAGCTTCTTTACAGAAATTAATAAGTGGACCCCAAATCCATAGGGAAAATCATGACCTTGGATCAGTCATGATTAAACATAGAACAAGGAAAAAAAATAACACAGGCACATTGCATTTTATCAAAATTAAAGACTTCTTTGCTTCACAGGTCTCCATCAAAAAAGAAAAAAGGAAAGTAAGAGGAAGGAAAAATGAAAGGACAACTCACTTTATGGAAGAAAATAATTGTGACCCTATATCTGAATAAAGTATTCACATATTAAGAATAAATATTCTCAATAGACAAATCAGCCAATTGAAAAATGGGCAAAAAAACAGGCATAAGCATTTTGCCAAAGACACAAATGGCCAAAAAGTGCTCGAAAAGACGTTCAACATAATTAGGAAAATTTGCATCAAAACCATAATGAAAAAACTTTACGTCTTCTAGGATGGTAGAAGCAGTGAGACAACAATAGGTGTTAGCTTTAGCTATACTTGCAGAAAAACACAGCCACAATATATTAGTGGTGGAAATGAAAAACACTTTGGGTGTTTCTTACTGAATAGAACATAGATTCCATGTAACACAACAATTTTACTGTTGGTAAGTTCCCAAGACGTAGGTATACACAAAAAATGTCCACAAATGTACTTAACAATATTATTTAAATAACTAAAAGACATAAATACCCAATGTCAATCAACTGAAGAGGGGATGGACAAAATATGGTATATCTATTACATTGTAATACAATTCATTAACCACAAAAAGAGAAAGTATTGACATAAGTTACAATGTGGATAAATCTTAAAAACAATGTTTAGTGAAAGAAGCCAGTCACTAAAGACCACAATTACATAATGATGTTATAATGAGATACTATTATAGCTAATACATAAAAATAGAAAATAGACCAGTGATTGGTTGCCTATAGCTAGGGTTAAGTAGTGAGAATGTAACTAATTAATGTTAGTGGGCATGTAGTTTCTTTTTAGAGCAATGGAACTATTCTAAAATTAGATTGTAGTGATGACTATATATCTCTGTAATGATGCTAAATTTTGTGGATTTGTACAGTGATGTATGTGGCACACAATTCACATCTCAATAAAGCTCTTCAAGAAAAAACATACTGTGGCTTTCACCTTAGTATCTCTTGGATTATTAGTTCTGGGAGAAACAAGTTATTATGTCATGAGGACATTTGAATAGCCTTATGCAAAGATGTATATGACAAAGAACTAAAGAATCCTGCCAAAAGTATATGAGTACACCATTTTGGAAGGGGAACTTCCAGCCCTGGGAAGTCTTCAGTAACTACAGTCCTGGCCATTGTGATTGGAATTTCATGAATATCCCAGCGACATAACCATGAAGCTAAGCAACATTAAATTCGTGACCCACAGAAATTTTGTTACTTTAAGTTATTTGTGCTCAGGGGGCTGGGAAGGTGGCTCAGTGGTAGAGCGCTTGCCTTGCATGCCTGAGGCCCTGGGTTCGATTCCTCAGCACCACATAAGCAAAAAGAAAAAAG
>NW_012267218.1:10392048-10394282 GCF_000151885.1 Dipodomys ordii | reverse complement strand
GCTTTTTTCTTTTTGCTTATGTGGTGCTGAGGAATTGAACCCAGGGCCTCGGGCATGCAAGGCAAGTGCTCTACCACTGAGCCACCTTCCCAGCCCTGTTTGGAATAATTTCTAGATTTACATTTAACCAGCAACTCCCAGTGACTACTGTGGACAAAGTAACATGCTTAGCATTTTTCCAACAACGTCTCATTCAATTTTCATATTTTGCTGATAAAAGTAAGTCTGCAAGAGTGAAGTGAGTTGCCCAAGTCTATACAGCTATAAGTGGCAGAGCTAAGGTTTACTGTCTTCCAATTCATGTCCAGGCAAGCCATGCTATTTGGTTTATATAACTGAAGCAATTTCAGATCCTTACATTGGCTTTTATTGCTTTTTTTTTATTTTGCTCCTTCATGGCATGCAATCACATTCTGCACATCTCTTATCACCAACTACCAACTTGATATGATCTTATGCTTGTCCACATGTCAAGAAGGGACCACATCAGATCAAATTACTATGGTGCCTATTATAGCATCATGTGCTGAGAAGAGCTCACACAGTTGGCTGAAGATGAGCAGTTCTCTCAGTTTATATTATAACAGTGCTTTTGACCACTACATCCGGGCAGTTGTTCAAGTGTTTGGCAATAAATCGAAATGACTCTTCATTTTCTTTGACAGCTAACAGTAATAAATGATAAAAATCTTATCTATCAGAAAAATTTCTAAAATGCAAACTTGAAGGTGATGATTCACAGTTCAAAGGGAAGAGGAAATAAAGCAGTACTCACTGATTTCTAGAGCTAGCATTATATTTAAAACCCAGGAACTGAGCAGTTGGTTGGCTACTACAAGTGTGTTGCTTCCTGGTCACTGCTGCATCATAGTCAATGACTGAGGAGTATCTGACTTCAAGTAGTTTTTGCAGTATTGTATGATTCTACATATACCAAGGAGTGAATCATTATGTAAGATAAGGGGGGAAAAACTTTACAAAATCTTTACACCTACTCTCATGGAAATCAGCTATTAATACTGGAATCATGGATACTAAAATTAATAGCTTAAAAAAACATATCAATTGAGCTGGGTGCCAGTGGCTCACACCTGTAATACTAGCTATTCAGGAGGCTGAGAATCACAGTTCAAAGCCAGCTCTGTCAGTAAAAGCCCATGAGATTCTTATCTCCAATTACCAACAACAAAAATGCTAAGTGGAGGTGTTGCTCAAGTGGTACAGCACTAGCCTTGAGTGCAACATCTCAGGGACAGAACCCAGCCCTGAGTTCAAGCCCCAAGACACACACACACAAACACACACACACACACACATCAATTAAACTGAGAGAAAACTTAAACCAATGGAACCTATACAAAATATACTAGGAACTCAAAAATATTATAGAGTGGTCCAAGGACATTACAGATTCAAAATGATAAAAAAAAAAAAGAATGATGTCTTAAAAATGAATGCTGAATTTGGCATCTCATAAAAGTCACTAGGAATGCTAATAAATAATCTCATTAGAAATTAGAAAACTAAAGGAACTGTAGAACAGAGCTAACCATACAATAGGTTCAGAGACAAGGTAAGGTGAACTATGTGTACAGCTGAAACCGGCTATTTAAGCTCTATATCTACATAATACAGAAGACTATTTCAATAGGCCAAAGCCAGGGTGTCAAAAAAAAAATCAATCCAAAGTGTACTGATGGGTCTGGATAAGCACGTACGTATCCGAACGACGCAGACTTACACAATAAAAAAAGTAATTTAGCCAGTACGAGGCTTAGAGCAACTCTGGGGATCTCAAACAGGAGAACGGGAAGCGCTAAAGCCTGCTAGCTAGTGAGTGAGTCCCCTTCACCTAGAGCTTCAAACAGGTAGAGCCTGCACTCTCAAGAGACCTCTGCAAGAAATCCAAGGGCAAGTATAGGATTTCATGATAACTGCAGAGGAAAACGCTCAGTCCCAGAGCACTCCGAAGACCAGCCTCGTGGAACGCCCCGGAGACGATCCTCCGCCCCACTTGGCTGTCACAGGATCGCGGCCCCGTGGGTAAGGGTTCCCGAGCCCCCGCCTGGACCCGGGTAAGGACAGCAGGAAGGGAGGCGAGGCGAGGCTCGCCCCGAATGAAGCGCCCTCGCCTCACCCCCAGGAAGGCGCACCTTTCACTCCAGACGGGGTGCCGTGGCGGGCGCGTCACGCGCGCGGGCAGGGGCGCGAAGGCATCCTCCGCGACCAGTGCC
>NW_012267218.1:10324665-10391704 GCF_000151885.1 Dipodomys ordii | reverse complement strand
GCCCTCCTCCTCCATCTTCTCCTTTTCTCCGATCCCGCGCGTCGCTCCGATGGAAACCCGGGAGACAGCGGGGGTCCGTCCCCTCACAGCCCCGGCTGCAGCCCCGGGAGCCGGGGCGCGCGTGGCAGCTCCACAACTCGGACGCCGAGACGAGTCTCTTTCCCGCTCTGTCCGCGCGGCTCCAGCCTCCGCCTCCTCCCCCTTCGGCGGGCACCGCTAGTACCGCGCAACCAAGCCGCCCCCTGCTCCGCCGCCGCCTCCTCCAGGCCGCTCCGCCCACAGCCAGCAAGGTAGGGGAGCCATTGGAGCCGCCATCGTCTATTGGGCGCGAGGCGCGCGCGTCTGCCAGCGCTGGCTTCTATTGGCCAATTCTCTCTGACGTTTCACGAGCCTCCCCGCCCCACTCCTCGAATTGTTGTTGCTTGGCGGGGAGGCAGCAGTGGGAGGAGTGCGACCTCTCGGATTGGTGAGACCTAAGATTGGGCTCCGCCCATTTCCATCAATGCGCAAGCGCAATCCAAGCCTTGCGTTCCCTGACCTCCCTGGGAGCGGTCACACCCCTTATTCCCCAGCTTCCATCTGTTAGTAAACAGTGTCTAGTAGTCAGGAGGCTCTCGGGGTCTGTGATTGGCTACTGTTGAAAGAGGCGGGGAGGGATGATTGGAACGTTCGGTCCGCCAATCACCGCGGACAGAGGCGGGGCCTAGAGGAAAGCGCTTGTTACCCACGTGTTTGCACACAGCCTCGGAATCTCAGACAGTGGTACCTACGGACACACTTGCGTGACTGTCCGAAACATGCCGTGGCCCAAAAAAGGTTATTTGCAGGAGTGATCCCAAAACAAGTTAAGTGGACTCTTAGACATTACAAAATTCACAGTCCTATCCCTCCCTCTCCATGGGGAAATTTGCACGCACACAAAAATCATTTCTACTGAACTCTGTTGGGCACCAGGAGGATACAGAGATTAAGAAAATAGAACATTAATGACTAACTCCTGGAAACTTTTCGGAGAAACGTGAGAAACCGACAACCTGAGTAATATACACAGGAGAATTTGAAATTAAATAGTAGTACAGTACAGAGCATTAGAAATTCTCACGGATGACAGTAATTATTCTCAGAGGAGCTGCGGGGTGGGGGGAGGAGGGAAGGGAGGAATGAGTTCAAAGAAGTATTTGAATAAGATTAGAAATGCCAGCATCACAGAGATGGTAACTGAGCATAAACCTAGGGTAAAGAAGCCAAAGAGGGTGACAAAAGTAGATGGAAGTATGATGGGAACAAGTTGAACAAGTGAGGAAAGAGAATGGAGAACCTTAAAGACTAATGCTGAAGTACTCATTTTCCTTAGTGCACATAGGATGGCTGTTCTGTTGGGAATTAGGTTTGATTGTAGAGAAAAGGATGGACTGAAGGAAATGAAGAGAGTTGGCAGGGAAAGAATATGGTTGCAAGGAAAGAGATAATAGAGTTCTGATTTTTAGTAACAGATATGAGAATGGGAAAAGGAGAGACTTAATGATGTAGACTTTGCCATAGGAAGGCTTTTTGAATGAAGTATTCTTTAACAAAAGTCTTTAAAGATGAGTACAATTCTCCAGGATGTGGCAGAAAATGGCCAGATGCTCACCAATCTCATTTCCTCTTCCTGGATAAACAGGAAAGCCTGGTTTCTTTCTTTTACTTTTTGGCCTCTTTTTGCAGTTTGGTTAGGATCATATGACTTTGAGCCAGCCAATGAGGTATGGACAGTCGTGATGTGCTATTGTTGAGCCTGGCCAGAAAACTCCATCCATAATCACTTACATTGCCTTTTCTTTGGACACCAACCTCAAAGGCCACATTTTGAATATTGGGGTGCTACAATTTAGAAGAGTTTTAAACTTCTGAGCTTCCAGTGAAAGCATGATTCGATTACTTGATTAGACTCTGCTGTAAGTCTTTTTAATATAAGCTACTGAGATGTTGGGATGCTTTCCTACCAAAGCATAATCTAGTTTATACCTTTAATTTTAAGATGGATTGGGGGGGTGGAGAAAGTTTTAGGAAGACATCCTAAGACAGGAAGAGTCTACTGCATTTGAGAAATTTAGAAAAAAACCAATGGAGCCTTAATATAGTAAGTAAAGAGATGACATGAGATAGATGGATAGATGGAGACTTGATCCTGAAGTGTGTGGCTGGCCTGATTAATATTTATGAGGTTTATCCTGTGTGGCATTGGAAGCCAGGCAAAGAATTCAAACAGAATATCATGTAACTGGGTCGTATTTTTAAAATGCCACTGTGGTTAAGGGTTAAGGTTGGAGACTAGGCTAGATGGACAAGGTAAAATACAAGGAGACCAGTTAGGAGACTATCACTGTAGTCTGGGCAAACAATGAGTGGGTATAGTAGAGTTGGAAAGAAATGGAATTACACATACATCATACATACATACATACATACATACACACACATGCACTTGCACGGATTGGATTTTATCTGAGGTAACAATGTTTCTAGCACAAGCAATGGGGGGATGGAAGAGGATTATAGAAATACTTAATGAGAAGGGCAGATTAAATAAAGAACACAAAGAGGCAATACCTAAGATTTATTTTTTTGAGACCTCTAATGCAAAATTAAGTATGTTGAGGTTTGAGGCTAGAACACTAAAGAAATATCTGGGAGAGAACTCATTGACATAGATGCTATTAGAGGCCAGAGGTCCAAATGAGATTACCAGGAGAAAGACTATGAAGAAAGATGGGGGCGGGGGGCGGCAATCCTAGGACTGACACCTAAGAACTTGCAATGTTAGAGGGTTGGAATGAAGAGGTGGAGGACTCAGAGATGTAGAAGGGAAATGTGGAGAATTTTGTAACTCAGAAGCCAAAATGTCACAAGAAGGAAGGAGTGGATGGCTATGTCAAATATCCTGAGAGCTCTTCATGAGGTCTAGAAAGAGACAATGAATTTGCAACTTTGTGCCTCTGGCAGCAATATCCAAAGTGGTTATAGTAAAGCAAGTCAGAAACTGTGTATGTAGGCATCTTTTATTCAAGAACTTTGCCTCTGGGCAGGGGTAGATAGGGGAGGGGGATAAAGAAAGAAGATCCTAGCTGGAGGAATGTAGGAAGTTTCCCATCCTTTGTTTTATTTGACCTTTTCATTTCCAAATACTTTTAAAATAGAAGAAGAGTTACAAAACATAATAAACTTAGTAAAGTAGAAATAAGAGAGTTTCATTCAGTCACAAGTACTATGCTGCATGATATTGTGGAAGAAGAGTTAGGGATTTGAGGGTACCAGCAGAGTTTGGAACATAGCAGGACATAAGATTGATTATAAAGGGCTGGGAAGGTGGCTTAGTGGTAGAGCGCTTGCCTTGCATGCATGAGGCCCTGGGTTCGATTCCTCAGCACCACATAAGCAAAAAGTAAAAAAGCCGGAAGTGGCGCTGTGGCTCAAGTGGTAGAATGCTAGCCTTGAGCTGAAGAGCTGTGGGACAGCACCCAGGCCCAGAGTTCAGGCCCCACGACCAGACCCCCCCCCCCAAAAAAAAGATTGATTATAAAATGATACAACAGGGAAGGCAGGATGGGTGGCTCATGCCTGTAATGCTAATGCTAGCTGCTTGGGAAGTTGATGGGGAGGATCTCAGTTTGAGACCAGCCTGAGCAACAGTTAGGCTCAGTTGTTTAGACCTGGTATTCCAAGCTGTAGATGAGATTGGGAGATCATGGTGCCAAGCCAGCAAGGGCAGAAAAGTCTCACCCATCTCCCCTGAAAGAAACTGGCAGACACAGCCCAAGTCTCAATCCTAGCAAGGATGGGAAGTAGGACCCTATTTCAAAAACTGCCAGCAAAAAAGAGGGCTGCAGTTGTGGCTCAAGTGGTAGAGCACCTGCCTGAAAAGCACAGGGCCCTGAGTTCAAATCCCAGTACTGACTCCTACAACTGCCCTCACCAAAAAAAGTGGAAAAGATGTGAGGCATTCCATCAGAATTCTGTTAATTAATTTTATCAAAGCTCTCTGAAGTATGCTCAGATGAGAAAGAGTATCTTAAAAATATGAAAACTTGTTCAAAAAGAAATGTACTCAAGGAGGGGGTAACAATGCTTGATAGGAAATGTATTCATGACCTTACTCATGTAACTGTAACCCCTCTGTACAATATCTTTACGATAAAAAAAAATTTAAAGAAAGGTACTCCATACCTGACTTATGTAACTGTTATCCCGCTGTATGTTGCCTTTAAATAAAATTTGTAATATCAAAAACTACATTGTCAATATCTTACTACTGTATTTTGACCTTGTCAGAACTTTTACTGTGTGATAGGGATCTCATACTTTAAAGAAACTAGCTGTAGGGCACAGAAACCACCTCAGTTAAGAGATGTCAAGTTCACACTGAAGGCGCCCATGCTCTGCTAGAGTTTCTGATATCAGGATGTGGAGAAGGCAAGTCACAAATGATGTGAATGAGGAAGCAAACAAGGAAGTTGTTTTCTCACTACCTTCTGGTTCTTGGAAAGTTCCTAACAATGCTTAGAAACCTTCCAAAGGTGGCAGAGTAAGTACTACGCTTAACCAAACTCCAATCTGAATGCTGGTTACAAATCTGAATGCTTCTCTGTGAACCCAGACCAACTAGCACCTGGCCATGAGGGGCCAAGGATAGTATCACCCAGTTAAAGGTAGTAAAGACATTGTACTCCCTTCCTTTCCCTGCCTTTGAAACCTTCCAGAAGCAACACAAAAACAAAGGAAAGTGCTGAGAGCCAGTAGCTCACACCTGTAATCCTAGCTACTCAGGAAGCTGAGACCTGAAAATCACAGTCCAAAGCCAAGGGAGGCAGGAAAGTCTGTGACTCTTACCTCCATTTAAGCACTAAAAGTCTGGAAGTGGGGCTGTAGATCAAGTGGTAGAGCACAGCCTTGAGTGAAAAAGTTCAGGGAGGGCTGGGAATGTGGCTTAGTGGTAGAGTGCTTGCCTAGCATGCATGAAGCCCTAGGTTTGATTCCTCAGTGTCACATAAACAGAAAAGGCCAGAAGTGGCACTGTGTACAGCTCTAGCCTTGAGCACAGACAGTACTCTGTCCCTGAGTTCAAGCCCCAGGAATGGCAGGAAAAAAAAAAAACGTTTAGGGATAGCACCTTGGCGATGAGTCCAAGCCCCAGGACAGGCACAAGAGAGAGGAAGAGAGAAACAAAGGAAAGGAAAACTTACCAGGGAAGCCCTGTGGTTTATTTATTTTTTTTTTGTGGTTGGTCATGGGGCTTAAATTCAAGGTCTGCGCACTGTCCCTGAGCCTCTCTGTGCTCAAGGCTAGTGCTCTACCACTTGAGACACAGCTTCACTTCCAAAGCCCTGTTTTTAATGAAACAAGAATACACTCAGAACCTCAAACCACAAACCATGAAATATATCTGCTAAATACTGTAAAGTTGGTATAATATTGAGATCTGACCTACACTGCCTCCAGATGTTAGTGTCACCGCCTTAAGGGACCAAATTATTGATCCTTGGTTTGAAGTGATGCTTTCCAAAAGAGAAAGGGGACTTGTATTCTTGGAGAACAAGAAGATAAGATATTTAATAACAATTTAAAATGGTGATTCCATTTTGTTTGTCTTTCAGTTTGACAGCCTTTAGCTTTTGTGTAACTTGTGCTAATCACTCCTTTCTTCTCTCTTCTTTTCTTTTTTCCTTTTTATGAACCAAGGTCCTCCAGATGCTAAGTAAGCACTATACCACTGAAGCCATGCCCACAGTCCCTAATCTCTATAACAAAGAAAATACAGACCTCAGACATAGCTTCTAGCAGGGAACGTATCTAGCTAGAACATTCTATTCTTTTTTTTGATGTATTTATTTTTAAAATTATTTATTTCTGTCACTACTGATACTGAGTTTCCCCTTATGATAGTGACATGCCTCCTTTAAGTAAAAACTGGAAAGTGATTTAAAGACTATTGCTTTGAATAGAGGTAATCAGTGGAGAAGGCAAACCTAATGGACATGGTACCCTAATGACTGAAATGTAGACTCCAGCAACAATCTCCAACAGTGCCACAAGTAACACAAGTGATGTTTCTGTGAAAAACCAGTATGATAATAGGGAAGGTCACAATCAAGGCAATACCAGGCTAATAATTAGGTATTTTTGTGTCATTGCCTTTAAGCCAAGCAGTCTCCAGGAATGTAAGAACAAAAAAGTATAGAGATAATTGCTAGGCCATATCCCAAATTGCCCAGTGCTTTGTGAGAGCCCTCAGTAACTTCCCAAGTGCAAACTCTGAGAATCCCAGAGACGTTCTCATGAGACAAACAGGTTTGGAAGCACACCAAACTAAACTGCCAGCTGCCTCAAAATTCTTCTTTTTCCTTTGGTCATGTTATTTAACAGGTTTTTTTTTATCACAGTAGAGAGATTATAATGTTATCTCTCTCTGAAATTATTTTTAAAAATTACTCAAAGAGGAGGTTCAATAGGTCAAATAAGAAATTCTAGTAAAAGAGAAAAAAACTGGGAAAAAGAGAAGATACATCAGTCTCAACCAAAACAAAATGAACACGAGGAGAAAAAAATGAACAGAAGTGGAATAATATGGAAAAGAACAAAGGTTAAAAAATAGTTGTGAAATGAGATAGTTAAAGAAAATAAACCATGGAGACATAACATCTGCATAATTGATATCCTGAAGAAGCATTCAAAAAGAAAAAAGGAACAACAGAGCAATAGCAGGACTGAAATGATGATTTAATCAACAAAGCATACATCATGCCCAGGTACAATAAATGCAAGAAATGATCCATAATAAGATATACAAAATTTAAAAACTCAAGAGAGGGTCTGGGGATATAGAGCACTTACCTAACATGCACAAAGCCCTGCAATCTATCCCAGCGCTATAAAAAATTAAAAATTAATTTGAAACTCAAAAGCCAACAATCAATAGCTTAATGTTCACTGACAGTGAAACAAGGCCTATACAATTTGACAGGATGAGGTGTCACTGGGAACTCATAACCTAGCAAGTCATTCCCTAGTCACAAAGTCTATTCACAGTCATTCATGAGTGTGAATGAACTTAGGGGCTCCACATGCTTGAAAAAACATTCTTCCTGCTGAAATTCAATCAATCACAAGATGAGCCAAAATAAAGAAATTATGAGCTTGGAGTTTGGTAGCTCACACTTGTAATCATAGCTACTGAGACTGGGAGAATTGTGGCTTGAGCCTACCCCAGAAAAGTCCATGAGACTCTATCTTAATGGATAGGTACTGAGTGTGGTTGTGTGCACCTGTCATTCCAACTTGGATGGGAAACTTAAAACAGGTAGATTGTCATCTTGGCCTGCATCCAAGCAGAAAATGAGACCCTACCTTAAAAATAACCAGGACACAAAAGGGTTGAAAGTGTGGTTTAGAGGTAGAAAGCCAACTTTTCAGAAAATGTGAAGCCCTTAATTGAAACCTCCATAATGCTGAGAAGAAAAGAAAATCACAAGGAGAACTGAAGATTCCAAGAAAACACTGAAGATAAATTTTGACTTGTTTCAAAATACAAAGTAGAATTACAGAATGTGTAGAATTCTATGGAATTTATAGTTAAAGAACAAAATATAAACATTTAAAACTCTTAGGCTGCAGAAGTAATTATATGTTAAACAAAAACTTAGAAGTGAGGAGAAAGGGCAATGGAAAAATTTACAGCCACATAAATTTACTTATCTTTGGTAGCTGGGAAATAATCCTCTCTAAAAAAATGGAATGCATGACTTTCAGTGTTTAAAGGAAAGCATGGTTCTAACTCCTTGGTGATATTTGTACTCGTTTTTCTTTACGGTGATATTTTAAGAATTTTTGTGACACAGAAACACTTAGCTGACGATCAGCTGTTCCATCAATTTTGCTTCAATTTCTTTTTTCTATACAATTAAGCTTAATTTTAGTTAAAAATAATTTGCAGAGTAAGATCTCACTGTTGCCAGTTGCCAGTTCTGCTCTGTTGCTATTGCCATGTATCCATTCAGATGACATATTCCACATACTGATGACTGTTTTCAGGAAGTGAGATTCGATGCACTTCAAATAAAAGAAAACCTACTTCCTCTTTGTAGTCTCCTATAATAAAACACATCCTATTGAAATACAGCAGCTTTTTTGTGTGTGCACTGGCACAAACAACACCACTACACAGGGCCTGGGTGCTGTCTCTGAGCTTTTTTGCTCAAACTTAGTGCTCTAACAGTGGAACCAGAGCTCCAGGTCCAGCTCTTTGATGGTTAATTGGAGATGACAGTCTAATGGACTTTCCTATTCAGGCTGCCTTTGAACCTCACTCCTCAGATCTTAGCCTCCTGGGTATCTTAGGATTACAGGTGTGAGCCACTGATGCCTGGCCTGCTAGCAGCCATTTTTCTTGAAAAATATGATAGAATGATAAGATGCTCCTCATTTCCTTTGTTATCATGTGTGACTCCTGTGATTATGTTGTGTGACAAGAAAGACAATTTTATAATTAAATTATAAAAATTATAAAGTATAATTTTATAATTAAGAGGTAGGCTTAGCCTCACCAGATGAGAGCAGATAGATATAAAGTATAAAAAAAGCTTCAATTCAAAGAAATACATCCACCACTGTCTTGGATGCTGGAACACTCCACGTGGAAAGGCTCTAGGCACTGACTAGAGAAGCTGAAAGCAACTCCTTGCCAATCATCATCAAGGAAAACAAAAAACAAAAATGCTTAGGTCCTCCAGCAGTAAAGTTCTGAATTCTACCCTCCACCCAAATGAGCCAAGAAGTAGATTCTTCACCACGGTCTCCTGATAAGAGTCCAGCTTGTGGGTACCTTGAGTTCATCCCCCTGAAGGTAAACAGAAAATCTTTAGCTGGCAAGGAGTTCTGACCTACAGAACTGTGAAATCATAAGTGAATACCATTTTATATGCTCAGATAGGGTCAGTGATACTTAGAAATAAAAAGCTAAGATGAGTAATAAAGCACTTTTTTCTATATGCCAGATAAACCTACCTCGGCATCAGATCAGCATCATCTCCAAGACACCTTTATCTAATGGCAGTTCTTATTCTTCATCCAATTTTTAGCCATCAGGAATCCAAATGCTCTGTGGAAAAGATGGGTCATTTTGTGCAGTGGCCCTAAGGCTCCTGTTTGAGCTAGACATTTCTAGAGACTTTGAATCAGGTGGTGCCTTTTGAACAATTGGGTGATTGCCTTTAACTTTTAAAACAACAACAAAAGGTTTTAAATTAATAAATAAGTTTGGGACAAAACACTAAAAAAGGGAAGGGAGTTGGGAAAGGTGACTACAGGAATGTTGGAAAGCTGCATAGATCAAGTGGACAGAGAGAGAAAAGTAATCTTCCTGCCCCCATCCCCATCTTTCCTCAAGTCCCATTGCTCAGCAATAACCATCCTGACTCTTTTAGATAGATTTTTTTGGATGTTTGTTACATATCTTTACATCTCATGCTTCTAACTGTATGTTGATGGCTCATGACTGTGATCCTAACTGTTCAAGAGGCTAAGATCCAGAGCATCATGGTTCAAAGCTAGCCCAGTAGAAAAGTCTATGAGATTCTATCTCTAAAATAACCATCAAAAAGTCAGGCTGGAGGCATAGCTCAAGTGGTAGAGCACTAGTCAGGAGCAAATCAAACAAGTTCAAGGCCTTGAGGTTGAGGCACTGATTTCAAACCCTGGTGCTGACAAAAATTACATTCCTGTTACTCCTGATTTACCTTTTTTTTTTTGGTTCATCCTAGGGCTTGAACTCTGGGCCTGGGCGCTATCCTTCAGCTCTTCAGCTCAAGGCCAGTGTTTTACCACATGAGCTACAGAGCCACTTCTGGCCTTTTCTGCTTATGTGGTGCTGAGGAATCGAACCCAGGGCCTCATGCATGCAAGGCAAGCACTCTACCATTGAGTCACCTTCCCAGCCCCTCCTTATTTATCTTATACCTCATTATGTTTCTTCTTCCATGATAAGTAAGGCATTTGTATATTTTCATGGTAATCCCTCCATATACATACTTATATGTTGTCTTTATTTCTCTATAGGTTACTTTTTGACATTAATATTCTTATACTGTTTCCCATTTGACCAACTCTGGGCAATATCTCTTGAGCCCTTCCTTTCTATTTCTTTTCTTGTTTTTCTTTGCTTGTTTGTTTTGGTGCTAATCCTGAGGATTAAACTCAAGGCCTGGGTACTGTTCCTGAGCTTTTATGCTCCGGACTGGTGCTCTACCACTGAGCCTTGGCTCTACTTCTAGATTTTTTGGTAGATAACTGGAGATAAGAGTCTCAAGGACTTTACTTCCCAGGCTGGCTTTGAACTGTGATCCTCAGATCTCAGTCTCCTAAATAGCTAGGATTATAGGTATGAGCCACTGTTGCCCGGCTGAATCCTTACTTTTTAAGATGTAGTCCTACCCTCCTTATTCTTCTCTTCAGATTCTTTCCTGTGTGTACCTCCTAACTTCTTCCCTATATAATTTTAGAGACAAGGACATCTATATTCTATTCTTAACGATAATTAACTTCACAGACTAATCGCTAAGAAGGAAAAATGACTTAAACAGCATTTACATTGCTGTGACTGCAAATATCACTCTCTGAAGAGAAAAAGTATTTGTGTGGCTTGTTCTCTCTTTGATTGTATGTCATTCTATTCCCTTGGATTTCTATTCCCTTTTTTTTTTTAATCTTGCTGCATTTTTTTCATACTGTAGTTCCTTTTACCCTTTCCTCTTTAACCAATCAGGTTTGCTGTTTTGTCTTGTTTCTTTTCCTGCTTTGGGTGGTTTTTTTGTTTTTTTGTTTGTTTGTTTTGTCAGTCATGGGGCTTGAACTCTGAGCCTGGGCATTGTCCCTGAGCACTTCAGCTCAAGGCCAGCACTCTATCACTTGAGCTACAGTACCAGTTCCAGTTTTCTGGTAGTTAATCAGAGATAAGAGTCTCACTGGTGTTCCTGCCCAGGCTGGCTTTGAACCATGACCCTCAGATCTCAGCCTCCAGAGTAGCTAGGATTACAGGTGTGAGCCACCGGCATCCAGCTTGCTGTTAAGTGGTTGTTTTTTGTTTTGTTTTGAGACCTTCCACTAGACCACCAACCTGTTGCAGAACTGTCATGGATGTGATTTACAGTCATGCATTTCCTTCGGTCAAGTCCCGATCTGCCAAAGTCAGCCAAGCTGCACACTTTTTACGTTATTTCTTTGCTTTCTTTGCAGCATGTGTTCAAGTGTCTTCCTAAGAACTAGTGTGTGAGAGGTCAATTTTTTTGAGCCTTGTAGGTCCCAGGAGATCTTAACTCTGTTCACCCTTGTCTGACATTTTAGTTGAGTTTAAAGTTCTAGATTGAAAGTCATTTTTCCACAGAATACTGAAGGGTTCACACTATTGGTTCTTATAAACCAATGTTTTCAGTGAGAAGTCTGAAGTCTATTTTAGTTTTCATTCCTCTATACATAACCTTCTAAAAAATATTGGAAGGTTTTTTGTTTGTTTGTTTGTTTTGCTAGTTCTGGGTCTTGAACTCTGAGCTACATGCTGTCTCTGAGCTTTTGTGCTCCAGGCTAGTGCTTTACTACTTTGTGCTACAGTACCATGTCTCATTTTCTGGTGGTTAATTGGAGATAAGAGTCTCACAGATTTTCCTGCCCAGGCTGGTTTTGAACCATGATCCTCATATTTCAGCCTCCAGAGTAGGATTACAGGCATGAGCCATCAGTGCCTGTCTTATTGAAAGTTTTCTATTGTTTCCTTTCTCTTTGCTATTCTAAAAGAAAAAATAATTCAGTTATTGATCACCCATGGTTCTTCTCAGTCCAGTTATGTGGTCTTCACCACCAGATAGCTCTCTTTTAGTTCTTTGATCCCATTTCTCCCTCCATTTTTGTGCTCTCTCTTTCTGTAGCTGCTGTCAATTCAATGGTGGACCTCTTGGACTTATTCTCTTTGTCTTTTGTATTTTTTCTTATCTTCCTAAAAAAAATCTTCTCTTTGGGAGAGAACTATAATTTAAAACTTCAAGCTTTCCACTGGTTCTCTTGTGATTTTAATAGTCAGGCTCAAAGAAATCTTCCTCCTTTAAGGGAAAAAGAAGAAAGGTAGACAGTGACTAATTTTGTAATACATCTCAAGCATACATGAAAATAGCATATAGAACCTCAGTGAGTGGGCAGAATGATGGAAAGAGTCACATTGATCAAGATGCACTTACTCGTAAATTAACACGTTCAATTAAAACCTTTTTGTACAGCTACTTCAAGATAACTTTTTAAAAATTTAAATTTTGTGTTGAGCTATAGGGGATGAAGAGAGGAAAATAGAAATAAACTATGTCTGGATACTGATTCTTAGAGGGCTGGACTAACAAAGAAGATGAAGGTTGAACATGGTTGAATAGAATGTACCTATAGAACAATGAAACATTGTTTTGGGAGAAGGGAAAGGGAGAGTAATGGCCACGGTGGGGTTGATTAGAATAGCTATAACTAATGTAAGCTAATAAAATCTTTTCTCTCTGAGAGCTAGAGCCATCCATGCATCCACAGGTATGTAGCCCCTATCAGAGACTCTGGGAGGAGGTCCCGGGTCCCGGTGCTGGCACGCTGTATATGCGTGCTCTGTGGACAAGGTGAGCCTTTCTGGGTGGATGCGGACGGGAGTAGGAACCAGAGACATCAAAGTCACAGATGCTTACTACATTCTAGACATCATTCACAGGCCTGCCTGGAAATTGGGAAACAGACCAGAAGTCATTTTATAGCACACAGCCCAAGCTTCTGCCTCTGTAAGACTGGAATAATAAAAATAGCTGTTTGTACTTTAGAGTATTGTTCCGAGAATCAAGTGAGAGTCTGTGCAAGGTGGTAGCATTGTTTCCGCAAATAAATCATTGCCTTGGTTGGAGAAATTAAGAATACATTTGAATTGCGCAAGGAAACAAAGGAAACAAAACTAAAAAAAAAAATCCCAAGGTTATTCCATGATGAAATTTCCAGTCATTTCAGAGTACATATCATTCCATCTGACGCAATGGCTACAGTTTATTTTATGAAATTAAACCAATTTAAAGGGCATGACAATTAAAATAACAAGATATATTATTTAGATAGATATGACTCCCATATCTAAATGACGCAATGGGAAAAACCCTTAGAGAAGACTTGAGTTCTCTATAATATTCAGAAACTTTGTTTATGGGTTGGTTTGCTTCCAGAGAATCTCCTGTTATACTTCATGATCTTTTAGGAAACTGACAGAATTGTGTCAAGGCCACAAATTGAGTTCTAATTCAACTCAGCTGTCAGAAGAGCAGGCATTTCTGACATTCCTTTGGCTGGGAGAGTCTGACCCACTCTGAGGGGAATGTCAGCTTTATCACTGCATTTCATCTGGCTGTGTACATGTCATACTGAATGGCACAAAGAATCATGTACAAATATGATCACAGAAACAAGTTTTAGAAGAGCAGACAATTTAAAAGTGATATACACGCTTAAAAGAGTACATTAAAAGAGTACATGATTAGAAGAGTACATGATTAAACGTAGCTATTAGAAGGGTCTACAAAGTAATTACTCCTGGGGTTCATACCACCACTCATGTCTTTATTGCTGAACTTTGTGTATAGGAAAAGATGAATTCAACACCCAGCAAAATAGGTGACTTCACCTTTGTCCACAGGAAGTGAAGATATGGAAACAAGGTTATATGTGCAGATGGGGAAACAAGCTGATTTTCCAAAATCACTTGCCCAAAATTATAGTTTTTTAAAATTATTAAGTGACAGAGCCAGATCTCTTTTATTTCTGTTTGTTTTATTGCACCATGAGGCCTTTCAGAAAAAACTTCCCTAGACATGCTAGTAATTCTTCAGATAGAAAACAACAACAAGAACACTGGCCAGGTGCCAGTGTCTCATTCCTGAAATCCTAGCTACTCGAGAGACTGATGTCTGAGGATTGTGGTTCAAAGCCAGCCTGGACAGGAAATTCTGTGAGACTCTTATCTCTAGTGAACCACCAAAAAGTGGAAGTGGAGAAGTGGCTAAAGAGGTAAAGCACTTGAGTAAAACAGCTAAGGGATAGAGTTCATGCCTCAATACCAGCACACATATAAAAAAAGAAAGGAAGGAAGGAAGGAAAGGAGGGAAGGAAGGAAGGAAAGGAAAGGAAAGGAAGAAAGAAAAGAAAATGTGTCTAGGGAAACAGCAATATTAAAGTTGTGGCACACTAATTTGGCAAGAATGGCTTGGTTTAAGGAGTTCAGCAAACTATAGCCAGGGGGGTCAGAGCCTGCTCACTGGTTTTGGTGTGAGATAAGAATGGTTTTACAGATGAACATTCATAAGCTTTTATGCTTATTCCCTGCCTGTAAGCTTTGCCTTCAGCGCCACTCTCGAAAGCTATGGGGATGATTTCCAGGATGGTGGGGGAGAGGGCACCCTCAGAAGATACACTGGAATTGGGGTGGGAGTGGGAATGTGCAGAATGAAAGCAAAACAGTACTTTCTCCCACTCTTTGGTTCTGTGCTGAAAATATTCAATCCTCTATGTGTCAAATGTTGTTAAAGAAAATCTGTCATTTTCTGTATATCAGAGGGGCTTGTGTGAGGGATTTTGCTTCTTTTGTTTTTTAATTAAGAGAGTTGTCAATGGGTCTCTTTCCTAAATGGGTCTTGAAAACCTGTGAGTGCCTTCATTCAAGCCATCTTCCTCTTTGATTGCTGCCTGGGAAACTCCTGATCACTTCAAGAGCCATTTAAGGCCTCTCCTGGTCTGCTCTCCTGTATCTTTCCTGCCCCAGTAGAGCTCATTGCCCAGCATCTGGGACTCACTGTGTCTCATGGGTGAAGCAATATTCGTTACTGATTCAGGTGTTCCATCAGATTAGAAAGTCCTTGAAGGAAAGACATTCAATAAACACTTTGTAATAAAGAATCTAGACTTAATGGAGCTCCCCTTGAACAAGACAGGACTGATTCCAATGTTTAAATCGAGGCTGCACCTACAGGTGGCTGCAGCTCATGGACTGCAGCTCAGAAAGCCAGAGGCATCCTGGGAAGTATAGCACCTGGCTTACAGTACTCCTGGAAGAGGCTCTTCACCTGATTTTTATATAGAGTGAAAAAGTCAAGCCTCAAAGAAGCTTGTGGGACTTAATCAGTATTTTATCATCTTATCTGTGCCTGGAATCAGACATTGCTTTCATAATCACCTTTGCCCTCAGAAACTATTCATTGATAGCCCCTTATGTGCCAGAAGCCCTGGGTCTGGTAAGTGAAATGGTCTTAGAATCAGACACAACAAGGCAACTGTCATGAAAGAGCTATGTCAGAAACAGACCCACTTGTGTCTTTCCACAATGTTAGAATATATTGAATAACACATTTAGCAGCTAAGTCCATTTCATTGACATTCATTTGCTGAATACTATGAGATTACTTGATAATGTAGGTTCTTGTATTCCATTCCTTTGTTTTTCTTTTTGTCAGTCATGGGGCTTGAACTCAGGGCCTGGGAGCTATCCCTAAGGTCTTTCACTCAAGGCTAGTGCTCTACCACTTTGAGCCACAGTTCCACTTCTGTTGTTTTTGGTGGTTCATTGCAGATGAGTCTCACAGAGACTTTCCTACCTGGGCTGGTCTTAAACCATGATCCACAGACCTCAGCTTCCAGAGTAGCTAGGATTAGAGGTGTGAGCCACTAATACCCAGCTAGCTCCACTCTTAATTATTAATATTAACTCTCAGATCACACATCACATCACAGAATAATATGGAAAGTTCAAGATGCTACAGAGCTCAGGGGGCTGTGCTAGAGGCACAGGCAGAGAGCTGATACAGATACAGGAAAAAAGTCTCTGAAGAGGACCAGATAAGACGCTCTAGAAAGCACAGGTACAGAACTTTCCAAGGCACAGAGTTGACAGATGCAGCATTAGGTAGCAGGCCATTTCCAGTGTCAGCTTGAAGTAGGCAGAGTGCCACAGGCAAGAGAAACTGCATTCCAGCTGGCGTTCTAGGACAGAGGAAGTGGTCCTTTGCTTTGGCAAGTTTCCTGGATGAGGCTTGTGAAGGGTAGCCTGGTGATGGGGTTATTGTGCCTGTTATGTCTCAGTCTTGGGGTGCTCCTCCCCTTATAGTCCCAGGTATACGGGTTACATCTAGTGAAATCAATAAGTTCATATATTTGGAGCTTCCTATATGATTTGATGGTGTAATTGTTTATTGGCACAAATAAGTTATCAGTTTGTACCTCATGTTGCAGGACAGGTGGTAGTTGTTTACAGATTTAAAAAGACACAGAGGCATTCTGTTTTGGCAATTATACTCAAAATGAAGTGGCTTAGGTCAAAACTGTTGCGTTACACTCAGCACCAGTGGCTCACACCTACTCAGGAGGCTGAGATCTAAGGATCATGGTTAGAAGCCAGCCTAGGCAGGAAAGCAGAAAAATACATGACTCTTTAATAAACTAACAAAAACAAAAAGAAACACTCACAAGTAGAGCTGTGGCTGAAGTGGTTAGCCAATAGCAAAAAATATCACGGACAGTGCCCAGGCCCTGAGTTCAAGCCTCAGGAAAACACACACACACACACACACACACACACACACACACCAAACAACAATAAATAAAAACCTGTTGCTTTACATAATGAAGTGGGTCAAGGCCAGGTAGTCTTAAAACTGCTATTCTGCAGTAATAATCAGAGCAGGCCCAACCTGTTCTCTTTAGCAGCCTTGAAAAGGGGCATCTAGCGCAGATGGGGGGAGGGGTGTCTGAGGTGGCATCTTGGAGAGATGAGTAACAGCTGAGTAGAGTCTCCAATGGGTGAGGAGGAGTTAGACAGGTATCAGACTAGAGGAGGAGAACTGGAGAACAGGGCCCCACTGGGACTGCAAGGAATCACTGAGAATTCAATACATGTGCCAGCTCTAGGGTTTCCACATGGCAGAAAACAGGGACCCTGCATGGATAACTTGGGGGACAGGGCTGGTACCTAAGAAGACAGTTTGTATATGGTTCTTTGCATGCACCCCTCTTATCTTCTGAGGACACTCAGTCTTGTGTAATAAATCTTGCAACTCCAAGGGCCCTGCTTAGTCCTCAGGGACAGAGATCATGACCGTCTTGGGACGGGGAGGGGGGGGGAGGGGGGGAGGTACGGGCCCACCAGGTAGGCAGGCTAGAGGGGTTGCCCTTGACTGCAATGGCTACCAGAGCTGCCAGTAAGGAAGGCATTAGTTGAAGCCTGGAGCATGAGAGCAGACATTCTCCAAGAGGAAAGTGTTCCCAGACAGAGACAATAGCAGTAATCAGGGAGGGGGACAAGAGGCCTCAATAGGGGCTACTGCTGGCTACAGTGACATCAGCTCCCAGAGCCGTAGCCTGCTGGCCCCTAACCCTATCATGTGTGTCCACATGAGCACACATACACACACACACACACACACACACAGACACACACACACAGGGTCGTATATACCTGGAGTGGGGTACCTGAAACCACATACATTCTGGGAAGCAGCATTTCCCCCAGCATCTTCCCTGCTCTCCCAGGCAAGGATGTCCCTCTCCACTCCTGTTCCAAGGCTAGTCTGATCTTTCATCCCTGGCTGAATGGCCTCTCTTTATGTGGAGTGGTAGGGGGAGGGGGTGTTGGATGCTAGCTGAGACAGAAATAACAAGCAAATAGACAAATGCCAGAGGGTGTGCTCAAATATTGGATGCTGGCTGTACCAAACAGTGAAGGGTTTATCTCTTTCTCATGCTTCACCTCTTCTAAAAAGGGTCTTTTCCATTTTCTCCATGGTTCCTTTGCAACCATTCCAAGCTCCTGGTTCTCTTCCCTCTGCTAGGCTGAATTTTCTGGGACATGCCTTCCTTCATTCCTCTTCTGCTACATCTCTAACTCCTTGTTCATTCCTGCCTCTGACTATCTAGAGACCAGGTTCTTTCACTGTTGTCCTTCCAGGTTCTTCCCTGACCTTTCCCGATAGCTTCGGCTCATATTTTATTTATTCTCCATAGGACTAAGTGAGCAGTGCATAGCTCTAGTACTGACCCACATTACACCTGTCCAAGGCTGGTCTTCCCTGTTACTGTACATATGGGATGGAAGCTATCCACTATCATACCCCTACTCCTCCCTGCTAAATGAAAGAAGTAAATCACAAAAAGCTACATACTATGTGATTCCGTTTTAATCCAATGTTCAGAATAGGTAAATCCATAGAGAAAGCAGATCAATGACTGTGGAATGGGAGAAGGGGAAGCAAAAATGACCGCTTAATAGGTACAGCGTTTCCATATGAGATGATGAACATTTTAGGAATTAGTGTTAATAGCTACAACAGCATTGTGCAGGTCCATGGTCTTGAACTCAGGTTCAACTCAGGTTGATTATATGCTTTAGAGGTGGTACATTGTATGTTGTATGTACTTTAACCACAGTTGCAAACAAAGACAGCACACATCACCCATGTAGAAACAGGATCCCCAAGGCAGGGGTGACCATGGATAGGAGCCCTGTGGGATTCTAGGCCTTAGGTAGAAGTATGCTGTCATCCCTTGAGGTCTGCAGCAGGAAGTCAAACAGAGTGTGAGCATGCGAGATAGAGTTGGACCTCAGTGGCCATGTATCAATATAAGGAGTAGGTAAGTGCATCAGAGGGTGCCCTCTACATCCTAATGAACAAAACTTGCTCAGCTGGACAAGGACATAGGAGGTATAAAACACCAGCAGCTTTCTAGTCTGCTCCCCTCTTTTTTCTTTACCCATCCTGAGTCAGCATCCACAAGAAATCACCCACTCCAATTCCTTTGGCCCCATATGCCCTGATGGCTTTTCTTCCCAGTAGCAGCAGCAGCAGCAGCAGCAGCAGAGCAGATGCTGTTCCTCAGCAGGCCTGACTCCTGAGCATTATGCTTTCCATAATGCCACAAACATGATTATTGCTAAGGTACTGCCCTGGCCTAAACAGCTTCCAAGAGATGTGGTTGGAAATGGCTGTTTCCAAAAGACACAAGGAGGGAGGAGGCTGAAGAGAAGGATCAGAGGCTGTCGCTCTACCTCTAAAGCCTATGCTTGGTGGACCGATGTCTGCCAGTGCAAGGCTGATGACCAGGGAAAGTCACCCTGACAATATGCTTGTCACTACATCCATGCAGGTGACAGCCAGCAGGTCTTGGGTACATTCCATGTTCTTTCTTTTACAAGGAAGACCTTTTCCCCCCTAATGGATTCAAATCTCTCTCTTTCTTTTTAAATTGCATATAGTTCAATCAGTTTCTTTTGTGGATTTCAAGAGATGCTTTATTAAGTTCAGAAATGTGGTAACAGCTGGGGAAGCTATTTCCCCAGACAAAGAACAAAGACTTGCAATTACTTCTAGTGTGGGATGGGAAGAGAGAAAGATGGAGAGGAAGAAGATACAATTGGGGGAGGAAAAAAATCCCATGTGGCTGAAGGAACTGGATAGAAGCAAACTCTCTATATTTTCCCTGTCACATTGAGATCCTCTCAACTCTCTTCAGTGGTCCTCTTCTCTGGCCCAGCCCTTCCCTGCCTCAACTTATCATCTGGGCCTAGTTTTCCTCAACCAAAGCCATCCTCTGTCTTTAACATCTACAACCATCTCTACTATTCATTCTTCAAGCCAAACCTCATATCTTCAGTGTCCCAGGGAACATGGGCTTTACCCTACTTTGTGGAGAAAAATAAATAAAAGTCTTCCTGACCTGAGCCAGATACTTGTACCCTTCACCCCCCACCCCAAGAATTTTACCTGGAGCTAATGGCATAACGCATAGGAAGGACAGAGATGGAGCTAGAAATCTCAGAAGCTGCTGCAGATGGTGGGAATGTCTTGACACAGGCAGAGTCTTCCCCAGGCTAGAGTAACAGCACACATGCTTAGCATGCTCGAAGTCTTGAGTTTGATCTTTGATATTTCCCCTTAGAGAGATATAAGAATGAGAATCATCATACTCAGAAGTTCTGGGTCTTTTCCACCCATCCAGGTTTGGTAGGCAAGATGGTAGGCTTCCTGCTCTCTACCTGTCATTTTAGTTGTTCTGTTACCTTCGACAAGTTGCTACCTCTCCCCTCTGGGTCTGTGAGCCCTCATTGTTAACCTCTTCATCTTTAATGAGACAAATCAGATTGATGGTTTGGAAGTTTCTCCTTAGCTGTAATTCTAGGAGCCCAAGTTCATTTGTCATCCTGACCCAGATTTTGAAAATAATGTACTTAAAATAATACTGAATTTGAAAGTGATCAGTTATCTCCTCCGCTTGGAAATGTCGTCACTGGCAGTGGCTTGGTGGGTGTTGAGGGCTATTTTGGTGTATTCAGAAGAGGAGGAAGAGCAGGTGGGAAGGTAACTGCTTCAGAAACCTCTTCACGACTCCTGAGGCCATGTCCATGCTTGTCTTAAGTGCTTAATCCACAGTGTTGGGAGTTGTGGAGATGCCTGAACATGGCGACAAGAATAGCAACTGTTTTCTTTACTGAAGGCCTTCTCTGGGCCTTGGATTGACATGATTTCTCTCTGAGTTTTGAAACTCTTTCTCAGGATATAGTGTGACAGTTCTCAATGTATAAGAAAGCAGCAAAGGCAATTACCCAAGTTAATGTAGCTCCATGGAGCCAAGACCCAAATTCAGGTCTGTGTTCCTCCACTAAGCCTCAGGCCATGAGCATCAGTATTCCCAGGACTAGAGAAGGGTAAAGTTCAGGGTTCTAACAGGCCTTCTGTGGAAAGGGTTCTCTTTTTGTCCCTCCCTTTTCTTTTCTCCTTCATCTTAGTCTCTCCTTTCTCCTTCCTTCCCTCTTTTTAAAATGTATTCTTATTGCAGAAGAACATGTAACATGAGATTACCCTCTTAACAAATTTTTAAATGCACAAGACAGCACTAATTGCTATTTGGACAGAAGATCTCTAGAGCTGCTTCATCTCATGCAACTGAAACTTTATGCCATTTACTTTTTGAATCTAAGAATTTGCCTCTTCTCGATACCTCATGAAAGTGGAGTCCCACAGTATTCATCATTCTTCACCTGGCTTGTTTTGCCCCATTTGGAGCCCGGGTATGAGGGTGGGATGCCTCTTGATCAGAATCTTCTTTGTACATACATCCTCAGATACCCAGCATTGCTGGTGTCTTTACAACGATGCCACTTGTCCACATGACACTGAAAAGCATCCACTCCTTTGTTATGGGATGTTCTGAATGTCATAGGAATCATAAAGTTGGCTTGTCAAATCATTTCTGATCTTAAGCCAAAAGTCAGCCACAAGAAAATTGCTTTTGATTCTGAATTTTCTGGCTCAAATAAAGTGAACAGTGGTCCAAGCTTCTAGAAGACTCTGTTACTCTTAAAGTCCTCATGGAATGGATGGATAAATTGTGGAAGAAGGTATCAGGGGTGAGTTTAAATTCCTCTCAAGGGTCCTTTTCTTTCATGTCCCACAGTGGGACATGAGCAGATGGTAAATGTAGGTAGTGAAGGACTCGCCCCCTCCGCCTCTCTCTAGGACTGGAAAGAAGAGCCAAAAAGGAAAGGTAGCTGATTCATCCGCTTTCTGTTTCTGTGGCAAAGAGCTGATGCCAGTGGCTCATGCCTATAATCCTAGCTACTCAGGAGGCTGAGATCTGAGGATCACAGTTCCCAGCCAGCCCACACAGGAAAGTCCATGAGAATTCTGATCTTCAATTAAGCACCAAAAAAGCTACCAGTGGAGCTGTGGCAAATGGGAGAGCATTAGCCTTGGGCAAAAAAGCTCTGGGACAGCACCCAAGCCCCAAGTTCAAGCCCCTTGTACAAAGAGAGAGAGAGAGGAAGAAACAACAAAAAACACCCCCCCAAAAAAAGCTAAAAAATCCATTTATAAAGCGAAAAGGTTTATTTGGACTTACACTCTTAGAAGTTGAATCCATGATCAGTCGGCCATTGCTTTTGGTTCTGTGGAAAGGTGGCACATTACGGTGGAGAGTGTGTGGAAGGGCAAAACCGTTCTTCACTTAGGAAGAAGTCACAAGAAATACAGCAAGAGCCTAAGGACTTCCCATTAGCCCCCCCCCCCCCCCCGCCAACACTGGCACTGTGGAGAGTAAGCCTTTAACACTGGAGGATATTTTAAATCCACCTATCACCTTAGTATTGGGAGTAGGAGAGAGGCCTGACTTGCAGAGAAGAAGCGGGCATTTTGGTTTAGGTGGGGTAGAGACACCCCCTTGTTTCCCTCTAACAGAAGGAGGGTCACTCAACATTGGGGCCTTGCCCCTGAAGGCTACTGGGAAGAGCTGTTGGCCAGTCTCTAAGACTGCATCCTGTGCTTTGTGCCATTCCCAGAACAGATGAAGTAGTAGCTGGGGGAAATCTCACCACACAGAGTTGCCCCATTTCAAACACAAGGCTTTGGACTGCAAATGGGCCATCAGCACTGCCTACCAATCCTGCCCCCTTCTCCTTTTGGTTTGTTTTGCTCCACTCCAGCACAAGGTTTGCCTGTCTTTTCCTCCCTCCTCCTCCTCTTCCTCCTCCTCCTAGCTCAGCGGATGACCATGCCACATGCTTGGCTGGGAAAATAGAAGCCAGCAGATGGGAACTCCTCTTCTTTCCAGCACCAAGTATGTCCACCTTCCTACATCATCTGCCACAGGCCGGCTTTCTCCTCTAACCTTAGACAAAGAGTCTCTCCTGCCAGCCAAAGCTGCTCCTTCATCAGATGCTCAGGATCCCATCCATCAGCCTTCCTTGATCTGACTTCCTCCTGTTTCTCCTTCCACTCTCCTAATTGGTCCATTCTGGTCTTTGGCTTCCTATCAGTTCCAGGCTGGCTTAGGGACCCAACTATCTGAGAGTCCCAGCATTCATAGTAGCAATTTCATCTGTTACTTGGCACTTCAGTTTCTTCTTCAGTAAAGCACCAAATGAGTTGTAATAACTGAATGAGGAATGCCAAACCAATCTCATGGTACAGTTTAATTCAAGTTAGCTGTTATTTTTATGACCTAAAAATTGACTGTTGTTTTATTTTATTTTATTGGAGACCTGCAGGAGATTAGAATAAGCCTGCCCAAAATATGGATTGTTGAGCTGAAGGCAAGGCCTCTGCTGTCCCTTCCATTTGCCTAAAGCAGGGCAGATGTTTATAATGACAAAAAGGGCTTTCTGATGCTTTCTCAACTATGACACTGAAGGCAGGGCTCAGCTCAGAAGTGGCACTGGAGGAGCTGAGAGCAGACTTCATTCTATTTGTGCCTTCCTGTATACTCACCATCCCACAGTGTTCCCCTTTGGGTGCTAGGATTGCTTCTTCTCCTTTGTCTGGTCTCTTCTCTAGGATTTATTGTTGTTGTTTTTCCTTTTGTTGTTATTATTGTTTTGTGGCAGGTTGTTTTTTTGAGTGTTATTGGCATTTGTAATCAGGGTCTTATGCTTGCTAGATGAGTGCTCTACAACATTCCTTTGCTTTAGTAATTTTTCAAATTGTCTCTTGCCTTTATGCCCTAGCCATCCTGAACCAAAATCCTTTTATTATGTTGCACTGCTGTGATGCTACCACACCCATCTTTTTTTTTTTATCGATTAGGACAGGGCTTCTAGAACTTTCACCTGGAATGGCTTCAAATCACAATCCTCCTGATGTCTGAATCCTGAGTAACTAGAATTTATAGGTGTGAACCACCACAACTGGCACATTATTGGTTTTTTTATGGAACATAAAAGCCAGTTTTAAGCCACTGCCATGAGCTATTTATTTATTTATTTATTTTTACTGATGCTTGATGTGGACTGTATATGTGAATAAACTTGCTTGTTTTTTTTTTCCTCTTGTTAATATGTCTTGTATTATTGAAATCTCTCCTGGCTAAGAACTCATGAGGTTTCAGGGAAAATGAATCTTCACATCAGAATTCAAGAACAGATACTGAGGATAAACCAGATCCAATCAAGACAGATATTTGATTCAATTTCATTTTAAAATAGTAAAACTAAAAACAAATACACTATTTGGGCATGATTAGTGAGTCAGTACCAAGGCTAGGGGTTCATGGGATGCAAAGCAGAATTCTTAGCAGAGCTTACCTGTAGTGAATAAACGTGCACAAAGAAACACATGGAAATATTAGGTAGTAGACAGTTGGTGCCAAATTATTTAAGGACCAATAGTTTCCCAAAAGCGTTGCACAAATTACATTCCTCATGGACACTATTTTAACATGTATGGTAAACTATTTTAAAACTGTAATGAAAAGAGTAAGAATGTGCTATGGTTGTATTGCAGGTTAGATGAAGGTGTTCTATCACTTGAGCCACATCTCCAGCTCTTTTGGTTTTGGCTAGTTTGAAGATAGGATCAGACTTTTTGCCTTGGTTGACTAGACCTCACTCCTATTTTACTTCCTGCTGTAGTTGAAATGACAAGCATGAACCACTAGGCCCAGTCTTTTCTTTTGAAATGAGGTCTTACAAACTTTTGTCCCAGGCTGGCCTCAAACCTCGCGATCCTTCTGATGTCAGTCTTCTGAGTGAATCAGTGACCTGGGCTAAAGGTAATGTGTGAAAGCTAACCTTGGGCTTTTAAAATTCAGGGCCTGGGACAGCACCCAGTCCCTGAATTCAAGCCCAGGACCAACCTCCCTTCCCCCCCACCAAAAAAAATTCTCTTAAGACCGTACAGACAGAACAAAATTTAAACTCAAGGTGAAATGAGGCTAACATAGGTGACACTTGATGTTCACAAGTGTCCAGACATTAATTTTTACATGTTATGGCCAACAAAACCAAAAGATCAAACTTTGGTGACCTAAGTAACCACATGCATTTGAACAAATCAAATCATTTCCTACTAACTGAAACACCCATTGATCTATTTTATGGATTAAGTGTCTACCTAAGAATTGCCTCCTGGAGATGATTGACAGCTGTTTCCCGAGTCTCAGGTTCATGCCAGGATCTGCAGCAGGCTCTGGAACTCAGAGCCCTGCTCTCATGAAGCCTGGATTCCAGGGCTCAGAGCCAGACAACAGCTAGAGAGAGAGAAATAGAGGGCACCTGAGAAAGTGACCAGAGAGGCCTCCCGCAGCCATGGAAGCAGAGACCAGAGGAGGGAAGAGTCCTTATGCACCCCCACCCCTGACTCTACCCCATGTGTGCTGCAAATCAAACCCAGGACTTTTGAACATACTGAGCACGAGCCTTGCCACACAGCCACACCCCTAGCCCTTTCTGATAGGAAGTTTCAAAGCCCATGAAGGGCAGGAAGAACAGCGGAACATGGAAAGGGGAGAAAATAGTAGAGTTTGTGGAGCTGGATGAGGACTAGAATACAGAAAGGCTTCCAAGAGCCAGTGTGTGCTGGGGAAAGAGTCTGGGTTGTCTGAGAAGGAAGAATTAATTGGCTCAGTGAGAAAACAATAATCCAGGACCAGCAGAAGCCGGGGGTTCTAGCCCATGAGTGCAGGGGGCATCCCTGTTCCTAATTAAATTTAAGTATTTTGCTTATCATGGAGGTTTTGGGGTTTTGGTTTTTTTTTTTTGCCAGTCCTGGGGCTTGAACTCAGGACCTGGGCACTGTCCCTGAGCTTCATTTGCTCAAGACTAGCACTCTACCACTTGAGCCACAGCACCACTTCTAGCTTTTTCTGTGTATGTGGTACTGAGGAATTGAACCCAGGGCTTCATGAATACTAGGCAAGCATTCTACCACTGAGCCACCTTCCCAGCCCTGGAGGTTTGTGGTGATTTTTTTTGGGGGGGTGAGGGGAGAGCTGGCATGAACTTTGCTATCTTGGTTAGTGAATTGTTGATGGCTCCTATAGGTCCAGCACTAGTTTCGCTCCAGTCTCAGCTCTGGTGAGCAATCTTTGCAGATAAAGTTGCAGTTCCTAGAAGAAGGACTGGCTAAGTGTTTAGACTTGACTTTGGTCAGGGGAAGGCTATTGAAGAAACTCTGTGTGTGTGTGTGTGTGTGTGTGTGTGTGTGTGTGTGTGTGTGTGTGTGCGCGCGCGCGCGTGTGTGTGTGTGTGTGTGTGTGTGCGTGCCTATACTAGAGCCTAAACTCAGCCTCACACTCTCACTTGGCTTTTCACTCAAGGCCGGCTCTCTACCACTTGAGCCACACCTCCACTTCCCCATTGTGGGATCTTTTTTTAGCAAGTAAATTATGGAACCAAAATACCACAACTTGTGCAGACTGTGTGGAGAAAAGACCAGAGAGCACGGAGCAGTCAGGAAATGCCCTGGGATGGTTCCGCTGAGGCGCTGGATCAGGAGGTGATGGAAAGGAAAGGAAAGTGAACCAGCCCCTGACTTCCATGACTCTTTGCCTGCCCTTACAGCACCACCTCCCCCAAACCAACATTTCCTGAGCAACCGAAAGACCCAATGAGTGCCAGCCTCCTGTCTCCTCCTGTTTTTAATATGACTAACTTCGGCAACACAGGTGACAATTGTATTATTTGTGACTGAGAAATGGACTTTAGAAAACTTCACGCCTTGGGGGCCTTGTACACAAGCTCAGTCAGGCTTATGGAGTCTCTCTACTGGACAGGGTCCCATTCTAGCCAAGGCCTTGATTTCCCTCTGCTGAGACAAAGGAGAAGTTGCTTCATCTCTGTGGAAATCCCAGTAGAGTAAGAGCAAGGCACTGCAGAGGAAAAGTGGGTGGTGGGTGCCATCAGACACTAGAGAAACTGGGAGATTTACAGCAAGGACACAGGCAGACCTGCTGTGCCCCAGGCTTTGGTCCTGGGCCCACATTTTCACCAGAGGTAGAAGTGGCTAAAGTCACAAGTAGATCAGAAGTGGGGGACAGAGCTAAAGGGAGTGGGTTCAGCTCTTTCAACAGCAATTTCTGAGTTTGCATTCAATTAAATTTGAATGGCTGCTTTTGATTGACTTCTTGAGTCATTTTCTAAAATGATGTTTTCTACTGATCTAGGATGAAGATGGTTTTAACTAGAACTGTTTCAGGACTCAGACCCTGGTTCGAATCTTATCTCTATGGCTTCCTAGGTATATAACCTCTCCAGACCTTAGCTCCTCCATGTAAAGATCAAAAGCAATTATGTAGAAACCTGAAGTATAATTCTATACAAAAATTCAGAGTTAAGGAAGGGGCACTGTGGTTCAAGCGGTACAGTGCTCACCTTGAACTGAAGAGTGGGGGACAGCACAGTTGTTTTAGCCAGGTGCTGGTGGCTCACGCCTGTAATCCTAGCTACTCAGGAGGCTGAGATCTGAGGATCGCGGTTCAAAGCCAGCCCGGGCAGGAAAGACTGTGAGACTCCTATCTCCAATAAACCACCAGAAAACTGGAAGTGGCGCTGTAGCTCAAGTGGTAGAGCGCTCGCCTTGAGCTGAAGAGCTGAGGGACAGCGCCCAGGCCCAGAGTTCAAGCCCCACGACTGACCAAAAAAATAAAAAATAAAAACATTCAGAGTTAAATTCTGAGTCAAATTTCTAACAATGACATCTATACGGTTTGGGGCAAGACCTGTGGCCAACTGAGTCTGGATGTTTTTCATCTTTGAAATGGGATAATAGAAGCTGGGAAGTTGGCTCAGTGATAGAGTGCTTGCCTTGCATGCATGAGGCCCTGGGTTCAATTCCTCAGCACCACATAAGCAGAAAAACCCGGAAGTGGCACTCTGGCTCAAGTGGTAGAGTGCTAGCCTTGAGCTGAAGAGCTGAGGGACAGCGCCCAGGCCCCATGGCCAACAAAAAAACAAAGAAAGGAAGAAAGGAAGGAAGGGAGGGAGGGAGGGAGGGAGGGAGGGACAGAGGGAGGAATGAAGGAAGGAAGGAAGGAAGAAAAAAAGAAAGAAAGGAAAAGAAAAGAAAAGAAAAGAAGGGGATAATAATCTAATTCTATTCTATAATTAACAGGGGTCCAATTTGAAAAAAAATCTCTAAATGAGAAAAACTATGAACCCCTGGTATTCAGTGTGTATTTAAGAAGTGGTAGTTATAATTACTAGTTATGGTTGGGAATTACCTATAATTGACCTAACTTTGGGGTTAAAATGAAGTAAGCGCAGAACAAGCACTTTAGTTTTTAGGGTCCTAAATGAACATTTCAAAGCTTCCTTCCTGCTATGTCTGGCTCCCTCCACACCACTCTTTCATCCATCAGGTATTTTTGAACACCTGCTCTGTGCCATTTGCTTTGGTGGACACAGGGACCTATCACCTAGGAAAATGGGCACACTTGCAGCTCTGGGCAGCTTCATCAGATAAATGATTTTATGAATGTGGGCTTCTATAAAGTATGAAGTTCTATACAGGTAAAGTTGGGGCCTATGAGAGGTTCTAACAGGAGGCTCTGTGTAATCTGAAGCAACAGCTAGACTTGAGATCTGAACCCAAGCAAGGAAGGGTTGAACCTGTGCCTTGCATCTTTCCTTGAACCTGTGGGAGCTCTGAGGCCAATCTCATGACTTGGCTTAGGAGAGTCTAGGAGGACTCTAGAAGCCTGGGGTGCAATTCAGATTATAAATCCCTGATCTCCTTCTGTCTTTCCCCTTGAAGCAGTCAGATTGGAGAAGATCAGTGATGCAAATGCACTTTGTAGAAATGGAAGGTGGAGTGATGCCTGTAAGGCAGAGACCCAGCCCAAGTGTGGAGAGCAGATGCCAGAAATCAAGTCCTTCCCAACCACCTCAATCTACCCAGAAGTTCCAATCTCGTCTCTCAGAATTTTACCTGACCTTGCATCTTTTAGGCTGACATTTAAAAGGGGGGGGAGGGGGAGACTCTGAGGATGATGGTCCAGGATTGAAGGCTGCTCCTGGGGGTTTCAGGAAGGTAACACAAAGGAACGGAGCCAAGAAGAAGGACTTGGATCTTTCCTTAACAATCTGTAGAAAGCTCAGTTCTAATGAGAGGCCAAGTCAACTTTTGAAGATGAATTCCTCAGCCTCACTGTGTTGGTCACCTCCACCCAGAACAAAATATCAAAGACTGGTGGCTTAGACAATAGAAATGTCTTCCCTCACAGTTCTGGAAGGTAGAAATCCAAGATGAGGCTTTCCACACCATGAGATCCTGGTGAGGGCTCACTTCTTGGCTTGTGGACATCATCCACTTCTGGCTGTGTAGACAAATGACAAAGAGAGGAGGAGACTCCTTGGTGTGTCTTCTTGTGCACTAACCCCATCTGACTCAGATGCCACCCTCATGACCTCTCCTAACTGTGATTACCTCTGAAACCCACATCTCTAAATTCCATCTTAGTATGAGTTAAGAGTTTCAACACAGGCAGTTAGAGGAAGCACATATATTTAGGCCAGAATAGTCTCCATTGGCAGAAATGACTCTTTCTAGAACCTTCGTAACCAATTCAGGTTGAGGTACCTCAAATTCCTATTTTTGCCACTCATTGAGACCCTTCAACCACTTCCTTTCATCCTGTCTTTTAAATGGATATCAATAATTGCCTAGAATTCTTTTGTAGGGTCCTCTCTCAGCTAAGAAGTGACAAACAATGGCATGATTGAAACTCTAAATTCTTTTCATGTAAGAAATTGCTTCTCTTCCAGAGTGTACTCTGGCTCCCTGAATATTGTAATAGCTATCTCTTCTTAAGTGTCACCCACTGAAGAGAACAACTCAGAATATTTGGCATTCCTTGCTCTTCCAGTCAACCACACAGTTTCCCCCTTCTGGCCTCTGCGTCTCGGCTGTAGGCTTCCACAAAATTGGAAAGGAATAACCAGGACTTAGGACTGATATCACAACCAATTACCTTTATTCTATCCTCTGGAAGCAGGCTCTTCAGACAAGCTAGAACTGAAGTATGGGTAGATGGGGTCATGATGAGCCTTTACAGAGCTATGCGTGGGATTCCACTGCTCTTAGAGAGAATAACTTATATGCATGGGACTATATTACATAGGGTGTGCTTAAATCCCTCATTCATTCATTCTTATTCACTCATTTGTTTACTTATCCCAATATCAGTAGACTTAGGAATCAGGTGATGAGTCAGTTAAGTGATAAGTTGCACGCCCTGACTTAACAGCCCCAAGAGGCAGACAGAAGTTGACAGACAACGCCCAAGGTCAGAGTGGGAAGAAGTGGGCCTGCTGTTGTTGTTGCTGCTGCTGCTGCTGCTTCTGGGAACAAAGAAGGGGCTTCTACCTGGTCTTGGGAACTGGAAAGGCTGTCTTGAGGACATTGATCTCCTGAAAACTAAAGGAAGAAATATTATCCAGATAGAGGAAGAGAGCTGGAAAAGTGTCTGGAGGTGGTGGGAGGCAGGGGGGAGATACATAGTAGGGGGAAGGCCCACGAAGTCCTGGAGTCCACCAGATCGGCAGTGGGCTTAGGCTTGTGATTTGTACTATGAGGTGAAGACTCATGAGACAGAGGGAACATAACATCCCAAGGCAAGGCAGAGGCCATTCAGAGAAGGACTGAACACGGTGTTTAGACAATACTGGGTCCAAAGGGAAGTCCTGATGGCTTTGAAGCAGCAGAAAGCAGACCCTTCTTCCTCACAGATGGCACACAGCAGAAAATCACGGGAACAGTCAGAGAGTTCTGAGCACTGTCTGGGTCCTGGGCCCAACCTGGTCCTTCATTTGTATTATCTCAGTTAATCCTCAGATGAGCGAGGAAGAAACTAAAGACTTCAGAGACTCCTCAGGCCCTCTAAGGGTGAGTGATAGCATCTGATGCCAAGTGGAAACACCACCTTTGCTGGATGTAGGGTGGCCCTGTAAGAGGCAACTAAAGTTGCTTTTGCTGGGTCCTGAAAGTCCCCAGCTCTCTATCTGAGCTATTCTCTTCTTCAATGGAATTGTGATACCATGGGTGTCAAGAAAGACCAGATTCACAGATACCAATCTTGTGTGAAAGGCAAACTGTTCCCCCCAAACAAGCAATGTTCTTGTTATCTTAAAGCAAACAGCCAAAAAGCTCAGACAACCACCTTGGGTCTGTTCTGTTCTAGTAACAAAGTCCTAACAACCTCTCTGGAATTATTCCTGAGACAAAGACTGAACGAATGGTCAACCAGGCCAGACTTGAGACGGTTTCAACCCTGCCTACCTTTCTCATCCTTCCCTCAATTCTCCCTATCTCACCTGAAGCCAATGTCTGTGCTCTGAAGAAGCTGAAGATGTGCCGAAGCGCTGTCTTCCCATGGCTGCCATGTAATAGATCTTTCTCTGACCTTCTCTGGGTCTCTTTATTTGGCATACGAGGGCAAGTGTCTAACTTCACTTGGGACTCCTGAACTTTGGGCCTAGGATCTAAAACCCTGGTTTTAACCCAGGTCAGCTGTCATTGTGACTTATTGCTATTGACCTAGTTGAAAATGCAGATTCTGCCTCCCCCAGACCTCCCGGATGAGAATCTGCGATCTCACCTGTTAGCCACGTGATTCCAATACACAAAGAGACTGAGCTGCATAGCTGGTGATTCCAGCTGAACATTAGAATCATCCGGGGTTTTCAAAAATCACTAGTGCTTCATCTGCATCTCTAAAGCCATTACATCAGAATTGCCCAGCCTTTGACCCGGGCACCAAGATTTTGCATTTCCCCGGTTGCTAAGGACCACATCCTTGCATTCTACATCCCTGTTGTCAATTGTTTTTGCCAGAGAACTCGCTAGTCTAGATCTCTTCAGCCACCAGCAGCTCTGTGTCTTTAAGAACTGCCAAGCTGCTGGATAGGCTGCTGGAATGGAGCTGCAACTGAGAGTGCCTGGGCCTGGCCTGGAGCTTGACCAGGCTCGAAGACCTGAACTCCGAACTACAAGCCCTGCAGAACAGTGGCAGTGAGGGTAAGCTGAACAAAGGGGGTCTTTTTGCCTTTGACGGGGATGTACATGTTCTTCAAGGCTGTGAAAACAAAGAGAACTGTGTGTAGCCACACTCCAGACATCCCAAACAAAATCAAGTGAGAATTCACAGCTGACCCAGGCTGCCCCTGCACCCACCTAAGGTGTCCATAGGGTGAATAGACCACTTGCGGGGGGGGGGGGGGCTGCAGGCCTGAACATCAGAAGTTCTCCACTGGCCTGTGTGTGCTTCTTGAAAATCCCAGGGCTCAGCTCTTAACAAGCAGCACCTAATGCCTCATTGTAGCCCATGAGGTGAGGTAGAGTTTCTCCTCCTCTGCCCTCTGTGTGTCTGCCCTGGAGTACCCCCAAGGTCATGTAAAAGCAGAGAAAGAGAGGGGCACTGTCGGGGGGGGGTGTCTGTTAATTTTGGCCACAGCTTGCTGGAGACAAAGTGATGATGCTTATGGCTGAGGTAGCAGTGGGTAGCAACTGGCAGCTACCTACTGGGGGAAGGGGAAAGTAAGGGTGGGGAAGTAGACTTTAAGCCACTGCAGAAATGTAGAAGTTAGCCAGACAGCTTCCTGGACCACCCAAACATCCTGCCCCAGATGCCATCTGGGCGCCAGTAGCAATGTGACACTGGCACCATTTCAACCTGTGTGCTACCCAAAGTTGCAGGCCGAGCTTTGTGACTTTGGGGAGTCTCCTCTCTGAATCATCCATGTGCCTCTCTTTTCTTGTAGAAGATCAAGAGCTAAGTATAACCCAGCTTACATGTAAGACTCATCTGTGTACCAGGGAGGGGAAGGTAGCAGCAGGTTGAGATTATGTTAGTAGACACAAAATATATTGGCATTGACTGGCATGCAGGAGAAGGAAGAAACTTCAAGATGACTGGGTCCTAGACAAGCTAAAAGGAAGGGAAGGCAAGGTCAGGAAAAGGAAGGAGACAACAGGAAAGCTGGCTGTATTTGATGCAAGGGTGGTGGAAAACTGGGGCAGAGGAAGCGGGAGGTGGTATGGGGCAGGGTAGAATTAGCCAAAGCAAAGCTGAGCTGGGCTTGGACATGATTAGGATGAAGCATCTTGGTGTTTCTGTCACCGTGACAGAATACTGAGATAAAGGAAAGAAGGTTTATTTGGCTCACTGCAGCTGGCAGGCCTGTGGGGAGGCGATGCAGCAGAATGGAAGTTCTTGGTGGAGGAAAGCAGCTCACCTCATGGCAGTCATAAAGCAGAGAGAAACAAAGGGGAAGGGGTGAAAACAAATCACACCCTTCAAATAACCTTTAAGGGACTCCACAGTTATCTACTTAACCCCAACAAGGCCCACTACCTAGTTTCTACACCTCCCGATAGTTTGTCAAGCTTTGAATTAATAAATGGATTCATCCATAGAAGAGGTCAGAGTCTTCATAATCCCATTGGGTACCAAATGCACTAAGAATCAAGTTTGCAAAACATGAGCTTTGAGTGTATGTACTGATACTGGGGCTTGAACTCAAGACCTCGCAATCTCACTTGGTGCTTTTTTTTGCTCAAGGCTAATGCCTTACCACTTGAGCCATACCTCTACTTCCCACCATTTTGCTGGTATTGGAGATAAGAGTCTCTCAGATTTGTCTGCCTGGGGTGACTCTGAACCATGAACCTCAGACCTCAGCCTCTTCCTAGCTAGAATTATAGGCATAAGCCACTGGTGCCCAACTTCAAATTATAACAGTCTTAAGGAGTCTTAAGGAGAAGTGGATTCCAGGATTCAACTGGCGGTCCCTAACATGTTTTATTTATAAATGTGAGCACCCTTGGGAAATAGGGCCATTTCACATGTCAACCTGAAAGATCCAGCAGCACTGGACTCCCATGTTGACACAGCAACTGAAGTCAGAGCCACTGGTTTGCCAAAGTCACACCATCATCATTTATACCATGAGCATTTGTACTCACTCCTTGATTGGGTGTGGCTGCTAATGGTCTTCATAATAATGATACTTTTCTATGGAGAACATGCCTGTGTGTATGTGTATGTATAGACTGTTCATGCATACACCGGGCACAGGGCTTCATATAACCTTTCAATTAATTTCAATTAATATCTCCCCTTTTCAGCTTAGGATGACAGATGCACATAGCCAATGCACCTCTCTCCTTGACAGATTTCACACAGCCTTTCCAGGCAATCTGCCAAATTGCTAGATGGTATTTGCACTTAAAAAAATAACAGTGAATTTTGTTATTTTGGTTTTAAGGATTTTTTCCCCCAACTTACCTTAGGGCAGTCTTTCACTTACGCCACACTTTTAGCTTTCAAAGCTTTTCTTAAAAATTCATGAATTCATTTTATCCTTCCAGAAGCTTCCATGTGGTAAATAGTTTGGTTTTCCCCCCATACTCTCTTGGAAGAAACTGACTTGTAGAGAAGCAAAATGACTTGCTCTGGTCCTTCAATAATTTTGAGGTTAACATTCAAGCACAAGTCACTAGAAAATAAGCCATGTCTTTTTGATTGCAAAAGGCAATGCTTTTTTAACATATTTAAACACATAGTGACTAAATACATGATCTCAGGCTCTCCTTCTCTCTAAGATGGAGACAAGATCTCTCATCTAAGAGAGTATTGTGTGAACTGAATGAGATAGAACAAAGACTAGCACATGGTAAGCTTTCAATAAGTATTACTAGTCTAACATTACTATTCATGCTTAAGGGAAATACATTAGTTAGGCTACAGGCTAAAGTTGAAACCAAAAACTCAAAATATGTTTGCTCAAATGGGATAGAAGATTACTTCTGTTTCACTTAAGAGGAAGATGGTTAATGCAGGGCAGAGGAACAAGTCTGCACCACAGCATCATTCAGAAGCCCAGGTTCCTTCTAGCTTATTGCTTAGTCAAAGTTGGACTTGAAATCTCTCCATTTGGACATGTGTCTTGGACCTGAATTTGAAGTTATAAATGTCTCCTGCTGGTTTCTCTGCTTATTTCTCTTCCTCTTCCTCTACTTCCTCCTCTTCTTCTTCCTTCACCTTCTTCCATTTCTTCTTTGTGCCAATCCTGGGGCTTAAACTCAGGGCCTGTGCTCTGTCCCTAAGCTTTTACATAAGGCTAGCACTCTACCACTTGAGCTATGCCTCCATGTCTGGATTTTTGCTGGTTAATTGGAGATAGGAGTCCCACAGACTTTCCAGACTCAACTGGCTTTGAATCCCACTCCTCAGCTCTCAGCCTCTGGAGTAGTTAGGATTACGGTGTGAGTCACTAGCAACAGCTGTGTTCTACTTCTTATCTATTGGATGCCTGCTTTGCTTGGATCACCTCTTTAGCAAAACCTAGTGATCACTCTTGGCTATGTGTTTCAAATGAACACTTCTGACAGCGATGTGCTTATCTCCTGTGGGCTAGTCAGACTGACATAACTACAGCTTGTCCAGCCTGTGCCTTTCCTGGCTAAACCTAGCAACAGGAGCACTGAAGTATGTCTTTTTTAAATTGTTTTTCTGAATCTTTTAACAACTTTTTCAACGTATGTTGTAGATCCCATAATCTCTGGTCTCTAGAAAGTTACCATCCCTGGTGATACTGAATCCTAAGAGAATTTCTTCCATCCCTCTGGAATCCATCCTTTTTATTTTTTTTGTTATTTATTTATGTCAGTACTGGGGTTTGAATTCAGAGCCTTGTACTTGCTCAGAGTACTTGCATGGAGACCTACTACTTAAGCTATGCCTCCAGCCTGGATTTTTGCTGATTATTTTTTTTTGGTCCCGTTGTGGGGCCTGAACTCTGGGCCTGGGTGCTGTCCCTCAGCTCTTCAGCTCAAGGCTAGCGCTCTACCACTTGAGCCACAGCAACACTTCGGCTTTTTTCTTTTTGCTTATGTGGTGCTGAGGAATCGAACCCAGGGCCTCAGGCATGCAAGGCAAGCGCTCTACCAGTGAGCCACCTTCCCTTTGCTGATTATTTTGAAAACAGAATCTCATATACACTCCTGTTCAGGCTGGCTTTGAACCACCGTCCTCTAACTCTCACCCTCCTGAGTAGCTAGGATGATGGATGGGAGTCACTAGCATCCAGCTTGGGATCCATCGTTGTGTGTGTGTGTGTGTGTGTGTGTGTGTGTGTGTGTGTGTGTGTGTGTATGTAATTAGAGGACACTTCCTGTCCACCTCACCATATATATCTATAAGCTCACAGACTTCAACAAAGAAGCCAAGGGCTCTGCAGTAACAACATCTTCTCCAAAGGCCCTTGTTTTAAAGGCTTCATTGCCAGCCTGTGATGTTACTGAGAGGTGATGGAACCTTTAAGAGGTGGAGCCTTGTGGGAGAAATTTAGCTCACTGAGAATGGTTACTTGACTGAGATATGGAACCCTAACCCATCTTCTCTCTCTTTTGCTTCTTATTTGCCACAAGGTGACCAAATTCCTCTATCTGTTTAGGTCATGTGACCATCCCTAACCAAATATAGTGCTCAGGGGTAGGGATATAGCTCTGTGGTAGAGCATTTCCCTAGCTTATGCTAGGCCCTGAGTTGGACTCCCAGAACCACAAAAACAAAACAATATACGGTGCTCATCAGAATGGCCTAACACCATGATCACCCAGATCTGAGATAGAGACAAACAGTCCCACCAGTGAGGAAGGAACTAGCTTATGTTTTTCTGAGCATGTTAGTTTCTTAGGACAAATTACCACCCAAAGCAACAGGAGTGGGTTATTTCACAGTTCTGAAAGACAAGGAGTTCTAAATCAGAATGTCAGAAGAACCACAAACCCTCTGCAGACTTCCAGCGCCCCACCCCCACCCCCGCCCCAGCTTCCATGAGCCCAGAACCCTATAGAGTTTGCAGGTGCCTCTCTCCTAAGTTAGCTTCCTTCTTCTAGGATGGCTGCTTCTAGGTTTCTCCTGTTCTTTGTCTTCTCTTCCTATAGAGATGGTTGTCATTGGACTTAAAGCCCACTCAATGAATCCACATCAATCTCATCTCCAGATGCTTCAGGTCATTATATCTGAATAAGATCATCTTCAGACATCTTTGGGGAGGGGGAACGGGGAGGGGTGCATAAGTCAACCCATTGCAGGATGCCCCTACACTCCGCTCTTTGGCTACCCACACCCGCCCATGCCCTTTTCCATATAAACAGTTTCAGAAAGGCACCACCCACCAGGAGACAAGCTGCCCACAGTACAAGCAAAGCTGGCTGCTTCACATTCTTCTCCATCGGGTCTGGGTGTTGTTCTTAATCCATCTATCAATAGCTAAATGGTAAATGTAAGCACTCCCCAGCCTTTAAGAAGAATAAACTTGGATACTTTTACTAAAACCTGCCTGTGTCTGTAATGGATGGGAAGGGAGAGGGACATGGCTGTCAATCATCCAATGTTCACTGAAGAGGTTTGGCCAGGAGCCACTAGCTATCTGCTGAAGGATATGAGCTCCTCCATCAGCCAAGGGAGTCTGGAAACTGCTCTCTGGGAGCCATTCCCTTGTCCCTAGGGACCAGAGAGAAGGGATGGAGAAAACATCCCTCCTGCAGCCTGTATCCCCAGCAGGCCTCTAATGGCGGATAAGTAGAAAAGGCCAGGACTGGCCTGGGTGTTGAGCAATCGGACACTGTGCTTTGCTAGACTGGGGTGTCTCTGGCAATTGGACTCTGTTAACACTCTTAGATAGTTGCTAAAGGGTTCCTTTTCTGATAACTCCAGGAGCTGCTGCTAACCAGAGCCAATAACTTAGCCAAGGCATGCTGTGGAACCTGGACCCTGTCCTTGCCATGTCCCCTGATAAGCTCTCCCCAGCCTTCTTGGCCTCTGCCCTGAACACACTGGGCTAACGGCCGAGGCAGGGTTGATCTGGCCACTGCCTGGTGGCTGTTTGTGTGCTGGGTGAGAGCTGGAGGAGGTAGAGCCTGGGGAAGAGCCCTGGGGCTCTGTTCTCTCTTGTCCCCAGGAATCAGCTTGCCCCAGAACAAGTGCCACAGAAAATTAGAGTTCAGGCAATACTGAAATGTGACTATTGGCTCTCAGCTAAGTTGAATGCATGGGTGCGGGCAGAAAGAGGAGCTCTTAGCTTTAAATTCCTTTTTCTCTGCCTTCCAAAAGGTCAACTAGGGCTGAGGCACATCTTTTCCTTAAGCTGATGAAGTGCCCCCCCCCCCCAGGGATCCTAGCTGCTCTTCCTTCTCCTTTTCCTTCTCCTAGTTCATCTCCTCCACTTTCTCTTCCTCCATTTTTGAAAGGGAGTCCTCTACATTTCCAGCCGTGGATGGATTGTGGATTGACTGACCAAATTTGACCGAATTTGCTTACAAATTTTGTGGCATGTGATGGGAATTGCTCACTTTTTTTCTTTTTCTTTTTTGGAAAGCAGAGGGAGGTGGAACTGGACAACTTCACACTGCCCTGCCTCTCCACAACCCCTTCCTCCCCCTCTACAACACAACCAACCAGTTCCACATACTAGAGAGAGGCACTTCCAAACTCCTGCTCCTGGCACAAAATCCCAGTATTATGCAGGACACTGGTAATTTAGGCCTATCATTCTAGCTACTCAGAAGGCTGAGATCTGAGGATCACAGTTTGGCAGAAAACCCCATGAGACTCTTATTTCCAACTAACCAGCAAAAACCTAGTAGTGCCAATGTAGCTTAACTGCTCAAGATCCAGCCTTGAGTGAAAATGTCAAGCAAGCATGTAAGGCCATAAGATGAAGCCCTAAGTACTGACACTGAAAAGGAAAAAAAGAAAGATGCAGAAAATAGATTGTATGAGCCTACATAGCCAGGCACAAGGGAAAGCTAAACCCAGAAAATAATAGCCTTTGAGTTTCTTTTATTTTTTTCTTGTGTCCTCTATCTGTCCTCTGTGGTTTTTCCAGACCTCCTTTCTATATTCTGGCTGTTTTGTTGTTGTTGTTGTTAACTCTGTTTTGTTGTTGTTGTGCTGACACTGGGTTTGAACATAAGCTCTGAGCACCGACCCTTAGCTTTTTCACTCAAGGATGATGTATTATCACTGGAGCCATAGCTGCCTATCTGGATTTTTTGGTAGTTAATCAGAGATAAGAGTCCCAGAGACTTTCCTTCCCAGGCTGGCTTTGAACCATGAACCTGAGATCTCAGCCTCCTGAGTAGCAAAGATTACAGGCATGAGTACTAGTGCCCAGCTTCCAGCTGGTCTTTATGGAATTCTGTGCTTACTATGAATTCACAAGCAACAGTCCACTTCATTCTTGGTTGCTCCAACAGCCAGCAGAGGGATGGCCCTGATTGGGATCCCTTTGGACCTCTCTCCACCTCCTCATTCACTTATCACTGAGTTCAGATGAGTGGCCATGACCTGATTATCTACCCTGAGTCACTTGTGATATGTGAATCTGTAAAGTCAGGGAAAAGACAATTTCTTAAAGGAAACACTTGCTTGGGAAACAGAAACAGATGTGGAAGAGCTGAGCGGCTGAGCAGACCTTTGGTGTGCATTGTTCTGTTGGTTAGGGGCCCAACAATCAATATGGCTCCTGCTTTCCCCCTCAAGACACCCAAACTCCTTCTCTACCTCTCCCCATCACCTACAGGCTTTTTTTATCTTTTCGTTTAACTCTTTTGCTTATGAAATATTATCTTATCCATATAAGCCATACGTGCAGCTTAAAGTGTGGCAAAACAGACAGCAGTGTCCCTACTGCCCAAGTGAAGAAATGGATCAGAGTCAGTTTCTCAGACACTTCTGTCTACAGAATTCTGTGTTCACCTTCCCATGCTTCTCTTTATGATTTAACAAACACAGGCACACACACTTCAATCTTCAGGTAGGTATTGTTTAATTCTGCAAAGCTTTGGGGGCCTTTTCTTTTTTTTTTTTTTGGCAATGGTGGAGGGACCAAGCTGGACATGTACTCTGCCACTGAGCTACATCTCCAATGTTCGGAAGCCTATTTTGAATGCTTTATTCAAAATATGAAATATATTCTTCTATGACTTATTTTATTCAACGTTACCTTTTTAGATTAATTTCTGTTGGTACAGGTAAGTGTGATTCACTTTTCACTCCTGTAGTGGTATCCATTGTGCAATTAGCTCTTCTTACATCTATCCCTCTTACTCTTTGGAATATAAACGTGTGAATAAAACTTCTGGTTAAAAGGTAGTTCTACTCTATGAAATAATGTTGATTCACCACACACACACACACACACACAAACATACACACACACATCCTGATATCATAACAATCTCCCTTCTCAGTGATGTGTTTTGGTTGGTCTCATTGTAATCAAACTTAGTTTTGGGTCAACATCATTTTTTTGTTGTTGTTGGTCATGGGGCTTGAACTCTGGGCTTGGCCACTATCCCTCAGCTCTTCAGCTCAAGGCAAGAGCACTCTATCACTTGAGCCACAGAGCCACTTTTAGTTTTCTAGTGGTTTATTGGAGATAAGAGTCTCACCAACTTTCCTGCCCAGGCTGGCTTTGAACCGTGATCCTCAGATCTCAGCCTCCTCAGCAGCTAGGATTACAGGTGTGAGCCACTGGCGCCCGGCTTTGGTCAACATCATTTATTTACTATTGAAGTGGAGAATCATTTCATGTTTATAAACTGTTTCATCTCTACTGTGAAAGTCTATACATATCATCCTTCAGTTTTCTAATGGACTGCTCATCTTTTTCTTGCTGATTCAAAGGAGCTTTTTATATATTCTAGATAATTCAGCTAGTTTTGTATATTGAAATATAGCTTTAGGCTGGGATGTAGCTCAGTGGCAAAGCACTTGCCTAGCAAGTGCAATGTCCTGGGTTCGATCCCTTTCCAAAAAAGAAAAGACAAAAAATACAGTTAAAAAAAAACCCAAACAAACAAAGAAAAACAACCATTTTTGACGGAGCGCCGGTGGCTCGTGCCTGTAATCCTAGCTACTCAGGAGGCTGAGATCTGAGGATCATGGTTCAAAGCCAGCCCAGGCAGGGAAGTCTGTGACACTCTTATCTCCAATTAACCACCAGAAAACTGGAAGTGATGCTGTGGCTCTAGTGGTAGAGCACTCGCCTTGAGATGAAGAGCTGAGGGACAGCACCCAAGCCCAGAGTTCAAGCCCCACAACCAACAAAAAAAAAAGAAGAAGAAAGAAAGAAATATAGGTTTGCAGTATGAGATTGCATTTACATTCTCTACTCAGGATCACACTGATATTTTTTTCTATTATCTTCTAAAATTTTCTACCTTTTTGTTTTATTTTTATTTTATATTGGTCATGGGGCTTGAACTCAGAGCCTACGCTCCATCCCCAAGCTTTTTTGCTCAAGGCTAGCCCTCCCAAGCTACAGCTCCACTTCCAGCTTTTGGGTGGCTAATTGGGGATAAGAGTCATATGAACTTTCCTGCCTGGGCTGGCTTCAAACCATGATCCTCAGGTTTCAGCTAAGATTACTGGCATGAGCCATCAGCAACCAGTAGATTTCTAGCTTTGTAATTCAGATTTAAGTTTACATTTACTCTTTCTTATTTAAATGTTTACCAACCTGGATTTGGTTTTGGTAATTGATTTGGTAACAATATTTCCAGCCTCACTCTTACTCAGTTACCTGCAATGCTTTTCCTACCAGAAGCCAAGTTTTCCCATGCAAGTGTGGATTTTCTCTGAGTGTGTTATGATTTTGATTGTGATTGCCTAGAATATATGCACTGATTTGGGTAGAATGGATATATGTTAGTCTGTGTTAAGAACCCAATGTCTCGCTGTTATTTCTTTCACTAGCATTCCCCATGAAGGTATTTCATGTGTTTTGTTAAGTTTACCTCTGGGTTATATTTGTGCATGATACTATAGAGTCTCTTTTAAAATCACAGTTTTTAACTATTATTGGTGAATGGAAATGCAATGTACTTGTACGTATTGATTTCTGGAAACCTTCCTGAACTCTATTTTAATAATTTACTCTTAGTTAATGTTGAGTTTTCTATGTAATCATAGCATCTGCAAGGTTTTTTTCTTTCTTTCTTTCCAAATCTTACTCTTTTTTACCAATACTGTAGATTGAACTCTGGGCTTTACACTTGCTAAGCAGATACTACCACTCAAACTACTCTGCCAGCATCTTTGTCTGTTGCTTATTTTCTAGATAGAAAGGATCTCACTTTGTGCTTGGGCCAGCCTGGACTGTGATCCTCTTATTTGTGTTTTCCCTTATTTGTGTTGCTGAACAACACCAGCCATTCCATTGGTCCAGATACAGTTTCATGACTTTTTTTTTGGCCTAGGCTAGCCTCAAAACTCCATGCTTTAGTCTCTGCCTCCCAAGTAGCTAGGATTACAGACTTGAACCTTTGCACCTAGGTCAAATGTTACACATTTTTATTTGCTTTTCTTTTTCCTGGTTCATTACACAGTCTTGTATAATGTGGCAATAATGGGGCTTCTTAGGCACTTTTTTTTTGGTGCTGATACTGGGGCTTGAACTCAGGGTCTAGGCACTGTTAGCTTTTTTGCCTTTTTTTTTTTTTGCTAGTGCTCTATCATTTGAACCACAACTCCACTTCTGGGTTTTTGATGGTTAATTAGAGATAAGAGTCTCGTGGAGTTTCCTGCTCTCATTGGCTTCCCAACATGATTCTTAGATCTGTCTCATGAGAGACTGAGCCACCAGCACCTGGCATTCTTAGGTCTTTTCTTGAACTCCTTTGGCTTTTTTATTCCTGGATGATGCTTCACCACCTGAACCGTGTTTCTACTTCCTAGTTTTTCTGCTGGGAGATTAGAGAGAAGAGTCTCTCAGATTTGTCTGCTCAGGCTAGCTTCAAACCTTGATTCTCAGATCTCAGCTTCCTGAGATCTGATTATAAGCATTAGCCACTGGTGCCCAGATGAACCTTTCCCTGACTTTAGTGGGAATGCTTTTCACATTGTACCACTAACAGTGATGTGAGAAACAGCCGCCTACAAGTGTAAGCCACAATTCCCTGCTCACAGAGAAGGATTTGTGAGGAATTTGTTGTTGGTGGTGGTTTTTTTTTTTTTAATACTGCTAGAGATTGAAACTAAGACTTTGTGCATGCTAGGCAAGTGCTCTGCCACTAAGCTACAACCCCAGACCTGGGATTTGTGTTTTAATTAGGCATGGATTTAAATTATATTGACCTTAGAGACCATGTGTTAATGAGCAGTCTTCTCCTGAGTAGCTTTGAGAAGGGCTCAAAAAACTCATATAACAAAACAAAACAAAAATATTTGGGGCAATGTAAAAAAAAAAGACATTAATTGTCATGAGTCTCCTCCTATATCCCAAAAGAAGAGACTGAAAGTCATAAACTTGGCCCCAGGCCGGCTTCTATCCTTCTGAGGGCTCTTCCTCACAGGACATACACTTCACCTGTACACTTTGTATCACTGCACATTTCCCTCCCTCTCTTTCTATAACCTATTCCCACCTTCCTTTCCACCAAGCCTCAGACCTCCATTCCTTTCTCTAGCTCAGAACATTGCATTATGCAATCATTTAGACCTTCTTGGAGTCTCTTATTTTGTGGGACTCCTGTGCATATGCCATAATAAATTTGTATTTTCTCCTGCCAGTCTGTCTCTTGTCGGTGTTATTAAATCTTCATAAAATGAAGGGGATGTTTTCTTCCCATGCACAGTGAATATTTGTTATGTGCCAAACATCTCTAAGCTTGATTTTTATCTCATCCTTATAAAAACCACTTGAATTCCATATCCCTCCATTGCTGCAATGACTTAGCTATTGCCAGCAACAAAGAGACATATCTGTGTCTTTTCACCCACCAGATTTTACTGAATTACAGTGAATTCACAAGCTCCATCACTTTCATCTCCTTTAGTTCACCCTTGAGTTCACTTGAAAGACATGACTGTGGAACTCACAAGTTATTTAATCTACTCCAGTATTAATTGCTAATACGGAGAGCTTCACTCATACATCATACTTCACACAATGATACATGGGTTAGAGAAAGACTGAGAAAAGTTAAGTGTAACCACAGGATCTAAAGACACAGTACCAGAGCAAAGGCAGAGAGCTGATGCAAATGTAAAGAATCATTGCAGGTGATCAGATAAAGGGTTAAGGATCCAGTAGCCAAGCTGTCAGATGAAGAGGCACTGATGGCAGATAGTTTCTGAAGTGGGGCTGCATTTGGGGGGACCATGCTAAGCAAAAGTCTGAGGACAGAGTCAGAGATTAACCCTGGTATTCCTGAGGCAGGTATACTGGGTAGTCTGAGAAGATATAAGGTGAGTAGCATCATTCATTGGCCTACTGTGTTTGTAAACTCAAGCACCTGCTTTCTCTGATGGGGTGTGTGTGTGTGTGTGTGAGAGAGAGAGAGAGAGAGACAGAGACAGAGACAGAGACAGAGAGAGACTGGGGTTTGAATACAGAGCCTCATTTGCTTGGCAGGTAGGTGCTCTACCACTTAAGCCACACCCTCAGCTCTTTTTTTTTCTTTTACTCCTTTTCAGATAGGATCTCAAAGTTTTGCCTGGGACTGGCCCTGGATTATGGTCCTCCTACTTATGTCTCCTGCCAAGGCAGGATAAAGTCTCATTAACTTTTTGTCTGATCTGGAATTGAACTGTAATTCTCCAGATCTCTGCCTCCCAAGTAGCTAGGATTCACAGCATGAGCCATTATTTCAGTTCTGAGATAATTTTAATAACCCCATGTGTCCATGTGCCCTTAATCTAATGCAATAAATTCACAGGTGGTGGGTTTTTTGTATTATTATTAATGTGAATTAAGTCAGTAAGTCTGTGCCTCATGGTTGTGCTGGACAGATGGTGTCTGTTTACTTGCACAAACAAGACACAGAGTCATTCTGCCCTTAGACTGGAGTAGTTCAGATAATCCTGTGCTGTATAAAAAGTGGAGTAACTCAGGACAGGGTGTTTGGGCAGAGTGCGGCCTACTCTATACAACTGTTCACCATTCCTCTACATATAGGATAAAATTGAGTCCTGGAGAGGCAGAGTGATCTGTTAAAGGTCTACATGGGTAGGCATTAGAGCTGACAGCCTCAATCTTTTGTGCATCTGTCTCAGAAGAAATGGCATAGATCCTGAAATGTGCAGTTAAAAAAAATTGGTACCAATGCTGGAGCTTGAATTCAGGGCCACCTGCTCACATTCACTCAGCTTTTTGGCTTAAGTGGTGCCCTACCACTTGAGCCACAGCCCTTAGTAGGGCTTTGTGCTGGATAATTGGACATAAGAGTCACTCAGATTTGTCAGCCTATGGCTGATTTCCAATGTTGACCCTAATATCTCAACCTCCTAAGTGTCTAAGATTACAGATGTGAGCTACTGCCACTGCCTTAAAAATATCCATTAAATTTTTTTTGTTGGTCATGGGACTTGAACTCTGAGACTGGGCACTGACTCTGAGCTTTTGTGCTCAATGCTAGCACTCTACTGCTTTGAGCCATTGCTCCACTTCCAGTGTTCTGGTGACTAAGTCAAAGAGTCTCTTGGACTTTCCTGCATGAGCTAGCTGGCTTTGAACTGCCCTCAGATCTCAGCCTCATGAATAGCTAGGATTATAGGCAGGAGCCTCCAGCATCGGCTAGAAATGTCCATTTTTTAAATAAGCACTCCTGAAGAAATCTAAGCCTCTGAGAACAATTCCTCTCACAGATGGAAACCAACTTCTTCCCACAGTGGGAGGAAACTTCATCAACAAAGGCCTTCTTCAAGGATGCTTAATCTGGAGTTGGGCTGAGGCAGGTGGACCAAAAGTTTGAAGCTAGCCTGAACTACACATTAAGAGTTTGACCAGCCCGGAGTACTTAAGATCACCCTGTCTCAACAATTAAAAACAAAATAAAAATCATCAAATAAAAGCTGAGCTTCCACTTCTAAGGATGGACATGACTACAAGAGGGTGGATAAAAATGCAGATATTGTTCATCCTTCTGTCCTTCGGGCCTCCCCACCCCCATCAAAACCCAGAGTAATTGAAGCTCGGTCAAATTCGCCCAAAGAAGTCTTCCATTTCCCTTTGCTAACAAAGACTCCTGAGCAAATATATTCTGGTGATTTGATAACATTCAAAAATCCAGTGAAAGTTTTAGCTGTTCTGAGGAACAATTTCATATCTTAATTGAAAATGCATGCTGAGCTCTAACAAATCCCTCTTGCTATTTTTTTTTAATAAATCAGACCCAATGCTCAGGCTGTCAGATCTAGAGGCTTTCTCAGCTTGCTGGGCAGAGATAAAAGGATAAAGGCTTAGTTCTAGTCTAAACACAAGGAATTTGCCATGAAACAAAACAGGCTAGCTAGAATCACTTCTTATATATGCTGGCTTTCCAATAACAAACCTGTTTGGCAAGGAATGGGATCAGAACTTCTTTCTACCTGATGGTCACTGTTTTCTTGAAATTCTTTGTCTTACTCATGAGAAGGGTTATAATCTTTTGGGGGCCAAGAGAGGAATACATACCTGTCTGTGCTCAGAAAAAAGAAGTGATTAGTGAGTCAGAAGAAGACTGTGCCAGGCATTGCTGTGGGTTGTTTGGTTAACGCTATCTAATCTTCCAACAACCCAGGGCTGTCGTGATTATATCTTTACTTGACAGAAGAGAAAAGATTGAGTTACCAAGAGACAAAGGTACTCATTCAAGACCACCTACGTAAACAGATTTATTACATCCAGAGACCTGTCCTTCCCACCTTGGTGCTCTGATTGCTTCTCCTCTTCCAGTCCTGACAGGTTTCACACATAGGTCTTGACAAAAAGCCACTTGCCTTTAAGGCTTTTTTCTCCTCTGCTGATTAAAGCATTCAAAAAAGTCCAAGCCCTGGTGACTCCCAACTTACTAGCTCCTCAGGAGGCTGAGATATGAGGATTGTGGTAGAGAATCCAGCACAGGCAGGAAAAGCCATGAGTCTCTTACCTCCAACTAACCAGCAAAAAGCTGGAAGTAGAGCTGTGGCTCACGTGGTAGAGTGCTAGCCTAGAGCAAAAAAGCTCAAGGACAGCATCCAGGCCCTGAGTTCAAGCCCCAAGACAGAAAGAAAAAAATGAAAGAAAGAAAGAGAGAGAGAGAAAGAGAGAGGGAGGGAGGGAGGGAAGGAAGGAAAGAAGGGTAGGAAGGGAAAGGGAAAGGGAAAGAAAGAGAGAGAGAGAGAAAGGGCCTTTTGTCTCACTGGACAAATGGAGACACTACCTATCTCAGTGGCTTTTACCACTAGGATTAGGGACTTGGTAGATAATAAATAGTATACAGAGTTCTGGAGTTAGGGAAGAAATAGAAGGAACAAGCAAAGGAACAGAAACTCCTTCAAGAATGATACCATTGCTGGGTGCTGGTGGCTCATGCCTGTAATCCTAGCTACTCAGGAGGCTGAGATCTGAGGATTGCGGTTCAAAGCCAGCCCAGGCAGGAAAGTCCATGAGACTCTTATTTCCAATAAGCCACTAGAAAACCAGAAGTGGCACTGTGACTCAAGCGGTAGAGTGCTTGCCTTGAGCTGAAGAGCACAGGGATAGCGCCCAAGCCCAGAGTTCAAGCCCCATGACCGACCAAAAAAAAATAATAATAATGATGCCATTATTGAGTTTCCATATGCCAAGTTCCCCCAGCCCCCACACACTTGCAGAGAAGAAACAATGTTCTAGAAACTTCCATTTTGATAGTACAGCAGAGCTGACTTGAATTGGTTGAAATACAAGTTGAACTGCTGACCAAGAGAACAAAGACATTCAGAGGAAAGGAAAGCTTTAGATGCAGCCCTGGCTAGGTATTTATATGTCTTCAGAGCTTTGTTATAGATCTCTTAGTTGGTGCTTTTTTTATGTGCCAGTTTATGGTATTGGCTTTGTTTCTGTTGGTATAACCATTGGGCCAGTCCTGGGCCTAACATCCAGAGCTCACACTCACTGTATCAGGTAAGTCCTGAGGGGCATTCTGATTGGACCAACTAGAGCTCATCAACAAATCCCTGTATTCAGAGTGATAGAATTAACAGGTTGATGTAACTTTAGTTATATCTTTCATCCATTGAACCTTGAATAGAATCCAGTTCCTTAGAAGACCCAGATCCCCACCCACATGGAAATCAGAGTCCTTGTGGGTGTGGGTGAAGCAAGGAGACGGAATGCTGATGGTAAGAGCTGTTACTTTCATAAAAGCAAAGGGCAGGAAGGAGTAAGCTGTGAAGGAGAGCAGCCCACAGATTGTTCGGCTGGTGACTTGGGAAAAGTGGAGCCTAGGAGAGTGGGCCGGGGCCACTGGAAGCGGCTGCCTTGTCCCAGGCCTTGGGTTCCATGTGAGACTTGGAGTGGGGTTTTGTACACTGTTTACCAGTATCACTGGCACATTCAGGAAACGGGCCTGTTTCCTTCTATTATAAAGTTTAATCCCTTATTCATGAAATGGGTAGTTTACTCTTCCTCAGAACCCATGGTTACTCAGTACCCACTGTGTGTTGACTCTACCCCAGAGGGTTTGTCTTTCCCCCACATTTTCTCTTTCACAGCTCCACAACTTCTCTCTGAGTGAGGAGCCTGTCTTACCGGTGACCATGCTGGATACAAAGATGTCTTTGCTCTGTGTGTCTACCCATCCAGGGTCTGGGCTGGTGATTCTTCTGTAGGCTGTTACCTGTTTTCGTGAAGGCTCCACATGAGTGTGGTATCCTGGAGACAGGGGACTCAGAAACTGGTACCCTGCTTGGACCTGCTGCTCAGGACTGAGGATGGGAAGCCAGGCCTGGGAGGAGATGGACAGCACTGAGCATATCCTGTGGTTACCAACAGTCCTCACCATCCTCCTCCTCCCATCCCAGGTCTCCACACCCAGTGACATCTGCCGTATTTTGGTTACTTTCTCAGTGCTTCATAACTATTCTCTCCTGGACCCTCCACAGAGCCCTATGAGGTGGGTGCTACTCTCCTCTCCTCCTTTTATAGGTCAGAAAACTGACTAACTGTGAAGGCTGACGGACAAGCACATGGCCTGTCCTGGTAAGCTATAGCATACATTCATCCTTCTAAGACCTACTGATCTGCATGGTGGCTACAAGTCACACTCAAGTCTCCCTGACACAAGAGACAGGGCTAAGTGCTTTGCTGTGAGGTTCAGGTGTTAAGAGAAACTTTCTCTCCCTGGAGAGAATTTACAGCTCATTCTTGTGATCCTCTTTGTTAAATAGATTCTTGAGTAATCTATGCACTTTGATATCACCATTCTCATTCCCTATTCTCCACTTCTTCCCCCTCCTAAATACCCCTGCTATGGGCCCCAAGCAAGCCCCTGTGAGGCCCCTCTGCAAGTTGAGAGGGAATTTTCCAGCCTCACAATAGTGCAGATGAGGAGAATAAGCCTCTTGGTTTTGTTGTTGTTGTTGTTTTAAGGTCACAGACAACACAGAACACAGAACCACAGAATGGAAAAGGCCCCTGTGAGCAATCACAAGGTATAACAACCACCACACAAGGTGACTGTGGAGAAGTGTCACCCCCCCACCCCCTACTTCTTGATGTTCTGTTTTTAGCTGTGTTTTTCAGAGCAAGTAGGTGCCATGGTGATAGGAGCCATAGAAATAGATGGAGTGCACCTCCCAGCACGGGGCTGTGAGCTGTTCCCATGGAAATGCACCAAGGAAAGCCAGGGCCTCTGCTCCTAACGCTGCCAGCTGAGAGCAGGGAGAAGACTCTGGGAGCACAGTCCCCGGGGGCGTGTCGCTGGCTCTCTCGGGAGGCACCTGAGGATGCAACCTCCTTCCCAGGGCATCCTTGAGTCTCCTCTTGGAGTCCTCCTAAGGAAGTCTCTTAAGGAGTTTTGCTTTGGCCCAGTATAGCAATCATCTTGGTCCACAGTGACCTTAAAATGAACACTGTCAGGCTTCTTATTGGGAGCATGCAGTCCCCATTGTGCCTGGGGGTGGGGCTGGCACTGATTTATGCCATGGGGGGGGCAGGAATGGAGTCCTGAACATTTGGTGCTCAGGAAACTCATCAGATGAAATCTCAGATCTCAGGCGATAAGCCTAGTAAAGCGGGCATGATCCTGCCAAGTTGCAAAATCTTGGGCAGGACGGAGTGAGGCCCAACCTCACCTATTTGGGGATGCAGCTTTAGTGGGTAGGAAGATCCTCTGAAAGAACAGCTGAAGCCTGCCCAGCGTTTAGATGACCAGCCATCTCAGGGAGGCACGGACGGGCATGCAAATGAACCTGGTCAGAGCTTAGCTCTGACGTGGATTACTATGTCTTCTAAAATATAACACACACACACATTTACTCCCTCTCTCTCTCTCTCTCCCTCTCTCCCTCTCTCCCTCTCCCTGCCTACCTATTCTCTATGAGCCAAGCATGATCAGATTAAGGTTAAAGGCAGGTGTTATTTCATCTGTCCCATGACACCTGTTCCTGTAATGGGATTTTATGTTATATACATTTGCTTCTATGCAATTATGCTTTCAGATGATATGTGTCTGCAAGACAGAGAAAATGTAATTCTGGATTCATGTATAGTCCTGAGACCAATAGTTCTATATGTTAACCTATTGAAATAAATTGTTCTCTCATTTAAAGAAACAATACACATGACACACACACGTGTACATACACCTCTAACAAAGGAATTTGGGGGGATCTGGTCGTGGGGCCTGAACTCTGGGCCTGGGCGCTGTCCCTCAGCTCTTCAGCTCAAGGCTAGTGCTCTAACTTGAGCCACCTTCCCAGCCCCAAAGGAATTTTTTTTTTTGTTGGTTGTGGGGCTTGAACTCTGGGCCTGGGCGCTGTCCCTCAGCTCTTCAGCTCAAGGCGAGCGCTCTACCACTTGAGCTACAGCGCTACTTCTGGTTTTCTGGTGGTTTATTGGAGATAGGAGTCTCACAGTCTCTCCTGCCCGGGCTGGCTTTGAACGGCGATCCTCAGATCTCAGCCTCCTGAGTAGCTAGGATTACAGCGCCCGGCACCCAAAGGAATTTTTTAACTTAATAGCACCATTGAGATCTGGTATGGTAGCTCATGCCTATAATACCCAGCTGCTCTGGAGGCAGAGGCCAGAGGATCATGGTTCAAGACCCAGCCTTATGAAACCTTGTGAGGTTTCATCTCAACTAATAAGCCAGGTGAACATTTGTAAACTCACCTACATGGGAGACCAGAAACAGGAGGATCACAGTCCCTGAGCAAAAATGCAGGACCCTACCTGAAAAATAGCTCAAGCAAAGAGAGGTGGGATGTGTGGTAGAGTGCTTATCTAGCAAGTGTGGTGCCGAGCTCAAACCAGTACTGCCAGTAGTAGTAGTAGTAATAATAATAATAAATTCAACTGTTGATCCATATACTACCTAAATAGTTACAGACTACAGGAATCATAGCACTGGCCCTATTAAAGAAATGTTTAGGGGCTGGGAAGGTGGCTCAGTGGTAGAGTGCTTGCCTTGCATGCATGAGATCCTGGGTTCGATTCCTCAGCACCACATAAGCAAAAAGAAAAAAGCCAGAAGTGGCGCTGTGGCTCAAGTGGTAGAGTGCTAGCCTTGAGCTGAAGAGCTGAGGGACAGCGCCCAGACCCAGAGTTCAGGCCCCACGACTGGACCCCCCCAAAAAAAATGTTTATCTTGGCAAGTATGGCATTTCATATTAAGAAATAAAAACAAGCCCAAAGAGCGAGCATGTGTAGTTGTTTAGGTCCACATGCCTTCTATGCATGATGCATTTAGGCCGTATCTTCAGGTGACTGCCACCCAAACTCTTCCCAGCAATTGAGACTCACCACTTCCAATCTCCCCAACCAGGAATTGCTGCTCTCAGTGACCTTGAAGTCAGGTTGTAGGTCATGCCATTGTTCTGGGCTGTATAAGGGTGTCGTTAAGACAAGTGCCTGTTTCAGTCTAGGACTTACAAAACCACGTGACGCAAGATCTGCTATTGACAGCTCTCTCACTCGACACCACCTGGATTCCCGGGTCACAGTTTGTGGTTACAGGAATGTGGCCTAATGGAGCCATTGCAGACACTCCATGTTAAATAAGCAAACACATGTGCTCTAGTTTTATAGAACAAGCCAACTCCAAAACAGAAGGGCTGCCTTTCTCGCCCACAGCAGTCCAACCTTGGAGTTTTGCCACTCGGCTGGGTTGCTTTACTTGGCGAGGTAACTAAAAGCAGATTCCCTTTAAAGAATGAGACTCTGAAATATTCTATAACTCTCTAAGAATGGACACTCACACAGTCATGTTGGCAGACAAGAGTTCCTGCCAGATTTTCAGAGCCAGGAAGTTAATATTTGACCATATGAAGTATACACACACACACACACACACACACACACACACATACACACACACACAGCCTCCATTCCCAAAAGGTGTTCCTTTCCATGGGATCAGCACAGGAAAACTGGGGTTTGAAAGCATTTGATATTCAATTCAAGATCCACATTGATTTCCATGTCCTTTTCCATATCACCAACTTGAACTTGTGTGTGTGTGTGTGTGTGTGTGTGTGTGTGTGTGTGTGTAGTTTAAACTGGGCACCTCACACTTCTGCCTAGGCTTTCTTCCTTATAGTTGGTGCTTTACCATTTGAGCTGTACCACCAGTCTGTCATTTTGCCGGTTAATTGGAGATCCATTTGCTGGTTAATTAGAATCTTGTAGATTTTTCTGTCCTCAGTAGCTAGGACTACAGCTGTGAGCCACTTGTGGCATCTCGCTGAACTAAACATTCAAGGTGCAAGCTCAGTGGATGATCTTACGACTCATAATTTACATTTAAAAAATTGTTTAACTCCAAGTGTCTTTATTGTGGCAAAATAGAGACAATGTAAACCTTGCTATCTGAGCCGATTCTATTGCTCGCTTCTGTGACATCCAATATACTCATTTTGTGCAGCCACAATCGCCAGCACTTTCTTCCAAAATATTTTCATCCTCCCAAATTGAAACATTAAACATGCACTCCTCAGCCCCCACCCCACCCCCCTTGGCCCAGGCAATTCCAGTGTACTTTCTGTGTCTCTGAACTTGACCGCTCCAGGTTCTGTATGAGTGGAATTTGTCTTCGTGCATCTGGTTTACTTCACATTGCAGCATGTGTCCACATTTCTTTTCAGGGCTGAATAGTACACATGCATACGTATTCAGCTCTTGTTTATCCACAATTTGTTATTTTCTGTAGTCCTTATTTTTTTAAACAATTACAAAATGGAAACACCACCGTATCCCTAATGCCCCTTCTTAACATTCTTCCCATCATAATTTGTTCTCTGAGAGTTTGAAACTCCCCCAGTCCGACTGGTGAGAGCTCATCCCATCTGTGACCCTCCCCTGTGTCTCCTTCGTCATTATGGACCACATCTTCACTTCCTGGTGTGACAAGAGGCTTCAGACTCAACTTACATTTTCCTTGCCCCAGCCATGAATTTCTCTGAGGAATCTCAGTGTGTTGAAATGGAAGATGAGATTCAGAATCCAAGATCTGGAATTCAATGTGTCTGTTGCGGACTAAGACAGGCCAATGGCCTCCAGACACAAAAGCACAACTCTTTGCCTTCATCAACCTGCAACGCCATGGGCCATGGGCCAGATCCTTCCTGGACTCGCTGGGAGGTCCCATCCCCCTCTGTTGCACCTGTCCCTTTAGGATGGCTTTGTTTACGAGGAAGAAAGCATCGCCATTTGGCCTGGGTTGAAAATAGTTGTTAAAAATCCTTTGCATATGGGGTATAGCTTGTAGCTGACCTTTTCTGTAAACAAATACTAATTATGACTGCCAGCGTTCTCCCCAATCTATTGTCTCTGTTATTGTAGTGCTATTTTTTTAATGAAATGTTTGTACAGTTAGGATGCCTTCTTCCTTACAGCAACATTTTATTTTGCAAATTTGCAGTTGTATTTAGGCTACCACCAGCAACTCTCTTGGCAAACCCTGAGCAACTCCCACCACAAAAATTAATGAGTAGAGAGACAAGGTCTGCACACCTACTCATTCCGTTCTTCCAATGATCAAGTTGGGAAGCTCTGGGGAAGTGATCCAGGGGACCACTATGGAAACCAGAAATGCATCGTGGTGTTCTTTTCAGCTAGACTATGAGCTTCAAGAATATGGACTGAAGCCGGGCGCTGGTGGTTCACACCTGTAATCCTAGCTACTCAGGAGGCTGAGATCTGAGGATCGCAGTTCAAAGCCAGCCCAGGCAGGCCAGACCGTGAGACTCCTATCTCCAATAAACCACCAGAAAACCGGAAGTGGCGCTGTAGCTCAAGTGGTAGAGCGCTCGCCTTGAGAGATAGGAGTCTCACGGTCTGGCCTGCCCGGGCTGGCTTTGAACTGCGATCCTCAGATCTCAGCCTCCTGAGTAGCTAGGATTACAGGCGTGAGCCACCAGCGCCCAGCTCGAAACATTTCTTGAATGAAAGGATGAGTGGAAGAATGGATGGAAATATGGTTAGATATGAAGGTGAGTGGGTGTGTGGGTGTGGGTAGATGGATGGATGGACAGATGGGTGAATGGAAAGACAAATGGGTGACTAGAGGTATAGATGGGTGGGTGAGAGGGTGGATTGTGAGGGTGGATGGATGGGGCAGGGATGGATGGACTGTGCCTGAATAGTTTATTTTGTGGTTGGTGACTTCATAAGGATAGGATGATAGTTGGTTTATGGGAGGGAATTTGGGATTGGGTCCAAACACCATCCAAGCCCCCTCCCATTCCTCTTCAGAACACTTACTACGACCACCTCTTCTCTCCCTTCCTCATTGTCCCTTGGATCCCAGTAATTAGCACAGAGGAGAGGAATGGTCTGTGCCCTCTGAGAGATAAGTACAATTAGCTCAGCCAGAAGAAGGAACATAAGTTTTGGCATAACAGAACAGAATGAGACAAGGCCTGGGTTTCTAAAGTATGTGGGTTTGAGAGGAGAGGACAGGCCTCTCGTGCAGAACTGAGTGAGCCTGGCCTCCTGGAGAGGCTTAAAGGTGGACAGAGGCCAGGAGTGTCCTGGGAGTGGCTGGGAACGGAAGCTGAAGGAGGGGTGGGGATGGAGGCAGAAGGAGCATCCTCGCTGCAGGACAAACCAGAAAGCAGAACAACCAGAAAAAAACAAATGCATGTACAATCGTTTATTTAGCTACTCTACACAACCAGCCTTTCGTGTGTTTAATCAACCTCTATTAGGTTGTTTCTACTTTATTTCTATTACAATGTTGTTTGTCCTTTCAGCATGCCGTCCATTCTTCAACAGCATCTGTAGATACATTCCTACAATTTCACTGAAGCAGAGAAATGACTCTATAATAGTGGAATTTTAGCCATCAACAATAGGCACAGATGAGATATTTTTGCTCTGCAGATTAGGGTGTCAGGCTACTGGTAGAGGGTTGATTATCCGTGGAGCTCCTCCCCAGTATATTTTACATTAGGAAATAATATTTGTGGATTTGATATATTGTTCAAAAATATATCTATATCTCTATGGCCCCAAAAGACTCTGGTCTGCCCGTCTGGGGGGGGAGATGGTCCATGCTATCTCTAAGATGTAGTGAGGATTGGTGGATGGATGGATGGATAGGTGGGTGGATAGATGAATGGATAGATGGATGGATGGATGGATGGGGGTAGGTGGGTTGATGAATGGATGGATACACAGTTATGTAGATACATAGATCTAGATGTGTAAACACTAATCATGAACTTCTGCTTTTGGATTTGGGCTCTACCTATGAACTACAGGGCTTTACGTAACATCTTTGACTTCGCTGGGCCTCAGTTTCCCTGTCTGTAATGGGATTAACAATGCTTTTCTTGTGAGACCACAGTAAGAAATCAAGAGGATTACACAGACACTCTATGATAGAGCCTGGCGCAAGTAAGAACCCTATAATGAGCTGCTATAATTTATGACGAGTGAGCATCCTCTGGGTGGTGTATTCAGGACTTTTCTTTGCATGAACCTTACCCTGTGTTTGACCCTTCCCTTCCATAAAGTAGATTCTTTCCGCATCCCTTCCTTCCCAGGAGGCATGGCAGGTGACATATTCCCAGCATGCATTTCACAGGCAGGTTTCCAGCTACATTTATCTCCAGGCGAGGAAAACAACGTATAAACCACTTGCATTCATAATAATTCCATCATAAAATACAAGGGAAAGGAAACAGTCCTCAAACGTTCATCTTTCACAAGGTCATGGAGTGAGCCTCCTTTTGGCCTTTGCTGAGTGCCAGGCTGGGGTGCTAAGTCTTCTGTGGTGATTGTGGGAGCTGCAGCTATCCAAGACCTTAGCTGGTGAGTCTCTGCTTGGCTGGAGGTCAAGGGTGCCAGGTCTAGGTGTTTCTCAGTCCAACACACAGGCAAGGGCTCCACCCGCCAAAGCAACTGCCTTAGATCCAACCTGATCCCTCTGACACCCCACACCCAGCCAGAGGGACTAAATGTTCTCTCCTCTGTATTTTCTTTGTTCCCAAAGCTAGTCGAGCACTCATGTCAGTTTTAAATACCTCTCTCCCCGTTCCAGGGCAATCTTCTCTTTGTTTCATTTGCTGGAGATTTTATGTCCTCAAGTGTTTACTAAAATAGTCATAGGGCTTGCTGTCTATGATATTAGAGTTTACAAACATGAATCGGTGTTTCAGAATCTCTTTAGAAAGTTGCTGGGGGCTGGGAAGGTGGCTCAGTGGTAGAGTGCTTGCCTTGCATGCATGAGGCCCTGGGTTCGATTCTTCAGCACCACATAATAGAAAAAGCCAGAAGTGGGGCTGGGAAGTTGGCTCAGTGGTAGAGTGCTTGCCTTGATGCCTGAGGCCCTGGGTTCGATTCCTCAGCACCACATAAGCAAAAAGAAAAAAGCTGGAAGTGGCGCTGTGGCTCAAGTAGTAGAGCGCTAGCCTTGAGCTGAAGAGCTGAGGGACAGCGCCCAAGCCCAGAGTTCAGGCCTCATGACTGGACCAAAAAAAAATAAAAAAGAAAAGAAAAGAAAAGAAAAAGCCGGAAGTGGCACTGTGGCTCAAGTGGTAGAGGGCTAACCTTGAACTGAAGAGCTAAGGGACAGCGCCCAGGCCCAGAGTTCAGGCCCACAACCAACAAAAAAAAAAGAAAGAAAGTTGTTGGAAATCAACCTGTCCACTAAGCTCACGATGAACAGTGAGCTTCAGTTATGCTTTCTTCCCTTCTGTAATTAGCCAGCCATTCAACAAACACTCACTGAATCCTGCTTTTCTATTACTATGTGGTATTGGGATTATTTGGATAAAAAGAATGTGAACCATGCCTTACCTGTGAACACAATGTATCTTTGTAGCCTAGCTTTTGCTAGTACATGTCTCCAGTATATAAAGCAACTTACAGGCTTTGTAATTTCCTAGAGCTTTTTCTGTTTTAATTTTTTTTTGGTCGGTCATGGGGCTTGAACTCTGGGCCTGGGCACTGTCCCTCAGCTCTTCAGCTCAAGGTGAGCCTCTACCACTTGAGCCACAGTGCCACTTCCGGTTTTCTGAGTGGTTTATTGGAGATAGGAGTCTCATGGACTTTCCTACTCAGGCTGGCTTTGAACTGTGATCCTCAGATCTCAGCCTCCTGAGTAGTTAGGATTACAGGCATGAGCCACTGGCTCCCAGCTGTTTTAATTTTTTTTTCTCTCTCTCTCTTCTGGCAGTTTTTGTGCTTCCAAGGCAGGTGCTCTGCCCTTTCTACTTTAGTTACTTTTTTCATATTGTTATGATTAGTCTAGTTAATTTTGCTCAGGCTAGCCTTGGCCTAAAATCCAAGGTAGAAGAATTACCATCACTACACCCATCACTACACTAACCTTTTTGCCCAGGCTAGTCTCAAATCATGATCCTTCTAATATCTACCTCTTAAGTAGCTGGGATTATAGGCATGTGTCACCATACCCAGGTCCTGAGATCATCTATTTTTTTTAAGATTTAAAAAACAAAAACAAAAAAAACCCTAAAAGATTTAAAAAACATAGTTTTATTTTTGGAATTATAGTATTTATTGATTTACTAAAAGTCTGTACAAATCATCATGTGTTCAACAGGAGGGTGGGGAGAAAACACAAATTTCCCATGTTCCAAGAACCTCAAGCTAGAAAAAAAACACCAGATATTATAGATAGATAGATAATGGGCCTGCTATTCCATCTGTGATTGAAACAGTGTTCATTCATTTTTCTCCATCAAAGTGTACCTGCGCTTAGGTAGCGAGACGTACTGTGTGACCTGGAGAAGAATGAGGATTGCTTACTTTCTGAGCACTAGCAAGACAAAAGAGTACATAGTTACCCTGAATACTGGGCCATGTGATTTCAGGCCAAACCAGTGGCTTAGAGAATATCATGAGACACACAGACTTCGAGCGGCTTCTGAGGCTCAGAAAGGTCTCTTGAAGGAGATGGCAGACATTGCAGCTCGGAGAAGGGGCAAGCAGGGGTCACCAAGAATTAGAAATTTCTCCCTAGAAACTGAGACTTGACTGCGGGCAGCTCTCACCTCCGATAGTCCTCCTGCGGACAGCCCAGAAGATGGCATCTGGTGGTGACTCAGAGCTGATCCATCTGCTTTCTTCCTCTTGCCAGGTTCCCTGCGACCCTTGGAGGCTGGAGGTTGGCTCCCCATGGCCTGCAAGTGACCTGCCCTCTCTCTACCGCATCGGAAGCACATCCTGCATGGCTGGGGTAAGTGAAACTAGATGTTTGAAAAAATATTCCTGGCTGAGCCCCAGTGGCTCACTTCTATAACCCTAGCTACTCAGGAGGCTGAGACCTGAGGACCATGGTTCAAACCAGCCCAGGCAGGAATGTCTGTGAAACTCTTCTCTGGAGAATTAACCACCAAAAAGCCTGAAGTGGTGCTGTGGCTCAAGTGGTAGAGTTAGCCTTGAGAAAAACAAAAAACAAAACAAAACTCAGCAACGGCACCCAGACCCTGAGCTCAAGCTCCAGATTCCTCCCACCCTCCTAAAAGATCGTTGTGGAAGAATCAGGCGGGGTAGGCCCAGATATCTCTGAGACTTTTAGCTTCTGTCCAGGGTAGGGAGGAAGAGTAACAAGCTATGAATTCGAGTCACTACATAACTTTCCAGAAGGATTTGGCACCTTGGACTGGGTTTGAAGTGTGGAACTCATCAAGGGGTCCCCCAGATCCAGGTGAACAATAGTTTGGGGGTGCTGATGATAACAGGAGTTTTCTCTCCTGGGAAAAGAGTTCCAGATGGCATTCATTGAATCTAGTTTTGCTTCAGACCAAGTCTCTCCACCGTTGCCTGACCTTCTCTGGGTAGCAGCCTGTCCCCCCACTGTCTCCCAGGAGTGACTCCCCCAGTGTTCAAAGTGTTTTGTGAAAGAAAACACAGCCCAGATTTGTCATGACCTAGGTCCCAGCAAAACTTCACAATAAAAACAGACATTTCTGGTGATGGCGGAAACGCTGAAAGGGAAAACCAGCAGTCCAGTTGCAAATGCCAGAACAAAATAATTTTCATTTTATTTGTTGGCACACCTGGCCTCTGGTGTTATGTATGGGCTAACAGTCTATGGTCTCGGAACTTAGAGATTGAGCAGAATGGTTCTTTGTGCAAAGTATATGCTGGAGATGGATGATCCAAGATGGCTTCTCCTTCCAATGTCTGCTGTCCACTGGGATAGCTGGAATCTCTAGGCATAACAGGAAGCCTCTTTACAAAGCCTCTTCAATAGTGGTAGCTAAACTTTCCATGCAAGTTCAGGTCTCCAAGAGAGTTTATTCCAGGAGGGTTCATTATAATGCTGAAAACACTATCAAGTGATTGCAGGCCACCTACTAATGTCCCATTGGCCAAACCAAATCACATGACCAATGCCAGAGCCAATGGGAAAGGGGCTCCAGGAAGGTGTAACTATCAGAAGCATTTATATAGACAGGGCTGCCACAAGACATTTTGGCACAATCAACAAACACCAACATAATCACAGGTCACCAGTTCTTGCCAGGACCTCAAGGAGAAGATAATGGGGCGGAACAGCCAGGTTCTTAAGGCCTAGAGTTGACAACATGCTTGTGAACCCAACTTTGCTCCTTACTCGTGGCAGAGTGATACCTGGTGTGGCTTCTCCCCGGCTCAGGAAGCCACCGGCTGAGGCAGGCGAGGTGCTCAATCCATGCACCTGCTCTTGTAGAATGATCTGAAAGGAGAGACTTTACGGGGCAACCCCAAACTGGAGCTGTCTTCTGGGTCAGGAACACCAAACTATGATCCTTCCTCTTGTTATTTTTAAAAAATTGAATTAAGGGGGAAAAAAGACTCAGAGGGATTGCTCCATTTCTCTCATCATGAGAAAATGCCACCACACATTAGATGGAGCCCAGGAGATCCAGGGTGCATAAATCACACCAACTGCAAGCCACCCTTGCCCCGAAGTGAGGCCTCTGTGGCCCAGCCCCCCCCCTTCCATGTCCCCTTACAAATGGGGACAACTCGGGGACTTTCCATGTCATCTCCAGCGGTGGGTGACACTTGAAAGCTAAGCACAAGGGCTCCCCATGGTGCATTTCATTAAACAGGAAACAAAGTTTCTTTGTGCACCTGATGCCTCCCTGATTCATTGTATTAAAAATCCAATTTGTCCTCACAACAGGCTTTGGAGAGAAGCAGCAATGGGGAAGGAGGGGGGCGGGGGCAGGGCTCCACCCTGGCTGCTTCCCCTCCACCTGGCTCTAGACCCTTTGTGGAGCCACAGCTGGGCCTACCAGTGCCACTGACAGCTGGGATGGTATCCAGGGCTTCTCCCTTTGGGATGTCTGTCTGTAGTACCGGCAGCCATAGTGTGTTCTGAGGTCATGAGTTCCAGCCCTCCATAGGGAGAGAAACTGTTCTGGATTTTTTTTCCCTAGAGATGGTTGGATCTGCTTTATTCCACAATCCCTGAATAAGGAGTGGGAGTGGGTGGGCCCATCCCAGGGAGACCTAGAACCCACAGCCCACGAGATATGGTAGCTAAGTGGAAGGAACTCAGTGCCTGGTTTCAATCCTGGCTGTGTGACCGGTAGGAAGGTTGTGTTATGTCTCTGAGCTTTGTTTCCCTCCATTATAAATGACTCGTGATTATGTATGTAAGTCACTTAACACTGATAATCTCCATATAATAAAACATAGTAACTATTAACTCACAATATGAATGCAGAAGAGAAATGACTACATGTTAATAGAGAAAATCTGCTCCTTAGGAGAAACCTCCCTAAAGTTATTTCTCCAACAGAGCCCAGTTGTTTTTTACTTTGCTATAGCCTTTCCCTTAATCTGTTTGATCTTGTAACAGAATGTCTGATGCTGGGTAATTTATAAAGCAAAGATGTCTACAAGAAGACAGTCATTGGGGTTGGGAAGTTGGCTCAGTGGTTGCCTTGCATGCCTTGAGGCCCTGGGTTCGATTCCTCAGCACCATATAAGCAGAAAATAGCCAGAAGTGGCGCTGTGGCTCAAGTGGTAGGGCGCTAGCCTTGAGCTGAAGAGCTGAGGGACAGCACCCAGAGTTCAGGCCCCACAACCGACAAAAAAAAAAAAGACACCCATTCATGATGACTAGAGCTTTGTACCATGATGTAAACTTCCCACTGAACCCCACCTCCCAACACTGACCCAGAAAACCAAGGTTCCGATGCTCAGACCACAGCAGTCTTAAGAAAAGCACAGAGGAGAAAGTCAGCATCACTCAACAGTCCTGTTACCTGGAGACAACCGTGATTAATATGCAAATAGATTTCCTTCTACTTCTTTCTCTCTCATTAATTTTTTAAAAAGTAGAATCTGTTACTTAGTATTGTTCTTGTAACAATACACAGTAAGTCTATCTCAATATAATCAAATGCTTGTTCTATACCATAATTTGGAATGCCTATGCATTGTTGAATCAATACAACTCTAAGCCCTACTCCCGAAGCTCCGAGGTCAGGGGTTCTCAGGCCTTAGCTAGGAGTTCTCTTTGAGGTGGGTGTGATGATTGCTGCCCTCCAGGTGAGTAAACTGAGGCCAGGCCCTACCAATAGTCACAGCGCTCGTAAGCCAGTCTCTACAGGGAAAACAAAGATGACGTGTGCCTGCTTAGTTGAGAATCAGTTTGCCAAGACACAAGGCCCCCTTAGTCGCTTTTCCCAAAAGATGAACCAATAGCCAAGCACCTAGATGACAGGGGACTTGGTGGGCGCAATGCCGATGGCAATCACAATTCACACCACTACCTAGAATGGCTAAAAGAAGAGGCAAGCGATGCTACCATTGTCTCCTGGGTGACATCTACAGTGGTAGGCATGCCAGTCACTTTGGAAAGCTACTAGGTGGTACCCATTGAAGCCAAGTATGTGTTTGTCCAACAGCCCCAGGGATATGCTAAGGGAGGGCACGTGTATCTCCCACAATGCTTGCAGCCCGACAGGAGAGTGTCTCCAAGGAGCAAGGGCGGCCTAACCCCCGTCATCTCTGATCAGTCCCTGAGTCACGGGTCCTCTGTCCTGTACCTTCTGCTGACCCCACTCACCTCCATAGTCAAGAGGGTGCCGTGTTTAAGAAACAGTGGGGTGGGACGCAGCAATGAGATTAAACCCCCACAAGTGTAAGCAGTTTCCAATCTGGTCCCCTGCTAGAACCAGTGTTCCCTTCCCCAGGAGAGGATGCCTGAAATGTTCACAGTAGACATCTCTTCTCTCTTCCCGGGGCCTTTTAGAAAGTTCACTGTCAAGAGGCCATGTTGAGAGTGTGGAGATCTGGGAGCTTTGCGCTGTCTCCCTGGGACCATCTGTTCCCAATTCCGGAAGTACCCAGACTGCCTGGCCTTGCCTGACCTCTGCCTTGGACTGCAGCTTCTCCCTAAAGGAGGCTTTGGAGATCATGGGGCTGCTCAGGAAAGACCCAGCAGGTCTGTCTCCTCCACGCAGGAGCATACACGGTGGGGATACAGGCTGGGAGTCGTGTGGCCTGAAAATGTGGGCTGGGGGAGCACATTGGCACGGAAGGCAGAAAAACAGCGCTTGCTCCAGCTCAGCCGCATTCTAGCTGTGCAACCCAGAAATAGCGACCAGCATCTCTGAGCCAGCCTCTGCCCCACTACTGATCATGCGGTGGCATCACGGTGGCTATGTGTGGCTGTCGATTGCAGCTGGGTCAATCAAGTCACTCTGGAGCGTGGCTTCATGTGGGCCACCCTCCTGAGAGCTGGGTCGTGTTCCCAGCTGGGGGGAACTCCTGTTGCTCTCAAAAGCAGCAGGTTCGCCTCTTCCCTGACCCCCAGCTTCTCTTCCAGCTGTAACCTGTCAGGGAGGGGACAGCTAGCCGCTCTCCTGCCACTTAGGCCTTTCTGGGTGTAGTTTGGAACAGTCTAGAGTCTCATTCTACCAGATCAATGGTCAGCCGGCACGGCGGGCCAGCCTCCAGGCAGAGACTGGAGGTTTCATCCTGTGCGTGGGGCCCTGCCAGCCAGGCTGGAGTCAGAAACAAGGCCGCCCACAGTCCTCGCTGCCCTGCCCGGGAGCCAGCTGCCCCAGAGGTGAGGGAAGGGTGGAGACAGAACCACAGCACTGGCCAGCACCCGGGCCGGCTGCGCTCTCACACACACAGTCTTCTGTAGCAGGGAAGACTGGGGAGGGCCTCGGGGCCCAGCCTCTCAGTGGAGATGAGGAAACCAAACCCCAGGAAGCGAGAGACAGGGACTTGGCCAAGGCTCAAATACCAGTGGGAACCCGGACCCCTGCCCCCCCCTCCCCGGCTCAGTGTCACACCTGCACAGAACTCTGTTTACCCCATCACTGTTGCTTTCCAACACCTCCTGCCTCACCCCCGCCCCCCCACACACACACCATGGTTACCTCAGTTTCCTGGCAACACATCTGCTCCTTGGTCCCAAGGGAGAGATGACTGGGCAGCCATCTTGGGTTCTGTTGGTGGCTTGGCCAGATAAAATCACCCCCAGATGGAGGTGTCTTGGCTTTAGGGGGTCACCGCCTGGTTCTGCGAGTAGGCAGCCCTGAGGCAATCAGGCAGACACCAGGCTGACAGCACCCCAAAGTTTCAAGTGTAAGAACAAGCCCTTCCTGAGGTGGTGGCCAAGTCTGTCCCCAAGGACTTCAGGCCTGGGCATGTCCTCAGTCTTTCATAAACCCCACTGCACGAGCGGGAGAGCAGCGGCCACGAAAGGCCCCAGGCCAACCCCGAGGGAAGTCTATTGAGGCAGTTGCCAGGGGGGTCTGGGGGGGGGTCTGGGATACCTTGCTCTGTTGAGCCCTAGAGTCTCCCCAAGTTCTTTACCTGGGCTCCACAGGCCACCAGGAAAAAGTCCATGAAACTGGCTGGGAAAATATATTTCAATTTTTTTTTATAACTGCCAACTGAAATTTCACATTTCCTTCCATATAACCGTGGGCAACCAATGTCAACATTTCTTTGTGACTACCGAAGAAAACCACAGAGACGGTGAGATCACCATACAGTTCCCAGGGTCTCCAAACAAACCAACAAAAGTCTTATACATGGTCCCTTCAGAGGGCAATCTGCCATCTTGTTCCTCTGACTGTTAAAGAAAAAGTAGGTATATTAGCTGTTACCCCAATTGTTCTAGAATTTGATCATTATATTTGCAATGTAATTCATTTCCTTCAGGATCTAACAGATCTGTCTTTTATGTGATTAAAAACAAAAACAAAAAACAGCCAGGCACTGGTGGCTCACGCCTGAATTCTAGCTACTCAGGAGGTTGAGATCTGAGGATTGAAGTTCAAAGCCAGCCCAGGCGGAAAAGTCTATGAGACTTTTTTTTTTTTGGTCAGTTGTGAGGCCTGAACTCTGGGCCTCAGCTCTTCAGCTGTAGAGCAGCGCTCTACCACTTGAGCCTCAGCCGCACTTCTGGCTTTTTCTGCTTATGTGGTGCTGAGGAATCGAACCCAGGGCCTCATGCATGCAAGCCAAGCACTCTACCACTCAGCCACCTTCCCAGCACCTATGAGACTCTTATGTCCAATGAACACCAGAAAACCAGAAATGGTGCTGTGGCTCAAAGTGGTAGAGCACTAGCCTTGAGCAAAAGAACTCAGCAACAGTGCCCAAGTCCAGAGTTCAAGCCCCATGACTGACAAAAATAAAAATAAAAAACAAAGCAAAACTGCAATAAAAGAAATACATGACTTTGGCCAGGAGTCTATAAAAAGTTAGGATCCTAACATAAAACGTTAAAACTTCATGTTTTAAACCTATAATTGTCTGCACATTTCCTCGTTCCTGTGACACCTAAAAGTAGAAGGAGTATTTTTATCACACATCTTAGACCTCCCCCTTCCTTCAACTGCCTTGAACTCTTGGTGCCTGGGGCTTGGGTTTGTGCTAAAAACAAAACAAAACAAAAAATATTTTTCACTTGTCAGACCACAGCACTTTGTGCAGCCGTTGCTGGCCTCTGCTGCCCTCTGGTGGTCACATTGAGGCACATTTCCCAAGGACAAGATGGGAAGGTGGCAGGTGAGCCGGAACAACCCATCCACACTGGGGACCCCTGTCAGTGCCCACCCTGTTTTATGACCCCAGCTTGGGGATGAGGTGCAATCAAGACCTCGCTTCACTTCTCAGGCATTTCAGCAGAGTTTCTAGCACTGGTCAAGGTTGGGTACAGCGCCCTCAGATATACAGATGCCCCCTTGGCGGGCCAGCCAGCCTTACGCATTGGAGGGCTTTGAACAACAAAAAGTTCTCATGAGCTTCAAATGATCCCGCGATGGTGGGAAGCAGAGGGTGAGGGGCCGGAGCCCTTGTCCTGAGTCGTGAGCTCAGAACAACCTCTGGTCTGGGCTGCTGGTCCTTACATAAGAAGAGATATTTTGTCCCACGTTTTGCTTTGATTCAAATTCATTGATCCCTAGAGCATTCGCTCAAATTGAGAGTGAGTGAACAGATCCAAGGATAGAGGGTAAAAGGCTCTTAGAGCGCTTGGCCTTGGCCCTGAATGATAGCCAGCATTCCACATTCCTGAATATTCTCAGCTGTATGAGTGACAAAAGGCATGCAGAAAGAGCCTAGCGTTCCAGGTCAATGCCATCAGCAATTGCTGCTTTCATCATAGAAAGATGACTTCAGGATCGCCCACCAAGAAGGCATCAGTTGAATAGTTTCGTTAGGACTGGTGGCAGGTTGGAACCTCACACTCCATCTTTATTATTGTCCCTGTCAGCTCCTTACTAGTTGCTGGCCAGGATAAACACAGCTGGTGATAAACAACAGAGCTTAGGGCTGCGTGACCTGAGTCAATCTGCCACGACTCTGTCTCTAGCCAGATCAACTCACACATTTCTGGCTTTGTCAGCAATCTGTGTGATGAGAGTTCAGTGTTGTGCACAAGGCACCCGTTCCCTCCAGACTCCCTGGTGGAGTCTGAGATCCTGAGTTGAACTGCGCTGGTCAATGTGGGCTGTAAGATGTGGCTGCCTCCTCCTCCTCCTCCTCCTCCTCCTCTTCCTCCTCTTTCTCTTCCTCCACCTCCTCCTCCTCCACCTCCTCCTCTACCTCCTCTTCCTCCACCTCCTCCTCCTTCTGTTCTTTGCCCCCTCCTCCAGTTCTGTTGGTGTTAGTGCTCTGAGTAGAGTTCCTTTGGGATAAAGTACCATGCACTATTCTGTGTGTTTTCTTTCCATCATTATTGGTCATGGAATTGCATTTTCTTTTCCCATCTTCAGTACTGTTGGGAATCAAAGCACTTTCCCGCCAGGCACCAGTGGCTCACACCTGTAATCCTAGCTTCTCAGGAGGCTGAGATCTGAGGATTGCGGTTCAAAGCCAGGCTAGGCAGGAAAATCTGTGAGATTCTTATCTCTAATAAACCACCAGAAAACCAGAAATGCACTGTGGCTCAACTGGTAGAGTACTCACTTTGGAAGCACTGGCTTATAACAACAATTTAAAAAAATAAAGCCAAAAAGCCTGTAGCCTGCAATGAGTATCTCTCGAGCTTTCTTCTTTTAATCATCAAAGCAGCTTGTCTTATAGCAGAAATACACTTTTGGGGGGGGCATAGTAGGGGTCAAACACAGGGTCATTCAGTGCTCTACAACTTAGCTATACCCCCCCCAAGCCTTTCGTTTTTATTTTGTTTTTGAAATAGGGTCTGGCTGGCCTGGAACTTGCATTCTTCCTCTCTCAGCCTCTAGAGGAGCTGGAATTACAGGTATGCACAACTATTTACAGCTTCAAATAGCTTTTGATATTTCTTTTTTT
>NW_012267218.1:10254582-10322555 GCF_000151885.1 Dipodomys ordii | reverse complement strand
GCTTTTTTTTCTTTTTGCTTATGTGGTACTGAGGAATCAAACCCAGGGCCTCATGCATGCAAGGCAAGTGCTCTACCACTGAGCCACCTTCCCAGCCCCACACCTATGTTACTGAACACCTACCATGTGCAAGGCTAGTGTGGCATCCCCTCTACCTGAGACACAGTCGAGTGGCACACAGCAACCAGAGGGGATCACAAGACCCAAAGGGGTAAATTATAGCTATCAAGTAGGAAGCACCTAGAAGCCAGTACAAGGACAAAGGATAAGATCTAGGACCTAGACATGAAGCATGTCTGCTGTTCACTCTGTCAGGTACTTTGCTCAGCACTCTTCTGCGCATTTTATAGCTTAACACTGATGATAATCATAAAGGTATTATTATTATTATTATTGTTTTACAATAGAGGGGATCAGTGTCCAGAAGACAAAATTCCATCTCACATTTGAGCATATTTTCCATAATGATTTCACATCTTCACAACTATGATCAATGAAGTGGAGGGGGAGGGGGATGTTTTTATCTTTTAAGAAAAAGCACAAGCCAAAGCAAAAGGTAAGTTCCAATGGTGAAAATAGAAACTGCATTTACAGTGGATTCTACCACATTTCCCAAAATCCTTTGCACTACAGCAGTACATCAGCTTCAGCCGTGCAGAAGATCAGAAAGCTGGAGACGTCCATTGCCATACACACGGGTAAGAACCAGAACAGTCAAATACATAGATATACCAGCAGTGGAATATTTAAGCCTTCCTCCTCCTCCTCCTCCTCCTTCTGCTCCTCCTCCTCCTCCTCCTCCTCTTCTTCTTTCTCTTCTTCCTTCTTCTTCTTCTTGGCCAATCCTGGGACTTGAACTCAGGGCCTAGGTGCTGTCCCTGAGCTTTTTATTTTTATTTTTGGTAAAGCTGGTGCTCTACTACTTGAGTCACACTCCACTTTTGGTAGTGTATTGGAAATAAGGGTCTCACAGACTTTCCTTCCCCAGGCTGGCTTTGTAGTACGATCCTCAGATCTCGGCCTCCTGAGTAGCTAGGACTACAAGCATGAGCTACCAGCCTCCAGCAGGCAGTTCTTATACTGTGTATGAAACCCTAAAAGGATAGAAGCAAACATATCAAAAGTGCTGACACAGCGGATCTCTAGGAAGTTGTGTTATAGTCATGGTTTACTTCTTCCTGACTTGTGGTGGTGGTTGCTCTAAATTTCAGTCATAAACATGGGTGAGTTTGTTAATGGCACATCACCACCCAAAGCCAAATGGGCCAGAGAAAAAGGTAAGGCAAGCTCTAGGTTAGTGACTACTGCCATTTCCTTTTCCTTCCTTCCTTCCTTCCTTCCTTCCTTCCTTCCTTCCTTCCTTCCTTCCTTCCTTCCTTCCTTCCTTCCTTCCTCCTTTTGTGCCAGTACTGGGACTCAAAGTCTCTCACTCTTGCATGGCTCTTTATTGTTTCTCAAAGCTGGAGTTCTGCCACACATTTCTACTTCTGGCTTTTTCCTGAATTAATTGGAGGTACAAATTTCATGGAGTTTCCCGCCTGGGCTGCGTTCAAACTGCAGTCTTCAGATCTCTGCCTCCTGAGTAGTTGGCATCTGACTTTTTCTCTTTCTCTTTCTTATTCTCTCTTTCCTGCTTTCTTTTTGTTTGTTATTGGACTGCTTCCATTTTCAAACAAGTTATCCATGTTTGTTTACACCCCTAATTTTTTCCTTTGTGGACCATTGCTCTAGGGTTTGTAAATGCTGGACAGTGGGTAAAAGGGTGGGGATGGGATGTCTTCCCTTTTGGGGATCCTGCAGGCAAGGGTGTGAGCCAACCTATGGACTGTTTGTTGTGTCTAAGGGAGGGAACCGTCTTCTGTTGGTTGTAAGCTCCCAGCTTTTGGGATAGGGGACAAGGCTGGTGGGATGCATTAGCGGGTCTGCTGATTATTATCAGGAAAAGGCTCCTGAGAGCTGATGGAGAGTTTTTAACTTACATTGGTGTCTATACTTAGGAGCCAGATTTCTAATTCCAGGTTGTCAGCAGAGGGCGCTGCTTCACCCATTATGTGCATGAGCAAATTACAATGTAGACTCTGCCTCAGTTTCCTTGTGGAACAGGACTACCGAAAGTTAGGTCTTTCTCCAGGACCATAATAAGCATTAAAAATAAAAGCTGTCTTCTGCTTTTACTATGGCAGACAGTATGCTAAAAGCATGTCTCCTCTCACTGACTCCGTAAGACAATTTCTGTTAACTTCATTTAACAGAAGAAATTGAGATATGTAAGGTTAAGAAGCTTGAGCAAGTTCCCCTACCCAGCAGGTTGTCAGGACAGACCTTGAACCACTATCTGGTAACTCTAATGGCCGTGTTTTATCAGTGTTGGCGGAATTAGAATCTGTGTCGGAATGGCAAGTCACATCCTTGCCTGGCATTGAAAAGAATGTTCCAGTATCTCCCCAGCTCCCACTCTATCCCTTCTTCTGCACCTTCTCTCAGGCTGCGAGCCTGAAGCAAGGAGCTGAGCACTCTTGAGGGTTTGGGGGACACTTATGTGGCCACCCCCACTTGTCAACCTGACTCTTCTTTCCCAAGAAGATACTGGCATCAATGGTGGTAGGCCCCACAGAGCCCAGAGGAGTGAGGCACCCTGGGGAGGTGACTCTCTTGGCCAGAATCCCAGGGCCCACACACAGCTGCTTCAGGTGACTAAAGACACGACTACCTGGGAGGTCGGCTCCTATTGGCCAACACTATACCTGAGAACCTGACAGAGCAGGCTTGCTTAGAAACATCTGCTTCTCTCCTCTGGGGCTGAAAGCAAAGGCTGTCTTTCAATGACAGGTGGGTCTACATTATTACACTTTCACTAAACCACCAGAAATAGCACTGGTGGCTTGCCAGTTCATTCACTCACTCATTCATTTGTTCATCCCTTTACATACAAACACATAATGAATTTGGGATATGTGTCTACCAGCAATACACTTTGAGGACCTTCTCTCTCTCTCTCCATATATATATATACAAATACATACATACACACATAGAGTCCCTTACATAGATGATCTACTGGGTAGATTTTTTTTTCTTTAATTTCACTGCATTTTCTCCTAAGCTGATTTAGCACTGGGTCCTGAGGAAAGATCAATGATTAACTCTGCTATTAGCTCACATTTTAAAAGAAGAAACTGGGGAGTAGATTTTCTATTGACTCAGTTCACTCACTGCTTAATAAGGATGAGCTGGAGGTCAAGCACAAGACCATGCCCCGCTGCTTCTGCCTACTGCAGGTCCAGGCTTAGAGCCTGAGGCTCCGAGTTGGCAGATTTATGAGCGTCTGGGCATGCTGATTTCATCTATTAAGGCCCATCTTTAATCCACAAGAACAATAGGTGATTCTGATCTCCACTATATTAAATAAGCAGATGTAAGATTAATGACAGCGTATAGTGTCCTGGACATTACTCCCTAGGCATAATAACAGAGCGCCTCAGTCATCCTTGAGAAGACATTGCTTGCATTTGAGGTGCCTGGAGGATATGAAGAGTAGGAGATTTATAGTAATGAGTTTTGCACCATTGATAACCTCATCATACAAGTCTACATAGCTTCCAGTTGACCAAATCCTCTCTCCTCTTTTCTCTCCCATGGGGCTCACACACCCTAGGACATACGTTACATCTAAGTCCATGCTTTTTTATTCTCTAAAATATTGTAATCCTCTTCCTGGCTCATCAGAAGTACTTTGGGTTCATAGTAGGAGCATCAGAAAGTATCAGAAAGTGGGGCTGGGAAGGGGGCTCAGTGGTAGAGCACTTGCCTTGCATGCATGAGGCCCTGGGTTCGGTTCCTCAGCACCACATAAGCAGCAAAAGCTGGAAGTGGCGCTGAGGCTCAAGTGGTAGAGCACTAGCCTTGAGCTGAAGAGCTGAGGGACAGTGCCCAGGCCCAGAGTTCAGGTCCCACGACTGGCCAAAAAAATAAAGAAAGAAAGAAAGTAGCCAAATGTGGAGGCGCACACCTGTGGAGGCGTCTGGCTCACGGCTGGGACTCTACCACTCAAGTGTGGCAAAAGTGGTAGCCTAAGCACCTGCTGTGTGCCAGCATGGCCTCAGGCTCTTGAGATCCACCTGTGAGCAGAACTGACAGCAGACCTGTGCTTGTGGTGACAATAAAATAGGTGTCATAGGCTAGATGTTGATGGTGCGGGAAAGCAGACACATGAGACCTTACCTTAAGAAATAACTACAGTGCCAGGCGCCGGTGGCTCACACCTGTAATCCTAGCTACTGAGGAGACTGAGGTCTGAGGATTGCGATTCAAAGCCAGCGCTGGCAGGAAAGTCCATGAGACTCTTAACTCCAATAAACCACCAGAAAACCGGAAGTGGCGCTGCAGTTCAAGTGGTAGAGTGCTAGCCTTGAGCTGAAGAGCCGAGAGACAGTGCCCAGAGTTCAAGCTCCATGACTGACCAAAAAAAAAAGGAAAGGAGGAAAGGGGCGGAGGGACTGGGATATGGCCCAAAATGGTGGTGTCCTGTCTCATAAAGCCCTGAGTTCAAACACCAGTACTAACCTTCCCCCCCCCTCCCCGCCAATAGTAAACGTAAAACATGTATTTTTCCACAGTCAAATTTTGTTTACAAAGAGCGTAGGTTTGAGCCTGCCAAGTGTGAGGTCCCTGTGAGACACACTAATGGAGAAGTTGTGCGGGAATCAGAGGGAGAGACGCGCAGGGGAGTTGTCTGGCTACAAGGACAGGTTGGAAGGCTTTGGCGAGAGGTGGGGCCTGGTGTTGTACTGTATGCCTGTCGCTATGCAGTTACTTAGGAGGCAGAGGTAGGAGGATCACAGTTTGAAGTCGATCTGGGCAGAAGTGAGAGACCCTGTCCAAAATAAACAGACTAGAAGCAAAAGCAGGGGGGCATGGCTCATGTGGTAAAGTGCTTGTCTAGCAAGTATGAGGACCCAAGTTCCAATCTAGTAAAAAAAAAAAAAAAAAAAGAAAGAAAGAAAATTGGGGCAGTTCACGATGGGTCTAAGTGAGGACCCCAGAATGCCCCCCTGGGATCCCTCACATTGAGAGGGTGAAGAGAAGCGGTGGATCCAGCAAGGGAGAGTAGAAGGAACAAGAGAGACAGAGAGATGGGGGGGGGGGAATCCAGTGACCGTGTTGTGAGGACAGAGAATGTCCTCAAGGAGAAAGTGACAGCAACTGTGTCAGACTCTCACAGCCCGACACCCGTTTCCATCTGACAACTGCTCTGGCGCCTATTTTTAGCCACCCACTTTCCAGAAGTAGCAGTGTCCTCCCCGCTGGCCTGAGAGCCTGGCTGGCCGGCGCCCAGGGACTCCGCTCGGAGCTGGGGCTGGGTGGCCCGCGGGGCTCTTGGAGCGGGGAGTTGCGCTATTGAATGTTGTAGTACAAAGCCATTTGGCCTTTTAATGAAAACTTACTTCAGTGCTTTTGAGAACTAGGGGGGGGGGCTGGGAAATGGTTTAGAGAAGACAGAGTCATTTTCGAGAGTCTCTGCCTTGGGCATAAACTCATAAAAAAAAAGTCTTTCTCTGAAACTCAGGCCCCCAAACCTTATTTCCCTGAGGTTCCCAAATCCTTTCTCTGGTGTGGGCCCCACTTTGGGGGGGGTGTGCTCCATGCCCTGGTAGGCTCTCCAGAATCCCCTTATAACTTCCATCCACTCCAGAGAATGAGAAACAGCAGACTTCTTTGTGCCCAGCCCCTGTTGGCAGGTGCAGGGGTGTGGCGTAGCAAGCCGATGCTGGGGGCTGGGTGTTGTTTTACAGAGGAGGGAGAAACAAGCCCAGGAGAGTTTGTGATCCATCCAGGACACCTACCATAGCACAGGTGCAGCATCCAGATCCCTGTCTTCAGCCCTCCTTGAAGAAGACTTCGTGTGCAAATCGGTAAACGCCATAATAAAAGCCCTTTGTGCAATCAGTGTATGCTCCCTAAGAAAAATAAAATAATAAAAGACTACATGCTGGTTAGGGAATACTCCAGGATTCTTCCCCAAAGCCACTGGGAGATAAGTGAATTAATGAAAACCACACTATATTTCATTTGGGGATTGGGTGTGTTTTCCCACATATTCTATAACAATAGGCATTATGTTTGTAATTAGACATGGTGCCTTTTTTTAAAGTCAAATTTACTTTGGAAATCACCCCCATACAAGTAACTAACCCCAGGCTGGGTCTCTGGGACTTTGCCCTGGGTTTTTCTAAACTTCCCTGAATGTATGCAATGGGGTCTGGGGGTGGGGTGGGGGTGAGAATTTGGAGTGAGAGCTGGAGTCCTGATACCCACCTACCTACTTGGCTTTGATCACGTTATTCAGCGCCTCTGAGTCTTTCCCTCTCTGAAGAATGCAAATCATACTATTTTTACGAGAAACAATTAGTAGGAAAATTAAATAAGAACATGAATAGCAATACTTAGCGGAGGTCTGATACTGTTACCACAGACTGTACACAGTGTGGGCCCAGCTAGCTTCCTTCTTTCCTTCTTTCCTTCTTTCCTTTCTCTTTCTTTCCTTCCCTTCTTAATTTTTTTCTGTTCTTTCTGTCTTCCTTTCTCCCTTCCTTCTCTCTTTCTCCCTTCCTTCTCTCTCTTTATCTCTCTCTCTCTCTTTCTTTCTTTCCTTCTTCCCTTCCTTCCTTCCCTCCTTCCCCATCTCTCTCTCTCTTTCTGCCAATGCTGGGCCTTGAACCCGAAATCTCATGTTCTCTCTCAACTTTTTCACACAGGCTGATGCTTTACTCCTTCATCCATACCTCCAATCAGGCATTTTGCTGGTTAATTGGAGGTGGAGTCTTTCAGGATTTTCTGGGTTGGCTTCAAACCTCAGTCCTCCAGGTCTCAGCCTTCAAGTAGCAAGGATTGCAGCCTGTCCAGCTTACCCAGCATTCTTCACGACAGGGGGCCAGAACACACTTTTGTTCCTGTGGTATTTACCCACAACATACTCCTCCACACAGACCCGATCCCCTCCCCCACCTCTGCCCACCCTAGCGTCCAGTCAGGACCAAAGGCAAATTTAGCCTCCTGCATCTGACCTCCGCTTGCCAGCAGAGTGTTCTGGGGGTGCCTTTCATTGGCAGTCGTGCTGTTCCCCAAAGAGGGTTTTAAAAAGCGCATGTGAATTTCCAAAATAGGACCCGGGCCTGATGAGTCCTTCCTTAGCCTTTATTTTCAAGGGGTCCTGAAGAGCCATTTCCCAATACTAACTTAACAAGGTGGGGCTGTGGAAGACACTGGGAGTTTTGTGCAAAGACGGGGACCCCAGCGCACCAAGATGTGTATCTCCCCTTCTGGGTTGAGAGTGCCATGGCGGAAAAGCCTGCATCTGCCTAACTTAGCCAGCGAAGCCCCAGCATGCCCCAGCCTTTGAGAAAGAAGACAGCCTGGAGCCCAGGAAGACAGGGGCTCGGGTGGGAAGGCTGCCGCACCAGACAGGGCACCCACAGGGCCCGGGGCATCTCTGCAAATAGCAGATCCATGCCAGGAGGGACAATTACGAGCCTTCCAAAATAAAGGGAGAGATGAATAATCATTCTCCTCCTCCTCTTCTTCTCTCCTTTCCTCTTCTTCTTCTTTCTCCTCCTTTTCTTCTTCTTTCTTCCTCCTTCTCCTCTTCCTTCTCCCCTCCTCCTCTATCTCCTCTTGTGTCTCCTCCTCTTCTTTTGCTGCTACCACCACCACCTCCTCCTCCTCCTCCTCCTCTTCTTCTTCTTTCTTCTTCCTCTTCCTCCTCCTTTTCATCTTCCTCCTCCCCTTCTTCTTCCTCTTCCTCCTCCTCCTCTTCCTCCTTCTTCTTCTTCTTCTTCTTCTTCTTCTTCTTCTTCTTTCTCTTCTTCCTCTTCTTCTTCTTCTTCTTCTTCTTCTTCTTCTTCTTCTTCTTCTTCTTCTTCTTCTTCTTCTTCTTCTTCTTCTTCTTCTTTCTCTTCTTCCTCTTACCTCTTCTTCCTCCTCCTCTTCTTTCTTCCTTTTCTCCTCCTCCTCTTCTTCCTCCTCCTCCTTTCTTCTTCTTCTTTTTTTTCCGGTCATGAGGCCTGAACTCTGGGCCTGGGCACTGTCTTTCAGTTCTTCAGTTCTACCACTTGAGCCACAAGCCCCACTTCTGGCTTTTTCTGTTTATGTGGTGCTGGGGAATCAAACCCAGGGCCTCATGCATGCAAGGCAAGCACTCTACCACTGAGCTACCTTCCCAGCCCCTCCTTCTTTCTTCTTTTTCATTTCTTTTTTTCAGTACGAGGGGTTGAACTAAGGTCTTCACACTTGCTAGTCAGCAAGTCCCCTACCATTTTAGCCTTGCCTCTAGCTCAGGAGATGTAGAATTTCTCATTTGTAAACAGGGTCTAGCAGATTCTCAAACAGCAAGTCACAACTCCTTTGAGAGTGGTGGTTTCAGGTCCGCCATAAGCTGCCCCTTTGGAAAGGAAATGGAACTGGCCAGCACAGAGTGTAGAGCAGTAAGTGCTCGCCAGGAGCTGTGAGCCGTTGTGTGCACTTCTTGCTGTGTGTCGGGGCCAGAGATTTTAAAACCAACATGCTTATTGTATGAAGGGACAGGTGTCTGATTTTAGAAGTTGTAATAACCTTGATAACAATCACTATAACTCATTTTGCACCTCCAAACAGTACACATGAGTGTGTGGGCACCCACACGTGCAGATAACATTGGCTTTGCAGTATTGTGGGGCTCAGATTGTCTCTGTGCAGTGCACTGAGATTCTTCAATTTGTTCTGGTCTCGTTTTCAAAAAATACAGAGTTGGCCCAACAAATTTATTTCTAGCCTACTGACAAATGTCTGCTTGGAATAAAAAAAAAAAAAAAGCTAGGGCGTTCCTAGGCCCTGAAAGCATAGTGACATGGCAGTTCCCGGCTCCTGTGGGCTGTGGTGTTCTTAATTACCAGGCCACAATGTGCTACATAAACCTGAAGAGTGTGGGAGGTGCATCTTGGGAGTGTTTGTACCCCCATGGCTGGCGTGTGGACCAGCACTGACTCCTGAGGAAGAATCAGAAATCCTCACTGGGACCAAAGGAGGATGCTCTTAGGAAAGGAACGCAGGGCACAGTGCCTCTGATCATATAAAATCATATTTATCTAAGTGAATTCTGGGAAATGGAAACAAGAGGTTTTGTCTTTCTTGCTCTTTTTCTTTCTGTCTTGTTTGTCCACTTGTCTGTCTTTGGGAGGGTAAGGGGGGCACAGAAATGGAGGGACAAGTGAGGGGGTGGGGGGAGGATGGGATGGGAAGGGGAAACAAAGGAGGAGGCAACAATGCTTGATAAGAAATATACTCATTATCTTGCCCATGTAACCCCTCTGTACGTTATCTTCACAATAAAAAAAAAAGAAATGGAGGGACAAAGGGTGAACAAATGCAGCAGTGGTATTCACTAGACACCATGTTGAAAATGAACTCTACAACTTGTGAGTGGGGATGGGAGGGGAAAATAGAGAGAGCAAGGGAAGGAGTGACATTGTCCAAAAAGACATGTACTCTTCACGTGACTTATATAACTGTAATCCCTCTGTACATCACCTTTATAATAACAATTTTTAAATGGTGGGGGGAAAGTCCTTACTGGGTACTCGTGGCTCACACCCATAATCCTAGCTACTCAGGATACTGAGTTTTGAGGTTCACAGTTTGAAGTCAGTCCAAGTTGGAAAGTCCCTGAGACTCTAATCTCCAACTAACTAGCCAAAGCTAGAGTGAAGCTGGAACTCAAGTGGTAGAGTGCTATCCTTGAGCAAAAGAGCTGAGGGACAGCGCCCAGGCCATGAGTTCAAACCCCAGTACTGGCATACACGCACACACACACACACACACACACACACACACACATTAGTAGGAACTACAAGTGACCCTTACTATTAAATTTTAAGTAAGTATGGGCTGCCTATAAAGTCATTTAGTAGTTTTAACACCAAGTGTGAAAACTGTGTGGTGGCTCTGCCGCCCTGCGTACGCCGAGAGCAAAGGTTGACAAGTGAAGCTACTTTACTCCCTAGCATGGGCCCCATGACTGATTCCTGTCATATTCACTACCCGGCCACTGTGCCATTTTCTTCTCTCTTTCTCTCTAAAGAAATTCACTATGTGTTAAAATTCTCCCATTTTTCTCTTTCAAATCATTTTCCGTGTCTGTAAAATGAACAGGAGCCTGGAAGCCAGTGTCTGGGAGCCAATAGCAACCACAGCCCCTCTGTGGGATAAAGGACGCTGGCTGGGGCCACTCCAGTTGCCTTGACCAGTGACCTCTCTTCTGGCAGACGCTAACTCTAATTAGGAAATTGCTATTTTGTTGTTGGTGGTGGTGGTCATAGGGCTTGAACTCTGGGCCTGGTCGCTGTCCCTGAGCTCTTCAGCTCAAGGTGAATGCGCTACCACTTGAGCCACAGTGCCACTTCCAGTTTTCTGGTGCTTCATTGGAGATAAGAGTCTCATGGACTTTTCTGCCTGGGTTGGCTTTGAACCATGATCCTCAGATCTCAGCCTCCTGAGTAGTTAGGATTGCAGGCCGGAGGCCCCAGTGCCCAGCGATGCTATTTCTTATAATGATGTGATTGGTTAACCCAGCAGAGACCCTGCACAGAGTTGATACTCAGTCAAGTCCATCAGCATCAAGGAGTCAAAGAAAGAACAAAGGATATTTCACAGAGGCTCACAAGAGAAACATTCAAAAAAGCCCCAGATTGGCCTACCTGGTAGAGTGTGTGGGAGAGGCTGCCGATGGCAAGTACTCAGCACCAGGACAAAGAACACAAAGACCTTAGCTGGTCCTATGGATGATCTTTTCCTTGCAGCCCAGGAGATTCCAGGAATCTCACCCATTGGTAAGTGGAGGGCCTGAGAATTCCATGTGACTCTGTTTCGCTCGATGTCGTTGTATTGATTGCTGAACCCAGAGCAGGAAAGAATGACAGCTCACAATTGCTTCCCGTTCCAAAGATGTTCTTTTGTTTATGATCAGTCTAGACGCCAGTCAAAATTTCATTTAGAAATGCAACATTTCACCAAGGAAGGGAAAGGACACTTAGAGAGCACATCCCTGACTCTAAAGAAATACAGCTAATAATGAAATAGTAACCCTCTAAAATTGAAGCCCAGCATTTTTTAGATTGAGTTTATGTTTTATATAGATTATTCAGTTGGGATATATCATGTATCATTTTGTGAAGCATGTTCACTTTTAAATATGTGTTTTTTAAGTAAAATGTCTAGTGTTACCATTGTTAATCATGTGATCATTCGCATTTTTATAGACCTTTGTTGTTTTCCAAGAAGTTTGGCATCCATTGTATTGTTGATGGGTCTTCAAAATCCTGAATTAGGAAGGCAGTACGTTCCAGTTGTGGTTACCTAGCTCATTGGTGTTGCTGGGAAAATTAAAAGCAGAGACCAAACCCTCAGAGCCAAATATGGATTTGGAATGGGAGTACCTTCATGAAGTTCCACCTGGCTCATGAGGACCCCCAAGGAAAAGTAACTCTTTCCTAGGGCCAGTCTCAGCCTCTCTGGTCATTAAGAAGCTGTCTGTGTTCTGTGTCTGCTGCAAACACTTCAAAGTGTTTTCCAGACCCAGTAGTCCCCAATGGCTTTTGAGGTTTTTAAGGAGACAATGAAAGCCTTCTGGGTGGATCAGAGAATTTCTGCAAATCCCTGGCCTTTCCCAGAAGAGGCTGAGGGAGGGGCATACCCAGTGTGGTTGGCTTGGCTGGCTTTAGCTTCCTGTCACTCAGGGCTGGCAGGCAAGGACCCCAGGCCTATGAAGAGGCAGTCTTGGGTGGAGAATAAAGGGGTCTCTGAGTTCAAAGTGGGGGTGCTCCTGCAGTGCTCACTGAATGAACCCCAGTCTATTCTGTGGCACCCTCAAGATCACAAAAAGGAGCTGGCTGTTATGTCACAGACATTTCTAAGGGGCTGTATTGTTTTCACTTCTAAGTGGCTGTATTGTTTTCTATAATTTAAAGCACTGTCGCTGATCAGGAAAGCTCTTTCTGAGAAAAACTGCCAGGGGGTGAATGGAAAATGTTTGTTTGCTGGTAATTGTCTGATTCAATTGTCTGATTCTGTTTTGGCCAAGTCTGGTCTGTAGACTTGTTATGGGTCAACTCTAGTTCCCTCCCCGCCTCCGAAGATGAGTTTCTCAAGTCAGTTTGGAAGCAGACTCAAATTCAGGGATACTTTTGTTCTGTAGGCTCCTTTTTGTAGGCTTGGGAGGTGCTGTTTTCTGTCCTCCAGGTGTTGGGACACACACCTTGCATAAAAGGTTGTTACATTGGGCACCCGTGGCTTACACCTGTAATCACAGCTGTGCAGGAGCCTGAGATCTGAAGATGGAGGTTCAAAGCCACCCTGGGCAGAAAAGTCAGGAAGATTCTTCTCTCCAGTTAACCAGCCAAAAGCCGGAAGTGGAAGTGTGGCTCTCACCCATACTAGTCTGTGTCAGCTGGGCTCAAGAGACCCTTGGTCCTTCTGTTCAATCTTGCTAAGTAATAACAGGGACCAGGGAGAGAGGCACACACGATCGCATCCAGTTTAGTGAACTTGTGGTGTCTAGAACTATCCAGAAATACCTAGACACAGGATCAAACAGTAACCTGTCAACTAAGAGCTCCATCTTGAAAGGGACAAACTACAGGGCTTGCTACAGAGTTTGAATGAATTCTATTCCTTCTGCCAAGGAGCAGAATTCTTTTGAACATTTATATATTCTAACATGCAGTCATTTAACTGTTACGGATGCTCAGATGAGCCTCTGGCCTGTGGTCTTGTTTGTATACTAACACGCTTAGGGCATGTGACTTGCGTACTTCCGACGTGAACCGGACCCCCTTGTGGTGTGGATAGTGAGCCCCACACATAGGTGCCCTCCACCCCCGTTCCTGAAGTGGACGACAGTTCACTGCCTCCACTGGAATGCTGTCCAGTCATGTGAGAGGACACATGACGGGTCACGCCACGGAAGCTCCTGTCGCCTTCCGTTATCAGCAAGAAGATGCGCCACCCGTGACTAGAGAAGAAGATGATCCAATAGGAGATGTATTTGTGCTCTGTGAGCTCCAGACTCGGACTCCTTTATAACTAGAGAAGTTTCTAGAAAACCCAAAAGGGAAACAACAATTTCCTGGTTGTCATAAACAGCCGTAGCCAACCCCTGAGCCCGCCACGTGGTGTGTGGGTGTGAGGGGGACTGCCTTGCCCTGTTCCCATGGATGCCCCAATCCTGGGCACTGACTCCGGCCCTCTTCCTTTCAGGAGCTGGTGATGAAGGCAATGAGCATGGGGTGGCCAAAGCCAAAGAGGCACAGATGACGGCAGAGATGGCTGCCTGACCCTCAGACAGGCTCAGCTGCGGCCCATATGAGGGACCTGACTCAGAGTCAGAGGCATTCGCTGTTCATCACTGACACAAATGCCCGAGGGAAACCAGTTCAGAATACAAAGGCTCAGAGGCCCTGGTCCGTGGGCAGCTAGCTCCATCACCTCAGGGCCTATAAATAACACAGAACAACATGGCGGCAGGGTGTGTTAGTGGACATTGCTCACCTCCTGAGCCATGAGGACATGCCCACCAATGACCAAGTCAGATTTCCAAAGTCTTCCAGAACAAGGCCACCATCTAAGGCCCAAGCCTTCAACACACAGGATTAAGGGGCTGCAGCATATTCAAACCATAACACATTGTAACCGTATACTTCAAACTCTAGGACAACCTCTAAAAGAGATTGGTTCATTAATTTCTCTATTAACTTCATTAATTAGTTATTAATGAAAGGTTCCAAGTGCTGGTGGCTTATATCTAAGCCCTGAGCTGCTTGAGAGGCTGAGACTGGGAAGATCACAGTTTGAGTCCAGACAGAAGTTTGCAGAATCCTTCTCAATCCACAGCTGGGTGCAGCTGTTGTGCACCTGTCATCCTAGCAACGCTATGATGGGAACCCGAAATAGATGGATAGAAGTCCAGGAGAATACTTGGGCAGGAATCAAGACTCTCTCTCAGCTGGCATTGGTGGCTCTTGCCTGTAATCTTAACTACTCAGGAGGCTGAGATCTGAGGATCATCATTCAAAGCCAGCATAGCAGAAAAGTCTGTGAAACTCCTATCTCCAATTAAACAGCAACAGAAAAAAAAGGATGTGGCGGTATGGCTTAAGTCGTAGAGTGTCGGTCTTGAGTGAATAAGCCAAGTGAAAGTGAGAGGCCATGAGTTCAAGCCCCAGTTCCATCACACACACACACACACACACACACACACACACACACACACACCTTATCCCAAAAAGATCCACAGCAAAAAGGGCTAGAGGCATGCTTTAAGCAGTGAAGGGACCTGCCTAGCAAGTATGAAGCCTTGAGTTCAAACCTCAGTAACAAAGGAGAAGAGAAAAGGAAGGAGGCAGGGGGAAAGCTAATCTTCCTCTATTTTTATGGCTATCAAGAAATTCTCTGACGTACACGTTTTGCCTGATAGACCACAAGACCCCCCTTGTCTAGAGGGGTCCTACCCCCACACCTAGCGGGGAGGAGCGCTACCCAGAGAGGCCCAGAATAATCTGCACAGAGCAGCCTTACTGGGGATAGTTGGCTAGGGACTGAGCTTTAGATCTCCATAAAAGCTCCTAAAGACAGGGTTCGGGGACACCTGTAGCAGGGGACACGTGTAGTAGCCTCCCAGGAGGATGTAGAAGTTTCACGCCTCTTGCTGGAAGCCATAACCTGTACATATCTTCATCTGGCTTTTTTTTGGGGGGGCGGGGCATGGTAATGGCCTGCAAGTGAACTGAGTTGCCCTGGGTTCTATGAATGGCGGGAACAAATGGCTGAAACCCTGGGTAGAGTTTGCAGGCCTCGGCTCCGCAGCCACCTGGTCAGAGCACAGGTGAGCAACCTGCTGCTGCTATTGCCACCTGATGTGGAGAAGGGATGTGGGAGGCTGACGGAGCAGTGATCTTGAAGCACATGAAGGGGTGTTGCAACACAGCATACACAGTGGGCTGTGCCCTACAATTCTGGAAGCTTCCATGTCACCTGAGAGACTCAGATCAGCCATTGGAGGGTTTGCTTAAGGTAGAGAATTCTGGAATAGGGCATTAGGTCAGAATAGCCAGGTGTACTCATCTCGAGACCCCAGACCTGTACCTCAATTTACAGCCACTGCCATCTTACCCCCTCTCCTTGATGGCTGAACTCATGCATATGGCACCAGGCCAGAATTTACTGCCACTGTAAAACAGATGAGGACCTTGAGCAGATACCCCTAGCTGCCTTCTTCCCCATTTTGCACATTATCTTTGTCTCACCAGGGTTACTTTTTCCTTCCAATTCCCACAGACAATTCCAGCATACCCACAACTCACTATAAAAGTGCTGGCTTGTTCATACGAGACTCTGGCTTAGGTCAAAGGCTCCATCTTCTGATTCTCTCCCCAGTATACCTGGGCTGGTGCTGAGCTGTCTCTTCATTTATTTGCTGTGCCTTTTTGAACCTAATAGTAGGTGTCTGAGGTTAGTGCCTAAGTCTTTCTTCCGGTTTATTCTGCAGTATATAACCCAAATGGTTTTGTCCAAGGATCCTTAAACCTGAGCTTGAACCAGACTCATCTGGAAGACCCATTCTGCTTTTCTCCTCCACTGCTGAGTTTTCTGTTTGGCAGTTCTAGGGTTTGAACTCAGGGATGTGGCGCCTGCCAAATCACACCCACACCTCTGACTGTCAGCTCCTACTGTTTCTCAATTAGGAGATCTGGACCAGGACCCAAGAGTTTGCTCTTGTGACAAGTTCCTGGGAGATAATCATGGTGCCTGCAGTCTGGGAGCAGGCTTTGAGATGAAGCTAGCCACTGGACCACAGGAGCATTATGGTCCTATGACACTGTGTTTGTGTTGTTCTAGGTGTTTCTAACTGGAGAGGCAATGTACATTCTGAACTCATGCCATGAACATTGCCTGAGATAGGCAACGGGGCCCTCAAGAGCGCTTGGGGAGCGGAGCTGGGCTCGGGCCTGCCATCTGTCACTCGGGTAGCACTCTGCAGGCCACTGGCACAGTAGTAACCTTCTCGCTGGGTGAGGTGGGGAGTAAGTAGGCTGAGGTCCCAAGCCATAAGCCGAGGACCAGCACCACACTGGGGACAGAGCTGGCCTCGAGGCGTGGTCTCCCAGATGGAGAGGGACTGGGAGGCGAGGCGCAGGCAATCCTTTGACTTCCCGACTCCGGATTTATTTTGAGCAATCCTTTCCTTCCCAGTTTGACTTTAGGCAAGATACGTCACAACTCTTTGAGCCTCAGTTTCTTTATCTGTAAAGTGGGGACAGTGGGCACTTTTGGAAGAACTGAAGGTACTATCTGGGTGTGGCCAGGGCGTGTCCCCACTAGGCTGGACAGCACTAAAGCATCTGGGAGAAGGCAAGCACTAAGAAAGGGGTCCTTACTAAGTCCATGGGTGAGTGCAGTGCTTTATGGAAACCTAGCTTTTCAAATTCTAGAAGCTTCTGAGAGTTTTTTGGTTTTGTTTGTTTTGCTGGTCATGGGGACTGAACTCTGGGCCTGGGCGCTGTCCCTGAGCTGTTCAGCTCAAGGCGAGCACTCTACCATTTGAGCCACAGCGCCAATTCTGGCTTTTTCTGCTTATGTGGTGCTAAGGAATCGAACCCAGGGCCTTATGCATGCGAGGCAAGCTCTCTACCACTGAGCCACTTCCCAGCCCTGATTTATGGAGCACACAGTGCATCTTACCCCCTCAGGTTTCTTGGTTCAGGAAGGTTCTCTGGGCCAGAGAACCTGCGTTCCTGACAACTGCCCAGGTGCCGTGGAAACTGCTGCTCTGGGCACCGCTCTGGGACACCCAGGGTGCACAGATTTGGCTTCCCAAGAGCAGAGGGCTTCCTGAGAGCTGAGCGCCCCGTCTTCCAGCCCTGGTGCCCTCATTGCTAACATTCAGAGCCCCTCGCTTCCTCTCCTCTTCCTTTCATGCTGTCTTGACCCCTCTCTGTTCCCCCTTCCCTCTTGCCTGTCTCCCCGTCCCTAGCTCTTGGTGTCTTTCTTCATCCTGACTCTGTTCTGCTTCATTTGGACATCTCCCTCATGGGTGGGACCCTCGGAACTGGGGCTCCAGGGCAGGGGCTACACAGCAGCCGAGAGGTTCATTCACCGTGGTTCATTCAGCCTCTCTGATCCAGATGCTGGGCTTTTCTGAGATGTCTGGCACATTTTCTTCGCTCTTGGTAATGCCAGGGGCCTGGGGGGGGGCGGGGGGAGCAGGAGGGCCTCAGACAGCTGTGATGACATTTTCAGGGGGAAAAGGATTTCCCTGGGGGGGGGGGCTAGAGAAACTTCTGGGCTTTCTTTATACTTCCTGGATCTGAACTGGAAAAATCCATGTGGGGTGGGGGTGCCTCCTGCATGATTCCTGATTCACACCGTGGAGGGAACCCAATCAACCCACACAGCGCCACACTCACGCTCCCGGGCTGGGAAGTTCTCCTTCTTGCCTTCATACGCATTAACAAGGTGCCAGGCTTAGGAAGGAAAGAGAGGGCTGTGTTTTTAAAGCAGAAGCAGAAGCTGAGTCATCAGAACTGACTCCTGGGACCGGGCTCAGTCTGGGAAGTGGATTCCCGCTGGGCTCAGGCTGGGAAGTGGATTCATTCTGGGCCCTGGGCGCCAGGCTCTATGTTGTCTCCTCTGGCCTTCAATTCCCGGGCTCAAGTGATCCAGTCTCAGGTTCCAGGACTACAGGTACGCCCAACTTTCCAATCTACTTTAGAGGCAACATCATTTCCTGTATCAGCCAAGAGGCCCCTCAACAGATGAATGGATCAAGAAAATGTGGTATAGAGCTAGGAAGGTGGCTCAGTGGTAGAGCGCTTGCCTCGCACGCATGAGGCCCTGGGTTCGATTCCTCAGCACCACATAAGCAGAAAAAGCCGGAAGTGGTGCTGTGGCTCAAGTGGTAGAGCGCTAGCCTTCTGCTGAAGAGCTCAGGGACAGTGCCCAGGCCCAGAGTTCAAGCCCCACAACTGACAAAAAGAAAAAAAACACAAAAGAGAGAGAATGTGTTGTATATATACACAGTGGAATTCTACTCGTCCATCAGAAAGAATGATATTGTACCATTCGTAAGGAAGTGGAAAGACGTGGAAAAAATTATATTAAGCAAAGTAAGCCAGACCCAGGAAACATAGGTTGCATGGTTTCCCTCATTGGTGCTAGCTAGAATGTGACTAGAAATTTACAAGTAAACACACTGGATGGTAAAACAAGCAAACAAAAAACACTGGGACATGATAAATTATCCAAGTCTCTAGGCATTCACACACAGTGAGACCGAAGGATATTCTTAGGAAAGGAACACAGAGGTGCAATACCTATGTGCCTCTGAGCCTATAAAATAATATTTATCAAAATGAACTCCAGGAAATGGAAACAAGAGGTTTTTTCTTTGTTTCTGTGTTTGTTATTTTTCTTTTTGTCTTGTTAGTTCATCTGTCTTTGGGATGGTAAGGGGGGAGTACAGAAATGGAGGGACAAAGGGTGAACAAATGCAGCAGTGGTACTCACTAGATACTATTTGGAAAATGAACTATACAGCTTGTGAGTAACATAAGAGGAAAAATCTGGGAGAGAGTGAGGGAAAGGGTAATGTTTTTCAAAAAGAAATGTACTCTTTATCTGAGTTATTCAACTGGAATCCCTGTGTACATCACCTTATAATAACAATAAAAATGCACAAAAAAGAGAAAAGGAAAATTCTGCAACTTTAAGCATATATATATATATGTATGTATGTATGTATGTATGTATATATATGCATCAGTCAGGCATTGGTGCTTCACATCTGTAATCCTAGCTATTCAGAAGGCTGAGATCTGAGGATTGTGGTACAAAGCCAGCCCAGGCAGGAAAGTCTGTGAGACTCTTATCTCCAAATAACCACCAGAAAAACCAGAAGTGGAGCACTGGCTCAAAGTGGTAGAACCCTAGCCTTGAACAAAAAGAACTCAGGGGCAGCACCCAGGCCCTGAATTCAGGACCCAGAAAGTGAGTCGAAGTGAACTGCAGGGGAGGGGCCCATAGGAAAGACAAGAAAGGGAGTCAAAGCAGGAAAGATCTAGGCTCAAAGCTCAGAGCCTCAACCCTTCCATCAATAATCAGCCTCGTTTTATGAGCATCTACTGTGTGCCAAGGGCCATGCCAGGTGTATTAGTACTACCATTAACCTTTCTGAGCCTTGGGTTCTTTTGCCCCCGGGGACTTCCCCCATATATGGTGGGCTGATATATATGTATCTACACACACACACACACACACACACACACACACACACGTTCCACATACAACCATTAAACCCAAAAGTCACCCTGGGGCCTTTTTCCCTATCCACACTGGATGGAGCTGCCCATCTGTCCAATCCTCACCGTGGTCCTCTACCTCCCTCCCCTGCCCCACCATGGTCAGCCTCAGTGAGATCAAATGGCAGCCTCCAGGCTCTATCCAGCCGCTTCCACAGCTACCACCTCCCTTCAGCATCTTAGAAGTTGGAGTGGTTCCTGGAAATTGACAGGGAGTAGCTATTCACTCAGCAGGTCCCCATGGCTCTTAGAGGCTGAGCGCCAAGTAGCTCCTACACATTGGCTGATCACATGCCCCCTGAGGACCCGGGGCCCTCTGGGTCTCAGAAGGATGTGAATACTCAGGGTAAGCAGTGTGGCGGGAGGAAACACCCTATAAAGAGAGGATATGAACAATAGGGAAGAGAAGGGAGAAAATACAGTCCACACAAAGAGCGGAAAATGCCATTCTGGGCTGGGCAACCAGGGCTGGTGTGGGAAAGTGGGCATGCACGGGGGCATAAGTTCACAAGGTATGCCCACCTGCACCCTGCACAGAAATGCAGGCTCCTGGGCCGGCTGTGAGGAGATAGCTCCCAGGTGACGTTTGCCACCACACTCCCCCACTATTTTGAAGTGTTCAGCGAATGTCCACAAGCCCCCCCGTCTCTTTCTCTCTGTCTTTCTCTCTCTCTCTCTGCTCTCTCTCTGTCTCTGTCTCTCTCTCTCCCTCTCTTTCTCTCTCTCTCTCTCTCAGCTCATTCTTTCTCTTTCATTACCTCTGGCCCCAGTGGTCCCTTAGTGCAGGCTGCTGTAACAAAATACCACAGGCTGGATAGTTAAACACAGGGAAGTCTAAGTCAAGGTGTAACCCTTTCCCGGTGAGAGCTCTTCCTGGGTGGTTACAGACGGCTGTCTTCTTGCTCTGTCTCGCAGTGGCAATAGAGAGAGGGCTCTGGCTTCTCTAATCTCATCACAAGGGCCTGACCCTGTGAGGTCCTCACCACCGTACTACTCCTCCAATACCCAATTTCCAAAACATCTCATTGAGGATTAGGGATTCAGCAACTGGATTTGGGAGAGTGCAAACATTTAGTCCATAGGACTTCTTTCTTAAAGTCTTCCCTGGGCTACCCACCTTCCCCCCTTCTCCCCTAAAAACCACACATACACACACACACACACACACACACACACACACACACAAACCATCTGGCTCTGGTGTCTCCTGCTCTGTGCTGTGACCTCATATATTATGATTTCCTGATGACAAACCTAAACTTGAAGCCTCCGGTCCGGGCAGGGGTGCTGACACATGTCCCTGAATCCTTGAGCCAGGACCTGGTTCTGTAGATGCTCAACAAAGCTGATGAATGAAAGGAGTAAATGAGCAAATGGGGACTGCACTCCTGACCTAATTTCCTGTTCTAGATGCCTGTGGTTCCCTCTGTCTCCCCCCTCCTTTTCTGTGGAGGACTGGGAGGAGGATGTGTTCCATTCTAGCTTTTCCCAAGCCATTATTCAACCAGGACAGCCACATTAGTGGCTTAGACAAGTGTTTCTTTGGAACCTTATTTTTTGGAGAGACACAGAAGGTGGGAGGGGGGCAGGGAATCAAACTTTTCTCCCCTTTACCCAAAAAGTGAGTCAAAGCAGGAAAATTCTAGGCTCAAAGCTCAGAGCCTCAAACTTGCCATCAATAATCAGCCTAGTTTTGTAAACACCTACTGTGTGCCAAGGGCCATGCGAGGTGTGTTATTACTACCATTAACCTTTCTGGGCCTTGGATTCTGCTGCCCCCAGAGACTCCCTCATCCAGGCAAGGAAAGGCCTAGAAGACTGAGGCAGCAGGATTTGACTCAGGATCCACAGAGGCTCATGGGGGAAGGAGGGGTTTCAAGGGCATGGGAACTTCTGACTTACACAGGGTCCTGGTGGATCACTCACAGCTGGACAGGGCAGGGTTGGCAGGAGTGAAACTTTGGTGGACAATGAGACAATGTAGTCTCCACTGCAGCATGAAATATGGGTCTTGCATTGATCACGCTTCAGCTTCTTAGACCGGGTCGAGGGGGGTGAGGCAGTCAGGTGTAATGTAAAACCCTAGATTTCATGCTGACCTTTCCAGTATTTTGTTTATTCCTTTGTTTGTTTTGTTTGTCAGTTGTGGGGCTTGAATTCAGGGCTTGGGTACGGTTTTAGCTCTTTTGCTCAAGGCCAATGCTTTATCACCTTGAGCCACAGAGCCACTTCCAATTTTTGAGTGGTTAATTGGAATAAGAGTCTCACAAGGATTTTTCTGCCTGAGCTGGCTTTGAACCATGATCCTCAGATCTTACCATCCTGAGTAGCTAGGATTACAGGTCTGAGCCACTGGTAGCCTTTTGTTTGTATTTTTAACTAAAATGTTCTTGAATCAAAGACTCTTTCTTCAAGTATAGATTTCTATACTTCCTCTTCATGACTTCTATTTCTGCCTCATTTTTTTTTCTCTTTTCCAGGAAGAAAAAATTATTGGGTATCCTGGTACTGCACAAAATCCGGAGTGGAATCTCTGGCATTGTGGGCATGGAGGAGGATCAGCGCCTATTCCATGGCTGCAGAGATGATTCAGAAGCAGCTGGACATCACCACGGTACACATGTGAACAACTGTGTTATAGGCACATGAAGTAGCCAAGCCTGCGTCCAGTAGGAGTTCCACCTGGAAGCCCCTCAGCTCCTTCCAACAATAGTCTTAAAGATGAATGCTGGCCCTGGGTGAGCAACCAACTCCATACCCACCTGGAAAACCACAAGGCCACTTTCTGGTGGTGTAGTCCAGGGACCTTTCTTTTTTTGTTGTTTTTGTTGTTGTTGGTCGTGGGCCTTGAACTCTGGGCCTGGGTGCTGTCCCTCAGCTCTTCAGCTCAAGGCGAGTACTCTACCACTTGAGCCACAGCACCACTTCTGGTTTTCTGATGATTTATTGGAGATGAGTCTCACAGACTTTCCTGCCTGGGCTGGCTTTGAACCGTGCTCCTCAGATCTCAGCCTCCTGAGTAGCTAGGGTTACAGGTGTGAGCCACCAGTGCCGGCCACAGGGACCTTTCTTTTAGGGTTTTAAGGCTTGCTTTTGTTTAAATCCTCCTTTATCTAGGCTTCCTCAGAACACCCATGTGATCTGCCCTGAGAACTGTCACTCATGAGTACTTCAGGGAACAACTAAGTGCTAGAAAGAGCAAGAAAATAGGCATCACCAAAAGCCAGGAATAAGATCCTGGGATGAGAGGAGGGGGTAAAATGCATCAATGGGAAATGTGCATTTACCAAACTGTGGGTTTTGTTTTCAGTTTTTTGGGGTTTTTTTGGTCAGTCATGGGGCTTGAACTCTGGGCCTGAGCACTGTCCCTCAGCTCTTCAGCTTAAGGCAAGTGCTCTACAACTTGAGCCACAGCACCACTTCTGGTTTTCTGGTGGTTTATTGGAGATAAGAGTCTCATAGACTTTCCTGCCCGGGCTAGCTTTGAACCACGATCCTCAGATCTCAGCCTCCTGCGTAGCTGGGATGACAGACGTGAGCCACCACACCTGGCAGCTTTGGGGTTTTGTGGACGATTTCCTCACTACCACCAAAATATTTAAACCTTTGAAATACTTGATTTCTTTCAAACAGCATTTTGTTTACTTAGGCACAAGATCACTCATCCAGCCATCACTCCCAGCCCCTCACCTCCTGTCATTCCTTGATACTTCTTGCACATCCTGCCCATGTGCTCACCTCCACCCCAGCCAGGCACTTCAGCCTGCATGAGAGTAGGTGAATGCACCTCCACAGCCCAGGGTCGGTCAGGCCCACCAGGACTCAGGTGGGTCACAGAGCCCGGGAGAAACTCTAGTCAGCTCACTCAGAGTTCTTTTACAACCTCCTATGGCACATTTTCCAACCAAGTCAGGGGCAGAACCACTGAGCACATTCCGTTAAGCTCTCCAGCCTTGCACCAGAACCTCACATACAGTACCTACAGATTAGCAGCTGATTCATTCTGGGATACTGGCCTCCCCAGTAGGGTCCCTAATGTCACTTGAGGCTGTACAGTTATTTTGTTTCCTGAAACATGTCTAGTTTGATTCTTTCAGGGCCATTCATTGTGAAGAAGGGACACGTGGAATAGAATCACGTTTCTATAGAACACTCTAGGTTGCATACTCCTGCAAAGCCTACGTGTGAATAGTAACGTGGTCCTGTGGGTGTGAAGAGACCCAGGCAGACGGAGCTGGGGCAGGGCCTCCGTTCAGATCTCGCTCTGTCACTCGGTGGCAGTTTCCACCTGCAGGGTCCATGCTGGTGCGAGGTGGTGGAAAGGGAATGGTGGGGCCACTCATAGTGAGTGACAGGCCTTTGTGCCAGGCAGGATAGATCGGCAGGCACAGGAGCATCCCCTGGCTTTTGCAGAGACGCTGGTAAATAGCATGTCCCATGTTGGTGACATTCTAGGACAAGCTGGGGAGCTTGGACACACTGAGGCAGTACACTCCACACAGACCCTGCAGGGGATTGGATTTGAGGTGAGTAAGCCAGCTGAGGGACCCCGGCCTCCGTAGCCCCTAACTGTCCTCAAACCAAGTGATGCCCCATCTTTCAGCTGGGAAAAGGCATCCTCTGAGTTCATTGCTCGCCTCCTACTGCAAGGGCCCTGCTGACTGCTGGCCCAAACTCGATCCAGCTCATAACCCTTGCTACTTCCTGCCCCTTGTATGTGACTTCTGCTGGCTACCCCTACTGCTTGCTAGACAGGATGGCGAAGATGTAACTCACTAGAAATACATCAACAGCATGTATTTGCCAGTGGTAGAGGAAAATAGTCCTTTTTCCCTCAGGGATGATCAGTCTAAACCTCATTTCAGATTCAGTCATCACAATTGAAGAAATGGGTTTCATTCAAATGAAGGTACAGGGGGCTGGGAAGGTGGCTCAGTGGTAGAGCGCTTGCCTTGCATGCATGAGGCCCTGGGTTCCATTCCTCAGCACCACCTAAGCAAAAAGAAAAAAAAATTTGGAAGTGGCGCTGTGGCTCAAGTGGTAGAGTGCTAGCCTTGAGCTGAAGAGCTGAGGCACAGCACCCAGGCCCAGAGTTCAGGCCCCACGACCAGACCTTCCCCCCCAAAAAATACACAAATGAAGGTACAGGAAGGTGAGAGCTTAAAACTTGTTCAGTGGAGATAGGTTGCAGCGCTGCGGGTCAGAGACTGGTACTCATCAATTCTTTTCTTTCTGTATGCTGATGATAACTACATTTCCCAGCATTCCTTGCAGTTAGGTTTCTGAGATCTAGCCAATGAAGTGTGAGTAACCAGGATGTCTGGGTTGATGGAATGATGGAACTTGTTTACAGAGGGACTTTGAATCACTGTCATCCCTTGGGGAAAGACTTGCCAAAAAGAAGCCTCTCGCTGGACTTTGTATGAGCAAAAGATAAATGTGTATTAGTTGGTTTGGTTTGGATTGGGGTGCTTTGATTTGGAGCTAGAGCCTGAACTCAGGGTCGTGTGCATTCTAAGCACACACTCTTCTACTGAGCCACACACCTAACTCCCACGTTTTTAGTCACTGTGATTTGGGTGAGGGTTGTTGCTTCAGTCCAATTTAACTTTGCTTCCTACTGGCATGTGGAAGGCAGGGCAGACTCCTCCCTCCTCCTGGCTAAGTCTCCACCCAGTACCTGTGACACCCAGGTAACTGCACACCTGGAGGCAGTGACCGCCCACTCCTTCGGGTCACATCCTGGGCTGTCGGGGTCACCCTGTCAAGGTCGGGGCCCTGAGGTCACATCTGCATCTGGTGTGTCCGGCCACACCGTCTCCCCTCCTCTTCCCTAGTTAAGTAAGGCTGGGCAAAACAGCCCTCCTGTCCTTTCGGCCATGTGCTCTCTGCCACGCACAGCAGGGCAGCGGTTCAGTAATAAACTTCTCTTCCCGCTTGAATACCAAGTGCTGTTCTCTTCATCAGCTACCTTACTAAACCTACCTATTTAATTTACCTTACAGCATGGGAGATTTAATCTGACATATATATGAGAGCCATCTTCAAATCTCAATAGCTGAAGGGTCACGTGGTGCCAGCAGTTACAATTAATGCCAACACATAAAGTGGTCCATCTTTAGCTCAGGAGTTAAAAGTTATGCCCAACCATGGAGCTGTCTTGCTCATGGTATGAGTGATGGTGTTTGAGGGACTGGACCATCATTTCTGAGGAGTTGGATAGCATGCTTTCTTGGGTACATTGCAGTGTTGGTATCTGATGTTTAAACTAGCAGTATTATGATATTTGTTGGATTAAAGCAAATGGCACTGGTTCCATTATGACCCCACTAAAGTCCACTAGCTTGAAAGATGAATTCCAGGAAGGGAAGCTGCTGGATTCCAGCGGCAAGACGAGAGGGTTTTCAGAAAAGCCTGGCGCCAAGAGGATCAGATTCTGACTCTGTTGGTTGTACCTACTGAAGCTCAGCTGCAGACAGAGATGTGTTCTGTGCTAAAGATTTCTTCTACTTTTTTCCTGCCAACCCACAGACCAGTGCATATAAACAGGAAGATGAGCCCTTGCCTCATGAAGCAAGACAGATAAATAAGAATCTTAATGGTTTCTGCCACCTACAGTCCAAGCCAGATGAGCTTTTTCTCCCACCCTTTCTTTCTAGAGAAAAGGGAATCTTAATCCTTCATAATATCCTTATTTACTCTGTTTGGAAGAAAAAAATCTAGTCTTCTGGAACACTTTAGGACACCAAGAGTCTGACTCAGCAAGGAATTAAGTGACCAAAATGAAATTTATGTTTCAATAGGATGTAGCTAATCCTTAGTGATTAACTTGGAGTCTGCTTTGGAAAAGACATCCCTGCCTAATGAGCCTGGTCGACAAATGTGGGCCTCCTCAAGTAAAATGCAACTGTTGAGGAAATCGCCAAAGGGATGAATGCAGCTGGCCCTTCTGCTTTGGGACTCTTCTTCCTGAGGAAAAGATGGTCTGACTGAGCTAGGCTTCATTGTGAAGAGCAGCTTCGGAGCAGGTACGGTGGGTCATGAGGCCAAAAACAGGGTGGATTTCTCCAAACCGTAAGAACTTGACCCTCCAAAGGGAGGCAGCCAAGGAAAATCTCAGAATGGCTTATCTCAAGAAGGAAGAGACGACCCCCTCTTCTTTAAGGTCTCTGTCTTTCTTGACCAATTACTGGGTAATCCAGGTCAGATCCTCTGATTGCTCAGAGATTTCTGATGTTAATTCCTGCTTCCTGCACCTTCCTAACACCTTAGGTACACACATCCACCTGGTTTTGGAAGACACCTTCCCCCAATAAGGACTAAACACACTCCTGCTATGAGTGGTTACTTTGCTTTATTTGCAGACAGGTTTGCCACATAAACCCATTGCACAGTCCATCACTTGTAGACTCTGTGTAAAAGAGAGGACAATACAAAAATACAACTCTTGATAACGAGTGGAGCTGTTCTTAGCTCATCCCAGCCCGTGCCAGTGAGAATGCCAATGTTTAGGTCAAAATAGGGGGAAAAGCTATGGAGCGAAGGGACACAAAAGACTCAGCCAATACCATCGCACTAGTAAGATGGTAGGCTGAAGCTGAGTGAATTCTTCCTGGTTCTGCAACTATTTCTGCCACCTTCAGACTTACTCATTTCCTCCTCAAGAAAGAGGAAGAGGAAGTCCTAGATTATCAGAGACCTTCCAGAGAGAGCTGGAGCCCTCCACAGTCAAAGTCAAGTAGAACCCTAGGATCCCAGAAGCCATCCTTCCCTGCAGCCCATCCACCCTTGGCCTCCGATAGAAGGGGTAAGAGACACAGAGTGTAGGATCGATGGTTTAGAGGTTGAAGAAGAGAGAGAAGAGAGATTGAGTATAGGATTCTGCCTGTTCATTCTCTCAAATTAACAGAGTTCAGAAATATCCTACTGCTGCCAACTTCTCCCTGCCCCTGAACTCCTCCTGGGCTACAGCCTATCTAGCCTCTTACTTTGGAAGGATTTAAATCTTGGGGGTTTTGAGAGCGTGCTGTGAGAAGTCAGAGCCTGTTCTAGTCCTGTCTGAAGGGCTGGTGTTTCTGTGAAGGAGGCAGGTCTCTCAGAGCAGCCAGCAGCTCTTCTGCCCTTGCTATGTCCACCAGGGCAGAGCTGGGCATGACACCTGGCAAAGGCCAAGTCTCTGGGTTTTGACCAGTCAAATGAGATTGAAGGACGTCATTCCTCCCCCGCCCCCCCCCCCAGCACCACAATCTGTGCTCTCTAGAGATCTTTGAGGGGTGGCACTCACAAAGCAAGAAGATTTGCTGTGAATCTGATCAGGGGAAATTTCTGTGTGCTTGAGCTGGGGCCAGACACAAACCTTCAAGAGAGATGAGCTCTGTCCTCAGCCCTCTGAGATGGAAGGAAAGCATGACATATGGCCCAAGGGCCGCTGCCCTCTCCAGATGGGTGAAGTGGGGCATCTCACAGAGGAGCAGGGACAGAGAACAAAGCAAAGTGAGCTCCAGGCCACCTCCTCTCCTGTCCACATGAGCTATTGGATCCACACTGGATCTTTATCCTGCTGCCTGAGACCTTGAGAGCATTTGGTGTGGTTGGTTAGAGCTGAGGATTCTGGGAGCGGGTCACATTCCTCTCTTGATAACTGCTGGCCACTCCATAGTATGTGTGGCAGGGGATGGGGAGTATGGACCCTGCCAGAAGTAACAGAATCTCAGTGTCTTGGCCCTCATCTGGCGGGGAGACCTGACATTTAGATCCCTCTCCTTCTGCACACCGAGCTCTCCTGTCTGCCATTCTGGGAACGTGATGGAAGAAAAGCTCATTGGGAGGAAATCTGTGCCAAGACCTTCAAGAAGGACATCCTGGCTTCAAGTCCTAGTGGCTACATTTGATACTTTTATTTTGAAGGACCTTTGGCAGCTCCTTGGGGAGGCCTGGGGTTCACTTGCCATCAGCCTTTGGACCAGGGGCGAGGGTGGGAGGGGGGTTCTGTTCCACCCTTCCCATAAACATAGGATGCAGTTGCTGTCGGGCTCTCTGCCGCTGTCCCTGCCCCCATCCCATGTCTACCGTTCCTTCTCCCCTTCCATCTGTTCAGTCTCCCCTTCCCGCCCCGTGATACAGCGGGTGTCAAAGGTGACAGCACAACTTTGTGCGTCATGGAGTATGGCAGGCACTTGGACAAGTCTCACCAGTGACCTTAGTGGCGCCCTGGTCCCCACCCCACCACATCTGCTCTTTGCAAACCTCCTGCCAGTGCCAGTCTGCTGTCTCCCCATCCCGAGCAGCCCCAGCCAGCAGCGGGAAGACACACCAGGGTTGACTGAGCTCATCTCCCCCAATCAGCGACACCCCTGGACCCCTGCAAGCTAGAACTGCCCTCCAGGGATCAGAGAGGCCTGGCGGTGGTCCAGTCATCCATCCCTCCCTCCCTCCAGCAGAAAAAAAAGGGGTGCAGTTGCCACACAAACTCAGGGACCACCCAGCCTCTGGGCTAAATCAAGGCTCAGGCCTCACCTAAGCCCACACACACGGGTGACTGAGGCTAGACCAACCCACCCGGAGGGGACCCGATCACGGCAGGCACCACTCCGGGCGAGGCAGGGGTCTGGAGTGTGGAATGGAGCTTCGTTAACAATCCAGGCTCCCCACTGTGGGCCTCACTTTTTCCCGAGGCCTCAGGAGCCCCCAGTGGGTAGGCCTCCCTGGCCCTGCGGGTCCTAGAGCAGGTAAAGAACGCCAGGCAGGCTCCCCGGAGGCGGGCCAGGTCCCTGTGGGTAGTCTCGCTGACGAAGCAGTACAACACGGGGTCGGCGACACAGTTGAAGCTGGTGAGGAGGAGGGAGAAGTGGTAGGCGTTGAAGATGCCCTTGGCGAACTCGCAGCTGGCCTCCCAGAGGCTGCGCACCAGCAGCAGCACGTGGTAGGGCAGGAAGCAGGCCAGGAAGATGACCACGGTGCTCAGGACCAGCCGCTGGATCTGGTCCTTGCGGCTCTTCTGCGTGCCGTGGCTGCGCCGCACTGCCCGCAGGATGCCCTGGTAGGAGGCCAGCAGGAGGCAGATGGGGAAGAGGAAGCCCACCAGGAAGCGGTAGTAGTTGATGCTGCGCTGCCACGCCTGGATGGGGTAATGCTCGAAGCACACGCGGTGCCGGTCCTCGTCCTCGATCACTTCCTTGTGCATGAGGAAGTAGATGCTGGTCAGCAGTTCCTTGACCCAGATGGCCACGCTGACACCAACCGCCGCCTTCAGGGTCCGGAACTGATGGAAGCGGAAAGGATGAGCCACGGCCAGGTAGCGGTCGATGGAGATGCAGCAGAGGAAGCCCACGCTGATGTAGATGTTCTCATAGAGGAGGATGCCGCACACCTGGCAGGACAGGTCGCCGTGGGACCAGTTGTCATGCTGCAGCACGTACTGCAGCCAGAAGGGGAGCGAGCAGATGTAGAAGAGGTCAGCCATGGTGAGGTTGCACAGGTACACGCCCAGTTCGTTCCGGGCCTTGATCTGCAGGTAGCCGAAGTAGAGAGACAGGCAGTTGGCCGGAAAGCCCACGACCAGCACCGTGACATAGACCACGGGGGCCAGCGTCTGGTGAATGGTGTGGTCAATGGCACAGGTCAGCGAGGAGTTATCTGTGGTGATGTTCCCCATCTTTGGACCGGAAAGGGCCTTTACCCTTCACAGGCTCAGGGACTTCTCTCCACCGCCATCTTGTTTAGAGAAGGTGGCTCAAGCTGTGAGCCCCTGGAAGTAAATTAAAGGTGAGAAAGGCTTAGAAGAATCATAGCTAACATGTATACAGTGCCTGTTGTATATCAGACACTGTTGTACATGCCGTATTTGTTTGTTCATTTACTTATTTTGCTAGTTCCCAGGCTTGGACTCAGGACCTGGGTGCTATCTCCGAGCCTCTTTGTGCTCAAGGCTAGTGCTCTTCCACTTGAGCCACAGCACCACTTTTAGCTTTTTCTGAGTAATTTATTGGAGATAAGAATCTCACAGACTTTCCTGCCTGGGTTGTCTTTCAACTATGATCCTTAGATCTAGCTCCCCGAGTAGCTAGGGTTATAGGTGTGAGTCATCCACTCCCAGCTTTTTTTCCTCTTTTTTCTTTTTGTCAGTTACAGGGCTTGAACTCAGGGTGTGGGCACTGTCCCTGAGTTCTTTTGCTCAAGGCTAGCGCTCTACCACTTTGAGCCACTGTACCACTTTCAGTTTTCTGATGGTTAATTGGAGATAAGAGTCTCATGGACCTTCCTGCCTGGGCTGGCTTTGAACCACAAGCCTCAGATCTTAACCTCCTAAGACATGAGGATTACAAAATAGTCCCTGGCTATGTACTGTATCCTATTCAACTTATGTACCTGCCAGCCAACTCTAATCCAAGGAGAATATCTGAACAGACCATGTATACTGAGACACGGTCTACGGCTTCCCTTCCCTCTCTCTGGCTTCCCTTATTTTTCCCCTGATCTTTGTCTTCCAGATGTGTTGGTGCCGAAAAGAAGACTGTAGATAGGAGGGGTGCGAGCCCATTCTGAGCTCTGCTCTGCAGGGGAGTCTCAAAGCCAAGGTCAGTTCCAACCCTCACACAGTAAGGGTCCTCTACCCTTGCCTACAGCAATCAGCAACCCGTTTCCTGCTCTCTCCTGGGGCTTTGCTGCGGCAACACAGCTCTTGCCAGGGCCTCTCCAGACAGCAGCAGAAGCAACCTTGTCGCATCCTATTGTGCAAGAAATAAAAGTGGAGCTTCCTGAAGGGCCTTACCTAGACTTCTGGATTTCCCATCAGCAGTCCCTACCCATTCTCTCCTTCATGGAGCTTAAGGAAGGTTCTGGACCAGGAGCCAAAAGACAAAGAGTTCCAGGCCAGTGGAACAGGAGTTCCACCCCAGCATCAATTGTATCCTACACTTGTAGGAAGGGAAGGGTTGAACAACTACTACCAGGTGTGCTAGTCACTTAGCCCGTTTCCTCACTTGGAAAAAAGATAAAAGCAGCTACTCAGGGGGGGCCGTCTGCACAGGACCACATGTAACAACTGCTGTCAGGAGGCACAGCGTTGATTTGCCAAGGGAGTGCAAGATTGTCATCTTACTCAGATCAGTGAAAAGTTCACATGGTTGGGATTCCAGACATACAAGCAAGTGTGACTGACACCCAATATAATGCTGTATTGTGAATTAACAGGTCAAAATAATAAAAGCTTGAGCTGCTCTTCTAGTTTTGATTCAGCATTTCTCTCTCAAACAAACACCCTCACTAGATCTAAAACTGTATTTGATTTTTCTCCTTCTCTTCCTTCTTTACAGTACCATTATGTAGACGAGGTTACCCTCCAACCCACATCCTCCGGCCTTAGCCTCCCAAATGCTAGGATTATAGCTGTGTACTAGGTACTATACAGGCTAAATCAACATATCCCTATTGAGAATGTAGCAGATTCGCAGTGAATGGGGGTGGTCTAAATTAAGTGACTTTGTGTGGTCTACATGTCAATTCTCTGCACAGAGTTGAACTGGAATTCATGGCCCAGTGCAGGAAAAACCCTTGGAGTCTATACTCAAGTATCGTAAGACCACAGGACTCCAACTCCTTACAGCTCTCTGAGAAGCGAAGTCCTCCTCTTCTTTCTCTTCCTCCTCCTCCTTCCTTTCTCTTTTCCTCTACCACCACCCCAGCTCTGCCTTCCTTAAGACCACCAGATGAGAAGCTGGCCCAGCATGCTACAAAGGCTCTCAGGTAAGTCCAGCCCCAAAGTTTCAGTCCTGAGGTCCAAGATGGATCAACATGAGGAATTTCTCTAAAATCACATTCAATACTGTAAATACCCAAGTACATTCATCCCCTCCATAGTCATCATGTCTGTTTGCCGTGGTTCACTGTGGTTACAAAGAAAATGGATGAGTCTAACACAGTAAGATATGTTCAACTTGGGAGGCATAAGACAGAAGGATGGAGACAAGGCCAGCCCAGGCTCAAAAACAAACAAAAAAGCCAGTCCCTGTCTCAAAAACAAACAAAAAAGAGGCTGGGAAGGTGGCTCAGTGCTAGAATGCTTGCCTCACATGCATGAGGCCCTGGGTTCGAGTCCTCAGCATCACATAAGCAAAAAAAGCTGTGGCTCAAGAGCATTAGTTTTGAGCTGAAGAGTGCAGGGACAGCGCCCAGGCCCAGAGTTCAGGTCCCACAACGGACCAAAAAAAAAAAATAATAATAGGACCATGGCTTTCCGAAATGTTTATAAAATACACAAGAAACAGGTCCTATGCAACGCTACCCTCTTTCACTTAGTCTCCAGCTTCCTGTCACTGCCTCCAAAACCAATCCTCTCTTCTACCCTAGCTCTTTCCACCATATTGCCCCACCAAACTCTGTCCCCCCTCAATGTACTAGCCCCTTCCCCCAGCTCCACCCCACCTTCCATTCTAGATCTCTTTTCCACCTCAGCTCTGTCCCCACCCTGCCCATCCCAGCTACCCCCCTTCCCACCTCAGGCCCGCTGATTATCACCCACGGGGCAGCCATGGCAGTTCTTCCAAAATGCAGACCAGATTCTCTTCCTTGCTTCATGCCCACTGAGGTAGACTCTTTCACACTTAAACTGCAACCCTCAGGGGAGGCCTACGAGGCCTGTACGTGTGCGCGTGCATGTGATCTGGTTCCAGTTCTCTGATCTTACCTGCCTCCCCCACACCACAGCCACAGGAGCAGCTTCCTGTGTGGAATGTCGATATCACACCTCAGACCTGAAGAGGCCTTGATTCAGCTCCTACTGCTTCCTGAGTTCTCCTGCCCTTCCCCACCCACCCCATAGCATCTGCTCCTTCTTTATCAGATCTCATCCAAGGAATGCAGCCCACCCGTCCGTGGGCTCCACAGGCTCCACAGGCTCCTCGGCTCAGCTTCTTGTGCATTTCTTTGTCTCCCACGAGAACGTAAATCCCAACTTGCACACTTGACCAGTGCTGGGTCTTTAGCAGCTTGAACTGCCTGGAGATTCTTAATTAAATAGGTAAACACCACTTCCTTTATTTCAGGTCAGGAAACTGGCTCAAAGGGAAAGTGACTTGCCCAAAGCCAATAGAAAGAAGGAAGAATCAGCTAGAATCTAGGACTCTGTTTCATGTCCCTCCCCCCCCCCCCCCCTCCCATCAACCAAGGTCTCCACCCAAAGCTCACCTCTCCAACCCCTCAGTTCCCAGAAGCCATGAATTCCCAGTGGAATCAGCTCCCACAATCTGTCCAGGGCACTGGCCCGACCCAGCAGGGAGGATTGCTTCTTATCCTTTTAATTGTGATTTAAAAAAATATATACACAAGACAAAACGTAACCACCTAAACCACTTTAGATCTACAGCGGGGTGGCGTTAAGTACTTTCCCACCTTCTAACCATCACCCCTCCCATCTCCCGAATGCTGCTCATTATTGCAACAGTAAAACTCTGAATCCATTCAAGATGAGATCCCTCAGCCCCATTCTACTTCCTGTCTCTATGATTTTGACTATGCTGGGTACCTTCTGTAAGTGGCATCAGACAGTAGGAAGTCCTATTGTGTCTGGCTGTTTCATTTAGTACAATGTCTTCAAGAGTCACCCAGCCTGGAAGATGTGTCAGAATTGCCCTTTTTTTTGTTTGTTTGCTGGTTGTGGGGCCTGAACTCTGGGCCTGGGCGCTGTCCCTCAGCTCTTCAGCTCAAGGCTAGCGCTCTACCACTTGAGCCACAGTGCCACTTCCAGCTTTTTTCTGCTTATGTGGTGCTGAGGAATCGAACCCAGGGCCTCATGCATGCAAGGCAAGCGCTCTACCACTGAGCCACCTTCCCAGCCAATTGCCTTTTTAAGGCTGAGTAAAATGTAACTTACTCATGCCCCTTTGGTTTAGCCATCTGGACATTTGGGTTGTTTCCATCTTCAGCCACTGAGAATAATACTGTAATAAACATACAGGTACCAAGATCTGTCAAGCTCCTGCTTTCAAGTCTTATGGATATTGTATCTCCATATCCAGAACTGGAATAGCTGGATCATAAGATAATTCTATGGTCATCGTTTGGGAAGTGCCAGGGTATTTTTCCAGAGCAGCTCAGTGCACAGGTGTTTTTAGATTGTCCATTTGCTTTCACACTTACATGCTTTGGTGGTGAGAAAAAAGGAAGAAGGATCAGCCGAAGCCTGGGATCACCCACCCCTCCCCCCAAAAAAAAACAAAAACCACTGCCCACAGTCCACTAAATCACCATCCTCCTGCTAGCTCTCCTATCCCTGAATCCCAAACCCACACTGGAACCCAGTGCCTCATCAGAATTCCTTATGAGGAAGTGGACAGCAGCACAGGATCTGGAGTGGCCCCCAGGCACAACCAGTGAGGACTGGTTCTCGGCAGGTTGGATAAAATCTACCTGCAGGAAGGTACAATTCACTCATCAGCACAGGCCCCAGGGCGCCAACAAAATAGGGCAAAGGAAGCCACCTAGAAGACATGTCCTGTCAGGTCTTGGAACTTCCCTGACTGTAGTCACAGGCCCCAAGTCTGTTGTTTACTAGTGATGAGTGTACAGACGGACCAAAGTGTGGGGTGGGGCAGGGCCACGGTGTGTAGCTTCCTCTTTCCTAGGCCAGCAGTAAGCCAATTCTGGCCACTACTGTCAGAAATATTCAAGCTTACAGGGCCAAAAGGAAACACAGAGAACAATGAAAGCATTTTCTATATTCATTTTGGAGAAAAAAACATCATTTCTTGGATGGCGGGGGGGTAAACACCAGAATCCCCTGGTGATTAGTTAAGACAAACCCTCCAGGGTTTCCAGGAAAGAGGGATTCAAGATTTTTTGCATTTTAAGCAAATCCCAAGTGCTACAGATGCTGCTGGGCCACGGACCACACTGAGCAGCGAGCTACCATGACAGTCTATGAGGACTGAGATTCTGCTTCTGACACACTTTCTGCAGGAATTCCCCTGATAGCGGAGCAGAGGTGGTTGGAAGGGGAACTTAAGACCCAGCCAGACCTGTGGGCAGAACTGGAACAAAGGCCCAGGACATCCTCTAACTAATTTAGCTTCTCAAGAAGTAATAGGGGGCTGGGAAGGTGGCTCAGTGGTGGAATGCTTGCCTTGCATGCATGAGGCCCTGGGTTCGATTTCTCAGTACCACATAAACAGAAAAAGCCGGAAGTGGCGCTGTGGCTCAAGTAGTAGAGCGCTAGCCTTGAGCTCAAGAGCTGAAGTACAACACCCTGGCCTAGAGTTCAAGCCCCACCACTGACAACAACAACAAAAAAAGAAGTAATAGGGACCCTGTCTCAGGCCTACCACTTACATTCGAGTAATATTTTCCAGTTTCCAGAACATTCTACTGACTCCTGCCCTTGTAGGCCACCTTCACAACAGTTCTGTTATTGTCCCCATTTTAGAGGCAAGAAAACTGAGGTCCAGAGATGAAGCACTTGCCCCTCCATCCAGTGCTCCCAGATTTCACAGAGCGAGTATATGTAGCGTATGTACAGTGTTTGTGGTGCCAGGTTATGTAGGACTTAGATATAAACAGGAAAGAGCTCCCACGATTTGGTAACCTCCAAGATTAGAAGACAAACCCCACATGCATGGATTGAGGCTGGGTCCGATGTTTCTGTGGACATTGCTCTAGTACACATTCAGGTTTGTTGGTTCACTCTCTATGGGATGGCATCTCCTCCATGGCTCCAACCCCATCATACTCTGCTGACTTTCCCCAGGCTGAAGTTTACATAAGCAACAGCTAGCTTCTCACAGGGCATGCTCATTGCGGCCCATGCCAGTCCATTGTTTTCTCCACTAATTTGTCCTTGGAGAGGATGTCTTCATCCTTAATGGCTCTTGTTGGATGTCTGGCTTTGGTTTCCTCCTCCATCCCCATTTATAGCATTTACTTTCACAATGCTTAAGTAAATTAGGAAGCTCTTACCATTTTCTACCTGTGTATTTGCCATCCCCTCCTCCTCTTCAGGTCTCTCAACAGAACTCCAGATTGGCTTGATAAAGACTTTGTTCACATTTATTCAGTGCAACAACTTCCTATTGGACTTTGTGGTTCCATCTTACCATCCCAAAGTCATCCTAACCAAGACATAGCCTGATTCCAGGCTTCTTCAATCATCCACCTGCCCATCCATCCATCCACCCATCTATCCACTCTTTCATCCATCCATCTATCCACCTGTCCGTTCATCTTCCCATGCACTCATCCATCCACTCAACCGCCTACTCACTGATCCATCCAAGAATTCCCTCACAGAACAAAATGTTCGTTGAATTCCTATATGACAGCATTACACCCAGCACTGGACCCTAGAGTTGATTTGCTTTTGGCTTTATGAGACAGAGGAAGATAAATGAAGCAAGCTCATAAGTACACAGCTTTTTATGAGAATTCATTCACGGTATTCTAACCCAGTTACATTAAGATCAAGAAAAGGAAGGGTTACCCCAGTAAAGGGGAGTTTGTGTCTGTGGAAAATGTCTGCATCACATCAAATGCAAGAGGGAGAAAATGAGTGCCTTTGGGGAACAGAAAATAGCTTGGCACAACAGGGTGGAGGTGAGTGGTGGGCAGGGCTGCAGTAGAGACAGGAAGCTGTAGCAGATGACAACTCATTAGGAGAGACGTAGGGAACAATTGGGGAAAATCTGAGAATTCCTCAGTACATAGTTTTTAAGACTCTCAAAAACTTCATTAGATGAAAAACTGGGTGAGTATGTGCATTTGTATAGACAGTATGTGCATGTGTGTGAATAGGTGGATGGCTAGACTAATGGGTGGACAGTCTGATGGATGTGTTGATGCGTGGGTGGACAGATGGATGAATCCATGGATAGTTAAATGAACAGAAGTGAGTGAGTAGCTAGATAGATGGTGGTGGGTTTTAAGGCTGGGTACCGGAACAGTGGTGTCATTACCAGGAACCAGAAGGTGAGGAGGCGATTCTCCTGTCTGCTTAGGCTGCCTGGGCTGGATAGAAGGTCTTGCCTTTTTCCTCAGGTCTTATCACAGCCAGCTCTTCCTTCTACCACTTCCTGAGGAAAAGCCCCCTTGGATGGAAACTCTACCTTGCCAGGAGTGTCCTTTCGCTACTTGGTCTCCAGAGGACTCTGACCCTCAAAAAGCAAAGGCTATCTTGGATGCAGAAGAGTTCTGCAGAAGGTAACACATGGATGGGATAGAAAACTCAGCCACGCTCGCTGGTTTCCCGTGCATTCCTGTACATTCATTCTTTCCATGTTATATTATGGGAGGTCAGCTCCCACTGTACAGATGAAGAAACTGAGGCTCAGAGAGATGAGCCACCCTGCTCGAGCTTCCACGGTCAGGATGCTGCAGGCCAGGTTGAAACTTTTAACTGACTCACACTTTATTCCTCACTGGGAATGTTTATCAAGATGGCCACTGATCAACTCGCTGAGTTACTGAGCCACCGGGCTCACGTGAGCTCCAGGCCTCACAGATGCCACCTCTGGGGCCAGTGAACTAAGTCTTGGGTACCATCTGTACCCAGATTACCAGGCCAACTACTTCTTCAACACCCATGAGGAACAAAATCCTACTGTGCGCCCAGTCCTCGGTCTCTCAGGGTGGAGGAGGGCTGCAGAAAAGAATCGAAACACTTTGTCATCCGGCTAAGAGAGGGTGGAAAAATTACGTCCAAAGTAATGCAACAGCTAGAGACAGAGCTTAGATAAATGCTAATTGGATCAAGGTCTCCAAGGACTCTAATGACTAGGAGGAAGCCCCAATAGGAAGGAAATGCCTTTGACATGATCAAGAAGCCTCACAGAGGCTCCAGGTGGGAGGTAGAGCAGACTGAGAGCTGAAATCCCGCTGCACCGGAACAGAAAGGAATCCCATCATCACCCACTCTTCAGCGTGGTACACTTGGCACACACAGTTACTTGTGGTGCCAGGGACTACTCATGCAGCCCCAGCCCACAGAGCTGGGATGCGGTGGGGGAGTTCCTGCAGACCCGATTTCCCTTCCCTGAGCTCGCCAGCCTACCACACGCATTACCCGGGTTGTTTCTATTCCTAAAAGGGTGTATTTTGGAGGCTGTTTCTCTTTGAGGAAGGTGCAGAAATCAGACTACCCTTTTTCCTTGGTTCCCAATTACTCCAAAATCATCTCCCTCCCATTGTGAGGGTTTTGAAGTTCAGTCCCTGTGATGCAGGCAGGTGGAACGGACATTCACTAACCCATTTCATAGCTCCTGAATCTCCATGAAGCTGAACCAGCAGCTCAAGTTCACACAGTAAGTCAGGATTCTAGATCCGAATCTAGAACGCAGGCACCAGGAATAAACTGGATCCCTGTAAGTTTTCATGTCTATAAGCCATAGCAAGAAATACCTTTCACACTGCGATCCAGCACACACAGACATCTAACACGCCTGCCTATGTACAGAGAAACACGAATTTCCCCGAACAAAACTTACCCTACCATTTGCCAGGCCCGCTGATTATTTTCTCTTCCAATTCATTTTCTTAAATGCAGATGGTGAGCTACTAAATGAATTTCCTGACTCACGAATGGGTCAGTTTGGAGGCGGGGATGGTTGGCATGAACCGGCTTCTCCATGGGATCTCTGCAGCCAGGCAAGGAGGCAGAGCAGGGCAGCGAAATCCCTGCAGCTTCTAGAATTGGGACTGACAAGAGTTCTCTCAGGGAAAATCTGGCTTGAGTCCACTCTGCCTGCCTGTCTGGCTAGGCTCTGCCCTCAAACTTCAGAACAGCTACGCTCCTGCAGTGGCTGGGCTGAGCCCTGGAGATCCTGCAGCCAGCAGAGCTCTCCCTCCTTAGATTCCCCCCCCCCCCCCCCCCCCCGCAGACAATCTCCCAGCTCCATCTAGAAAGCTTCCCAGTTAGAGGCTGCCCATTCCTGGGCTGAGGCAGAATCATGTGAACTCCAATCTGGTGTCAGGCTGGGCGGCGGCTGAGGAACCACACGCCCACAGTTGGATGAGGGGGTCGGAATTCCCCAAGTTGGGGAGCAGCCCTGCTGGGAATACAAGGGTCTGATTTGGAATGGGTAGGGGAGCATGCAGGAGGAGTGGGGTGTCCTAGTTCTACCCATGTCTGGATATCAGGAGAGACAGGATATTGAGTCCCTGGCCCGGGTCCTCCCTGGAGGAGAGGCCCACACCCAGCTAAGCTGAGTCCCGTGTGGTCACTGCTGTCCTGCAGACACCAGCAAGGACAAAGGAGCAGCGGGTGAGGACAAGGGTAAAACCCATTGTTTGCGCATCCACTCCCAGGCTCTTACCCCACAACCAACAGCTGGGTAAGTGGGTGTCAGTGATGGCCTCTGTGTGTGTCAGAAATATGAATGGCCAGGCCCCACCCCAGGCCTGCTTCTGTGTTTTCCCTTAGCTCTCCAGACACAGGTGCAGCTGGGAAACACTGCTGTGGATGGTGGACAGCACAACAGAGTGCAGCGATGGGGTTAAAGCTCTGGGCTTTAAGGGGAGATGCTGGGATTTGAACCCAGGACTGTTAAACTCTGAACACAAGTCTATAGACCAGTCCTCTTGCTACTGTAACAAATGCTGCCTAAGGAGTGGCTTATAGCAACCCCACTTTCTTACGGTTCTCCATGTGAAAAGTCTGGGGCCCATCGAACCTGTGAGCAGGAAGAACAGAACATCGGTGTAGGAAACTGGTCCAGAGCAGGGGCCAACCACAAACCTCGGGCTCACATGTGCACTGGTTAACCCTACCACCACCACGGCCCGCGTTCTGCATGGGAGAAGCAAAAGAGCACAAGGCCAGCCCTCCCTGGGCAGGTGGGGGCTCCGGGCCAGGGCCTGACAGCTCAAGGCTGATGGAACTGCGGCTGGCGTCAGGAGCCTGGTTCTCTTGGCTGAACAACCTCCCTTCAAGGTCGGCTGTTGGGGAGAATATCACAGACTACAACTGGGAGCCAAACAGCACAGGGGGCACAGTGAGCAGGAGTTCTCCCCCACTCCATCAGCTGTTCTGTGGGGTGGACAGCCCCACAGGACACTGGGGTGTGAGCCCTCCAGACCCTCGCCTGGTATCATTTGACTACCCCCTCCCCCCCGCACTCCCAGGGGTCCTCCTTCCCTCCCCACTAGGCCTCTGGGATGCAGGTGGAGGGGGCCTAGGACTCCCTCAATGCCCAAGCAGAGCCCATGCCACATTCTAGGAATTTTGTTTTCAATCCAAAACAGGAAGGGAAGACCGGAAGTAGAAATGACACCTTGTGGCGTCTTGGTGGCCCGATAACCTCCATCCCTCCCACAAACAAATCCAGAAAGAGAACTAAGTAGTGCTCCTGTAATAAGCCCCGCCCCCCAGTCTGTGATGGGCTGGGGGCCCCTCCCAAGACCTCCAGCACGTGACAGGCATCTTATGGTCACTTGGAGGCCAGCGCAGGGTACAGGGCCTGGGGAGAGCTTCTGGTCCAGACCTGGAGTTTGAATCCCAGGACTGCCATTTTCCATGGCCATTGAGAATCACATACTCTGCTGACCGATGGAATTCTAAGAATCCAAGGAGATGCACTTTTGTAGGTCCTGGAAAAGACTTAGTGAGGTGATAATGGTGGTGGTGGTAGCACTAGCCCTCTACCTAGAAGGGTCTGACTTATTTCCGTAGAGATGGTGGAGGATGGGCAGGCTGACCTGGAAAGTTGGTAAGGGAGTACCTCCTTCTCCATGGGGATGCAAGGCACCCAAATTATTCCATTGATTTGAGGCTAGGCAGGAAGAAGGCCTGAGTGCTCCCTCAGGGCCTGGCCAAACATAAGTAATGCTTACAATTAGCCACCAGCAAGTTCACTGCAGGAGCCTTTTCTGTCTGTGTCCCCAGATGCACATCACAGTGGAGGTGCTGCTGTCCAGGTCACCTGGAAAACTGGCCGCGCTGCATCATTGCAGGTTCAAAAGGAGCCAGGTCTGAATTAAGAGTAGCTCTGCTGCCACCTACAAGGACCAATAGGAGGAAGAGCAGAGCCCTTCCCAAAGTGCTACGGTAACCAATGCTGCTTGTAGTGGCTTATAGCAACCCAACTTTCTTACGGTTCTGAATGTGAAAAGCCTGAGGCAGATCTAACTGGGCTAAAATCCACCTGTGAGCAGGGTTGCTTTTCCTCTGGAGGCGCTAGGGGAAAACCCATTTCTTTGCCTGGTAGGTTCTAGAGGTTTCTAGCGCTCGTTGGCTGGGGCTATCCTTCTGGCAATGGTGGACAGAGCCTGCCGCACACCCGCTTGCTGTCTGCCATTCCCTACGGCACTTTTTCTCCTCTGACTCTCCCGCCTCCCTCTTCCTGCTCCAGGACCCTTGTGATAAACTGACTCTGCAGAGGTGACATGTTTTCCCTTTTAGTTTTAATTTTGTTGTGGGGCTTGAACTCAGGGCCTGGGCACTGTCCCTGAGCCTCTTTGTGCTCAAGGCTAGTGCTCTACCACTTGAATCACAATACCACTTCCAGTTTTTGAGTGGTCAATAGTAGATAAAATCTCACAGGGACTTTTCTGCCTGGGTTGGCTTTGAACTGCAATCCTCAGATCTCAGCCTCCTGAGTAGTGAGGATTACAGGCATGAACTGTTAGTGCCTAGCTTATCCCTTTATTTTAAGATGGGGTGATGAACCCCCTTCTTTCCATCAGTTGCCTAACTTAATTCCCCCCACTGCCATACATCTAGGGCAGCCCGGTCCACCACAGGTGGTAGGCAGAGCTGGTGTCTCTGGTTGGAAGAAGGAAAATTGATGCATGGACCTTGCCCTCCACTCTCACCTCAACCAGGACGAGGTCTAGAGCAAAGAAATCACAGCCACGTGGACCAGGCAGTCAAGTGTTCTGTGGGCAGGTGTGATAGAGCCCCTGGGCGGTGTAGGCTTTGTGCTGTCCTGAAAGCAGAGTGTGGGCAGCAGCAGCAGGATAGAAAGTAGGGGAGGGGGAGCCCCTGAGCCCTTGACACCCCTGTTATGTGGCTACTTCCTGGCCTCTGCTCTTCTTGCCCAAATGTGCCTCAATCACCACCTCCATCTCCTTTCTCCCAGTCTTCAAATCCAAATCCCACCCATCACTACCTCCAAAGTTCTTCAAAGTACTATTTCTCAGCCAAGCCTGGAGACACCTGTACCGGTATACCCTGGGTGCCGAGTAAATGCAGACTCCCAGGCCTTCACCTATATCCGCCAACTCAGAACATCGTAAGGATGAAGTCCAGGGGCTGCATTTTCAGCATTGCCCCCAGAGGTTCTGATACACCAAATCGCTACTGCCCAGCTCCTCCACTGCCAGTGCTGTGCAGCCCTCCCTGATACCTGCCTCCTCTCCATGCCCACAGCATTGACTCCATCCTCCTCTGGATGGCCTAGGAGTTCTGGATAACAGGTGTGTGCTGAGGGAGAGGACGTAGAGTGTGTCCCCTTTGGGCTCTGAGCCACCAGGCATGAGGCGTGGCACTTTCCACTCGCCACCTCACTACAGATGGGTGTGATCAGCCCAGCTTTGCCACCAAAGAGAGACATAGGGCCACAGACAACAAGCAAATGGTGGCTGCGGATTCAAGATGAAGCCTGAGTCAGGTGTAACTCACGTGCATCATGATTTGTAAGCACCCACTCCCCTCTCTTCAGGAAGGAGGACCTGGGTCTCTTTTGTCCTCTTGGGGTTGAGGAAGGTGTAGCATACACACCAACTGTGTCAAGCATTTGAATCAATGAGTGACTCTGAATTCACTCCTTCCTGCAGCCTTCCTGGAAAGCTGGCATGGCTGATGCTGAGATTAGAAGCCAACACATTGGGGGAGACAGGAAATGGATGAAACAACAGGAGGACAGTGGGTTTGACTCAAAGGTAAGTGGGTGGCTGGCCCTGCAGTAAAACACATCACCACAGAAACCTGCTGCCCAGCCATGAGACTCGCAGCCAGGAGAGTCCGAGATCAGAGCTACCCCAGGCATCCTCCTTGTTTGACCACAGAGCATGTACCACTGGTTGTCATGGCAACCAGTTGGCCAGGCCTACTTCCTCCCCCCACTTCCTGCCTCCCCACCCACAATGCTTCAGCCTACCAATTAATAACCTAATAACTTATGGCGACAGTCACTCAAACACCCAGACAGCACCCTTCTGGAAAGCAAACAGACTTCTCCACAAACATGCTCAGTGCACTTGACCCTTAGCCACCTGAATCCAGACTGCTCTCTCCCTGGCTTTTCCCTCTTGTTTTAAAGGCATAGGTCTGGGCACTGGTGGCTCACACCTATAATCCCAGCTACTTGAGAGGCTGAGATCTGAGGAGTATGGTTTAAGGCCGGACGGGGCAAGAAAGTCTGTGAGACTTTCTTACAACCATTAACCAGTGGAACTGTGGCTCAAAGTGGTAGAGCGCTAGCCTTGAGTAAAAAAGCGCAGTGACGGTGAGTTCAAGCCCTGAATTCAAGCCCCACAACTGACAAAAAAAAAAAAAGGGGGCATAGAATTGGCAAAGACGGGGACGGAAGCTTCAGTGGTTCCCAGGAAACAGACGCCTAGAGGAGCTAGCATGTAGCACGCTGCTCCCTTGACCCTGAATTAGAATCAGAGACACTGGTTCTATGGTAAGGCCCCTGACCAGGACAGCTAGATCTCTGCTGGTCCTCTTCTGGGAGAAATCCTTCATCTTTGCAAAAGAGGAATTGATTCATGGCACCCAACAACAAAAAGAATTTTGTTTTGGTTGGTCATGGGGCTTGAACTCTGGGCTTGGGTGATATTCCTGCGCTCTGCAGCTCAAGGCAAGCGCTCTACCACTTGAGCTACAACGCCACTTCTGGTTTTCTAGTGGTTTATTGGAGATGAGTCTCACAGACTTTCCTGCCTTGGCTGGCTTTGAACTGCGATCCTCAGATCTCAGACTCCTAAGTAGCTAGGATTACAGGCATGAGCCACCGGCGCCCAGCTAAGAAAGAAATTTTTTTTAAAAAGGAAAAGTTGCAAGTTATGACAGAGCCAAGATAGTTGCAAGCTATTTTGATATTCACCTCATTGAAAACTGGGGTGGGTGTATCTAAATCCTCTCCCCTCTCCTCTTGAATCTATAACAGCTTGACCAAGAGAATAATCTAGAAGCAATACGGTTCTAGTTTCTGAGTCCAGGCTTGAAAGGACTGACAGGTGGGACTTCCTGTCTCTGGGGATGAGGGTTACTCTTGAAACTAAGTTTCAGACTGTGAGGAAGCCCAGTGAAACCAAGACCCCAGCTGGCAGGCACAGCTCAGCTTCTAGCTACTAAAAGGGCCATATCCTGCCATACAAGTGAGTGATCATGGAGGAGACTCCTTTAGCCCCAGCGACCCACCTCGCTGATACTGCCAAGAACAGAGTTCATCCAGCCCAATTCCTGCCCAAGTCATGGACTTGTGAGTACAATAAATGTGCTTTATTTTAAGCTAATATCTTTTTAAATGGTTTGTTCTGCAGCAATAGATAACTGGGCGTAAATATTATCCTTCCCACCCTAATCACTTTAGGGCCTGTCATATGTTGGTTTTATTGGTAAGGTTATTTGATTCTAATTTTATAATAGTGGAGATTATTTCCATTTCTCCATTAGATCTGAAGGCTCAGAAAGTTTAAGTATGTCAAGGCTGAAACAAGACTTCTAAAGCTAAATTCCTCCCCTGCTCACCACCTTCCTCATTGTGCTAATATGCCGGTGTATGCCTTCCGATTTTGTTTCCTGTCAGATGAGCCTTCTCTCCCTGTTAAATGTGTGCTCTGCCTAGAAGGTGCAGCACCATAGTTAAGTGAAGAACTCCTGGTCTGACATCTAGGGCAGAGCTGACGTCTTAGGGCATGACCAGGCTTTCAAAGTCAGAACTTGAGCTGTAAGATCCCATCCCCACCCTACAAAGAGCGCTTCTGTTAGGACCATCGGGAGGCAGAGCATAGAAGGTTAAAAAGAAGTGATGGGGAAGGGGGAGGATGGGAAGGGATGGGAAGGGGAAACAAAGGAGAGGCAACAATGCTTGATAAGAAATGTACTCATTGTCTTGTCCATGTAATTGTAACCCCTCTGTATGGTATTTTCACAATAAAAAAAAGAAAGAAAGAAAAGTGATTTGGCTGGGCACCTGTAGCTCATGCCTGTAATTCCAACTGTTCAGGAGGAGGCTGAGATCTGAGGATCATGGTTCAAAGCCAGCCTGGGCAGGAAAGTCTGTGAGACTCTTATCTCCAATTAACTACCCAAAAAGCCTCAAGCGGAGCTGTGACTTAAGTAGTGGATTGTTATCCTTGAGCAAAAGCTCAGGGACAAAGCCTAGACCCTGAGTTCAAGCCCAGGACTGGTGCGCGCGCACACAGAGGTGATTTGGGTGAGGTTGTAGTTCAGTGATACAGCAGGAGTTTAGAGTGCATGAGGGAAGGAAGGGAACGGAAAAAAAGGAAACAGAAATAAGGGAAGGGAGGGAGGGAGGGAGGGAGGGAAGGAGGGAGGGAGGGAGGAAGGAAGGAGGGAGGGAAGGAGGGAGGGAGCGAGGAAAGAAGGGAGGGAAGGAGGGAGGGAGGAAGGAAGGAAGGACAGGAAGAGAGACTCTGGAAGAAGGAAGGAAGGGAGAGCAGGAGGGTGGGCAGTGGTGTGCTAAGGTACTAGATCTAAGAGGTGGGTCTGAAGGCAGGCCATGCGTTTGGAGCTGGGCTCTCCACTGAAAACAGTTGACAGCAGTAGGGTATTAGTTCTCTCTGCCTCTTCCTTTTGGAAGCTTCCCAGTGTGCTGGGGGTTGGGGGGAGGGATGAGGCCGGTCTTCCCAGACTGTGTCCTGTCAAGCCGCTCTGGGCTGCCCTGGCTTGGCTGTGGGAGGTTCTCCTTCCTCCCGCTCCCGCACCCACACAGCCTCCTGCCGCTGTCAGTCTCAGCCAGCTTGGCTGGGGGCCCAGGCGGGCGCTGACCGCAGTCCCTGCCGTCCAGCCTGAGTGCGGCCTGGCCACCGCGCTCTTCCTTGGCAGGGCCAAGAGTTGGGGACCTTGCCAGCCCGACCTGGCGATGCTGGCCTGCGGAACACTCGGGGGAGGGGGGTGCGGGGGGCCCGGCCCCAGGCCCTAGGACCCCGGTGCCCTTGGCAAGAGGGGTCACCCCCCCCCGCTGGCCTAGGGAGGGGGAGGAGGGCCAGGAGCTCTGGGGAGGGAAGGGTTAGCTGTCTCACACTTCTGGGGGGGTAGGGGGGTAATTACCAGGTGGCCACGGTGCCAGCCAGCGGGGGTGGCTGCTAAACCCAGCGGCGGCCACAGGCGGAGACACCCTACCCAGCGGAGGGACCGGACCCGCCGGTGCTGGGGGACAGACACGGGGCTGGGCGGGGGGCGGGGTGGTAATCTTCACCGCTTTCCCTGCCTTCTGTCTGCCGGGCACGCGCAACGCGCATGCACCTCTGCCTGCCCGCCGGGCGCGCGCGCACACAGCGCCTGCCTGCCAAGCACACGCACGCGCCTCTGCCTGCCAAGCACGCGCACGCGCCTCTGCCTGCCAAGCACGCGCACGCGCCTCTGCCGGCCCACCAGGCGCGCGCACCCCGCCTCCGCTGAGCGCGCGCCCTGGCTGCTCCCGCACCTCCAGCACTCCCGCGCGCCCAGCTCCCAGCCGACCCCCTCAGGGCCCCCACACCGTCTTCCCGCCCTAGAGCACCGGGAACCCAGGATCACCTCGAGAGGAAGCCGCCTGGCCGTCGGGGTCGCCTACCTGCGCGGTGACCGTCCGGTCCCGTCCGGAAGCCCGGTGCTCGCGCCCTCTCTTTCTGGAGTGGCCTGGGGACTCCAGGAGGTCCCCGCCTCCCGCGGGAGCAAGCCGGGCCGCGCTGCTGCGCCCGACCCTCCTGCTCCCACCTCCCGTCAGGCACACTCAGACCTGCCGTCCACGCCCAGCCCTGCGCGCTGACCGCAGCCCACAGCCCAGGCGCCCGCCGGGGAGGCCGGGGAGGCCGCGAGCGCGCGCCCAGCCCCAGAGGCAGCCCCGCCGCCTGCGCCCCGTCCCGCCCTGGGGACAGGTCCGCGCGCCATGCGGGCCCAGATGCAGAAGGACCCCGGCCTTCTCCAGCCGCTGGGGGAAGGGGGGCCGGGGTGGGTTCCCTCGCAGCCAGGGAGAAGCTGGGAGCAGAGTATGCAGAGTCGTCTCTCTGAATTCACCTCCATGTCCCCAGCTCAGGCACATCCGTAAATGGGGTCCCATGCCCTGCTTTGGAGCTCCCTTTACCAACCGTGAGCTTAGTCCTAGCCTAGCAGGGCCCTGCCGTGGCCCTGATGCGCTCAGAGCAGGAACGCATCTGCAGCCAGTGGCCCCAGACCACGGAGGAATGACTTCCTGATAAAAATGAAGGAAACTGGAGTGCCTTCTTCTCCACAAGCTTCCAGAGAATCCTAAGAACCGGCCAGAGTTTGCATTTATTGAGCACTGACTGTATGCCCAACACTAAGCACTTCAATGCCTTAACAACTTGGATCCTCAAGCTCTGTGTAAAATACCTATCACTCCTATTCCCATTCTACAGGTAGAAGAATAGAGCCCAGAGAGGTCGAGTAACTGGACCAAGGTCACACAAGTATGGGATGAAGGGACTGAGATTCAAATTCAGCAGCCTTCTGCTCCAAGCCACTTGCTTCCTGTCCCTTGTCACCCTTACATGTTCACCAGCAGCTTCTGCTCCTCCACAACAACCTACCTTGTCTCCTGTGACCCTCTCCCCTCTAAAGCCCGCCTGTGGCATCTCCTGAGCTCTCATCCTGGTGTGAAGACTCCCAAGTTACCTGATCTATGGAACCTTGGAGGTTGTCACAGGCCATGATCGGGGAGCCCCCACTCTACTCCCTGAGCACCCCTGACCCATTCTTTGCCCAGCCTGCTGGGGCCTTGCTCTAGGCCCAGTGCCCTGCTCCAGGTAGGGCTGTCCCCCATTCCTATTTGTGAACTGAGTATGCACTCAGCATCTCGGGAGCATGCAGAAGCGTGTGTGGCTGCTCTCAGGATAGATGGCTGGGGGTAGAGAGGCAGACAGACCGAAATGCAGGCTGGAAGGGAGAGGGAGAGACAGCAGTCCTCTTACTTGCCAGTGCTCTGGGTGGCTCAGCGCCTCAAGGTGAGTCCCTGAGTGGGAATGGACAGGACGGAAGACAGCAGGAGAGACACGGGGAGCGCGCTCCCAGTGGCTGGGTCCGCTTCCTCTGCTCCTCCTTGTAGTATCTTCCCAAATGGGAGTTTTCTGAATTAACTATTCATGCCTGAAAATGTACATCAGCTCTTTTGAAAAATAGTCACACTGCAAGTAGTGTGAAATCCAGAGTGAGTTTGGGTTCCAGCTTCGCTCCTTACCAGCAGGGAGACTGTGGGTGAGTCTCTTAGCCTGTTTGTGCCAATTCCTTGATGGGGAAATGGGGATAGTACTTGCAAAGGGAACAAGATGATCCCGGGAGTGACGTCTCTGCTCAGTGCCTAGAGCCCAGGAGTTCAGAGGATGGGGCTGTTTTATACACTGCAGACACTTCTTACCTATTCATGCTATAGTGGCTACTACCTTTCACTGTCTAAATATTCCTAGGACATGCTCCCCCTTTTTTAACATGTAACTTTATTGTTATTATTAAGGTCTTATACAGAGGTGGTACTGTTTCACAGTTCCGGTAATGAATACAGTTCTTTTTTTCCTTTGCTTTCCCTCAGCTCCCCCTGCCCCGGACCCTGCCTACATGTTGCACAGTTCATTTTCTTCATACTGTCTCCTGAATAACATGACTGTCTTTGTTCACCCTTCCTCTCTCTCTTTCTGTGCCCCCCCTTTGCCCACCTTAAAAACAGAAAAAATCCAAAGACAAAAACAAATACCACCACCAACAGCAACAATAACAACAACAAAAAAAGACATTTCCTGGAATTGGTGTTGATAAATAGTATTTTAAGTGTTTGACAGAGTTACACCTTTGGGTTTTGCCCTAAGAGTACCCTCCTTTCATCTCATTGTGTGTGTGTATGAATGCATGACATATGTGGAAGCCAGATAAAAAATAAAACTGGAGGGGTTGGGAAGGTGGCTCAGTGGTAGAGCGCTTGCCTTGCATGCATGAGGCCCTGGGTTCCATTCCTCAGCACCACATAAGCAAAAAGAAAAAAAAAGCCGGAAGTGGCACTGTGGCTCAAGTGATAGAGCTCTAGCCTTGAGCTGAAGAGCTCAGGGACAGCACTCAGGACCAGAGTTCAGGCCCACGACCAACAAAATTAAAATAAAGAAAAATAAAATAAATTTAAAAAAAAGGTGTGTTTGGAAAGATCATCACACCACTGGCCTGCCATTTTTCTCTAGCTTGCCTGTGACACTTGGTGTCAAGATGTTCTTTAGTGGTGGTAATGGTGGTGACGCAGAATGTATTCTTTTGTAAATGAAACCAGGCAACATCCTTACAAAGAACATACAACACCTGGCGCCGGTGGCTCACGCCTGTAATCCTCACTACTCAGGAGACTCAGATCTAAGGATCACAGTTCGAAGCCAGCCCGGGCAAGATAAAAGTCCTTGAGACTCTTCAATAAATTTCACAGAAAAAGCCAGAAGTGGTGTAGTGACTAAATTGGTAGCACTAGCCTTGAACACAAAGAGGCTCAGGGACAGAGCCCAGGCCCCGAGTTCAAGCACTGGGACTGGCAAAACAAAATAAAAAACACAAAACTTACAGGAAGATGGTATTATGTTTCAGAGCCTTCCTGGGCCTAGAGAATGCTCTAGGAATTACATTCTCAGAATGCTGATTTGAAATACTGCACTACTGTCTTTCTTGCCCATGGAAGTCCACTTCCCATGAGGACTTCCTTTCCAGTCTCCTATGGGAGTGTCTTCTTTTCTGTTGTTGTTGTTTTAATGTCTTGGTATTTTGCCTTCAGTGCCTCCATGCTGAGCCTTTTGGATGACTAGTGCATGGTATTTTCCCAATGCTCAACTCAGGGTGACTCCTTGCAGGTGTCCAGAAAAATGGCAGACAAGGGACTGTGTGGACAGGGCCTCCACAATCTGTCCTTATCTGACCTCTAGCCTCTATGCTAAGGATTGTGTCCTTGCTCAGGAGAGTTTCTCCTGTGTCACGGTGGCTTCAGGTTGGCTATGACCCTTTGTGGAAGGCGGCTGCACCCATTGGAATCCCTCTCTGGCTTCTTCCTGTGAACCTAAGCAGATCCTCAGCTCCCCAGAGAGGCCAGTCCCAGGCGGCCACCACCCATGACAGACCCCTTAGCCCAGCCCCTCAGTTCCCTGCGCCCTACCCACAGGTCTCTGATGACACAGAGGCTGATGCGTCACAGGCAAACTCACACTAATGGAGTTATGAATATACACAGCTTATCTACTTAAAAAAATTACTGTTTTCCCAGTTCACTCTTCCAGTGAGCACAGTCCACCTGGCCTCAGAGGAAAGCTCTCTTCAACCTCTAAACAATAGGAAGAAAGGCTGCTTCCTTCCCAGCCTCCAGCCCGGCCCAAGGCTCCTCATCCACCTGCCCTGCTTCCTATCACCCAGGGCAGCGCCCCCAGCCATTCAAGCAGGTGTTCAACTTGCCTTCTGAGAAAGACTTGCCTTTGCTCTAGCTCATGCAGCTAGAGGCTGGTGGGTCTGAGAACAATTATCTCTAGCATTGACCACACACCAGCAGTCTGGGGCCTGAGCTGATTAATCATATTCCTGATGATCCTCTTCCTGAGTTGAAATCAGGTAACTTGAGGGGATGGGTAGGGGTGGGAGAGATGGAAAACAATGGAAGGAGTACCATTGATCAAGGTGCCTTGTACTCATAAATTGATATGCTGAATTGAGACCCCTTTGTACAACCACTTAAAGATAATAATAATACTGCTAATAATAACAATAAACTTGTTTCTGTTCCTACTCAGATCATCAAGGCTCTCAGACCTACCATTAAGGGAGATACCAGAAGGCAGGAAACCTTGAAGCCAGAGAGGAGTCAGCACCGGTCCATGTGAAATGTCGGCATGTACATCTGGAGGGCTGAGATCCACGTCAAATCGTAGGCTAGTCTTGGAACACCAGAAAGAAGCTTTCAAGCAAGGTTCACTAGGGCTGAGTTTGTTTGGAAGGGCCAAGTACGGGGAACTTTAGCATCTAAGTACCTAAGTTTGCATCTCATACCGGGTGCTTTTTAGTTGTGAAATTTATGCAACCTCCCGGGGGCTGTTTCTTCTTTAAAGTGGGGTTAATAGGGAACTGGGTGTGCTGACTCACATTGGTAATCCCAGCTACTCAGGAGGCAAAGATCAGGAAGATGGAGGATCAGAGCCAGCTGGGAGAAAGTGTTAGCAAGACCTTACCTCAACCAACAAGCTGGGTGGCTTGCACCTGGGTTTGCAGTTGCAGCAGAAATATAATAGGAGGATCATGGTCCAGGCTAGCCCTATCAGAAACATAGAGCCTATCTCAAAAATAACCCAAGCGTGGCTCATGTGCTTGGTAAGCATGAAGTCCTGAGTTCAAACCTCAGTACCTCCAAGAAGTAGGAATAATATGAAAATCAACATAAGAATCAGATATCTAGGTGCTCTTATGACTGCTGGTTGGCTTCGAAGCTAGAAGGGAAGAGAGCAGGTGGGACACAAAAAGGAGTATTGCTGGTAGAAGTAACATGGGCAGGGGGCCGGGGGCCGGGAACCCATGGCTCATGCCTGTAATCCTAACTACTCAGGACGCTGAGATCAGAGGCTTGTGGTGAGACCCATATCTCCAATTAACCACCAGAAAACTGGAGGTGGCTCTGTGTCTCAAAGTGGTAGAGCGCTAGCCTTGAGTGAAAAAGCTCAGGGACAGCACCAGGCCCTGAGTTCAAGCCCCACTACTAACAATAAAAAGAGATGGACCTTGGCCAAACAGATTCTCTGCTTTGGAGAATGGAGCTTCCACTTAGCAGCTGTGTGGCCTTGAGAAAGTCACATGACAGTTCTGTGCCTCCTTTTCTTCTCTGTGAAATGTATGTACTAAGAGCACCTTCAGGGTGTTCTGAATTAGTAAGTGTAAAACTCTTAGAGCTATGCCTGCCCCTGGCAAGTGTTCCATGGAAGTGTGTTCTGTTCTGGTTCAAGTGTGCAAGATGTGTTGTTACCACTGAGGTAGGCAGCTGGTGATTGACTGCCTTTGATTTTGCCCTCTTTGGGGGTCATTTGACCTGTATATGGAGGCAGGGCAGGGATGAATCTGATTGGTAGTGGGCACATACCTTCTCCAGACTTTAGGGGCAGGAGTCCTTAGAGACATTCTTTGGAACGGGGTATGGTGTCATCTGCTTCAATTCCCAGGAGGAGGCCAGCCTGGGCTACAGAGTGGGTTCAAAGCCAACTTGGCTATGTAGTGAGACACAGTCTCCACAAACCAAACCAAAGAGAGAAAGACAGAGAAATCTACTGGATGACAAGTCACTCTACAGCATTTACTGAGCACCTGTGGCTTAGGTGGCACCACTGCCTGCCCTCCGGAGGGGTCAGGGATGCCTCAGGCTGCCATACTGAATATGCTCTGGGTGTGGGTATTGCCAGGGACTGAACTTCAGAGTCAGAGGAGTCCAAGATGGGCTCCAAGGCCTCTTGAGGAAGGTGGGGCGTCCTTGGGAGCATGGAGGGCTGAAGGTGTGGGGTTGGACGAGCGGAGGGAGGAGGCCAGGGCAAAGGACAGGCAGTCACTGCAAAGCGGGCAGCAAGCTCAAAGTCATTCAGTTCATTTCAGTTCATTCAGTTATTCATTTGTTAGCTTCCCACAGACAAACTAAAGGTGTATGCTCTCTCAGTGGTACTGGGGATTGAATCCATGGCCTTGAGCTTGCTAGGCAGGAGCTTTTACCACTGAACCATGCCCCAGTCCTAAAGTCATACTTTCTAAGCAATGCTCTGCACTCAGCACAGCTTGAGGGAATTTGCTAATTATTTTTGCTATTCCTTGTTCAAATTCCTTTTTTTTTTTTTTTGTCAGTCATGGGGCTTGAACTCTGGGCCTGGACGCTGTCCCTGTGCTCTTCATAGCAAGTGTTCTACCACTTGAACCACAGCGCCACTTCTGATTTTTCTGGTGGTTTGTTGGAGATAAGAGACTCACAGACTTTCCTGCCCAGGCTGGCTTTAAACCACAATCCTCAGCTCTCAGCCTAAGTAGCTAGGATTACTACAGGCATGAGCCACCGGCCCCGGCAACCCAAATTCCTTTCAAATTGGTCTCATTCCACTCAAGAAAAAGCATCACTGGGGTGCTAGAATGCCTGTACCACCACTGGAGTTCTCATTCCTCCTTTGTAACCTAGAGAGCTGGTCTGTGGCAACAGGTGTGGAGGCTTTGTGGCTGCTTTCTTTGTTCTCATCTATGCAACGACTTTTCCTATTGTGGAAGAAGATTTCCTTTAAAATGGAACACACACACACACACACACACACACACACACATATTTGTCTCTTGCTATGGTCTTGGTCACTGAGGTCTCTTCAAAAATGAAGTGGCGAGCCTGGGAATGTGGCTCAGTGGTAGAGTGCTTGCCTTGCATGCATGAAGCCCTGGGTTTGATTCCTCAGCACCACATAAACAGAAAAAGCCAGAAGTAGTGCTGTGGCTCGAGTGGTAGAGAGCTAGCCTTGAGCAAAAGCAGCTCAGGGACAGTGCGCAGGCCCTGAGTTCAAGCCCCAGGACTGGCAAAAAGGAAGAGGCACCGGGTGGTCCTTGGTGGTGAGGCCTGAGCCCTTCCTCCGGGCTTCCAGCTGTCACCATGTCCCCACTGCCACCCACAACACATGTGCTGGACACGGTGGGGGGATGGGGGGTTGGGAGGGAGCTGGGATCAGAGAGGTGCAGCTGAGAGCCACGCCATCCTCCCAAGATCTGTTCAGATCTGTGAGCAGGGCTGCTGTCTAGAATGGGAGGGGAGACCCCCTTTATTCTCATCCGGGGGTGGTGGCTGGGGGCCGTCTGATGCAATAGGGTTTATATCTCAGCCAGTCTTCAACGGCAAGTTTCCATTCCCGATCTAATACAAGTTCTGTGGCTGTTGGTTTTCCGAAGTATGACATTCGAACAGAAACCTTAGGGGTGTCATAGAAACTTGGGTGGCTGAGGGTTTTGAAAGCGATTTGGGAGGGAAACCAGGATTAAGACAGCAAGGGCAGCACTCTGCTGGCCACTGGACCACAGCCGACAGGGCGGGGCAGCTGTGCGAGTCCGGTCCTCAGGCGCTGTCTGGAGAGCACCGTGACGATCCGGGTTGCCTTGTGTGAAGAGGAGTTCCAATCTGAAACCTACCGGGAGGCTTGGAAGCACCCCGAGTCTCCCAGTGACTGGACTACCGTGCACCCAGCCCTGTGAGTGCCGGGGCTGAGTTTGAGAAGAGAAGCAGTATGGCCCTGTCACTCTCTGTGTTGTCATCTGTGTCCCCTCCAGAGTATGAGTTGTCAGGGACTGGGTCCCTCCCCTCAGACCAAAGCCCAGAAGACCCATTCAAATCAAGGAGTGAATGAATGAATGGGTGAATGAATGAATGAGTGGTGGATGGAGGGATACATGGAGACTCAGGAAATACTCAGTATACTTCTGTAGACCACAAATGGCCAGCCTTTCCACTTGGATGCCGCTTACTTCCCTGAGCTGTCCTGAGGGGAGAAGGGAGCTGGGCATGACCCCAGGGACTTGGGTGGGGTTGGCTGACACCTGCCCCATCCCAGGAAGCTTGGCCCAAGGTGTCTCCTTCCCTCTCCCCTCCCCCCTCCCTCGTGACATACCCATGGGTGGCAGGGCAGATCAGTTTGGAACCTAGAACACCAGGACCAACCTCCCTCCTCTTGGCGTGTTCCCTGCAGAGCTCTTTAGTCCTGGATTTTGACTTTTGAATGCTGGGCAGGTTGGTGTGTGTGTGGCTTTTGCATGCTGGGCAGGTCGGGGTGTGTGTGTGTGTGTGTGTGTGTAGGGGGCAGGTGTCCATGCCCAGCTCCTGCGCCAGTCTAGACTGGCGAGGTTGCTAGTCTTCCCTCCTGGGTCAGGCCTGGTGTGCTGTGCTTGTGGTGGGGGCGTGGACTGGGGTTGGCTGGGTCCAGCTCAGTTCCAAGCCAGGCCAGGCCTGCAGCAGGAGGTGGAGTCACGGAGAGAGCAGAGAGCGGCTTAGAAACCCACCACCACCCCTGACCCTGCAGCCTCCAGAATTTCTAGAAGGGCCCCCGGAGGGCTCCAGGGCTGGGAACACCCCCTCCCGCTCCTAGCATTCCTGTGGGGGGAGGCAGTAAAGAGCAGGTGGCTGGTTTTGTCTCTGCCCGCGCTCAGACTGAACAGGACACAAGAACTTTATTATTTCAGTGGGTTGAGCCAAAAGGCCGGTCGGTGTTGGGAAAGGGGACATTTGGAGCCATGCCATGCCCCACCAGGCTGCTGCCCGTGGGCTCTGGCTGACTTCACATTAGTCCTGGCCAGGCGTGGCTCTTGGTCCCCCTAGGGGTGGAGAGGTAAAGGGTCTTCCCTAGCCAGGCGGACTTCCAGCTGAAGTGCCAGGAGGGAGGGCAGAGGCACAGAAGCACGGGCAGGTGGGTAGGCCCCTCCAGCCTGCAGCCAGGCCCGCGTGGCCCCTCTGGGACATGACAGCTCTCAATCCAAGCTCTGAGTTCCAGAGTCTGAGGGAGTTTGGAGGAGGCCTCTGGTCTGCTCTGGGCATTCTGCAGAGCCTGCGCCATCACTTAGAATTCGCTCCCTTTGCCCCTCCTTACCTGGTGCCATGTTCAGGCCACTCCTGGGTCTGGGAGGCCAACAAGCCGAAGGAACAGCTGTGGCAGGCACACTACCCAGCCTGTCCGTCTGCTGTCCTTCCCGCCGCCATCGTCCTCTCACACGGGCCGCCCCAGTGCGGGGCTGAGCCAGCAGGTGAATTCCCAAAAATCTGTCAGGACAGTTGTGAAACACAGCCATGTTTCAAAATGAACTTCTGTAAGCCGCACTTAGATAACTGATATTAAAAGCAAAGGTAATTCATACTCAACACTCGCCACTTCCTAATGATTTTTAAAGACACCCATGCCTGTGAACAGTCACACTACTGTAACCGTGCGGTGGTGGTGTTTGTTGCAGTTGGGGTTGGAGAGACTGTTCACCTCTTTCTGTCCTGTGTGCAGTGGCCTCGTGCTGGTTGCTGAAATCAGCCGAGGTGAAGAGATTTTACAACAGAAATGGGCTTGTGTTATATCTAGAGCTTGACATATGGGCCTTTTTGTTGGGTTTTGAGACAGGGTCTCAGAATGTGGCCTAGGTTGGCCTGGAATGCAAGATCCTCCAGCCTCAGCCTCCTGAATGTTAGATTACAGGCATGAACAACCGCGCCTGGCTCTTTGGGGTTTTTGTTGTTGTTGTATGCTTGTTTCTTCTGAGCATGTATTAGTTGTAGAAAAGGGTCTCGTTGTGATGTTTTCATATGTGATGCAAAATGCCCCAAGTCCTATCATGTCTCCTCTTTTCCTTCTCTTCTTCTTGGAACACATATAGCAGTTACATTTTGTTTTCATACTTGCGTATGGATACTTGGAGCATATCCACCCTTCCACACTCTCTTCTTTCATGTTTTCCCCACTCCTGTGGATACCCATCCCCAAGGAACCTGTTTTACGTCCTTGTTATTCGTACAGATATGGCGGGAGGCTGGTACTAGGGCTGGCTTTCTTCTTTGCAGATGATGCTCTACCACATAAGCCATGCTCTCAGCTCAGTGTTTTCCTAGCTAATTAATGGAGTCTTGAAGACTCTTCTACCCGGGCTATTTTTAAACTTTGATCCTCAACTTCCTGGGTAGTTAGGATTACACTAGTGCCTGGTTCTGTCATTCATTTTTAACTACTAGATTTTGCATATGAGAGAAAACAAGTGATCTTTGACTTTCTCAGTTAATTATTTCTGCTTCTGGATCTGAAAGCTTAGCTACTAGAATAGAGCCAATTGAAAAAAGCTAACAGAAATCAATGATAAAAACAGTCAAATGGGCTGGGAAGGTGGCTCAGTGGTAGAATGCTTGCCTTGTAAGCATGAGGCCCTGGGTTTGATTCCTCAGCACCACATAAGCAGAAAAAGCCAGAAGTGGGGCTGTGGCTCAAGTAGCAGAGCACTAGCCTTGAGCTGAAGAGCTGAAAGACAGTGCCCAGGCCCCAGTTCAGGCCCCACGACCAGCAAAAAAAAAAAAAAAAGCCAAAGATATTGAAAACATGTAAAGAAAATATGAATGAGCTGGGTGGCTCAAGCTTATAATCCCAGCTACTCAGGAGGCTGAGACCTGAGGGATCACAGTTCAAAGCCAGTCTGGACAGGAGAGTCTGTGAGACTTTTTTTTTTTTTTGTAGGTTGCGGGGCTTGAACTCTGGGCCTGGGCGCTGTCCCTCAGCTCTTCAGCTCAAGGCAAGCGCTCTACCACTTGAGCTACAGCGCCACTTCTGGTTTTCGAGTAGTTTATTGGAGATAAGTGTTTCTCAGACTTTCTTGCCCGGGCTGGCTTTGAACCGTGATCCTCAGATCTCAGCCTAGCTACTCAAGCTAGGATTACAGGGGTGAGCCACCGGCGCCCGGCTTGTGAGACTTTCATCTCCAATAAACGACTAGAAAACTGAAGTGGCACTGTGGCTTAAGTGGTAGAGCGCTTGCCTTGAGCTGAAGAGCGCAGGGATAGCACCCACACCCAGAGTTCAAGCCCCACGACTGACAAAAAAGAAAAAATGAATGGAATTCCTAAGATCTCTGGGACACCACTTAAAAACACACACACACACATTATGTTGAAAATGAGCGATGCAACTTATGGGTGGGATAGCGGGGAACAACTGGGGGAGACCAGTTGGGCACTGTCTAAAAAGAAATGTACTTTCACCTGACTTCTGTAGCTGTGACCCCTCTGTGTATCATCTTTATAATAACAACACAAAAAGATTTAGCCTAGCAATAAAAAACCCAAACCTACAAATCATGGGCATAGAAGGAAAAGAAATATAAACAAAGGCATAGAAAACCCATTGCTGGGCAAACGCTCCTCAGCCCTTTGGCACTGCGTTTTGTTTGACCCAGGTTGGCTTCAAACGTGGGATCCTCCTGCCTCTGCCTCCCAAAGAGCTGGGATTACAGGCAATGAAGCACCATGTTCCGCTGATCTCCGTGCTGACCGCTCCTCTGTGTTCTGGGCTAACGACAAGACCTTCCTACTGCCGGGTCCTTCGCAGCTATCCAGACCTCACGCTTGTACACAGGGTAGAGTTTGGGACTCAGGAGAGGGCAGGACCTGGGCCAGTCCTCAGCCACAGGCCACAGGGGTGACCCACGGCACTGCCTGCAGGGACTGTTGTTATTTGGGATTGGATGTTGATATAAAGGCCGAGAGTAAAGCCATGAACTGGACAAAGTGGGGGGGAGGGGAAGAGGGAGACAGGTGGATGGCCAGACACCCTCCGGGTGTGTCTGAGCCAGTGTGCTGCAGTGTGGTGGGCGTGGCTTGATGAGCGGGTGAGTTGGGTGCTGGGCATTTCATTTGAGTGTGAGGCTCTTGGGGACACTGAACTTGGATACATGCACAGGTACGGAGTTTCAAAGGAGAGACGGGCTGATGAGACCAGTGTGGAGTCCTCTGCAAACAGCAGTAATTACAGGTGAGCATGGGCATGGGTACAGGACGTGAGTGATGAGGGCTGGGCGTGCCCTGAGGTGAGCCACACAGGACTGAGTCTGCAGAGGGCCTACAGGGTGTGGCTGCTGGAGGCCCAGGGAGGGAGAGTCACTACAGGGAGGTCACTCATTTTAAAAGATGGACAGTGAGCAGCAGGAGGGCAGAGAAACTGCCCTTGGCTTGGTGACATGTGATCTTAGCAGCAGTCTTCATGCTGAACCCAAAACATTGGAATGGATTTGAAGGAGCCTGTGCCTCACGCCTATAATCCCAGCTACTTGGGAGGTAGGTAGTATTGAGGTTTGAGGCCAGTATAGGCAAACAGTAAGACTCTATCTCAAAGAGCAAAGTAGACACAGTGGCATGGATTTGTAATCCTAGCTATACGGGAGGTAGAATAAGAAGGATTTTGGGGGTTGGGAAGTTGGCTCAGTGGTAGAGCGCTTGCCTTGCATGCCTGAGGCCCTGGGTTCGATTCCTCAGCACCACATAAGCAAAAAGAAAAAAGCCGGAAGTGACGCTGTGGCTCAAGTGGTGGAGCGCTAGCCTTGAGCTGGAGAGCTGAGGGACAGTGCCCAGGCCCAGAGTTCAGGCCCCACGACTGAACCAAAAAAAAAAAAAGAAGGATTTTGGTTCAATGTGAGCCCCTGACAAAAACCAAGACCCTATTATATGAGAGATAACAGAAACACAAATGGATGGATTGGGACTGTGGCTCTAGTGGCAAAGCAACTGCTTAGCAACGAAAAGGCCTCGAGTTCAAACCCCACTACTGAAGTGGAAAAAAATAAATAAGAGCGCCACAGCAGGCCAGTGCCACACACAAGTCAGGGTGGGAAAGAAGGGACTGAATTCCAGGCAAGTTCCCAGATCCAGAACGTGACCTACAAAACATGGACCAATGGGCAGGGCCTGGAGCGCAGGCTTCGGGGACTGGGGAGAGGGTTCACCGGTGAGGAGCACAGGGAGAGGAGCTGAAAGGTTGGTTGGTGGTCTGGGTGGCTTCAGACCTGCAGCCCAGGGGCAGCCAGGATGGAGTCAATGCCCGGGCTTGCTCACTGACATGTGTTTGTGCATGCTGGGGGTCGGGAGAAACCCAGGACAGTATACTAGGCTCTGTGTAGGTGTTCCTGTGAGCACAAGGGGGTCCTGGGGCTGTGTTCTGGGTTCGAGTGGCTGGCCGGGTGTTAAATCCTGCATAGGCCACACAGGATGAAGGCTGACTTAACACAGGTGCGGCCAGGAAGATAGACTGCAGAGCCCTTGGGAGGGATGGCCAGCACTCGGGAGGCACTTACAAAGTAAATTTTGTGTTCCAGGAAGGAAACACCGAGGTAGAGCTGTATGGCAAAAGCGAAGGGATTTGGTCACGTGTGCAAAGCTAAATGCCTTCTTTGCCCCCTTCATCTACCCATCTGATTTGAGCATCTCAGGTCTCAGAGTTCAAATCCCAGATGAAGCCCTGGGGTACCGAGTAGCCATGGGAAGTCAACAGCTTCTCTCCCGACAGGAGAGAACAAAGCAAAGCAGGACTGAAAAGTTTGTGCTGACTCACAATAAAAGCCCTGTGGGGCAGAGGGCGGCTGTGTGACACAGGGAAACTTCATGTCTGTCTCTGGTTGGCGGCAGCAGCTCCTCAGACCCCGTGGCAAGGTGAGCTGTGGGTCACCACGGCTGAGGAGCAGCTGCGTGCACTGAAGGGGGCAGCTGGGGTGGAGCTGCGGAGGGGAGGGCAGAGAAGGCCAGGACTCGCTGCGGTTCCACTCCATTTTATTACAACCCTGTCCTTGTGTTCCAGAACAAACGGCTATGTAACACACAACCCCAACACTCCTACAATGGGTCTTAACATTCCAGCGTCTCCCCAGTTCCTCCTCAGCACATTAAATTGAAAGGGAAAAAGCAACAAATTAAAAACAACAACAAAAACCCCAAATCTTTAACAAAGCCAAGAGGTTTAGTCCATCCCAGGAGAAGCACCATTACAACGGGAGACGGAAAGTGTCAGGAATCTGACCAAATACACAGAGCAGCAGGCAGGATTCCTGACAGAAGAGAACATAAATAGGCCCCTCCCCCCCAAAGTAGATATCTTTCACATGTGCACATATATATTAAAAACAAATTTGGTATCTCCCCCCCTCCCCGCAGAGTATCAGAAATCCTCACCCATCTGAGGCCAGGGAAATGGGCGCAGCAGCCCCGCGCCCCCCCCCCCACTTTCAAGTGTGCAGTTGGCCCGGCCTCCGTGCCCTGCGCTCATTCCCGGCCAGGGCAGCCTAGCCCGCTGCGTCCAGTGTTTGTGGAGAAGGAAGCCAGGGAAGGGGAGGAGGGACGGTCCGGGGTGGCCCCAGGAGTTTGCCAGAACCCAGGAGACAGCTTAAAGAGGAGGCAAAGGCCACCCTCCCGGGAAGGGCTTGGACCTCAGAAATGAGATGGCGCTGGCCTGGCGCTGGGCCGCCAGCCTCGCTCCAGCTTCTCCTAGGACCAGTGGCCGTGGGAAGCGAGTGACATCTCCGGATGCGCCTGGGCCCAGCCTGGCGAGCCTGCTGTCTTAGGCGACCTTTGAGGGAAGTCAGCAGGATGCAGCTGGGGGCTCTCGGCCTACTGGAGTAGTGTCTGCTTCGGGGTGAAGGGGTTTTGGACCCACGCTCAGTGGGTTTGCCCCTGACACCAGTGCTGGAAGCGCTAAGTGGAGCTCAGGGCTTGGCACAGTGTTTTCCATCAACAAAACAATTGGGACAACCGCGTGGGAGCCCTGTCCTCATTCTAAACCCGGCCCGGGCCCACGGGCGCACGGGAGAAAAGGCCATCGGAAGCAGAAAGCGCCTCGGCGGCTGAGGGTTCGGAGCTGCGGCGGGCGTCACGATGTCACACGCAGCCGTACTCATACCACACTGTCTGCGGGTCCCCACCCGGCTCCGGGGACACAGGGGTGCTCTTCGAACTGCCCCGGCTCAAGTCCTCCGGGCTCCGGCTTGTGTGCGGAGCCGAGTCAGGAGACCGACCGGGGCTCTTGGCTGGGAGCCCCTCGCTGTAGCCCTGCCCCGGGACCCCGTCCGTCTCTGAGATGCTGAGCCCCTGCCGCACAGGCGTGACGGCGGCCACCTCCCCCGAATGTGGTGGCATTCTGGGCTTGGTCCTGGCTGCTGGGGCCGTGGCAGGGGAGAAGTGCAGGAGCTGGGAGCTGCTGCCCGTGGCCGCCGCTGTGGCCAGGGCGGGGGCCGTGGCGGACAGCTGCAGGGTGGTCAGCCTCTCCTCCTTCGGGGGAGCCAGGGAGAAGCGCCTTGTGTCCAGTGGCCGGCTGCGGGGGCTCAGGCCCTGACAGGAGCCATCGGCCTTGCCCACCAGGGGGGTCCGCTCCCGGGCCAGGCTGTGGGAGCTGGAGGGCGCGGCGCTCTGCTGGCTGTGGCTACCTGTCTCTCTGCCCCCCGAGGCCTCAGGACCCCCTGATTTCTGAAGGGACTCCTGTTTGCAGGCCTCTGGCCCACTGGCCTGCAGCAGGTCTGCGGAGGCCAGGCTGAAGGCCCGGCTCAGGGACGTGCTCCGGCTGGCAGGTGTGTGAGACGCTGCGAGCATCGTGGCTGGCCGGGACCTGCCCAGGGACAGGCTGTGGGGAGGCTGCATCTGCCGCGGAGCGACGCTGGCTGGCGCTTCTGCTTCAGCACCTCGGAAGCTCGGCTTCACGTAATGCCCGGGCTTCGGCGGCCTCCCCTCGGAAGCGGGGAGTGCCGTCTTGACGGTGGGGGCCACAAAGCTGGTGGGCATCTTGGCCCCCTCTTTTCTGGGAGGTGATCCTGGGGGGTCACTGACCTTCCGGAAGTAGTCACTGAGCAGGCTGTCCCGGCAGCTGGAAGTGTCCTGCAGAGGACAAGGGAAGAAGCGGAGCTGGGAGCCTGGCCTCCTCCCCCGTGCAGCCAGGGCTAAAGTCTCTGCTCCTGCTGCGATTCTTCAGGGTACATCTAGAAATGTTCGGGATGGCAAGAGGGCTGGAGGGTACAGACATCACTGGAGGAAGACGGCAGAAGCCACCCAGGCAGCCCCTGAACTTTACAAGTAAGAAAACACACCCAGCTGGGCGCCAGCGGCTCATGCCTGCAATCCTAAACTACTCAGGAGGTTGAGATATGAGGATCAGTTTAAAGCTGGCCTGGGTAGGAAAGTTACTGAGAGATGAATTAACCACCAAAAAGCCAGAAGTGGAGGTATGGCTCAAGTGGTAGAGCACTAGCCTTGAGCAGAAAAGCTCAGGGATAGCGGAATACTGAGGATCGTGGTTCAAAGCTAGCCTGGGCAGGAAAGTCTGCACGACTCTTATCTCCAATGAACCACCAAAAACCCAGAAGTGAGCTGTGGCTCAAAGTGGAAGAGTGCTAGCTTTGAGTGAAAAGGCTCAGGGACAGTGCCCAGGCCTTGAATTCAAGCCCTAGTACTGATGTGGGAAAAAAGAAACAGAGAGAAAAGAAAGACAGAAAGAAAAAAAGACAGAAGGATAGGAAGGAAGAAAGAAAGGAAGAAGACAGACCCAGAGAGGAAAGTGGCATCTTAAAATGTCCTGTCACCCCCAGGGGCTCAGAAACACCCCAGTGGTCCCGTCCGGCAAGCCTGCCAGGTGTGTCTCGTGCAGGAGCAAGTCTGGGAACCACCATGCTAGACACGAACTTCCCAAGGGCAGGGCCTGTCTTCCTCAGCTCAGATTCTCCTGTTCCTGGCCGACGGTCAGCATTTGGTAAACAGGAATTCAAGTGAAGGGAACCCGGGATCATGACTCACATTTCTGAGCCAGCTATGAAGGCCAGGCACCAAGCAAACGGAGAAAGCCCTTTTGGAGGAGCTGGTTGGCTTTGTCTGTGGAGACAAAGCACCCTTCACACCGCTTAGCAGTGCTCCAGGAATAACCACTGGACGAGCACTGGACACTGTGGGTGGCCATAGCGCAGGTCATAGGGTTTACCGTACAGTTGCATGAACTCCAACTATGTTTATTTAAGGGGAGCAAGAGAGGTGGGGCTGAAGTATTCAAAACCCTCAACCAGTCTCAGTAGTACTGAATCCGGACAGGGCACATGGTAGCACAGATGTGCGTGGAGATGGGGTGGGTTCTGGCAGGCGGTGCGCACGAGGGAACCCTAGGACCCCTATGCACTGCACTGGAGCTGGGCTGATCCAGTTTTCAGGTGGCCTGTGAGCTAAAGAGATTTTACGTTTTTAAGTGACTGGGCAAAAATGTTTAGGCATGAGCGGTTAGGGCAGGGTGTGCGGCTGTGACAAGAGCGCTTGCCAGGCAGGCACAAAGACCCGGGTGCCATTCCCAGAACTGCTGAAGAAGAAAAGAATAGTCCTGTGTCACAACAAGTGAGACGCGACCTACGACTCAAAGGTCACCGTCCACTTTGTTGGACGGCCGCCAGGCTCGTTCGCTCACACATGGGGCCCATGGCCGAGCTGAATAACTGGAGGAGAGTTAGGCGGCCAGAGAAATCTGTAATAGTCATTCTGGTCTTCTAAAGGCCCCAACCTCTGCTTAAAAGGACACAGGACAAGAAAGCTCTTAGAACTCTACCATCAAGCCCAGTGCCCTACCACCCAAGGCCTGGCGCTGTGGGTGGGGTGTCTGCCATACCCTACCGGTCCTGGGCCACGAGCTGCGCCAGTTCTTGATTTTCTGTCCAGTTATTTTCAACATCCTGCCGCAGCCACACCAGCCCGGCACAGCCCCCCCACCCCGCCCCCAACCCTGGCCCCACGCCAGGCTGAGGAGGGGCAGATCCTGTACCAGCCACGCCACTCACGTGGGTAGGGGAGCTGCGGTTACTCTCCTCCAGGAATTCCTCCAAGGTGACCATCTCGCTGCTGGGGGAGGTCGAGCGGGGCCGTGCTCCAGTGTAGGGTGGAGCTGTGCCCCTCTTCTGGGCGCCCTCGTGCGGGAGAGGCCCGTTCCGGGGTGGTGGGAACTCATGGCGACCGAGGGCGCCATGTCCCAGGGCACTGGCATCCCGGGGCAGCGTGGCCTGGTCCCTGCTGGGGATCAGGTCTGTGCTGCTGAAGCTCTCAGATCGGCTGTGGAGATGGTCAGAGCCTGGGCAGGAGACACAAGAGGCCCAGGTCAGTCCCCGGGTCTCTGCTCCTGAGGGCCCCACCAAGAAAAGCCCACTCAAAACCCTGGGGTCAGTTCCTGCCCAAGATGCTGGGTGCTGACAGAGCTTTCTGGACTGTTTAGCGCTTAGCTTTGGCTGTGTGCACGCGCATGTGTACAGGTATTGGGTCTTAACCTCAGGGCCCTTGGGCTCTTGCTTAGTTTTTTTTTCACTCAGGGCTGGCACTTTTTAACACTTGAGCCACATCTCCACTTCTAGGTTTTTGCAGGTTAATTGGAGATAAGAGTCTCATGGATTTTTTTCTGCCTGGGCTGGCTTGGAACCACAATGTACACATGAGCCATCAGTGCCCCGCTCACTTTGGCTTAAAAAAAAAAAATCTTGAGGTTGAGGTCATGGCTCAAGTGGTAGAGCATCTGCCTTGTGAGTGTGAGGCCTTGAGTTCAAACTGCAGTACTAGGGGAGAAAAAAACAGTAACAACAACAAATAACCCCCCCCCCAGCTAAATTCTGGCTAAAACTTGAAAACTTACATTTAAAATTCACTTGTTGGGACTAACAGTTTTCTGTCACCAAAAGATAGAAGTGCAGCTAATAAGTGTTTGCACAGAGCTGTCAGCCGTACAGTGGAGGAAAGCCAGTGCAAGAGATCTGAACTGCTTCATGAATTTTCCTATTATCCATGCCAGTCCCCAGGACCACTCCCGTTCCAGGCCCTGTGGTACCCACGCCAGCACTGATGCTTCCATTATTAATGGCTGTCACACTTATTCACGCTCATCCACTGGCAGAACAAATGCGACATGCCAGGCTGTTCTTCCAACCTTGTGGGAGCTAAGAGGAGTTCAAGTCTAGAGGAAAGGGGGCATGTGACACACAGATATACAGGACATTCTCACCAGGACCATAAAAGCATGTTTTAAAAAAATCAGCCCGGTCCTAGTGTCTCACACCTGTAATCCTAGCTACTCAGGAGACAGAGATTAGATCTGATGATTGTGGTTCAAAACCAGCCTGGACAGGAAAGATTCATTTCCAATTGACCACCAAAAAACTAGAAGTGGTCCTGTGGTTCAAAGTGGTAGAGCCCTAGTCTTGAGCAAAAGATCTCAGGGACAGCTCCCAAGCCCCACAACTGGAAGAAAAAAAAATCATCTCCACTTGTTACCTGGCCACAATGGAAAGGAACACCTCTTCCTCACCTTTCCTCAGATCCAGAAATCTGCGACTCACACAGGGCTGCAGAGCAGGCCTGCGTGGGCCAGTGGAAGCATTATTGCGTACTTGAAGCCCTGGGATCCTCTTTGGTTTTTATGCTTTGGCTCGTTATAGGACTTGAACTCTATCTGGGCCTGGGCACTGTCCCTCAGCTCTTCAGCTCAAGTCTAGTGCTCTACCACTTGAGCTACAGCATCAATTCCTGTTTTGTGGTGGTTAACTGGAAATAAGAATCTCACAGATTTTCCTGCCCGGGCAATCCTCAGATCTCAGCCTCCTGAGTATCTAGGATTACAGGCATGAGCTATTACTGGCGCCCGGCTTAATTTTTTAAATTAAAAGACTAGCAGGAGTTCAAAGCACCGATGAATGTGAATGAAGGTTTAAACACTCTAAGAAGGGGCGAGCCTTACCCTTGAGACTTAGAGGTGAGCTGTTGCTGGACGCATTTCTGCTGCTCTCCAAGCTGCTTGGCCGTGACACTGAGGGGAAACACAGAGCTTACTCCCTGTGACCAGGGAGATCCCAGGTTAAACCATCTTCCCAGAGCACCTCTACACCAAAGCTCAAGCTGCTGCTCTCTGTAGGGAGTTCTGCTGAATCCTCCACACAGTCCTCCCCCACCACCTGCGCCCCTGGCCCCCAGGCCCAGCACACTGCGGGCCATCTGCAAGCAACAACTCAGGCCCTTTTCGCTAGATCTCCAACATCACTGTTTAAAACAAGTCTACAACCAAGCCATCACACACAGGCTGTTCCGGGGAAAACTAAAGGTGGGGTGAGTGTATTGTTCATAAAGCTTTCTAGAACACAGGTGAACAGCCCTTCCCAGGAGTGGCGTGAAGTGCTGCCAGAGTGGCAGCTACACACTTGTCAGTGTGCATCTGCACAGGACAGTGTCCGGACTGCTTCCCCCGATTGTCTATTCTTTGGTGTTATTCGCCCCAAATGTACATCTGTTCCAGAGCAACAACTTGTGGTTTACAGTATCAAGCAGAGAGAGCTGGTCCTGACTGCTAAAAGCGTTTGTCTGAAAGGGTCCACCCAGAGCAGCCTGGACTTCTTAGCCTCCTGACTGCTGGGACTACAGACGTGTGCCATCATGCCAAGCTCGACCATTTATTAAAGGTGCTTTCCCTTTTCTGTCCTGGAGAGAAGCTGGAGGAGTCGGAACACGTGTGAGGAAAACCCTTGTGGTTAGCTGACCAGTCACAAATGTGGCTCACTCAGAGAGAGATGATGCCCAGCGTCTCAGCAGGCTCCCTCGGGTGTCTGGTCCCCAGCTAGCTGGCTTGCTGTAAGGATAGCAGGCTTCCCTGGAGCCAAATGGCCTCACTACAGAGCCTGTCTTTACGTGGAAGCCGTATCAGGCTTGTGGAGCCAGTGTCAGTATCACTGCATCTGCAGCCCCCACGCTTCCGGCTCATCACTTCAGATACAACCTGAATCCAATGTCAATCTTACAGGCTTTCCTTTCTAGAATTGCTTTTCCAAACTGAGAGCTGCGACAGAAGTTCAGGGGTGGTACTTTTGCCTGATATGTGGGGGATCTTGGGTTTAATCTCAGGAAGGCAGGAAGGCAGGGAGGGAGGGAGGGAGGGAGGGAGGGA
>NW_012267218.1:10223135-10254532 GCF_000151885.1 Dipodomys ordii | reverse complement strand
GGAGGGAGGGAGGGAGGGAGGGAGGCCGGGAGGCCGGCCGGCCGGCCGGCCAACCACTGTGTAATATTGTAGAGGCTGTGATGACTTACTGTTTCTCCTTCTGCAGAAATGATTCAAGGCAAATGATTTCTGCAGAAATCATCCAAGGGCATCTGGCATTTTCTAAGCCAGTGCCACTCAGCACTATCAGGAGCACATGAAACCCATCCTGGAACAATGGGAGGGATGCTTTACAGCAAGTGGGTTGTCAGAGCTTGCAGACCGGGGATCCCTGGGAGACAGTGAAGTGCCAGGACCCCTGCAGAAGGGCACCACACAAGCTACTCACCATGCTGCCTGTGGAGGGCACTCTCGAGCTCCATGGATGGCTCACAGACATCATCTGATGCACAGCCTAAGGTGAGATCAAGATCTCAGATGGATGGCAACACTGACCCTTATCTAGCACCTGAATGGTGCCAGTGTGCAGTTCTCGGGGACAGGAAGGGAAAAGTGGATGATGCCTTGAGGTCCTCACTCTTATCCCTCCCTAGTTGTCTAAGCTGGGAAGAGCACTAACTCACCCCACTTCTATTCTGTTTAACTTTAAATCACATTTCCACTTGGGTGTGACAGGAATCTGACAATGACAGGTGAGCTCCAGCCTCAGGTAAGGGAACTGAACCGAGAAGTGGCCTGGGGAACCCCTTCAATATCAAAGGCCAGTCAGTGGCACCACAACCAGAGGGCTGGGGTAGGAGGCAATTCTTTCTTAGGGGTGATGCTGTAGGATGGGCAAGAGGAGGGAAAAGAAAAAGGAGGAACTAGAACACCCCCCCACACCTGAGGAGCTCCATGGAGAGCAAGCCGAGCACCTAGCCACTCACCAGCTTCCCCCTGGGGAGAGGAATACCCCATGGCCCCTGCCAGCTGGCTTCTGTCTTGAGAAAAGAACATGGCTCGAGAAAGCCACATGTATGGCCACCAGAAACGAATGCGCAGGCCCAGGCAGGGCCATTAGGGGAAAGATCCCTCCTCCATCTCAGACTTCCTGCAGCCCAGAGCAAATCACCTTCACCGCACCTTATCTGTTCCTCGGGGTATTTGTCTCTCTTCAGTTCTAGGGACGCTGCTCCCTGTTTTAAGCGTCACCTTTCCTTTCTGCTGTCAAATTTCCCAACCCTTCCCCTGTCCCCACGCTTCCTCCTTACAGCCTTCTCTTCTCTCAGCCCTTCCTGGTGTGGCCCTCTTACAGCCTGCCTCTCATCGCTTCAGAGCAGGCCTGTTTACCCTGGCACCGAGAAATGTCTTGAGGACTATTTGAATCTTGTGCCTGCAGGTGTGCACACGCAGCCAGGGTGTCCTGGGAGACAGCCCGTGTGCAAATCTTCCGCTGAGCTCCGTTTCCAGCGTGGGAAACTTGCCCCTGGTGGGGCAGGGGTTTTCAGGTCAGGAAGCCTCTGATTGGGCTTCTCTGCCAGGCCGCTGCCCTCGGAGAGGAGGCAGCTGCCTCCTTTAAGCCAAGACCCCTCCAGCTCTTCTGGGACCACCTGGTTCCCCCATTGTCTAATGACACTGAGAGTTGAGTTACTGGGCCAAAGTAAAGCTGAGGCTGCACTGGTATCTGCGACCCAAAGCCTTCAAGGGCTGGCTCGGAGTTGGGTCTTCAGGAAGACCTCGGCCCAGCCTCTGAGCAGCCACACTCACCTTTGGTGCGGCCTCCTGTGTGCCGGGAGACGGGGGTGGAGGTGGAGGGGGCTGCCGCAGTGGCTGACGGACAGGTCCGGGAGCTGGGCTCCGAGGGCCAGGACTTTAGGGCAGGGTCAGCAGAGGCATCGGGACGGTCCACGCTGCCTCCATGTGGGAACACTCGCTTTGCTTTGAGATCCCCAGGGCCTGGGGTAGAAGATGACACTGAGGAAACAGGCCGGAAACCTGCGCCAAAGCTGGAAAAGCACACTGAGGCCCAAAGCAGGCACAGGAGCGCACGGAGACCAGAGAGACGCAAGTTGGGCGGTGGCCCCTGGGGGCTGCATTTAAACTCAGGGGAGGCCTGGGGGAAAGGGGCTGAGCGGCTGGCATTGGGTGAGTTGGGTAGCACAGGGAGAAGAGGATAAAGGAAATGCTGGGGCAAGTGGACCACACTTCCTAGCACTTCACAGATTTCCAATACTGCTAACAGACATCTGCTCAGGACCTCTCCAACCCGTCACCGGTACCACGTGTCAACCTGTCACCCAGGACAACTCCAACCTGTCACCCGGACCTCTCCAACCTGTCACTCATGCAACTCTACCCTGCCATGGTGGACTTTGATCACTGTCCCCCTCCTCCAATGGTTTCATGGCTAACCTCACACCAATGCGCTTTCTAAACAAAGAAGCCTTACTCTCTACATGGCAAGATGGACCACAAAGTGTTTTTGTTCTTTTTTTTTTTGGCCTCGCTAGTGTATGCTTTTCTTGAGCAGTGCTCTGTCAAGAACATGTACCTTTGTCACAATTAAGTAAAATCCTGTGTTTAAAAAAAAAAAGACCAGTAAGTGGGAGAAAAGAACGGGCTCTCCACATACAGTGACAAGCACCGATGCCAGCAAGGTGTTTTGCACACAGCCCCCTCCCCGGGTCTGGCTGGTCTTCACATGGAGATGGCTGGACCCCATCTCTCCTCTTGGCCGCTCAGCCTCTGAGCTTACCAGGCAATTACCAAGCTTATGCTCTGAAACGGAGGGACAATTTGGATTTTTGAATGGCAACCTTGATGAGAAGCAATTGGGGTATGGTGGAATGGATGAGGTGAATTGAGGATCCGGAGGTGGAGGTGGAGAGGACAAAGCAGGAGCAGGAGCAGCAGACACACACAGCACGACTCCCACAGCATGCGAGGAGAACGGCTCCAGGGACCACGTGTCATGTGGCCCTGGGCTCCCAAAGCAAGATCATGAGCTGAAGCGGGTGGCAGACAACAACCAACTTTACTGTTTTCGTAGCTATGGATTTATTTTTACAGTTACCTTGCTTCTATGGTGACACTTGCTTTCTAGGTACAATAACCTTTCTCCTTAAGATCAACATAACTGGCAAGTGCAAGCCAATGCTGAGGTAGTAGTAGAAGGCCCTGGGCCAAGTCACAAGGATGGTACAAGAATAGTGAAGCCAGGACACACTGCCTGCAGCGTGTAGGGGCCTCTCTGACCGTCATCTTCCCCTATTTTGGGGGTGGTGGTGATAGTGCTGATTTGTGTACCAATGTTGTTTCGGTCCACCATGTTTTAATTTCAGCCTCCAAAAGGCCAGAGTCCTAGCAGAGTCATAAAACCTCATTCTGGTCTGAACTCTGGCTGGGCAAAACCAATCCCATTACTCAAAATGTTTGAACAGAACAGAACCATCAATCCTTCAGGAGGCATCCTGCGTCTACGAAGGGCTTCAGGAACAGAAGCCATCCAACTCAGTGTGCTCAGAGAGAAAGAGGGCAGGGGCGACAGCAACTTAAAACTTGGCTGCTTACAAAAATAAATCTTAATAAACAGCAAAAAGCCATAGCCATTGGACGGAGGCTGCCTATTTTAGGAAGCAGAGCAACAGCTGACCACGCTGCCTTCACACGCAGGCAGGACAGAAAGCTGCAGGTGCAAGGGAGGGGGGCGAGCACACAGCGTGGGACTTACGGAGGACGGACATCCTGGCCCAAGGACATGGGCACGTATGTCCCGAGGGTCCCCTACAAGTGTGCTGTGCTGAAGAAACAGTCCAGGGAGTGCACAACTCATCTTCTATTTTGCAATCAGAATCCACGCTGGCTAATTTGCAACTGGGCTGAGGAGTAAGGGTACACTATGGGCCACGCGGCCTATAGAGGCTGGCAGGGTTTTTTATTTTGGGGGAGGTAGCGAGGAGAGAGTTGGTTGGCTGAATTTCAGAAATGGAGGAGACACGATGCAGACACATGGTAAAGGAAGGAGTCAGAAATCTCCAATGTCTGAGAGAGAGACAGGCTCAGTGGGAGAGGATGGGATGTCGGAGGAAGACCAGAACCGCAGGCGTTTAGAGAGAGCTGGATGGGCCGTTGGAGACTTGTCTTTGTCTTTGCTTTTGCTTCTCAAAAAGGGACTCTTTTTGCGTTGAGATGCTAAGTTGTGATCACCACCGGGATAAACCCAAAAGGAGGGAAAAAGAAATACAACAAATGAAATGAATTGATAATTACAAGGGAGTTTCAAATTAGAAAAATATACTTAGGAAAACCAGAATCCTGCCCAGCCGAGGACCGATGGGAGCGATGCCGGATACGCAGAGTGGAGCCGGGACTCGGTGAGTCATTTGTGCTCTGACTCAGCTGAGTGGCACCCTAAAGCTAACCATTTACTCACTCAGCACATAAGGAGAATTACACACTGGCTAAGGAGCCAATAGTTTAGATGATTTTTCAATTTCTAAGCGTTAAATTATTAAGTAAAAATGCTTATTAGTGTAGGAGCTGGCTTCTCTTACTCATCCAGCTTAATAACAGAGTCCCTGAGAGCTCGGCTCACTGCTCCTATTCCTGTTCAATGACCTTGGAAACACTTAATGACATGCTTTGGCCCACTAGCATGACACAGTATACTTCAAGTACTCGATAATTCATTCCTGCATTTCTAAAATCTGATGACTTAAAAAAAATCTATCTATCTATAGATATATATTTATATCTATAGATAGATATAAAGATATGTATCATATATGTTTGTTTGGGGTTTTTTTGGTCAGTCGTGGGGCCTGAACTCTGGGCCTGGGCGCTGTCCCAGAGCTCTTCAGCTTAAGGCGAGGGCTCTACCACTTGAGCCACAGCGCCACTTCCGGCTTTTTCTGCTTATGTGGTACTGAGTAATTGAACCCAGGGCCTCAAGCATGCAAGGCAAGCACTCTACTACTGAGCCACCTTCCCAGCCCTATATATGCATTTTTTTAAAGAAAGCTCTTTTTTTTCCTGCACCCAACATCTCAATGCCAAGAAAACCGATGATTTCCCTTTAGATCTTGGCTAACTTCTCCACTACCTGGCCTTTAAATTATAGGGTCTCCAAGGCAGACAGCTGCTCTAACTTCCAAATAGGTGTCCTATTAACATTAACCAACCTGATTTCTGATTCAGGATTAAAGGTGGATAACCAGAATCATCACTATTTTTTTAGCCACAGCACCACCTGGTGGCCACAGCCCACAACATAAAGTAAGAACCAGGCTTAGGGCAGCTCTAGGTAGGAGTTCTGTAGTTTGTTTAGCCTCTCAGGAACCAAAGCTACTTTAAACTGAGGCAAGCTGCTGGGGCATCTGATAAAAGATGTTACCACGAGGGCTTTCTGAGATCTTAGATATCTGGAGCATACGTTCAATGCACCTGGGATCTCCCAATAATAAGAATTGACCATAACTTATGACATACCACTACTCTGCCTGTCTCAATGGCGCTTGCTTTTGAATCTGGATATTCAAAAACCTACCACAGTGTACATGATAAATAGTATTTCTCATTCTAAAGTAACAAAGGCAGGCTAATGGAGTGGCTTGAGTGGTACACCAGCTGCTAGCAAGTACAAGGTTCTGTAATCAACCTCCATTATGGCTACTCTGACCCATATGTAGGAAATAACAAGAATGTTACTGTAAAACAATTGCTATAACACAGTCGTGAGTATCTACGGTCTACCTGGTGCACGACACCCTCAGGTAGCGGCGCACCGGTGTGGCCATACCCTTCCGTGATCAATGGCTTTCCTCTCCCCACTGCAGCCACCAGGGCTGCCCTACCTTTCCCTACAGGTCCGTTGTGGGCATCGCGCTCTTCACAGTTCGAGCCTGCAGAGGGGCTGTCCGAGTTCTCTGGCTGTGATCTGAGAGGCTGAGAGGCCGATGGCGACGCAGGGTCTGCGGACTCAAGCTGCCAGGGCGGGCTGTCTGCAACTGACTTTAACCGTTCTCTGGAACCCTCTTTTTTTGGCTTGATGAGTTTAACTAAGGCTCTGGCTCCAATCCAGTGGTTCTTCCTAGTTAGAGAAAGGTTTTAGAAGGCATAGTGTTCCCACACACCCCATTCAGTCACTGGACTCCCTAACATGGGCGGCATTTCCACTCAGCAGCCTGGGTAGTCTGGCCAATCACTGGGGGTCAGAATGATGGTAGCCATGTGCCTGGCACTGGTAAGGCTCTGGGTTGTTTCTAAACCTCCATACACAAATAACAAGAACAGGAAAAAGGTTAGGTGTGATGGCTCACACTCAATTCTAACTACTCAGGAGACAGATCTGAGGATTGTGGTTCAAAGTCAGCCCGAGCAGAAAAGTCCCTGAGACCATCTCCAATAAATTACTCAGAAAAAGCCAGAAGTGGCACTGTGGCTGAAGTAGTAGAGCACTAGCCTTAAGCAAACAGAGGCCCAAGAATAGAACCCAGGCTCTGAGTTCAAGCTCCAGGACTGGCAAAATAGAAACAAACAAAAAAACACATGATCATACGTGAGAATCTGGAACTTAGAAAAAGAGCGGAAACAGGTGGAATTTGGTCCTCAACCAGGCAAGGCGGGGGGGGGGAGATGAAAGGGAGTGCTGAGCACCATTAGCAGGCAACTGTTCTGTCAAAAAAGTCATCCTCAGGAACAAAGTCAGTCAGTGGAATAAGCTGCTGTTCCTCACTATTCTCTGGCACTGAGTGATCTGGACTACAGGACTGGGGGAGTCTGAATTCAGTCACTTTTCATTAAAGGACAGGTGATGAAACTGAAGCTTGCCAGAAATGCAGAGGACCATGTAGGGTACTGGGTTTCCACTCTTGAGTCAAAAGCTTCCTCTAACTGGGCAGTGGTGGCTCACACTTGTAATTCTAGCTCCTCAGGAGGCTGAGATCTGAGGATTGCAGTTCAAAGCCAGCCTGCGCAGAAAAGTCCCCAGGAGACTCTAACTATCAGACTCAATTAACTACCAGAAAACTGGTAGTGGCACTATGGCTCAAGAGTGGTAGAGTACTAGCCTTGAGCAAAAGTTCAGGGACAGTGCCTAGGCCCTGAATTCAAGGCCCACGACTGACCAAAAAACAAAACAAAACAAAACAACTTATCTGGGTGCTGGTGACTCACACCTGTAATCCTAGTTACTCAAGAGGCTGAGATCTAAAGACTGTAGTTCAAAGCCAGCCTGGGCAAAAATGTCTGTGAGACTTTTATTTCCAACTTACCACCCAAAAAGCTAGAAGTAGAGGCATGGCTCAAATAGTAGAGTGCGAGCCTTGTGCAAAAAAGCAAAGGGAGAGTAAGAGACTGAGTATAAGCTCATGTGTGTACACACACACACACACACACTCAAGTTCCTCCCATTCTTGTCTGTTATACATAAACTGAAGATCTCTCTCTCTCTCAGTTCCTCCCATTCCTGTCTGTCAAACATAAGATGACAACTGAAGATCTGCAATTCTGTGGCTCTGTAATTTAAACAGAGCCTCCTGGAAGAGTTCGTGGCCATTTCTACTTCAAGGCATGATTTCTGAGACTCGGGCGGGGACAGGGGAAGTGCTGCAGGCGGAGCTGGCAGTCTCCAGGAGCTGAGCCGGCCTCACAACCAGGGCCCGCTGTTCTCAAGTGTTTGAGGACAGTGGGGTGGGGCCAAGTGTCCTGTCCATTCTCCCTGTCTAGCACAGGACACTGTCATTCACATCGTGTTCAATCTGGAGACAAAACTTAGACAAAGAAACCTTGCTTACTTTAATGGCTCTGAGATCACGAGGTTTTCTTGCCTTTTCTAAGGGCTGGTGGCTAAATCAAGCCTGTGTCTTGGGATCAGCTGGTATTTGCCATCCCTCTCAGGAAAGACTGGAGTGTGTAGGGTGGGGATAAAAGTAGTCCTAACTACTTTCTCGGGTGATGTGCATGCATGTGGCCTGCTAGGTGGTGAAGGCGGGGCCTGGGGTGGAGGAGGGGAAGGGAATGATCTAGATGGCTCCCGGCTGCCCAGCCTCACGAAAATCATCTTTAAGTCACTGAATCTCAGATTAACTCACTTCTTTGGAGCAGGATCGTAGAACTTGTACTGATCCATGATTTTTTCTTCCAGTTTTTCCTTCTGTCTCCGCAGGGCATTCAATTTGTCACTGTGAATAGAAGGGAGAGAGAAACTACTCATCTAGTTTTACGTAGAACAAGTGAGTATCCTCACCAGCCCAGCCTGTGCCAGGGGCCAGCACTGAGACTCAGACCTGCGGTATTCCTTGCTGGCTGTGTTCAGCGGCCCGTACAACCCTCACACCACCTTGGGACCCAGCTCTGAGCGAGCGCAAGGCTCCAACGCTGCTCAGAGACTGTGGCCTTCTGAGGCAGGCAAGGTCATTCAGGACCCTTAGCATCCCAGGTGCCTATTAACACCGTCACCAAAAAGCTGAGTCAGGACTTGGGGCCTCCCCACACTGGGTGCCTGGTAATGCCTCCAGCGAAGTGGATGTCGCTCGGGGGCCAGACAGAGAAGACGGAGCAAAGCAAGGTGAGAGGCAGAGGAGAGGCGAGTGGGGTCTGCAGCAAGCCTGAGCCCGGCCCTGGCCGGGCATGGGGCTGAGGTTCGCTCACTCCCTGTGGGAAGAACACAGTCCCAAAGCCAGAGACTAGTTTGTATTTCAAAGTCCTGGGTGAGGGACGGGAGAGCCCTGGGCTGCCCCCGGCAGCAGCTTCTGTTGGACCCTAGGAGCCTCCTGTCTAGCCAGACAACTCAGGTGCCTGCTTTCCTTCTGTGCAGATGAGGTCTTAAGATGAAGAGAGCGTTCCTTCATTCTTGCCCAACCCTGGGGCTTTCCTAAGAGCTCACCACAGGGCTGCACTCTGGGAAAGGGGACTGCAGGGTCCCCAACCATCAGCAGAGCCCTTTGGAGCCTTTGGACTGTTGGTCTTGTGGCAGTGGGAGCAGGCCCCAGGACGGGTACCAACCCATTGATCTGTTGGACACGCTCTAATGCCAAAACATCACCCAGCAGCCTTCTGGGATGGGGCACTCAGGCCTGCCCCACCTCTGCTGGAAACCCTATCGCCTGGATTACAGACGGCCAACTTCCAACAGCTGTCATCTCTACCCCAAATCACAGTGTGAGTCCATGCACAATACACATCCTTCTCCAGGTGGCTTGCAGACGAAGCAGGCACAAGAGGCAGGTGCTCTGGTGCCAGGACAGCACGGGGTCAGTGACACGTCCCTCCACACACACGGCTCTTCTTGCTCATCACCAGGGGACGCAGGTTGGTCACCTCAGCACAGGGTGATGAAACCACCCCGATGAATATGGGCTACTCAATTTCGGAGCCACGAGGCTCCTGGGCGCCCAACCATGTGAAAACTTCCCAACGGATCCAATGTCTTTAGCTGGACACAGAAGCCTTCCACGGCTGAGCTCACCTCCTTTCCAGCCGATGGCTCCACACATTCCTAACACCCAGACCCTCTCTACCATGGTTATACCCCAGCTTCTCCACATCCGCCAGGACTACCACGCCTGCCTCCTCTCCTCCTGCAGAAGCAAATTTACGTCGCCTTTCCTTTCGGCGCCTTTGTGCGGCAGTCTGGCTGCAAAGGGACACAGTTCTGTTCATGTCTGCTATTCGCCTGTGGTTCCAGGCTCCTAGCACCTTCACTGGTGTGTGTATAGGGGAAGGAAGGGGATACACAGACACACATGTGCACACGTGCATGTGTACACAGGGACAACAAACCCACTTTCCATGCCGGCAAGGCAAGAGACTAGTTCTCAGCCTTCGATCTGAATTCTACCTGAAATGGTAGATTGCTTCCCTGAGATATGGCCTTTTGGTACTGGCTTATTGATTCCAAAGGCAAAGAAAGGAGCCTCCAATGCAGACAAAGCTTTTGAAGAAGCAAACGAAAGTCAGCCATTGCCATCTCCAGAAATTTGGAACATCCCCAAACTGCCCTTGAGATCCCGGGGGCCTAGAGCTGCTGTCTGTCCTAAATGTCATAAGCTTGGACAGGGAGGGGAAACAGGACCTCCAAGAAGTGGGTCTTATTGGCTGGGGGAGAGGTCCAGGCCGGCCCTGGGCATGCCCTTACATGTATTGCTTCTGCTCTTCATGGTACTGCTCCTTGCTCTCCATGTTCTGCTCCAGAAGCGTCTGGTTCTGCTGGCTCAGCAGCTGAATCTGGCTCAGGAGGTGATGGTTCTCCTCCTCCAAGTTCCCCTTGAGCCGGGAGAGCAGCTGCAACACAGACCCACAGAGGCTCAGACACCATCAGACCCCTGGGAGCCCTGCTTCCCAAAGAAGAAAAGGAGGGGCTGGGAAGGTGGCTCCGTGGCAGAGTGCTTGCCTCTCATGCATGAAGCCCTGGGTTTGATTCCTCAGCACCACATAAACAGAAAAAGCCAGAAGTGGTGCTGTGGCTCAAGTGGTAGAGCACTGGCCTTGAGCTGAAGAGCTGAGGGACAGCACCCAGGGCGAGTTCAGGCCCCACAACCAACAAAAAAGAAAAGGAAACAAGTGTGTGAAGCTGTTTATCTTGGGATTGTTTACATGAGCAAACCCAAGAGCCAGAAACACAGCCACGTTCCAAACAGAGCCTCAGCAGTACCCTTAGGGCAGGTGCCAACTGCAGCACGCTGCTACTGGACTCACACACAGCCGATCTTAGCTGAGATGGTCCAAGGATTAGACTCTCAGTACAAAAGAGGCTTAGTACGAAAAGGAACATCAGGTTTCTTGTTGACCATTTTTAAAGTGGATTACATATTGAGAGAGATTTTGGATACACCAGTTTGGGATATACTGGAAAGGAACAGGGCTCAGTGGTGAAGGGTTTACCCTGAGCTCCATCTCTAGCAACCGCCCCTCAAATTAATTTCATTTAAAAAATTGTTTTTAAGATGACTACTTGAAAATGCAAAACTGCATACATGATCTCCATTATTTGCTCTAAAGCAGTGAAACACTTCCGTCCAAAGCCAGAGAAGAAAGAGACTAAGCTTTCCAGTCCAGTGGTGTCTGTCTCACTCTGCCCTTGCAGTGTGAAAGTAGTCATCGCAACACATAAATGAATGAACAAAACTTTAAAGATGCTGCGTGTGTGTGCATGTGTGCATGTGCCCACGCTCTGATATTGAAGCTTGAACTCAGGGCCTCATACTCTCACTTGGCTTTTTCCTCTCTTCCATGTGAGTCATACCTCCACTCCTGGCTTTTCCCTGGTTAACTGGAGATGAGTCTTGCAGACTTTCTGCTCAATCTGGCTTTAAGCTGCAGTCCTCAGATCTTAGCCTCCCGAGTAGTTAGGATTATAGGTGTAAGCCCTCAGAAGCCAGCTCAGATATTTGACACTTAAGTTTCACATAACTGTCAATTGTCATAAATAATTATTATTCATTTGATGTCTTTTCTCCAACCATTAAAGAAGAGTTGAGCTAGGCTCCAGTGCTCATGCCTGCCTATAAAAGCCTGGGATCTGGGTATCACAGTTCAAAGCCAGACTGGGCACGAGAATCCATGGGACTCTTATCTCCAATTAGCTTCCACTAAAAGCCAGAAGTGAAGCTGTGGCTCAAGTGGTAGAATGCTAGCCTTGAGCACAAAAAGTTCAGGGTTAAGCCCCAGGACCAGCACCAAAAAAAAAAAAAAAAAAAAGTTAAAGAGTTTTCTTAGTTTGTGGGCTGACGATCAACTTTTGTTCTAGAACATTACTATGGGGCACCAGGAGGTCACAGACTTTGAAGGTACACACTGGGCTCCTATCCTTGGGACCAGGGACAAGGACGGGGTTCCCAGCTTCTAGGGTTACTGGTGGATTCAATGATATAATAAACAAGCACAATGCAAAACGCCCCTCACGCCACAGGTAGGAGTTGTCTCACGAGCTATTTTTACAGCTCTGACTTTACTGTACTAGATCACCATCCCGCACCTTGAATATTATCATCTATATGTCACATGTATGCAATGAGCAGAGCTGGAAGCAAAAAAATGGTGAGACTGTTGGATTACTTCCTTTGCTCAGAACAGTTTCATGATCGTCACTGCTGTATTGTTCAGATGATATGTACACATAAATTACCATGATAAAAATATGTAGGGGAATTACACTCCACTTGGGAGAAGCCTGCAAATTCCACCAAATCCAACCCAACTGATAACATCTGGACTTCCCACAAACAGGTGCGTGGGTGGAGGCAGCTGGGGGACAGAGCTGGGAGCCATAGTTCTGTGTTCCTCAGCTTCTGTGAGGGGCTGAACTGTGCCCCTTACCCCAAATCCACACACAAAAGCCCTCATCCCTCGTCACTCAGAAAAAAGGTACTAAGTTAAAATGTGGCTGGCCACACCCCCACACGGGCAAGTTTGCATCATTTCACCACAATAGGACAGGTACTGAATTGGGGGGGGGAGGGGAGGAGGAGGAGGAGGCGCTTCCATGCAGAGAACTCTTTTGTGGTAAGAGGACTGTGGGCACCAGTTAGTGGTCTCCATGGCACCTCTGCCCACCTCAGAGGGCAAAGGTCAGACAAGGAGGAGGAGTCTTCTGACAATTCCTACCAAACGAGGAGTCCAACCTCCTTTCACCTGCCCCTGGTCCGCTCTGCCTCAGGCTGCATGCAGTCTCAGAGCGGGCGCCCAGCGTGCGCAGTCTCAGAGCGGGCGCCCCGACGTGTGCTCTCCAAGAGCCGGCACCCAGCAGCCTCCCGGAGCACACGGGCTGTGGGCCTCACCTCACAGTGGTTGTCCAGCTTGGTGAGTGACAGGTCCATGCTCTGGTGCTGCTCCTTCAGCTCGTCGAAGCGCGCCTGCCAGCGGTTCAGCTCCAGCTGCGAGGTGTTCAGGGAGGTCTTGAGCTCCTTGGTGTGGGCGTGTAGCTCCTCGTACTCCCCCTTCAGCTGGTGGTGCAGGAAGTTCACCCTGGGGGCGGGGGGGCCGCAGGGTGATCGGGTGGAGTGACAAGACGCTGGAGGGAGCCCCGGGGCGGTGGATGGGGTTGCAGTGTGCCAAGGGGAAGGCCCGGGGTATTGGCTCTATGAGTGCTCTGCCCACGGCGGCAGCTCCACAGCCTCCAGTAAAGCCACTGCAGGCTGAACAAAATCGTTGGTTTTCAAACCACGTTCTCTGGGGTTTTATGAGGGTGCCCTTGGGGATACCACATTGGGCCTAGAGGGAAAACAAATAGGCATGCTCAGACCCCAGATTCAGCTATCTTCCCTATATTACGGCATTGGCATCTTGGCACACTTGGAAGAAAAAAACTTCTGTCTGGGCACCCAGCTCTTCTTCCCAATCCTATGCCATATTCTCATTTCAACTCCTAAGATACACATGCTATGACAAGATGCCAGAGAACCGCATAAACCCACTAACACAGAACCTTCTGGCTACTTGGGAGCTTTCTTGTTAGAATGCTCAAAGTGGGGGGCTGTGGATTCAGTTTGTATCCACATGTCTGTGTGTGGAAGTGAACGGGTACCTGGGCTTGAACTTAGAGCCTTGAACTCTTACTCAGAGTTTTTTTTTCTCACAACTGATGTTCTACCACTTGAGTCACAATTCCAGTTCAGCATTTTGCTGGTCAATTACAGATGGAGTTTCACAAACTCTTCTGCCTGCACTGGCTTTAAATTACAATCCTCTACGTCTCAGCCTCCTGAGTAGCTAAGAGGATAGTTATGAGCCACTGGCATTTGGCAACACACACATAGGCCTTATTTGGCCTGTTTCATTAAATGGACAAAGTCCACACCTAGATATCTAACTTTTCTGAAAGAGTATAAATAACAGAATAACTGGAGAGCCTGGGAAGATGCCAGGTCTGTGTGTGCTGCAGTCCGGCCACAGCTGTCCTGATCTGACAGAGTATAAATAACAGAGTAACTGGAGAGCCTGGGAAGACGCCAGGCCTGTGTGTGCTGCAGTCCGGCCACGGCTGTCCTGAACTTTCCACCTCACTGTGCCCGCCCATCGGGGCACTGGGCCACCATGTGCTTCATCTGCCTGGCCACCGCAGGCTCCGGAGTTTGTAACTGTCGGTCATGTCAACACAAGGACACAGAAGAGGCTGGGCTCTATCTAGCTGGTCAAAACTTTGGGAAAAGATGAGACATGGAGTCAACTTGGACTCTACCACTACATAAAAGCATTAACCTTGGGCAAGTCATTTCCAAGTCATTTCAACTCCCTGAGCCTACTGCCTCAGCCATTAAAGAAAGGGGGAGGGGGATGGAGAGAGCAATAGCTGAAGTGTTGATTCTAAATATACACACTAGTTCTAGTCTATAAAATCTCTGCCAACACTAACTCTGCTGAGGGAAAGCATGAAATCGACATGGAATCCTGTTTTAGGCAGCTTCTGTTTAAAGGCGCCTTCGGTAACATACCCACCACCCATGGCACAACACCATAGTTCTTGCCTGACTCACAGCTGATCGAATTTCTCCATTAGGCACCTCGCAGCCTTTCTGCATACAGGGACAGCAGACAATCCTTCAGCACTGTGCGACCCAAAGCACAAACCAAAAGCCAAAAACCCCAAACCAACAAACACAAAACCTCGCACACAATCAGGTACCATGAAAACGATTTTTGTTGGTGACAGAGGGAACCAGGCTGAGCACAGCCATGTCTGGGGTCTTGGTTATCTTGGTTATTTTGTGGCTCTGCATGTGCACAAAGCCCCACACATGTTGACTTTGGGGCTGAAAATAAACGCTAGCAAGTAGGTGAGTGAGCGGGTACAGAATCCATGAATGAAGAGAACCAGCAGCGTCTCCTTCCTGGGACACCGTGGATTTGTGTTCGGTGACGAACACAGCCGGACCCATAAAGCCACCATGCAGAGCCCTTCCCCCAGCAACTGGCAGGGTTGCCCTTGGCCTCCCTTCCTAACAAGCATTGGACAGCACATGGTTTGTAAATACACGCAATCCCGGGAACCCGCAGGCTGCAATGCGGGGCTGGTGTGCGCGGGAGCGGGCGCCAGCCACTGCCCAAGGCTCTCACCGGTCTAGCTCTCCCCGCAGCCTCTGGTTCTCGCCCGTGGTGACGGCATTCACCCTCTGCTCCTGCCGCAGCGCCTCCCGCTCGGTTGTCAGTGCCTTCTCCAGCTCGGCCAGCTCGGCCTCGTGCTTCAGCAGCTCGCCATGCCTGTGGAGCAAGACCCAATGGGAGTCTGCCACTTCCTCAAGGAGAGCACACAGGACTGCACTGGAGTCAATGGGGGCTGGCAGGGGTAGGAGAGAAGCCCGGCAAGGGTCCCTCTGGAGTGGACCTTTCTTGTCACAGCAGCCCTCTCCCCTTCAGCTACCTGAGAGCACCAAGGCGACACTCAAATTCCACATCCTTCCCTTCTAGGGAATGACAATTAAGTTCTGAGGTGGTTCACCAGGCACAAACAGACCTAAGGAAACCACAGAACTAACAGCCCAAATCCACAGTAGCAGCTAATCCTCCCTCCAGTGGAGAGCCATTTCCTTATTCCTGTCACATCCTCCTTGGGAACAGAGATCTGCCTAAGGACTGTAGGGGTGGGGATCTTGTGTGTGCACACACACACACACACACACACACACAATCACACACTCATTCGCTCACACAGGGCCTGAATTTTCTTCTCACTTAATCCATGCAGGCTGCATCGCTGTCTCTAGGGGGCAGCAGAGCACATGGATGGAAGCCTCAAATTCCACCAGTTCCTCATTGTGCTTGGAAACATCTGTGTTCACAGATGAACCCCAGGGGTACACACAGCTAGAAGGCACAAAGGGTCTGAGGCGCAACCCTTCAACCAGCCCATTCAGACAAACCCTTCCCTATGCACTCCCCTCCCTCAGCTGGCAAAGGGGTATCTAAGAAGCCACACCTGCCCATACCAGCTGTGTGGGTACCATCTCTCGGGGCCCAAAGCTGTAGGACACCAACTAGGAAACCTACTTAAAGGTAACTGTACGTAAGGCCTTTAGACCTGGGGCAGAGGCTGTGGCTGGCTTTCAGAGCTGGACTTTTCTCATCCATGTTAATGATTTTAAACAAATTGTGTATGCTTGACAAATAAGGGCCGTGGATGTTAAGTTTGCAACTCTATTTCCAAAGTAACCAGCCAAAAGAAGGTGGGAAGCATGGCTCGAGTGGTAAGAGCACTTGCTGAGCAAATGTGTGGTTCTGAGTTCAAAATTCACCATCACAATAGAAAACAGTGGGGGCAGGGGAGGCAGATATCGTAGACCATCAGTAACTACCCAGTTGTAGGGTATACTCCAGGGGTCCACAGCATGACACACAGTGAGTAATTATGAGTTTGTCAAATTCAATGTCAAAGACTACAGAACCATCTTTCCTGTGTGACAGACACCTACAACTCTTAGACCCCTGTCTCTGATGCACAGGACCAACACTGTCTCCAGCTATGCTTCCCACCAGCCAAATGCCCCGAGCAGCTCCTGGAGGCTGCACCCAGCAAGCACCTACAGAGAAATGGGAACTTGACCTTCAGGGCCAAGTCCACCAGCAAACTCCTTCCCCTGTAAATGCACTGTGAATCTAAGATACTGTTACACCATCTATATTCCCGAGTTGGTGACACATAACTCCTTTCACTGAGAGACATGGTACCAGGGATACAGCAGAGGTCTAACACATAAGTGCTGCCTCGCATAAAGGAGGAAGGAAACAGGAAGCACATGGTGGGTAAAGCAACCAATGTCGGCTCCACCCACAGAACCACAAGCAGGCTAGCCCGCAACCCTGGACTTTCTTCCTTCTTACCTCAAGTGTTGGGGTTATTGGACCCTGGCTCTGCTGACTTTCTATATATTTAAAACTTTCCAGCCAGGCGCCAGTGGCTCATGTCTATGATCCTAGCTACTCTGAGGATCGCAGTTCAAAACCAGCTAGGCAGGAAAGTCTGTACTTTTATCTCCAATTAACCACCAGAAAACCAGAAGTGGCACTGTGGCTCAAAGTTGTTGAGTGCTAGCTTTGAGCGCAGAGCTTAGGGACAATGCCTAGGCCCCAAATTCAAGCCCCATGACTAACGACAATGACGACAATGATGACAACAAAACAACAATAACAACAACAAAACTTTCTATAATCAAAGGGGTTTTTTGGTTTTTTTAAAAAAAAGACAAAAGTGTCATTCCCGCCGACATAAAAGAGGCAGGCCGAGGAGCCATGGTAGACAGAGCCTGTACACTGGTGGCCTGGTCCCTGGCTGAGAAAGGAGAGGGAGAGAAAGAGGGGAGGAGAGAATTCTGCAGAGACAAAGGTCTCAAGCACCCATGCCGGCCCACCCCAAACTGGGAAGAGCTACCACATCCTCTCTCCTGAGGGGCGCCCTGCCACTCAGTCCTCAGCTATACAAAGTTCCAGCTGCTTCTTCCCCTTGAGAAAGCTCAGGCACCCCCACAATGGGAAGCAGCCAGCCAACAGGAATGATGGGGGCGGGCCAGAGGTGACCGCTGGTCCCTGGGGCAGCCGACAGGCTCAGGGCACCAGCCTGGCTCCTGTCTAGGCCATACCCTCAACCCCCATGTCTCCCCTTTTGCCCTAAAGGTCTTTTATTTTCTCCCCATCCTGGCATTCCTGCCCCCCCACCAGACCCTACCTCTGGTCCCCAGGCCTCCGCCCTACTCCCTAAAGGGCTTACCTCTCCTTTGAGGTCCCCCAGACCCTTTCCCTGGCCTTATCAGACCTTACCTCTCCCCGAGCTCCCTGTGCTCCAGCTCCAGGTTCCGGTGCAGGGTCTTGAGGCAGCTGTGCTGGCGGATGAGGGCCTCGTACTCAGAGGACTGGCGCTCGTGCAGGGTGACCAGGTGCTCGTGGTCCTGGAGCAGGGCCTCGTAGACAGCCGCCAGCTGCTCCTGCTGCCGCTGCAGGCCCTCGTGCTCCGCCTCCTTGGCCGAATGCTGGCTCTGCAGCAGCGTGTACTGCGCGCTGAGCGAGGCGCTCTGGGAGCTCAGTGTGGAATTCTCCACCTGCCGTCAACAGAGCCCCACAGCAGTGAGCCAGCCAGAAAGCGGGCCCAGCTCCACCCCAGGACAGGTCCAGAGGGCGGCTCTACCAGCACCTAGGACCTGCTTGAGGAAGGGGAGAGCAGCACATATCGACCACGGGATGGGGCTGTCCCTCTGAGCTACTCTCCAGAAATGACATGGCCTCTCTCTGGATGCCACTGCATGTGCCCTCACTGCCCACTGAACATGCGCAAAAGAGCCCATTTCTAAAGCCTGCTGCATCCAACAGCTTCCAAAACCATGAGAAAACGGAAGAGGAGTCAGTACTGCCCTCATACTAAAGCCAGACAGAAATAATGCAACAAACCAATATCGAACCTTTTTGCCAAAGTGTGTCCTGTTTATTTTCCCCACCCTTATGTTTTCAGAAACTGCCTGAAGAGCACCATTCATTTTTCCACCATTTACTAATCACAAATAAAATCAGCATGCTCGGTGGCCGGTCCAGAACACGGGCTCTGCTGGCTGCTTCCAAAGCAGGGAGCCAGTTCAGAGCCCACCTCCCTCGTGGGAGATGAAAATTCACAGGAGCCGAGGCTTCCGTACAAAAGCCTGGCCAACTACTTAATCAAACTTACTTAACCCTTGACTCTCTTTCCTTAGTCATTCTTAATAACATTTCCAAGAATAGACTTTAGAAAACCTGGGTAAGAACATAAGAAAATTCAGAGACAGGAAGATTTTAGCTTGTGCAGCCACAGGTTCAACCATTAAAAAAAAAAAAGCGTATGCGCCTATAATCCTTGCTACTCAGGCGGCTGATATCTGAGGATGGAGGTTCAAAGCCAGCACTGGCAGGAATGTCTGAGACTCTTATCTCCAATTAAAGCCAGAAATAGAGCTGTGGCTCAAGTGGGAGAGCACTCACTGTGAGTAAAAAAACTCAGGGTCAATGCCCACGCCCTGAATTCATGCCCTAGCAATGGCACACACAAGCACACATGTACACACGCACAAATTCACATGCATGTATGTATACACACACATGCATGCTACCTCATGCGCCCTCACCACCTTTACCACCTTGGAAGAACCCAGCCCCCAGTACCTGCAGCCTGGCGGTCTGAGTCTGCAGCGTGGTGGTATGCTCCTGCAGGAAGGCGCTCTGCTTCTGCAGTGTAAGGATCTGGCTGCTGAAGGCCATGTTCTGTGTCTCCAGGTGCTGCACCTGCTCCTTCAGCAGCTGCTTCTCTGCCTGCAGAGCGGCATTCTAGCAGATGGGGAAGCAAGGCCAATCAAGCACAGGCAGGGAAAGCTCCACCTGGCCCGGAAACTTGGGCTACATCAAGCCCTTGAGAGAGGACTCAGCCCAAATGACAGGGACCACCAGATACAGGAAGTAATGGGCGCTCACCAGAAATTTTTCAAAAACAGATCACATATCACAAGGGACAACACTCAGGACCAAAGCGGAAGGCCTGGGCACACTGGCATTAAAGCCATTCTACCTTTTTTCTCTTTAATACTCCCCCCCCCTTTTTTTTTCCTGGAGAACAAACTGAACGTGGGTTTCTGTGAGCTAGAGCTACCTCCTGGGAACTACCACCACCCCACTTCCCTCACAGGACATGCAGTCCAGTGCCCGGCTGGAGTTCCTTGCCCTGAGACGAACGAGCCACTTCCCAGTGTGCAGCACCACAAAGACCACATCCACTATGCTACCATTATGTCCAGGCCAGGAGTCAGGACTGGGGGCTACAGGCAGGTGCTGTTCCTTATTAGCACGGGACTTTGGGAGAGGCTTTTACATTGTCTCGGTCCTCTCATCTGTCAAATTATGAAAAGCATGAAAATGGATTTCATGAAGTCACTGTTGGGAATCCAATGAAATCAGAAGTGTAAATGTGCTCTGGCAAGCCTTTTCTAATATGGGATGGATAGAAAACGCTATTGGATTTTCCAGCCCTTCCATCTCTATTTCTTTTTTTTTATTTTAAATTCTTTTTTTTTTTTTTTGGTCCGGCTGTGGGGCCTGAACTCTGGGTCTGGGCGCTGTCCCTCAGCTCTTCAGCTCAAGGCTAGCGTTCTACCACTTGAGCCACAGCGCCACTTCTGGTTTTTTTCTTATGTGGTGCTGAGGCATCGAACCCAGGGCCTCAGGTATGCAAGGCAAGCGCTCTACCACTGAGCCACCTTCCCAGCCCCTCCATCTCTATTTCAACCACTGAAGGCTGCTACTGTGGTAGGAAAGCAGCCCAGACAACACAAAGGATGTGGCTGTGTTCCAATAAAACTTTATTTGCAGCTAGGCACTAGTGTTGGCTCACACCTGTAATCCTAGCCACTCAAGAGGCTGAGATCTGAGGATCAGAGTTTGAAGCTGCACCCAGGCAGACAAATCTGAGAGACTCTAGTCCAATTAATCACTGGGAGCAGAGCTGTGACTCAAGTGATAAGAGCACCAGACTTGAGCAACAATGCTAAGGGACGGTGACCAAGCCCTGAGCTCAAGTCCTAGTAACAACTCTCTCTCCCTCTCCTTTTGTCCCCTCCCACCCCCACAAGAACCATGCAACCTGTACAGGGTTGCAGCCTGAAAGCCACACTACAGAAACAGAGGCTGAGTCTTATCCTGTGAGAAATGACTGGCCACAGAGACTGCAGTGGTACCTTCTGTGCTAGAACTCTGAAGGGTCAGCAAATGAACAGGTGGCTATGGGACTCCGCCAGGACAATCCAGGGATCTAAACCTGATAACCCTCCAGACTCTGTCTCATCCCACGTTCTTTACAGAAATGCTATGGTGTTATCAGGGTGCCTAAGAAGAGGACGGGCCCCCTGAGCCCAGTGCCAGGCTGGCGACTCACGTTGCGCTCCAGCTCAATGGCCCGGTCCTTCAGGCGGAGCAGCTCCATCGTGGCCTCCTTGTGGCTGGGTCCCCAGACCTCCTCTTCCTGGTGACCAGCGAGTGCCTTGGCCCCCGGGTGCTTGAGGGAGTTCTGTGAGGGCACAGGGTCCCCCTGGGTCCGCTTGAGCAGCTCACGCTCCTCCTTTATCTGTGGGCTCAGTGACAGGGAGCAGTCAGGCAGGTGGGAGCCTCGCTCGGAGCCCGTTTGTGGCTGGAGGTCCCCTTATTTCCTGGAGCCACACAATCCAGCACTCTCCTTTTGCCACGTTGCCCAGGGAGAGCAGGACTCGCCCCCCATGCCTAGCCCTGTCTCCATCTGCTGACTGTGGCAGGCTCTCTACTTGCCTGAGCCTCTACCATCTGTGCCAGAAACCAGAGGCTGAGGTTCAGGCACGGGGTGACATCACAGGTCCCCAAGCCTCTGCCGATGCCAGAACTGCTTTGTTCCAGGTTCCGATTCAAACCCACAGCCTTGGGCTCCAAAAGGTGGTTAGGGGAGCGCTTGTGGAGAGTACGCATGCGTCTGCATGTGGGGAGCGTGTACACGTGTGACAGGAACCCGGCCCAGGCGCGGCACGCATGTGGGGATCAGCGCGTGCAGATGCCTGCGTGCAGACATGCACCTCACAAGCCTCTGTGCTGCCTGAGGGCTCCCATGACCCCGCACACATCTGCTTGAGGCCTGGACCCCGCACATCCCACCTGGCAGACCCGGGATGCGCTCAGCTGCTCCTCCTGCCCCGGCATGCCTCTGGCTCTGTCCTGTCTGGCCTGAGTCAGCCTGATGGTGGCCCCCTGCCTGCCCCAGGACAACCAGGCTGCCCCCCTTAGCTATGCAGGCAAAGGGCTGGGGCAGACGAGGCAGAGACCTGCCGAGGGGGTCCAGCTCCGCACCGTCAGCACTCACCATCTGTAGCTCGCTCTGTAGCTGGTGATTAAGACTGGCTTTCTCCTCCACCTGCGCTTCTAAGAACACAATCTTTTCTTCTTTTATGGCCAGTGCTGTTTTTAATGCAGATTCATTTCTGCCCTCCAAAACTTTCCATTTCCTGAGGAATACAAAGATAAGTTATCACCGTTGATGCCCATCCCACACCAGCCACTCTCCTCCTCCTGTTCAGCTGCGTTCCCGTATGACCTGTAGTGGGTGGCCCGGGGGGGAGGGCGCTGGTAAGCCAACCCCCCAGCCCCCATCCCTCACCATATCCTTCAGCAAGCACCCCGTGACACCCTCGCCCCAGATGCCACTACCACATTTACCAACACTGCCTTAGGGAGTGGAGTGTCTGTGGTGTCATGACCACGTTACAGAGGGGGAAGTCAAGTCTCAGAAAGTTAAGAGATTTGACGAGGCCCACCAACCCTCCCACCACACTGAACAGGCATCCAAACTAGCAGGCCTTGCCTTATTGATTACAAATCTAGGAAAGGTCCAAGGTATACAATTGCCTTGAAACAGAAGACTACTTAAGAAAGCATGGCAAAAGCTGCAGCAGTCACACGGAAACTAAGATGCGCTGGCTGAGGGTGTAGCTCAGAGGCGGAACAGCTGCCAAGCCTGCACAAGCTCTAGGTGACATCCCCTACATCACTCCTCTCTCCCCAAAAACACACATTACAAAAAAATATCGTCGGTGAGGATGGGAGGGAAGAACTGGAAGAAAGCGAGAGAAAGGGGCTGGGAAGGTGGCTCAGTGGTAGAGCGCTTGCCTTGCATGCCTGAAGCCCTGGGTTTGATTCCTCAGCACCACATAAGCAAAAAGAAAAAAGCCGAAGTGGCGCTGTGGCTCAAGTATTAGAGCGCTAGCCTTGAGCGGAAGAGCTGAGGGACAGCGCCCAGGCCCAGAGTTCAGGCCCCACGACCAGATCCAAGAAAAAAAAGAGAGAGAAAGGATGACGCTGTCCAAAAAGAAATACACTCATCACCTGACTTATGCAACTGTAACCCCAGCACTTTTATAGCAATAATTTAAGAAATTAAAAATTTCTCCTTTTATTTCTAAGCTCCAAGAGACAAAACCCTAAAACCCCAACCCCACCCCAACCCTAGCATAGAACCCATGAGACTCTCATCTCCAATGAGCCACCAAAAAGCTGGAAGGAGAGCTGTGGCTCAAGTGGTCAAGTGCCAGTCTTGAGTAAAAAAGCTTAGGGACGGTACCCAGGCCAGGTTCAAGCCCTAGGACTGGCAGGTGCACCAAAACAAAATGAGAAACACCAAAAAAACCCTCCCTAGTCGTGAAGAGTCATGGAGGCCTTGGGCCAAGAGCAAAGATGGCTGAGACCAGGCGGTGGAGCGCAGTGCTACTGCGCAGAGGTAATTCTCACATGTCGCCGTGACTGTTATCATCCTGTAGTAGCAGCTCCTTGCTGAGGCCGACCTTCTCCAGCTCGCTGCTCAGCTTGTCCAGCTCGCTGCTCAGCTGCTGGCTCTTCAGCTTCTCTAGAACCAAGTCCTGCAAGAGAAGACACACAAATGTCAGCATGAGGGAGGCCGGGGTACGCAAGCCTCATCTCCAGTCAGCTCACTGACCGGGAGGGGTGCCTGCCAACCCACCTTGGGGTGGTGCTAAGCAATGGTGTGCAGGTGGCCAGGTATAAGTGGAAAATAAATGTATTTATTTTCAATCTACCAAGGGGTTTGTGGGGCTGTAACCCGAGTATTAGATCGAGGAGTGTCTGTGCAGTCATGCCCAGGGAAGTGCTGGACTGCGAAGCCAGCAATGTATTGTCGGGAACAAGGTAGATAGCGTGTAAGGCCACCCAGTGTGACTGAGGAATCTCTGTCTAGCATCCAGGAAACCCCTAAGGCAAACACGAAGTTTCCTTTAGTGAAGTCCCATCAACAGCCCCTCCTGCCACACCTGTGGCCAGCTCACCTCTCTCAGGGTGGTCAGTGTCCTTGTGTGCATGGTGACCTGCTTGGTGAGGTCCCTGTTGTCCTTCTCCAACTCCTTCAGCTTGCCAGCCGCGTCCCGGCAGCGGGCCAGCTCCTTGTCCAGTGCGCGGCTCTCCTTCTCGGCGGCCGACAGCTTGGCGGTGCTGTCGTCCAACACAGCGTCCTTGAGCTCCACCTGCTGCCACAGCCGCTTGGCCTCCTTCTCCAGCTGCTTCTTGTCCTTCTCCAGCTGGGCCACCTCCTGCTCCAGGGCCTTCCTGTCTACCTCGGATCTCTCCAGCCGCTTGTTGGTGAGCCGCAGGGCCTCCAGGTCACGCCGCAGGGCCTGGTGCTCGGCCTCCAGCTCGCCCAGCTCCCTCTGCAGGGCCTGCGACTGGTGGCCGCTGCTCTCCAGGCTCTGCTGCAGCCGCAGGTTCTCGGCGCTCACGCTCTGGTAGCTGAGCTCCAGGCGCTCCGACTTCTTGCTCAGGGTCTGCAGCAGCTCCACATTCTTCCGCAGTTCCTCCTTCTCCCGCTCCAGCTGCTGGTTCTCCCTCTCGATCTGGGCCATCTTAGCGCTGGTGAAGCGCATGGTCTCCACCATCTTCCGCAGCTCCAGGTTCTCCTTGTCCAGCTGCTTGTTGTCTCGCTCCAGGCCCTCGAGCTGCACAGTCACGTTCTGCAGGGTGTCCAGAGACTTCTTCAGAGTCTGGTTCTCCAGCTCCAGGCCCTGGCTCTCGTGCTCCAGGGCCTCCACCTTCTCTGTGACAGTCTTCAGGGAGGTCACCTTCCTGGTCAGCTGCTCGTTCTCCTTCTCCAGCTGGTGCAGCTCCTTCTCCAACGTCTCGGCCCGCTCCCCTTTCTCCCTGGCCTTCTCCAAGTCCCGGTGCAGCTGCTGCTTCTCCAGCTCCAGCTGGCTGAGCTTGCTGCTGGCCTCCGCCACAGCCTGGTGGAGGGCTCTGTTCTCCTTCTCCACATCCTTCCCGCGGGCCTCGCCGCTGCCCTGCGACCGCTCCCTCAGCGACCACACGGCCTGGTGGAGGTGGTCTTTCTCCTGCTCCAGATCCTTGATCTATGGGAAAGCACCAAGGCGGTAGGGATTTGGGCTCCCAAGGGGGCCTAGAAACCGAACACCTCCAGTGATCAATCACCTGACTACGCAACCAATCAGATTCCACTGATCCTCTCATGCAGGTAAGAGGGCACAGGTCTCAGTGTCGAGACGGTGATGGGGGAGAATGATGGAAGAGGTGACGTTGATCAAGGCTGCCCTGTATTCATCATCTGACTTGTTCAATGAAAAACCCTTTGGACAACTACTTAGAACAAAAATAAAGTAACATAAATGAAACACAAACCTGCACCCAGGGCAACCTTCCCTCTCTCTCCCTTGGTCTTTGTGGCCCATCTCTGCTTAGCTCTGTGACCTCTTCTCAGACATCCTCCCTCCACTTATTGTTCCCAGCTTCTTCCTACCACAAAAGGTTCCTGCTGCCTCCTCGCTCTCCACCCTTCCTCCTTCCTGGGCCTTGAGGATGCCAGCAGCCACCGTTAGGCTCTCCCAGTGGGAGGACAGGCCCTGCGAGTTGCCCAGGGTCTGGGCTATGGCTCTAGGGAGGGACCTGTGGAGCTGGGTCACTGTCCAGCGTAAAATGTCCGGCTGCCTCCTTCCCTTCCACAACAGGCTGGGAGCAAAACCGTCCGTGGAGCTGGGTGCCTGTGACTGACGCCTGTCATCCTAGCTATTCAGGAGGCTGAGATCTGGGGAGCCCGGTTCAAAGAAAGCCCGGGAAGGAAAGTCCATGAGACTCTTATCTCCCATAAACCACTGGAAGTGGCACTGTGGCTCAAGTGGTAAAGCGCTCTCCTTGAGCTGAAGAGCTCAGGGACGGCGCCCAGGCCCAGAGTTCAAGCCCCACAACTGACAAAAAAAAAAAAATGCACCCTGCCTTCCCTCACCAGCCTAGCAGACACTGCTGCCCACGGACCAGGAGGCTGGGGAAGTTTTGGCCACAATCCTTAGCCTGGCCCCTCCCAGGGCCAGTGTCCCACGAGAGGTGGGAGGTGTCCCCGGCAGCCACGGTGAGTACTGCCTACCCGCCGGGCCTTGTCAGCCTTCAGGGCCTCCATGTCACTCTGCAGCTGCTCCTTCTCCCGGATCAGCTCTTCGCTGAGGGTCTCCAAGTCTTGGTGGCTTTGCTTTTCTCTCTCCAGCTGAGTCTGCAACTTGTCGATCTGCAGAGCCAAAAGATCAAGCTGAATGCTCAGGCTGCGTTCTACGACATGACAAGAACTCCTTGGTGTCGCCCGAGTCCTGGGAGAGGCCTTGGTGTTGTTCTACACCAAACTCCTGACACTGGACGGATACCTCACAGCCCACTGTGGGCACTCCAGAGCCCCGTGGGGCAGCCACATGCTCAGAGTACCACGTCTTCCGCTGCTCTGTGTCAGACACTGCGCACCCCAGGCCACCTCTTCTATATGCCCTGCCAGGAGGCCATCTCTCCATCCTCCTTGCCGCATTGGAGAGATAGCAGCTCAGAGGCCCATGCTCTGTCACCACCAGCTGAATCTGCCACCAAGCCCTGGCCCAGGCCAGACCACACAGCATTGGGCCTAGACAAACAGCTTTCCTCCAGACACCAGGGTGGACCTGGGCCGGAGCCTCCTAGAACACAGAGCTACCGGAATGCCAAGAGGCAGACCGGCACAGCAGGGCCTGCAATCCGGTGCCCTGGCCCGCCTGGGCTGCCCTCTGCCCGCACACCAAGCTCCCGCAGCCCAACAGGATCGATGCTGGTCTTCCCCACTGACTATGCGGCTGCCCCTGAGCTTCCGTAGCTGACGATCAGGGCCACCAATATCTGTCACGCTTGGTCACAGCACCTAACACAGAGTAGGTACAACGCTGGTAGCTGGCCCTTCCCTACAGACCCCTGGGCCCCATCCCTCTCAGTTTCCCTGGTTTCTGACTGGGTGAGTCTGGGGCAGAGCTGCAGGCCTGCGCTTTCCATCTGTGACGCGCTGACTCACGCACAGCCCTGGCTGGGATGGCTGCGCTAAGATGACGGACCTCTGGGAGAACCACTGCATCCAGGCGGAACCTTCAGGGCCACGACACCCGAGGGACCCTGTGAGCAGCAGGGGCGGGGCCTCTGTTCTTACTCTGTTATCCAGCTGGGGCCTTGCTCAGGCTAATTATGTAAGCACCCCAATCCTGAGTGGCTCCACCTCTCCTGAGTCAGGGGTCACCCAACTTTACTGCCTCTTCGGACTCTGCACCCCTCAACTCCCACAGGAGAAACTGGTCATGGACTCTACCAGTGGGACGGGCCCCCATAACCCAACCTGGGGACCCCCATTCAGCCAGGGCTGCCCAGAAAAAAGGCACTGTGATGTACCATGGACAGCTTTCTCCTAAAACCAAGAACCCCCTTCTCGCCTTCCTATCTCTGCCTGTCCTTAGCACAGAGCTGGTACTCAGCAAGGAGGGATGCAGTTCTCCCAGAGGGAGGAGTCCTCCCCTCCTGTTCAAGGTCTTGATTTTCCTCACTCTCTCTCCCTCCACCAGTGTTGCCACCAGGCCCTTCGCCCTGCTGTTACCTTCTCTCCCAGGGGAAGGCTGTGACGCCTTTCTCACAGGATTCCTGTAACCTGCTCACTTGCGCCCCACCTCAGTCTTCCCTCTTTTGCGGTTCTCCCCCTCTACACTCCAGTCCCTCCTTGAAGGACACGGGGACCCTGAGAGAGCTCCCTGGCTGCAGGCCCACGTGACCCAAGGGGGAGGCTGTCCACCCTCCCCACAGCCCAAGACACCTGCCCAAGGGTGGCCATTCTTCCTTGGCTCTGGGAACGAACTCCTGTGACATCCATCTAAACTCGCAGACACAGAGGAAGGAGACACATCTCCAGGATCCCCAGAGATGACAAGAAGCTCTAGAAACTATGGATCCGCCAGACATCTCAGGCTTTGGCCAGCCTGCGACCAGCTGAGCAACTAGGGCTGAGGGGAACAGCAGGGCCCCGCTGACTGCGAAACACCAGCTTCATTTTAAAGGGGCGGCAGGACTCGTGAGGAAGGAGAAAGGGAATTCAGGCTGAGGGTCACAGGCGCCAAGTGCAACCTCCTGCTGGCACTGAAGTCCTCACCCTCCAAATGCCAGAATGGCAGCTGCGTACCAGGCACACTGGGGCCAGAGAACAATCCACAGCTACACACAGCAGACACGAGGCCCGCCAGGCCAGCAGACTGCAGCCAGCCCAGCAGCAGCGGCCTGCCCTCCCAGCTCCCTTTGCCCCGCACACTGCACCAAGACATGGCGGCCCCAGGGCTATAGCAGGCAAGGGAAGAGACCAGATTGGAAGCAGGAGGCTGGGACGTGAAGACAGGCCGGAGGGGAGTCCGCCCTGCCTTAGGCCAGCAAGGGGACCTTTCGGGCATTCTGTGGCAGATCCCGCCATTCTCATCTTGCTACACGCCAGCTCCCGTTTGTCATGGCTAAGACAGGATGGCCAGTTTATTTGCTCCTTTGTTCTGAGTAGCCCTGGCCAGCCTCCAACTTATGATCTTCCTGCCTCAGACTCCCAAGAGCCAGGTATACAGGTATACCTAGCCTGAATGGCCATTTATGAAGACATTCTCTGCTCCAGGCCTCTAAGAATCTAATGTACGAAACCTCCTGTCACCTTGTCCATGCTTGCACTGAAAGATGTGGCATGGGACTGGAGACCTCCACCAAAACCAGTGACTGGCAGCTCAAGTGCAGTAAGGCACACAGCACTTCAAGGGGCCCAGTGCAGCTGGGGTCCCTGAGAGTCCTTCCACTGCAGGGCAGGATGAGCTAAACAGCTCTCAGGGGTGGCCCTCTCCCTGTGGATGGTGTTCCTCCCACTGGCCCGCAGCTTAAGCAAATGGGTTGGTGGGACTCAAGAGGCTAGTAAGGAGACACCTCGAATCCAGACGTGCTGACCAGCATGGGGGCCGCCAGTCACTGGAGGAGGTGTCACAGCTCACAAGGCAACTGCGTCTCCTTCAGTCCTATGTCCCAGACTGCCCAGCCCAGGGCCTGAGCCCCTCCCCACCCACACCGGTCACCTTCTTGCTCAGCTGCTGATTCTCCTTCTCCAGCTCCCCGCACTTGAGGCTGCTCTCCTCCAGCGCCAGCGATGCATCCCGCAGCCCCTGGATGGTGCTCTGCAGGCTCTGGTTCTCCTTCTCCAGCTTCAGGATGCGGCTGGAGGCGCACTCATTCAGCTCAAACACGAACGACTTCCTGGAGGCTGAAGCACCACATCAGTCAGACTCCGCTTCCCCTTGGGTTCCTCCAACTGACGCCCTGCAGCACGCACTGCTGCTTCGGCCAAAGGAGAAAGCAGGCTCTACTATGAGAGCAAAAGACCATGCGTGGGATGCACAGGAATGGCTGGTGGGCTGGGTTAAAGTGTTCATTCACGTAAGGGTTTCAGGGACCCAGAGACAATTCATAGGTGGGCGACATTTCCTGTGTCCCCTCCCAGACCGGTGGGAGGGCAGGGAGGGCAAAGGAAGTGACAGGCCTTCTGTCACAGGTGCTAGAAAGCTGTACCCCTGCTTGCCAGCCAGGACCAGAGCTTTGACACGGGGATTATTTCTTGTGACTTCACAATACTTTTGAAAAGAAAAGGGAGACGATAACACATGTAAACTGCTTTAAAAACTCTAAGTGAGATGAAAATATATGCTAAAGATTTCTAAAAGGAGCTGGACAGGCTCACGCCCGTAATCCTAGCTACTCAGGAAGCTGATATCTGAGGATCACAATTCAAAGTCAGACTGGGAAAGTCTATCAGACTCATCTCCAATTAACCAGCAGAAAACTAGAAGTAGAGATGTGGGTCAAAGTGGTAGAGTAATACTAGCCTTGAACAAAAAAGCTTAGAGACAAGGCCCAGGCCCCAAGTTCAAGCCCCATGACCAACTCCCCCTCACCCCTCCCCAAAAAAAAGATTTCTAAAAGGCAGATTATCTACTCTGCCTTTACTTACTTTTTTTGGGGGGGGGGTCGGTTGGAGGGCCTGAACTCTGGGTCTGGGCTAGTACTCTACCACTTAAGCCACAGTGCCACTTTCAGCTTTTTCTGCTTAAGTGGTGCTGAGGAACTGAACCCAGGGTCTCATGCATGCAAGGCAAGCACTCTACCACTGAGCCACGTTCCCAGTCCCTCTATTCTACATTATTTATTTATTTATTTTTGTTGGTTGTGGGTCTTTAACTCTGGGCCTGGGTGCTGTCCCTCAGCGCTTTAACTCAAAGCAAGCACTCTACCACTTCAGCCATAGCACCAGTTCCAGTGATGCTGCAGAACTTCAGGGAAGTCACGGCTTTTCAGCCTTGAAGCAAGGATAGAGGCATTCCCTCTGTCCTCCGCTGGCCCCGCTTATTTCTTGGAGCCTTTCACACCCACACCTCGGTGCCCTGGTTGCAGCCCAGGTGTTGGACAGATGGGGCAAAGCCATCAATCTGGACTCTATGCGAGGTGTGTGCTCGGGTCAAAGATGTTTGTTTCTGCCCTTGCATTTCCATCCTCTCCCCAGGCTTTGCATGCCTGCAAGGCCTGAATGGGAATGTATGAAAGAGCTGAAACCACAGCAGGCAACATAGCATGGGGGAGGACGTGCCCTGTGCTAGTGCCAACGTACAGACCAGGAGACCACTAGGTCTCAGTCCAAGTTCTGCTATGCAAAGAAGCTAGCCTAACCCAAACACCTAATCTAAAATAAAACTCCACAAATTCAGAACCTGAAGTCACTCAGTACCTCTGTCACATTTATAAAAAGAAAAAAAGAGCCGGATGCTGGTGACTCACACCTGTAATCCTAGCTACTCAGAAGGCTGAGACCTAAGGACCACAATTTGAAGCCAACTCGTGCAGGACAGTCTGACACTCTTATCTCCAATTAACCACCTCCAAACTGGAAGTGGAACTGAGACTCAAAGTTGTAGAGTGTAGCCTTGAGCAAAAGAGCTAAGGGACAGTGCCTAAGCCCTGAGTTTAAGCCCCATGACTGACAAAAAAAGAACAGAAGGAAGGAAGGAAGAAAGAAAAGAAGGAAGGAAGGGAGGGAAGGAGGGAGGGAGGGAGGGAGGCAGGGAGGGAGGGAGAAAGAGAGAGAGAAGGAAGGAAAGAGAAAACAAACTTTAAAAAGATAGAGGTAAAACAAGCACTGATGACTCACATCTGTAATTCTAGCTACTCAGGAAGCTGAGATCTGAAGAATATGGTTCAAAGCCAGCCCAGGCAGACAAATTCAAGAAACTCTTATCTCCAATTAACCAGCAAAAAGCCAGAGTAGAGTTATAGCTCAAGTGGTCATGGGCCAGCCTTGAGGAAGATAAATAAATAAAAGCTAAGCAAAAGTATAACCTTCCCCTCCCCTCTACCAAGTTCAAGCCCCAGTACTGACACAATAAATAGATAACAAATGGGAGCTTGGGGACATGGATCAAACTGTAGCAAGGACAAGGGCAAAACCCTGACCAAACCTTCCTACTACCAAAATGAAAAATAACACAAATACATTTTTTTTTATTGTAAAGATACTATACAGAGGGGTTACAGTTACATGAGTGAGGTAATGAGTACACTTCCTCTTGAACATTGTTACCCCCTCCATTGTTTTCCCCCTACCATCCCCTCCCTCCCTCCCTTCC
>NW_012267218.1:10196641-10217505 GCF_000151885.1 Dipodomys ordii | reverse complement strand
AGCGCTCTACCACTGAGCCACCTTCCCAGCCCTCTATTGTGGTTTGCATGGAGGAAATGGATCCCTTTATGGATTCAATGTTGGTTCTCAGATTACTGATCTCACCTCTCAATGAGGTATGCATTACCTCTAATTTGGCGTTTATCTCACTTCTTACTGAGGTTTAACACAAATACACTTTTAAAACTAAAACTAAAGCTGGGTGCTAGTGGCTCATGCCTTTAATCCTAGTTACTCAGGAGATCTGAGGACCTTGGCTCGAAGCCAGCCTGGGCAGAAAAGTTCCCCAAGAGGCTCTTATCTCCAATTAGCCATTCAAGAACTAGAAGAACTGTGGCTCAAAGTGGTACTTGTGTGCTAGCCTTGAGCAAAAGAACTCAGGGACAGCACCCAGGCCCTGAGTTCAAGTTGACAAACAAAACAAAACCTAACTAAAAATAAAGAAACCAGAAGTGCATTCCAGCTTTCAATGAATGATGGCATTTTTTTTTTTTGATCGGTCGTGAGGCTTGAAGTCTGGGCTTGGGCACTGTCCCCCAGCTCTTCAGCTCAAGGCAAATGCTCTACCGCTTGAGCCACAGTGTCACTTCCGGTTTTCTAGTGGTTTATTGGAGATAAGAGTCTCACAGTCTCTCCTTGCTCTGGCTGGCTTTAAACCGTGATCCTCAGATCTCAGCCTCCTGAGTAGCTAGGATTACAGGCATGAGCCACCGATGCCCAGCTAATGATGGCCTCTTTCAAGCCAACAATGCCACGAAGAGTAATTCAAGATGATCAACCTTCAAAGGCTCACAAACTCCACTGGATAATGAACTGAGGCCTTCTAGTCCACCAGCTGCTGGTCCTGCAATGTGACAGACCCTGGATGGGAAACTGGCCTAGGTAGCTGGTAGTGCCTCTCCACCCCACCAGGAAGCAGAGTTCCTCCTGGTACACAGGCATAAAGCAGACAAAACCTAACTTCACAGGGACAGCTTTACTCGCGGCTTTTAAGTCAAGAATGGGTAAGACCCTTGGAAGAAGCAACATTCAGCTGCTTTCAATATCCCAATTAGCAGAATTCTTAGGAGATATCATAATTTTAAAAAGCTATCACCAATATCAGCCTGAAGCTCCTACCCTTGCAAAATGCTAAGCTAATATTAATCTGTAATATTGGTGCACGAGGACTGTGAAAGTGGTTATTTTTAAACACAGGAACTGGCTTATTGTTTGCTCAGTGCTGAAGCTTCCTGCTCTCTCACCCTTCCCACCGACAACTACCTTGCCTTACCTTGGTGTGCCTGCAGAGGGCAGCAGCGGGAGCCCAGGAGGTGCGGAAGAGCCTAGCAGATAAGCCAAGAATCTCCAACTGGGAGGTGGAGATGGCAGCCACTTAGCATCCCCACCAGGGAAATGGAGAACAGGCTGCATCCATCCTGACCAATTATGCAAATGAATGGAGGAAATCACAGCCAGGGTATATTTATAGCAGGGATTACCAACCACTAGGGACACCCCTGCCATCCAGGCTCTCAGCATCCACAGACAGGCTAAAGATGTCCTCAGGGTATCAGCATGCTGTGATCTAGAGGCTCCCGTATCCATATGGGAACCCTAGCAGCCTGGCAACACTTAATTTGTATTTCACGTCTTGACATCAGGACCGCCAGAGCCCTCATGTTTTCCTTGGGGAGAAGGGTAATGAAACTGTTCCAAATGGCCTTTGAAGGAAATCATATTTTCTTGGGATGAATGGATGGGTTGCCATGAAGACTCAGAGCCAAGGGCTCAGCTCCTAGCCATGGGGCACCACCTACCGTCTGACATGTCTGCATTCTTGGACAACTGCTCCAGCTCCCAGCCCAGATGGGCAGACTCATTCATGCTCTGCTTCTGTGCAATCTCAAGGACCATGTTTTCTTCCAGCAGCTCTTCAATTCGTTTCTTATCTGTGTCTCGGTCCTAGGGTAAGAGGAGAGAAGGATGAGGCAGGCCTCCGGACAGGCCCGTGAAGCTGAGCACCGGCCACCGTCTACTGTGGATGAAGGGTTCATGCACCTGTTCACTTGCACATCACTGCTGCAAGGCCCTTGGCCTGGCCGGCTAGGTTATGAGAAGGGCTCTGAGGCCTCTACCTGAACGCAGTCTGATCAGAGGGGGCTCTGAAGCAGCATGTAACGATGGGCACCTGGGTGGCTTCAGGGCTGAGGCCTGGGAAACTGTGAGGGGTCTACACACCAGCGCTCAGCGCGTGCCAGAAACACCAGCAAGGACCCTTCTTGCAAAAGACACATGCATCCATTCACCATTGCAGAGACGCAACCCACAAGAAGAGGGCCTAGCTGTTTCCAGGGTGGGAAGTGCCCACCACGCAACATTCCAGGCAACCACTGCTGACATTCATGGTGACAGCAGTGGCAGTGGCTGGGGCGGTGGCCTGGCCTGGGGCAGACCCCGCCCCACCCCTGCCGCCAAGTGCTGCCCGCCCGGCTCGGTTCGCAATACCAGTTCCAGGTCATGGAGCTTGGATTTCAACTGCAGGTTCTCTTTCTCCAGTTCGTGGACCTTATCACTGCGGGCCCGGGAGGCTGTTAGCTGCTCCTCCAGCATGGCCTTCGTTTCGATTAAAATGATGTTGTCTTCTCTCAGCTCCTGGTGAGCAAAAACACACAGGAAAACCATCAGATATAGGTACCAGATGACGGCCAACAGGATTCTCAACCAAAGCTCCTTGGATCCAACAATCAAGCTAGGGACAAACCAGTGGCAGGCAGCTTTGCCCCTGCTGCTACCAGCCATACAGGCCTCTTGATGAGACAAGGACAAACGCCTATTTTCTGGGGGAGGGGAAAAATCAAGCAAATGGTTAAAGCAGGACGGCAATGACTCAGCCTTGTAATCCTGTATCTCCCCTGGGAGGTGGAGATGAGAGGATCCGTTTGAGTAACCAGGAAGTTAAGATCTTTCAGATCCCATCTCAAAGAACAAGCCCAGCATGGCAGTGCATAATCCCGGACACTCAGACATAGGTAGGAACACCACAGGTCTGTGGCTGGCCCCAGGAGAAACTCCAAGACCTACTCTAAAAAACAAAGCAAAAGCAAAAGGGCTGGAGGTGTGGACCACAAGGTAGAGCACTGCATAGCAAGTCTGAGGCCCAAAGTGATGAGGATGTCATGGGATGGGGTGGGGCTCTTGTCTTACACACGCACAGGCCCTGGGTTTAATGCCCAATCAGAAGGAAAACAACAACAACAACAACAACAAAGACACATAACTCAGGAGCCTCAGGATCTCCCACAGGCCAGGCTGGCAGTAGGCTATGATATCTTAATCTCACTGGACAGACAAGTGGACTCCGCTGAGAGCCTCAGACCTCTGGAGTGGGTTTCCATAACAAACCTAGAGAGTCTCTAGGTTTAGTCTGTTCCTTTCCATTCAACATTCACCAGGGTGCTGGAAAATGGCAATCAGACAAGCTCTCGTTCAACACTCAGTAGCTATTGGAGTATTTCAACATGCACCCCTGGCAACACAAAGTGCCTGGCAGCTTCTGGGCTGTGTGTGTGGGGAGGGGAGGGGGGTGTTAATGACAGCCCAGCAGCCTAAGCAGATGTGAACCCCACAGACAGGTGGAGGCAAGGCTCCACCGCCCCTAATGCTGCCACAACGCCAAGACGGTCGGCACACATCCACATCTCTGTGGGGCCATCTTCCTTTTCCTTGTCTCTTGACCCCTGCATTTTGGCCACACCCCCTCACAGCTTATTGGCTGGGAACCTGTCCCTCCTGAGACAGGTTCTGTGCCCTCAGATCCTGCGGGACAGGGAGCGGCTGGTGTTTCTGCTCATGAATCCAAGTCCAGTTCCTCAGACTCGGCACTCGCCCATGCCCGCTCCGCCTGTCCCCTCCCACTCACCCCTCACAGCAGCCCTCAGGGAAAGCGAGACAGATGAAGGACCCATGCAAGTAAATGAAGGAGAGCCAGAGGGTCTGTGCCCCGGGAAGACCCATCCTCACGGGCCTTGCGTGGGGGAGGGGCTGAGGCTGCTACTAATGACATGAACCAGGGCAGAGCACAAGGAGGCCATGTGAGCAGGAGAAAGGCCCAGCCTTCCTGCTGTGGCCTCTGTTCTCCCCCCCCCCCACACCAGTTCCCTCCTACGGGGATCTGGCAGGGTTCACCTTCTTGTGCGCCCCAGGGTGCATGCTCTCGGGCCCTGCATATAGTGCAGTTTATCCTCACAGCCAACTCCTATTCGACCTTTAACACCAGCCTGAGTTGCCCCTCTGAGAAGTGCTTGGGAATCCACTCTGGCCTGCTCAGTGACGCGGGGCGTTCTCAGCAGAGGCTGCCTGCTGTTCCCCTGGCCCAGAATCCCCGGTGGGACTGCCATACTGCTCTTGTGAGATACTGGGGCAGCAGGGTGGCCCCGGAAGGACTTGGGGCACTTCGGCCAGGTGGGATCAGCAGGCCACTAGAGTACCCCTGAAATGATTTCTAACTAAACAACCTCCAGGACACTGGCTGACAGAAATGTCCCACTGCCCTGCACACCCACCATCTCAGAAGTCTGAGTGCAGAATCGTAAGCTGAGGGATCCCCAAAGGCTGGGGTGAGGTCAACCCCACACCTGCCCACATCCGCAGACCCCTCCCCCCAGGGCCCTGACCCCAGCCGAGCTAGGAGACGATTTAAAGACCTGACTCAGAGCCTAGCTGACAGCGTGGCCACAGGCCGGACTCAAGGGCTACTGGGAGGAAGCAGAGACCAGTGCAGGGCTTCTTCAGCCCACAGAGGGCGCCAGCCCAGGAACCAGTGATCTGGATTTCTACTTTCTAAGGTGAAGAGGAGGACAGAGACTCCAGGATGCAGCTTAGGCCTCCAGCTGTGAGTTATAGTCACATCCTTTTATCTACTTATTTACTTGTTTATTTATTTGTTTATTGTGTTGGTCCTGGAGCTTGAACTCAGGGCCTGGGCCTGAGTTTCTGTACCCTTAGTTTTTGTGCTCAAGGCTTGTGTTCTACCACTTTTGAGCCACAGTGCCATTTCTGGTTTCTTGGTAGTTCACTTTCCTGTCCAGGCTGGTTTACAACCTCAATCCTCAGATTTCAGCCTCCTGAGTATCTAGAATTATAGTCATGAGTCACTTACGTTTGGCTTATAGTCACTTCAGACTCCATGGGACCTGGTTCAATACAGAACTCACCCACAGAGCACCCCCTGCTAATGGGTAAAAGCTGGTTGCCAAGAGCTGGGGACAGGGCTCAAAAGCAGAACATCACTCAGCATGCAACAAAACTCTGAGACAGCTGGGCATCGGTGACTCACGCCTGTAATCCTAGCTACTCAGGAGGCTGAGATCTGAGGATCAAGGTTCAAAGCCAGCCTGGGGAGGAAAGTCCATGGGACTCTTATCTCCTCCAATAAACCACCAGAAAACCGGAAGTGGCGCTGTGGCTCAAGCGGTACAGTGCTAGACTTGAGCTGAAGGGCTGAGGGACAGCGCCTAGGCCCAGAGTTCAAGCCCTATAACCAAAAAACTCCCCCCAAAACAACAACTCTGAGACTGATCCCTAGCACAAAACTAAAAAAAAAATCAAAACAAGAAAAAAAAATTCTGGTGGGGGGAGACCTTCTGACACCCCAGGAGTTACTGCAAACCAGAGGGGATTTGGAGTCAAAGAAACAGCCTCCTTGTCCTGAGCGCTGCTCATAACACATGCAGTTCCCGGTGTCCACAGCCAACAGAGAGCGGAGGAGCTGGTGGGGGACAGAGGGGAGGGGGAGCTGGTCACTGCTCAGGGCCGCCGACCTCCTGCTCTCTCCTGCTCTGAAAAGATCAGTCTCCATCACCTCCTATTCATCAGGCCTTTCAACCCCGGGAACTGCCTACTTTAAACACAGCTTGTCCTGAGGAGCGTGCAGGGACCAGACCTTAAAACAGTAGGAGAAAGCAAGACACAGAGTCCCACATTGGAACACAGTTGTCTGTGTTCCAAGTATTCTTAGCAGGTTCCTGGATTTTAATGTTCCCTGCTTACGACAGGAACCCTGAGTTCTGGGCCTCCTTGGGCACACAGTGGCAGCCAGACCCCCTCTATAAGCACCTTTACTCCCCCTCTCTCCAACCCCTTCTTTCTTCCCTCTTGTGTAGCTCAAGCTTGTTCGCTGGCAGCTGGTCAAGGCTCAGAGGACGCCAGCTGCATTCCGGTCCCAGCCCACCTGCTTAGCAACTGCAACAGTGGGCAAGTTACAAATTAACCTTCCCTTTTCTCATCTGAAGAAAGGAGAGGGACCAATCTCTGCTGCTACACCTTGCAGTGCCACCACAAGGCTGAAACACAGCGTTAACACTAGGGCTTAACCCTTGCTGGCTCCATAACAGTATGGACAGCACTGCTCATTTAAAAGCCTTACTGTGGGTTAGGAAGATAGCTCAGTGGTAGAGCGCTTGCCTTGTATGCATGAGGCCCTGGGTTCGATTCCTCAGCACCACATAAGCAAAAAGAAAAAAGCCGGAAGTGGCACTGTGGCTCAAGTGGTGGAGTGCTAGCCTTGAGCTGAAGAGCTGAGGGACAGTGCCCAGGCCCAGAGTTCAGGCCCCATGACCAGACCCAAAAAATAAAAAATAAAAATAAAAGCCTTACTGTGCACCTGCTCTGGACCAGACAGCCAGCCTGCAAAGGGCTGGATGGGAAATACTTTCAGGTCTGCGGGTTCAAAGTCTCTGTATAACCCCTTGCAGGAGTTGTACAAGAGCAGCCAGAGACAACAGATGGGTCTAGCTGTGTTCTGATAAAACTTCATTCATAAAAATCAATGACGGCGGGCTGGGGAGGTGGCTCAGTGGTAGAGTGCTTGCCTTGTATGCATGAGGCCCTGGGTTCAATTCTCCAGCACCACATAAGCAAAAAGAAAAAAAGCCGGAAGTGGTGCTGTGGCTCAAGTGGTAGAGCGCTAGCCTTGAGCTGAAGAGCTGAGGGACAGCGCCCAGGCCCAGAGTTCAGGCCCCATGACCGGACCCAAAAAAAAAAAAAAAAAAATCAATGACGGCCTAGCTGCACTCTACTTTGTTGGGTTTGTAGTAGCCAGGTGCTGGGCAGAGGGTGAGGGAGGCACAGGCTCATCTTCCCTGGTCCGGTGAGGGAGACAGGAAGATGCATCACAGTACCACATGTACAACGCTGCCTGGAGTAAGGGGGTTTGGGGAGGAAATGGTGAAGCAGGACACTGGAGATGTGGTCTGAGCTTGAGCCACCCAGCTGTGCAATGGCCTAAACTCTGATGCCTGAGTCTTAAGGTCTGGGAGAGGGAGGGAGGAGGGGGGTGGCTGAGGAAGCACCTGTACAAAGAGCCACAGGGGACCTGATGGAGCCAAAGGACTCACTGGGCAGGGCAGCAGGAATGGATGTAGACTTGGCGTCCGCTGAGTCACTGGATGGAGGGGTGACATGGCTAGTGCAGATTTGGGAAGTATCCCGTATGCAGACTCTGCAGTAACCCACGCAGGCATCTCAAGAGGCCAAGGAGGCTAGGCATGCGCACACCTCTGAAGAAGCCTGATGCTGATATCAAGAATGGGAGGTGGGAATGTGGGCCCAGAGGATAAGACCCTGGGCCCGGTCCAGGCGGGGCGAGAGTGGGGAAAAGGCAGGAGAGAGGGGCTGACCTGGGATGTGACTTAGCCAGAGTGCAGTCTAGAGACAACACAGAAAGATGATGCAATCACTAGACATGTGAGCTCTGAGATTCCTGTGGATGACGAAGATGGACAGAGGCTGGAGAGCAGGAGAGAGACCCTGAACCCAGAGTAAGGACGAAGGCCCTGGACTCAAAGCAACACCATTTTCCTGGCTCCTTCCCTACTGGAGGGGATGGAGATAGTTAGGAGAGGAAGAAGTTCCAGAGTATGGCCAAGAGAGTCAACCTGGGGTCAAGCCAGGCCTGGAGAAGGGACACTGGGCTGGGCCTCACCTCCAAGCCCACTCTGAACCCAGGGCAACCTTCTTAACCCTTCCAGATTCTGGACACACCACTGTCATCTTAGGGGTAATGACCTTGAATTTGGGGTAGGACATACATGTAACATACTCAGATCATAAACCCAGCTCCTAAGTACTGAGCCCTTGCCCCGAATGACCTCACCCAACTCTCTGGCTGCCTCCTTTACCATAGGCTACTATCTGCTCTGGGAGTTTCCTGTAGGGAGGAAAGGCTGGCTAGGATAAACTCATGGCTGATAGGGCCACCATGGCCTCTTGGGCTCAGGGACAATCAGACTACACCTGTACCCCTATATAAATAAGATGATAGGTCCAACACCAGCCAGGAGGACTGGGCCCAGCAAGGTCTCTGCCTCTTGGGCTGTTTTGCAGGAAGCCAACAGTGCTGAGGAAAGCTGCCAATCCACACAGGAGCCCCTGGAGCCCTGGCCACTTGCCTGGGACACACACACAGCTTCTGTGCCTTTGCCCTTTGCCTGGGAGGGAAATTTTCAGCCAGTCATAAAATACAAGGAAGGAGAACTTTCTAGACACCATCTCTGTCTCTGCCTCCACCTCCTCCCACACAATCCTTAGACCGCAACCCTCTGACCCCAAATGTGGCCTTGAGCGGCACTACAACTTGCAAAAGGAAGTCAGGGGTCAGCTGAGGACCCGCCTACTTCTTCCTCTCCCCAAGAGGCAGATGCTGCTGTCTCTTAACAAATCAGGCGACACACACACACAAAAAGACCCCAGAAGTTTAAAACCAAATCATACAAGTTTGTGTTCCTTTTTTTTTTTAGACCAAGACGAACCTTGCTCTAACCCCAGACCTGAGCCCTTTCTCTCTCCCTCTCCCACGTGGCCCGAGGGGACCTGCGCTGTTGTGCGTCTGAGGGCTGGTCTGGCAGGCTCTCAGGGAGAATGTCAGGGTCACCCACCCTCCCACGCTGCTCCTCAGTGCCGCGTCCACGGGGAGAGCTGGCACGAGAGCCATAGCCAGGGTCCTGGTTCTGCTGGCCGACAGGCCACGACTTTTTACACCACTGGTTCCAAACCCCACATTTTTCCCGTGCCCTTGCTCAAGCTGCAAGACAGAATGTTCCTGACTTCTGCCATGAATTCTTCCCAAGGGCTTGGGGGTGCAGCGAGCTCGGGGTTCTGGATCAAGTGAGACACAGTCTCAGCTCTCAGGACTCAAGGCTCACAGAGCGGCTGGCTGCAGATGAGCTCTCTACAAGCCCTGCCCCTGCCCATGGAAGAGGGAGGCCAAGGCGTGCCCTGGTCCTGCAGAATCTGGCTTAGATGGGTGGAGGGATGGCCAGGAGAGAGCCTGTGAACCAAGACTTCCAGGGCTCACAGGTGTGCAGGGAGGGGGGGAGAGGGAGGAGGGTTTATGTTTAGGAATGTGCATGTTAAACAGATGCCTGCAGCTACTCTGGTGATATACTTAGAGATGAAAAGCTCCTCACTGTGGCACACATCCTGAAACCATTTATGCTGAAATCTGTGCCTCTTGGCAAAGGCAGAGCCAGCCGACCATTTACAAGACAAACTCCTATTCCCTGTCTGGGTCCCTTACCCAGACCCAGGCTGCCTTTGTCCAGCCTCCTGGGCTGTCTCAGCAGAGGGGGCAAGGTGAGTCACCAGCCACTCCCATGACTCAGGGAATAGCCCTCAGAGCCTGGCTGTAGCCCACCTGAGCAACGCAGGGCCTCCAGGGCCCAGTGTGAAACCAGCCTGCTGGCACATGCAGGCTCCACCCACAGCAAGGCAGCACAACACCGGGCTCTCAAGACTGTTCAGAAGCCTCAGAAGCACCAGGCAGAAACTTCAGGACTGTTCCTTTCTTCCATTAAATAAGACTCTTCAGCCAGGTGCAAGCAGCTCATGCCCGTAATCCAAGGTATCAGGAGGCAGAGCTCTGGAGGACCACTTCAAAGCTAGTATGGAGAGAAATGTGTGCCAGATTCCCAATCTCCAAAGATATTCATCAGAAAGCTAGCAAAAGGTGTGGTTCAAGTGGTAGAGCAAGCAAACCCAAGGGAAGGCGCAGAGCGGTCCTGAGTTCAAACCCTAGTAGCACAAAAACAAAGTGTCCTCCACAAGTGTTAACCTTGTAAATCTCTCCCAGTTCACAAACTCTGCCCCTCACCAGCCACTTCTCAGAGGTTTCACCTCTTTTATCTTTCAAAACAGTAGCAATCCAGCCAGGCACGGGTGGCTCACAGCTGTAACCCTAGCTACCCAGGGTAGCTGAGGATCACAGTTTGAAGCCAGCCCAGACAGGAAATTCTATGAGACTCTTATCTCCAATAAACAACTCAGAAAAAGCTTTCGTTGTGGCTGGAGTGATAGAGTGCTGCCTTGAGCGCAAAGAGGCTCAGGGACAGCGTGTAGGCCCTAAGTTCAAGCCCCAAGGCTGGCAAACAAAAACAAAAACAAAACAGTAGTATTACTATTCTTACTTTTTACATGAGGAAATGGAGCAAATGAGCCTGCAAGAGGTATTAAAAAGGAGAGAGATAAATGGAAACAACAGGGTTTTTTCCCCGCCTTTGTTGTTTTTTGTCTTGTTTGTTCATTTATCTGTCTTTGGGAAGGTAAGTGGGGCACAGAAATGGAGAGACAAAGGGTGAACAAATGTTGCAGTGGTACTCATTAGACACTATGTGGAAAATGAACTATACAACTTGTGAGTGGGGATGGGAGGGGAAACTGGGAAAGCGGGAGGAAAGGAGTGATATTGTCTAAAAAGAAGTGCACTCTGGGGCTGGGAAGGTGGCTCAGTGCTAGAGTGCTTGCCTAGCAGGCATGAAGCCCTGGGTTTGATTCCTCAGTACCACATTAAAAGAAAAAGCCAGAAATAGCACTGTGACTCAAGTGGTAGAGTGCTAGCCTTGAGCAAAAGAAGCTCAGGCAGCGCTGGGAATGCTGCACCATGGCTCAAGTGGTAAGAGTACTAGCCTTGAGTAAAAGAAGCTCAGGGGCCTGGTTGAGCAAAAGAAGCTCAGGGACAGTGCCCAGGCCCTGAGTTCAAGCCCCAGGACTGGCAAAAAAAAAAAAAAAAGTACTCTTTACCTGACTCCTCTGTACAACACCTTTCTAATAACAATAAAAATTCTTAAAAAGAGCGATGAGGCAATCAGAAGGTCATCATTGTGAAGTAGAAGGAAAACCTCTAAGGAACTACTGCCCTTTACGCCTGTACGCCTTCTCTCACCTGTCTCATGCTTGGAAATAAAGGAATTAGAGGAAATGCTTTAGGGAATCCAGACAGGCTGGGACGCTAGAGAAGTGGCGCTCTCATCACCTTAGGGGGCTCCTGTCCCTGAAATCCTCCAAGGACAGGCCTGTCAGATCAACACAACTGGGGATGTGTCCAAGCCCAGTGCCTCACCCCACACTGGAGGGGTGCGGCCTACCTCCATGCGGGCCTTGTAGAAGTCCACGTCGTGCAGCTTCTCCTTGCAGCGGACCAGCTCCATCTCCAGCCTCTCCACGCGGTTCGCCTTCTCCCTCAGGGAGTCCAGCTCATCCCGATAGGCCCGGGCTGACCGGGCGTCAGAAGCCAGCTGAATGTTCTGCAAGATAGCAGAAGGGAAATTGCACATCTTAGATCTCCCCAAAGGGGTGGGGGGGATAGAAAGGGTCAAGTCCCTCAAGTGAGGGGGGAGGGGCTCCGGGGCATCCTAGTGGACAAGGAGCTGCGTGTGCAGACCCTGGGGGTCTCCACACAATGTCACTAAGAAGCACAGTCACTCCCAGGGGAGTCCTCAGGACAATGGTGAGCTAGAATGGCTCAGCCGGACACAGCCACTAACCCCTGAATGCATAGTTGTAGGCCAGGTCAGGCTGGGCTCACCTCCTGCTTGACCTTCTGTAGCTCCAGCACCAGCTGATCTACCTCATGTCTGGTGTCCACAAGCTGCTCCGTCTTGTCCTCCCTGTGGGGGTGGGGGGAGAGATCAGGAAAAGGATGGGGCTACAAAAGTGTTCCTCTCTCCAAATTCTTAATTATCTAACATCTGCCCTCCAACTCTATCCATCCACTGTGTGGGTTTCCTTCTAAGGGTGTGAGATCCCAGTCACAGCCATAGGTCTCTACAACCAGCAAGTGCCAATCACCAGCTGAGGCTCCCACGTAGTCATCCTGGCCCCAGACCTGGCCAGAAAGGGGACAGTGGTCTGCTTCCGAAGACAGCTATTGGGCTGGGAGGAGTCTGGAGCTGGGGAAGAGGCCCTCCCTCTCTGTCTGTACTCCACATGGCCTCAGCCTGAACTAGCTGAAAGCCACCCCTGCCAGCTCCATACACCGGCAGAGAACTCCCTTTTGCACTAGAATCGTGTCCGTGGCACACCACACTGAGGCCGCACACGCAGCCAGGCACTCACAGCTCCTGCCTGACGCGCCGCAGCCTGGCCTTGGTGTCGGCCAGCTCCACGGCCAGGTGCTGCTTGTCCTCGCTGGAAAGGCTGCTGGTGGGGCTGGGCGTGGAGTCGGCGCTGGAGGACTTGATGGGGCTGGGTGGGTGCTGTGCCTGCAGGTAGTCCCGCTCCTGTGTCAGGTCCACGATCAGCTGCAGCAGCAGAGCAGATGGAAGACAAGCAGTAGTACACTTGCTAGGGAGCCCTGTGGCCTAGCACAGAGCCCAGGCCCACCTAGAGTTGCTTGCCACCCTGACCAGCTTCCAACCTCCCTCGGGCATCCCTCAGTGAACACTGACCCCACCAGACCCCGACCAGGCCAGAGATGGAGACAGAGGAGATGAAGGAGGGCGACCATCCCTGAGCCCATCGGGCAGCCACGGTGTCCCTGCCCGAGGCGCACCTCGGTGCACTCGTCCCTCTCGTCGATGAGCCGGCGCAGGTGGAACACCATGCTCCTGGACAGGGCCTCCAGCTCCTCCGGGGCCACGTCCGGCAGCTCCAGCCACTGCAGGTCGAACACGTTCTCCTGGTTGTGGGTCACCTGTGAGCACAACACAGCCCAGCCCTGCAGGGGCTGCCACGCCTGGCTCCGGGCCCATGTGGGCAACCCAGGCAGAGACCACAGCCTGCCTCACACCCTCGCCTCGCTCGCACACTGCATCCAGCTCATTCTCCAGACTCGGACATTATTAATCATTGTCTGGCAAGCTGAAGCAGAAGGCTCCTCAAGGGAATTTAGACCAACTCCTCCCTGAGGATCCGCTGCACAAGCCACATCATCTACCCCCTGCCCCCAAACACACACAAAACCCAAACCCACTTCTTACAATAATTCTCCTAAAAGGGACTAGATAACAAGGTGTTTGCACTGTAGCTAACATAAAGGAGATGAGGAAGAGGACTTAGTCCAATGCAAACAGGGCAAAAATGTCAAGCATCTTATATTAGAACACCGGGTGTAGAGCCCTCTTGGGGAAGCTATGCACAAACCAAAGTGATTCTGAGGTAAGCTTGTGTATCTCAGTCCCACAGGCCACTGAGGAACACCTGCTTCATCTCCTCCCCAGAGCAGGGAGACCTGGTGCATGCCCTCCCATCCCTCCCTCCCTCCCATCCATCCATCCATCCATCCCTCCCTCCCTCCCATCCATACATCCATACATCCTCCTACCCTCTCTTCTCTCCCTCCCTCCCTCCCTCTCTTTCTGTTCCAGTATTAAGGCTCAAATATTGAGGCCTCTTTTTCTTGTCTGGCTTTTTTGCTCAAGGTTAGCACTCTACCACTTGAGCCACAATTTTACTCCTGGCTTTTTGTTGGTTAATTGGAGCTAAGAGTCTCATGGGTTTGTTTACCCATACTGGCTTTGAACCAGGATCCTCAGGTTTTTGGAAGGGAAACAGTATAGCATTCAGTGTGGGAGGGACACAACAATGAGGTACCAGGGGTATACCTCCAGAAAAGTTTCCCAGAGAAGATTCTTAAAGTAGATGGGAGATGGGAAGAATGGCTTAAAAAAAAAAAAAAAGGCAAATACAAAACACAAGTAAAGTCAAAGTCTGTCAAGACACCAGGCTCTCCTCTCTCCCCTCTTAGAAAGGAAAGATCTGGACCTCTGAGTGAGATCTCACACCTCATCACATGGTATCCTCAGCCAGGAGCTAAAGTTCCCAGGCTGGTCCTAGGCCTCATACACACCAGGGCTAGCTAGGGAAACTCAGAATCTTAAGCCCACGTGGCTTGCTTCAGGGACACAGACACATGGAGGGCTTTCAGGTCAAGACTCGTACCTCTCCCCTGTCCTCATGAGTCCTGGACAACAGAACTTTTCTTTTTCTTTTTGTTGAAAACTGAGACTTGAACTGATGCCTTTGCTCACTGGCTGGCACTCTACCACCGGAGCCAACATATCTGACCCCGCACCAAAACTTTTAACAGGCAATTAATTCTGAAGCCACACCCAGTGCCAATCACTGAATGATGATCACAAAGGACTCGCCAGGCTACATTTTTATTATTATTTTAATATCCTGCTGTCTGGTCAGAAAAGACAGTGAGAGGCAACGAACTCTTGATAAAGCTCAAGGACCTGGCCACTGGACAGATTCATTTTCAAAACACAGAAACATAAGGAAACTAAAGAGGCAGAATGGCTCGAGTCCAACAGGTGGTCAATAATGGTTGAAAATACTTATTAAAATACTGACTTTCACTTGATGCCAGCTTGGCCGTCTCCCCCTGCCTGCAAGAAGCCGTATCTGTCTCCTGCTTCAAATCCTGACTTAGAACACACTACTACCCTGCAGTTCCCAGACACATCACCTACATCCACTCCAGGGCTGTGTGTTCAGCTGCCTCTGACAATAACACACCAGCTCCTATGCGTGCGTGCGTGTGCGTGTGCGCGCGCCCATACTGGTACTTGGACTCAGGGCCTGGATGCTATCCCTTAGTTTTTTTTGCTCAAGGTTGATGCCACAGCTCTATCTCTGGCATTTTGGTGGTTAATTGGAAAGAAGAGTCTCATGGACATTCCTTCTCAGGCTGGCTTAAACCTCAAACTTCAGATCTCAGCTTTTTGAGTAGCTAGGATTATAGGCTTGAGTCACCAATATCCAGTTTACACATCTTTTTTCTTTTCTTTTTTTTTTTTTGTCGGTTGTGGGGCTTGAACTCAGGGTCTGGGTGCTATCCCTGAGCTCTTTCGCTCAAGGCTAGCACTCTACCACTTTGAGTCAGTCACAGCTCTACTTCTGGTTTTCTGATGGGTAGAGATAAAAGTCTCAGACTTTTCCTGCCTGGGCTGTCTTTGAACAGTGGCTGTCAGATCTCAGCCTCCTAAGTAGCTGGGATTACATGCTTGAGCAACAAGCACTCGGGTGTACTTCTTTCTTTCATCTGCAATCTAACTATCCATTCATTTTTCAAGTGGGTGCTTGATCCACAAGAAGGAAAACGTATCTTTTTAGCTGATATGTTCTCTACCAATGTCAAGAGCAGAAAGACCATGAAAGTCTGCCTGACATTCTCTCTCTTTTGTTTTTTGGGACCGGTTGTGGGGCCTGAACTCTGGGCTTGGGAGCTGTCCCTCACCTCTTCAGCTCAAGACTAGTGCTCTACCACTTGAGCCACAGCGCCACTTCCGGCTTTTTTCTTCTTCTGCTTATGTGGTGCTGAGGAATCCAACCCAGGGCCTCAAGCATGCAAGGCAAGCATTCTACCACTGAGCCACCTTCCCAGCCCCATGCCTGCCATTCTCTATGGGGGTGACATTTAATGGAGCATCCTCCCAACTTCACCCTGGAGACCTGAGTCTGGGCTGAGGCAAAGATCCCCCGAGCCACCTTCTCTGGACTCCAGGCTTTGAGTACCACATAGTTCAGCTGTCTTTCGATGCGCTGTGTGTCACTGACAGCAGAGGATGTCACACACACACTCTCTCTCTCTCTTTCAAGATCAACCATCAGCACAGGGTGACATTTGCCAGAATATACTTTCTGGGCCTGTAAATCAAATTCTGAGCCTAAACTACTTGACAGCTCTTAAAAATAGTCTGATGTCCATATAAGGCAAGAAGAAGGAGACAGAAGATTTGATTGAGGTATTGGTTTTTGTTTTTTTAATTTTCACTCCTACTGACGGCTGACGGCTACCTTTCCAAACAGAATCAATTTGTCTGTGGTATCAGAAGCCTAAGTAAAAACTACTCTCTTGGGTGACATAGCTTGAAACTTTCCCAGCGTGGGGACGCTGGCTACCTGCGTCCTTCCTGCTGCAAGACAGAGGCCACAATGGCATGCCCCCGGTTACCTCTTGGATGTGAGCCACAATGCCAGCCTGGGTCTCGATGTCCAGCTGTTTGATTCTCTCAATGAACTCCTCCTTCCTCTCACACTGTGAAGAGGTTATATATGTCAAATGGAAGCCTTTTTCGAGGGGGGGCAAGCCTGAGGCTCTGTTCATAGCCACATTCAGTTTAAGAATGAACCACCACCACCACCACCCCCCGCCTGCTTTCTCATTTGTAACAACACCACTTTGCCCCCTACAAACCTTGGACAGATTTCTCAGGAAGCTGCTCGGAGCTTGTTTCACAAGCCATCCCCTCTAACCCCGCCTCCCAGATGGGAATCAATGGTTATGTGGGACATAAAAATCGTGTGAAGATGACAGCACCCAGCTCAAAGCAAGGCGGGAACACACCCCTTGTAAAAAGGTCAGACAGGGATTTTTTTTTTCGTGGTGATGGGGATGGAACACAAGGCCTTGTGTATGCTAAACAAGTACTCTACCACTGAGCTGTACAATTCCCATCTTTGGTGGTTTGCCCCATCACCACCACTGAGATTTGAACTCAGAGTCTTGCACCACTTGCTCTACCACTTGACACACATCTCCTGCTTGCTCTTTGCTGGCTATTTTGGAAAGAGAGTCTTACACAGACTTTTCTGCCTGGGCTGGCCTCATATTGAGATGCTCCGGCTCTTGGCCTCCTGAGTAGCCAGGATTATAGACGTGAGCCACCCGTGACCCCGCTTACAAAATCTCAAGTTGTTACACTCTAACTGACATGAGCTGGGCATGATTAATGCCTCCAGTCCCAACCCAGCGCAGCTAAGGGCAGAGCCCTCTCCCCATCCTGCCCAGCCCTACCTGGACGGCACAGCCCAGCACCAGCAGCAGCACCTTCTTAATCTCCTCCATGCTTTTCCCTGTGCCAAAAGAGCAACAGTTTTAATTAGGTTCAACTATGTTTGAAATTCATCCTGCTCCAGTGGGGTTGAAGGATAGGCCAAAATTAGCACCGTTTTCTCAAAAGGCTTATGCTATGAGAAAACCAAACTCCTGCCTAAGAATTACTGCTGGGTTCATTCTGGTCCTGGGGTGCATGTAGTATACTAGGCAACCTCGTCCTCAGTCTCTCAGCACACACAACTGAGTGTCGATTCTCCCAACACTGGCGTGGCTGTCCAGGCTCAGCACTGGAGCTGGACACCCGCCCTTCCCCTCAGCTGCAGGGTGGGGCTGGGTCACAGGGCCTTTGTCCATCTCCCAACTGTCAGAGATACCAGGGACAAGAATCAATCTACTATGGCTCAATAATAAATAAAGAAACCTGTCAATTTTGAAATGCAAACATTTTCCAAGTCTTGTGTTTTTTTCCCCCAGCATGTGGCCTTTATTTGGCCTAAGACTTGAATCCATAGACACCATATCACCATGTGACACGCCGCTCTCAAGTGTAGAGCGCTGATCAATCACTTTATTTTGGTTTTAGCAGTGGCACTGGGAATGCCCAGCAGAGCTAAGCCAGGCTCCGAGTAGCCTTACCACCCCACCTCCTTCCCCTCCATCGGGCCCCAGGTATAGCCAGGTGCCTCTCACACGACTTTGGGCACATACAAAAGTGCAGCCCCTTCTCCATCATCACTGGCTCCTCTCCCTACAGTGAGATCCATTTTGTGGCCCCCCCTCTACTTGTGTCCCTCCCCCCACCCCGCCTTGTATCCCCCCAGAGCTGAGAAACAAGAAGGAAGAGCTTTGAGAGCCTTGAGCAGCTCAGGCAGAGGTTGGAATTCAAGCAGAAAATCTTTTATTACTCTCTTCACAGCAAAGGCCCAAAGGATCTAATTATATCATCCTCTAGAATAACTCTGACAACTCGGGCAACCCAACATCCCAGCCTACAGCAGATCAAAGCTGCAAACTAAAACAACGGGGGATGGGCAGTGGACTAACACAGTCGCCAGTCTCCACAGCAGAGGAACGGGCCTGTGACTCAAGATAGATAGTGATTCAAGACAGCTAACGGCGTGGATCCCATATTCAGAACAGTTCTGAGACAGGGTTTACAATGTTCCCATCACAAAGAAATGATCGACGTTTGAGGCGATGGATAACTTAGTGTTCTGAGTTGATCGAAATGTAATGCATAAATGTGCCAACCTCATGCTATAGCTCATAAACATGTGTGTCTATCAATCAAAAAAATATTCAAAGGTGAGAATGGATGCTGGCTGGAGAGCGTCAGTGCTGGCAGTCAACACAACTGGTGTTCTGATGGCGAAGAATAGCACACACCAACAGCTCGGAGGCTTCTGCCTGTCATCTCAGCTACTACAAGAGGCTCAAGATAGGTGACTGTGGTTCAGCGTATTCCTGGGCAGGAAGCAAGACTCTGTCTCAAAAATAACCACTGCAAAAAGGGACAGGAGTGTGGCTCAGCAGCAGAGTGTTTGTCTAGCAAGTATGAGAATATAAGGCTCTGAGTTCAAGTCCCAGCACTGACCAAAAAAAGAAAGAAAGAATAGGAAACAAAGGATGGATTCCTGGGTGCTAAGCTTTAAAATGATCCCCCCCTCCCCTCCCCCCCACAGGGAGGACAGGTGTTCGATGGTGGGAAGCTGGCTGATCACAAAGGCAGCCTGTGCCCTCCAGTGACAGAGTACTGCAGAGCAGGTATGCAGGAAGAAGCGGAAGTTCTCAGGTTTCTCCTGAGATGCTAAAGCCTCATTTCTTTCAGGATTTTGTAATAATGACAATTTTCATAAATACACCCTGTCTGCAAGGTGGGCTCAGTGACACACTCACAGCTCCCTGCCAAGCACCTACTGTGTGCTGGGCACAGGGAACACCGCTGCCGCGGTCCTCTGGGTGTAGTCCACGAGGGTACCAACAGCAGATTCGAAATTTTAACAAGATGACAGACACTATGGGGACCGAGAAATGGAATTCTAGCTTCTGGTGCCAAACAGGCAGGCAAAGATTCCTAAAGGAAACAACGCTGAGCTGAAGGCCCAAGGATGAGAATGAGGGACAGGCTTCAAGGCACAGGGAATCAGCATGTGCCAAAACCCAGAGGTTTTCTCAAATTAGAACCGCCTCAGGGCTAAGCTCTCTAGAGCTGATTTTCAAAGCAAGATGGGGTAAAAGATAAATGGAAATGGATTTCTTCTGTGTCTGAGAGATAAAAGGAAGTAGGTTTCTATGTCAGGTGAGTCACCCGCAGCCCCTGGGGGCAGGGCAGAGAAACACCAATCTCCTTGGCTACCCACTCGACAATGTAATGCATAAATGTATAAATGTGTAGAGTATAAATGCATAAATGCATAAATGTGTAGAGTATGGGGAACCCTAGGGGGGATCCTGGGGGAATCCCAGTCAATAGCTACAGCCAAGACAGGCCTCAGAGCCTCCACCAACCCTGCCTCCAGGCATCCCTCAACAGTTCCCAGCAGACAGGTGGCAGAGAGGCTGATCTAAGTCTGTGTGAGCTAAAAGATGTCTGCAGCCACCAGCTTCCTACACGGAAGGGAAAGTGTGTGACGCACACAGGGTGTAAGGGGAAACGTGGGACAGAAAAGTAGCTGGACAATTATGAAAATACACAACATGTTAAAATGCAGAAGCCCTTCAAAAAATGTGAAGGTTGAAGTCAGATGCCAGTGACTCACGCCTATAACCCTAGCTACTCAGGAGGCTGAGATCTGAGGATCCTGGGTCCAAGCCAGCCTGGGCAGGAGTGAGACTCCCATCTCCAATGAACCACCAGAAAACAGGAAGCAAAGCTATGGCTCAAAGTGTAGAGGGCCAGCCTTGAGCAAAAGGGCACAGGGACAGCGCACCTAGGCCTAGTTCAAGTCCCAAGATTGACAAAAGAAAAAGTAAAAGTTGTATTCATTCAAGGGAGGAAGACTCAGGGACTTCTCTACTCCTGAGTCCAGCAGACAAGTGTGCCATCAACCCCACACTTGTTAGGTAGGGTGGAGCTTGGCCTCCAAGTCCTGAATGCTGCACACTGCACATACAAAACACGTCAAGCACAACCTACCCTCCATAGTGGCATGTGACCTCCAGGATCTATTCTGCTGAACTGCTGTGTTCAGAATACACTTCCTGGTTTGGAGACTACCATCTGCACATGATGCCTGCTGGGGATTTAGGCAAAGGAAGGCAAGAATGATCCTTCCCGGCCCCAAGCTGTCCACCGTGTGTCTAGCCGAGAACACTCTAAAGGGTAGAACTGACTCCTGCCTTGCTGACTCAGCGCTGCTCAGCCCCAGAGGCTGAGAACCCAAAATTCCGCCAGGCTCAGGGCAGGACCCTCACCCTAGGCAGAGATGCAACTCTCTCCTGCAACCCCATCACTTTGCAACCCCATCACTTTAACACAACAGGCTACCTGCCCAAAGGCTGGCCTGGGCTCTACCTTACACACAAGAAGGGCAGGTCCTAAGATCTGCTCCCAGGGCCGCGGGAACCTCCTTTCCCAAACCAAGCAAATGTTTTCCCAGCAGCTGCCAACAGACGAATGACCCGAACCACCTGGGAGATGACCAAAGTGGACCGACAGTCTCACATTCCTTCCTGGTTGGAAGAGATTTTAAAAATAAAATAAACTCGGGCTGGGAAGGTGGCTCAGTGGTAGAGCGCTTGCCTTGCATGCCTGAGGCCCTGGGTT
>NW_012267218.1:10190525-10194226 GCF_000151885.1 Dipodomys ordii | reverse complement strand
GGGAGGGAGGGAGGAAGGAAGAAGGAAAAGAGAAAGGAGAAAGGAGAGAAAAAGGAGGGAGGGTGGAGAGGTGGAGCTTAGTGGGAGGTCTTTAGATCATGGTCTGACATGCCAAACATCTGGGGAAACAGATTCTGGTATGGTACCTTGGAAACTGTGAGCCCAAATAAACCTCTTCTCTTTATAAGCTGATCACCTCAGGTAAGCGTCACAGTGACTGACAGCTGACTAACATGTCCTCAATGCCCTACCACAGCACCCCTCTGAGAAGCCCCACTGACTTGCTCAGGCAGGCCTGGGACAGCACGCTCTCACACCACCTTGCTTCCATGGCTGTTGGCCTCTTCGTCCTCCCCTCTGTGCCCCAACATAGTCTGGGGACCTGCTGCCCAGGGAGTATTCTCCAGGATGCACACAGATATCCACAGCAGTCTGTGCACAGAGCCCCCTGTCACCCCTCAAAGGGCTCTCCCTTCTCGCCATGAGGAAGAGAGCAAGGCCACACGCAGAGCCACTCTGAATGAAGCTCCCAGGCCTGTGCTCAAGGTCCCAGCCATCTTCACACAAGGGTCCTCGCAGGGAGTGCCCGTGGGGTCACAGCCCCTCCATCGGAATCTCCTCTGCCATTTAGAATACAAAAAATACCAGGATAGACGATGGTGGCTTCCAGTTGTCCCCAATGTGAGACCACAGGCTCTGGTCAACCCCACACAGGGCCAGGTGTGCTGCGCCTAGGAGCAAGCTCCTGCCCGCTCAGCCGGGCTTACGCATCTGCTCAGATGGCTTCACTCCAACCAGCTCAGGTAGGATCAGTGGTTTACAAGTCTGGACACTACCATAGTACCCCGCAAACCACGAAAGCAAAACTGTTCTCTTCCAGCACCACCGTTGGGTGACTAATCATAGAAACAACTTTGTGAACACCCTGGCTTCCTGTCAGACAAATCTCATCTTTTTCCACATGTGGCCCAGTGAATGGCCAGGTGGCCAGGGAAGAAGTGCTGCGAAGCCAGAGCCAGTCTGTTCCACCCAACACCCTTCCTCCTGTTGCAGAGCAGAGCAGAGCAGAGGTGGGCCCTGGGTGTTCCCGCAGTCCAATGGGTCTGCACAATGGTGCGGAGGTCATAGCAGGCCATCACAGTGGGGGAAACAAGTGGTTCAGGGCAGGACTGAATGCCTACTGGCCTTTAAACAACTGTAAGGAACAGCAAGGTGAGGAGAGGAGAGAGGATGGGACAGAAGCAGCCCCTAGCAACATGCTGGTTCATTGGGATGCTCTATGTGAAGATGCGGCACGCAGGGAGGACAGAGGACAGGGTGCATGGGAGGAGGAGGCCAGGCAGGCACAGTGAGGTGGCAGTGAGTAGGAACTTGAAGGAGCTGCAGAGATGTCTGCGCCCACCGGTACCTAAGGGACCAGTGTAGCAGGCAGGAAGAACGCAGGCCCTGGTGCTGGGAGGAGGCAAAACAGTGATGTAAGAGAAGGGGCGAAGCCGGCGATGGGGGCTCAGGCCTGTAAATCTTAGCTACTGAGGATGCTGAAATCAGGGGATCATGGTTCAAAGTCAGCCTAGGCAGCAAAGTCTGAGAGACTCCATTTCCAATTAACCAGCAAAATGCTTGATTGGAGATGTGGCTGAAGTAGCAGAGCACCAGCCATAAGCAAGAAAGTTGAATGAAAGTAGGAAGCCTGAGTGTACACACACACACACACACACACACACGAGCATGTGCACGAAAGGGACAGCATAGACCAGATACAATTAAGGTGTAGTCAAGGAGACACAAGGCAAAGGATGCCACAACACTCAATCCTGAGAAACCCGAATCCTGACTGGCACTGAGGGGAGAAAGATTTTCTTCGAAGAACTATCATAGAAAGTGGGAGGGGCGGGCTGGGAAGGTGGCTCAGTGGTACAGCACTTGCCTTGCATGCTCAAGGCCCTTGGTTCAATTCCTCAGCACCACATAAGCAAAAAGAAAAAAGCCAGAAGTGGCACTGTAGCTCAAGTGGTAGAGCACTAGCCTTGAGCTGAAGAGCTGAGGGACAGCGCCCAGGCCCAGAGTTCAGGCCCCATGACCGGACCAAACCCCCCCCAAAAAAGTAGGAGGGGCTCAAACAAAGCTAGGTCCCAGGTTTTGCTGCGAAGTGGAGACCACAGTAACAAGACGTGGGACAGAAGCCTCCCCGGGACCCACACGCATCAGGAGATAGCCGCAAAGCAGAGGCATGTCAGAAAGGAAAAACATCCAAAGACAGAAGGCACAGGGTAGGAGAAGGGGTTTGGGTTAGGAGGGGAGGGCAGATTCTCAGCACAGGTTTCAAAAGCAGGTTCTGTTATATCAAGTGCGTTCTCATATTTGCTGACCATCCTTGACCTCTACCCAGCGGGGGAGAAAGCAGACAGCTGGCCCCCTCTGTCTAGTGGGCACAGGAGCAAAGTTAGATGTACAAAACCCCTCCTATGAGCCCTGACACCTCCCTTTCTCAGGTGAGAGGCAAGGGAACAAACATCTGGTTTCTCAGGACCAGTGCTACTTGGGTGGAAGCTGGGACCGACTCCCCTGCAATATTTGCCAAAGCCAAAGAGCCCCAAACTGTTAACATGTTATAATTAACACTTCAGGGCATAACGCACCTGCCAAAGAGAGCGGGGAGGGGCGCGGGGAGCCATGTGCTATGCTAGAGATCGAATGCGTGGGAAAGCACTCCCTCCGCCCCAGGCTACAGCACCAATTTTTTTAGAAGCTAATTTTGGTCTTTGTTTAAAAAGAAACATAAAACACTTCACACATCTATTTTTAACGTGTAAGACTGAAAATACCATTCCATAAATACGTCTGTCTCTCTGCTCATGGCTCACGCATCTTCTTGCTTGCTGGGGATGTCCCTTGTCATCCATCCTCCCTGCTCTTGGCAGCCCCCCAGGGAGCCCTGTCAAACCCACCCATCCATGCACCATGGCCACCTCTGCCCTGGAAGGCGAGGCCTGCTGAGGCCGCTGTCTGGCACGCCAGTCAGCGCAGCCTGGGCCTCCGAGCATGGGCGATGGGTATCATTCTGCTTCTTAGCTTCCCAGCGCCATCTCACCACATCTGCGGTGAGCGTGTCCTGACTGTGCCATCATCCTGGGGCTTCATCCGGGCCACTCACCACACCTGACAGCAGCTAGAAATCACCTTCTCCAAAATGTGCTAAAACTGGGTTTCCAAACCAGTAAACGTCCAATTCTATATGCTATAGATAAAATCACAATATACGCTTCAGGCAGGTGAATTTTGTGGTATGCAAATTTATGTCTCAATAAAACTGCTCAAAAAAAAAAAATCAAGCCAGGCACTGGAGGCTCACACCTGTAACCCTAGTTACTCAGGAGGCTGATGTCTAAGGATTGCAGTTCTAAGCCAGCCTGGACAGGAAAGGTTGTGAGACTCTCATCTCCAACAAACTACTCAGAAAAAGGTGGAAGTGGCAATGTGGCCCAAATGGTAGAGCACTATCTTTGAGCACAAGGAGGCCCCAAGTTCAAGCAAGCAAGCAGGAATGGGGTGGGGGGAGGGAGGGAGGGGAAAGAAGAAGGAAGAACAGAAAAGAAGAGAAAAGAAAAGATCAGCACCGCTGGGCGCCAGTACCAGTGGCTCACGCCAGTAATCCTAGCTACTCTGGAGGCTGAGATCTAAGGATCGAGGTTCAAAGCCAG
>NW_012267218.1:10187129-10189115 GCF_000151885.1 Dipodomys ordii | reverse complement strand
TCTACCACTTGAGCCACAGCACCACTTCCGGCTTTTTTCTTTTTGCTTATGTGGTGCTGAGGAATCGAACCCAGGGCCTCAGGCATGCAAGGCACGCGCTCTACCACTGAGCCATCTTCCCAGCCCCTTGAGCCACAATTTCAATGCTGACTTTCTGCCAGTTAGTTGGAGATTAAAAGCCTCATCTTTCCTGCCTGGGCTTGGCTTTGAACCTTGACCCTTAGATCTCAGCATCCTGAAAAGCTAGGTTATCCTGGGACTCATTCATTCTTATGGAAGAAATATATGCTCTTGGCTTAGTGTCTCAAGGCAATAAAATGCCCCACTCTTTACAATTTCACCAGAACATCACGTGTTTTCACTTTGCTGGCCTCAAGCTAGCAGCCAAAGCTCTGTGGCCAACAGCTGTCCAAAGTCTACAGCCCTGCCCAGACACTGCAGGGGGCAACAGGCGGCAATGGAGGGGGGCGGGGGTTCACTCACCGGACAGTGGGTCTTTGCCAATCATCAAAACATTGGGCAAATTCATTACGATCAGCTGCTGGAGAACTTCCTGCAGAGACAATGGGGGAAGACATCGTTAAGAAAGAGGAAACGTGAGTAAAAAACTTTTAGGCAGATTTCAGTTAATCAGGACTGAATATGCTGGTTCTAAATGGTAACCAGGAAGACATTCAATAATAGGCTGCCCCATTTTAAGTCCCATGTCTCGTACTTCTGCCTTGATCTGTTGTTAGGTTAGGTTAGGTTATGCAGAGAGACTTCGAGAAAAAGATGACCATCATGCTTGCATATTTCTTTTGAAGAGATAACTCCTTAATTAGTATTTTTTCCTTATTTATTTTTTTATGATATGGCTTGTTCCATTGAGGTAAAATAGGGTATGAAAATGTCAATGCTGCTACCAAGCCTCTGGAGCCTGAAGATTCAGGATCTCAGGTTAGACGGGGCTGTCATACAAGTTGTAGATGAGAAGACTTGGCCTTGACGTAAGTGACCTCCTGGGAGAAGAGATCCATCAGGTACCACAACCTGAAAATTGGGGTGGCCTGCTACAGAGACCCATAATTTACTTCTCTCAGGCCTGTCTCAGGCTGGGCCTAGCCAGTCTCCTTATCAAAAGATACTAATTTTACAGGAAAAAAGAAAAAAAGGCAACCAGCTTTTACTCTCTTATGACTATAATCCTAGTTACTCAGGAGGCTAAGATCAGAGGATCATGATTTGAAGTCCGCATGGGCAGACAAATTCAATTAACCAGCAAAAAGCTGGAAGGGGAGTGTGGCTCAACTTGTAGAGCTTAAGCCTTGAGAAAAAAGAAAAGAGACCAAGCAAGAGTATGAGGCATTGAATTCAAGCCCCAGTTATGGCACAAAAAGAGGAGGGGGGCAGAGGGGAAGCAGAGTGGGTTTAAGTGTTCTAAAAACGGTGTAATGGCGATCCTTCACCAAGGCTGTCCTGCCCCTTTTTACACGTGTTCCTGCTGAGACACTGTCAGGAGTCCCTGCACGACACCACCGGCAGTGGCTCTACACGCAGCAGGCTGCCCTTCACACTGGGGAAGACCCAGATCAGAACACACTGTGCTAATCTCAGAATGGAAGCCTTCAGAACAGGGAGAACAGGGTGAGGACGGGGGTACAGCAGGGATCCCTGAGAGGCCTGCCCCTTCAAAGAACACAGTGGCTCAGGAGACTGAGAGCTGAGGATCGAGGTTCAAATCCAGCCTGGGCAGTAAAGTCCGTGAGATGCTTGTCTCTAATTAACCATTAGAAAGCCAGAAGTGGCACTGTGGCTTAAGGTGGTAAAGCATTAGACTTGAGCAAAAGGAGCTCAGGGACAGCACCAACACCCTGAGTTCAAGCCCCATGACCATCATCAACAACAAAAAAAACAGAGGTAATGACTTCCATTTTTCTTTTTTTGGGTCCGGTCATGGGGCCTGAACTCTGGGCCTGGGCGCTGTCCCTCAGCTCTTCAGCTCAA
>NW_012267218.1:10143761-10186363 GCF_000151885.1 Dipodomys ordii | reverse complement strand
GTTACAGCCAGGAGCATCGTTTTCTAATTCAGCTTAGTAAAGGTGTGCCTCAATGGTAGAGCACCTGCCTAGTAAGCACAAGCCTGAGTTAAAATCTAGTAACATAAATAACGAAATCACACATCTAAGTATTCTAATAATAACATTTTAGCTAAGCCAATATATCTAAACAATCATTTTAACACATAACCAATATAAAAATTGTTACTGAGGGGACTGGGAAGGTGGCTCAGTGGTAGAGTGCTTGCTTTGCATGCATGAGGCCTTGGGTTCGATTCCTCAGCACCACATAAGCAAAAAAGAAAAAAACCAGAATTGGCACTGTGGCTCAAGTGGTAGAGCGCTAGCCTTGAGCTGAAGAGCTGAGGGACAGCGCCCAGGCCCGAGTTCAGGGCCCATGACCGGACTCCAAAAAAAAAAATGTTACTGAGCCGTAATCCTATGGACTCATAAGTCTGAGATCTGAGAGTCACAGATCAAAGCTGGCCCAAGCAGAAGATCTATGACACTCCATTTCCAAAATAACCATCGAGAAGTAGACCTGGAGACATGGCTCAACGAACAGGTGCCAGCTGTGAGCAAGTAAGCTACGCAAGCGCTGTTTTAAGTTGCTTTTTCATATCTTTGAAATCCAACATATTTTACACTTGCACATACTCTTTACACTATTCTCAATTTGGATGAGAAATTTCCAACTGGAAAATCCTTCAAGAGTATGCAAGATTTCACAAAACTTACAGCTGAACTCAATCCCTGCTGTTCCAAACACACTTAAATATGTTCCGTAAACTGAAACTGAACTGTGTGCCCGTTCTTTTCATTCCAACTAAAATGACAACCTTACTTTGGACACACTAACTACATCGTGAGGCCACCCCACAATAGTGACAGGAGCCTCTTGGTGGCCAGCGAGTTCCCTCACACCTCTACCCTTCCCTAGGAGAGCCCCACAATCGTGTCAGAGGACCCAGCACAGTGGGCCTCCCAGGCGACAGGCCAGACCCTCAGTCTGGCAGGACGTGAGGAGCGTGCTGAGAGACCCCCTCCCATGGGGGCCCGTCCAGTGGAGCCTGGGGAACAGAAAGCCACTGTGAAGGCTCAGCTGCCACCGTCTGGCTCAGGGGCCCCTGGCTCTTCCCTGGCCAGCTGCAGGGGGCAGGACCAAGTGAAGCTGGAGAGTGGATCAGCATTGCGCTCCTCTCCCCCCCCCCCATGACTGCCACCCCAATACCAAGTCACATCCTGAGCCTGCAGGGGGAGGGGAGATGCAAATATCACAACTGGGAAGGCTTTTCCACCCTTCCCTTTCCTTCCCTCTGCTCTTTAGGCATGCTTTCAGATCCTCATGTACGACTGCCAGGGGAAACCCCAGAATTTTTTCTTCTCATAAATGAACGTGGACTAACTGCATCCTGGAATGGCCCACTGGCAGTTAATTGCGTTAAACAATCCCCTTAAAGAACTGGGTCAGAGGAGGATGTGCTTAGATTGTGTGCTAGCAGCCTGAGTTGTCTCTGTCTCCCCCCAACCAAACCCAGGAGCCAGGCAGGAAAGTGCTTTGTGATGGAGGCAGGAAGGGAGCCTACCTCAAACAGCTGAGCCTCACATCTAGAATGCAGGACTGTCAACCAAGGTGATCAGCAAAACACACGGGAAGGGAGAGGCCAGGACCCTCCCTAGGAGCACCTATCATCCCAGCTGTGGCCAGTCCCAGGGGACAGCATCTGTGCCAAGCCCAGCAAGCTGCTTTCCCTCAGATCCAGGTTTTCCAGGAGGCACAGGGTAGCCCAGGCCATGAATGTAATATCTCAAGACCTGCGGCACTGGCTTTCTGCAGTCACCCAATAGCGTTCTGGGGACAGAACCAAAGAGCAAGCCAATATGTGAAGTGTTGAAAACAGCACATTACTGGGCTGGGAATGTGGCTTAGTGGTAAAGTGCTTGCCTAGCATGCATGAAGCCCTGGGTTTGATTCCCCAGTACCACAAACACAAAAAACCTGAAGTGATGCTGTGGCTCAAGTGGTAGTGTGCTAGTCTTCAGCAAAGGAAGCTCAGGGATAGTGCTCAGGCTCTGAATTCAAACCCCAGGATTGGCACGGGGGAAGGTGGGGAGGGGAGCAGGGAGGCGAGGACAACCCTCCACATTACATAGAAAGGAAAACTCACAGGAGACAAGACCAAAATGTCAGAATGTTCTTTCTTAAGAGTAACCAGGGGGCTGGGAAGGTGGCTCAGTGGTAGAGCACTTGCCTTGCATGCTCGAGGCCCTGGGTTCGATTCCTCAGCACCACATAAGTAAAAAGCCGGAAGTGGCGCTGTGACTCAAGTGGTAGAGCGCTAGCCTTGAGCTGAAGAGCTGAGGGACAGCGCCCAGGCCCAGAGTTCAGGCCCCAGGACCGGACCCAAAAAAAAGAGTAACCAGGACTAGGGTATTTTTCTCCAGCATTTTCTAAGGATTCTGCCACTTTAAAATAATCTTAACTCTTGCAGCCTGGATTCCCACACAGAAAATCTATACAGGCATTTATTGAGCAGACATCTAAGCTGTGAGCATAACAAACCCACTAAAAGAAAAAGTACCTGTCTATCCTTTCCTGAGACAAGTCACATACATCCAAAATGAAAAATGAGGGCTGGGGAAGTGGGTCAGTGGTAGGATGCTTGTCTGGCAGGTGCAAGGCCCTGGGTTTAATTTCCAGCACTGAAAAAAAAAAATTTGACTCACAAAATGAAAAAATGAGAGTTGGGCACCAGCGGCTCACGCTTGTAATCCTAGCTACTTAGGAGGCTGTGATCTGAAGACCTCAGGATCTTTTCATTCCAGCCAGAAGAGTCTGTACGACTCATCTCCAATTAACCATCAAAAGTAGAGAGGTGGAGCAATGGCTCAAGTGGTGGAGCACAAACCTTGAGTAAAAAAATGCGTCCATGCCCCAAGTTCAAGCCCCAATAATAACAACACGTGTGCGTGCACACATACACACGCGCACTTGCATACACACACCCAAAGGAAAAAGTTAATGGATTGCTGACATCCCTTGGGAAAGAGAGCTCTCCTGCACAGGTTCTTGAAGGCAGTCACCACCAAAAGAGCTGGGCGCTGGTGGCTCATGCCTGTAATCCTCCCTACTCAGGAGGCTGAGTTCTGAGGATCCTGGTTTGAAGCCATCCCATCAGACTCTTACCTGAAAAACTGTATGTGGAGCTGTGGCTCATGGGGTAGAGAACTAGCCTTGAACAAAAAAGATCAGGGATAGCATCCAGGTCCTGTGTTCAAGCCCCAGAACTAGCACCAAAGGAGGGGGGGGTGGGAGAATCCCAGAAGAGGTTCACCCACTCCTGAAGCAAAGCAGGAGCCTCCTAGGAAAGCCTAAACATCCAGCCAGGTAGGCCATCCAAAGAAGTCTGTGCCCACTCCAACAGAAAGGTTATTCCCTCCTCATGAGGAGAAACCTGAGATCCCAGAAAAGATTCAGGGTTAAAACACTTTTGTGTGTACGTATAGAAAAAGTTCTTTCAGCTTGCATTTCTACCAGAAACACAAAGGTTTCTAGATTGAGAATAATGATTTCATTAAAAACAAACATGTGAAGAAGTCTCCCCTAACCCTCAAGGGAAACAGTCTTAGAGCTAGATCAATATTTTGAAAGGAAGAAAAAAAGTGCTGCTGAAGGCCAAAGTGCTTAGTTTACAAGATCCCGGCCCCCCCCACCCCTGGGGGATGGGGAGCTGTTTAATGCCTCTGTTAATGAAGAGTCCCAGAAAAGTTAAGGCAAACCCCCAGCAGAGCAGCAGCAGGGAAGTGATGCTCAAGGTTGCTAAGGAAACCTGGATGGTCCAGGCAGAAAATGAGCCTTCCACAGAGAGGCAAAACAAGACCACAAAGAGCGTAGCTGTTGCTCTACCCACAGTTTTGGAGACGGAAAACAAGAACGTGAGTGTGTGGCGTGGTGTGAGCAGCCTGCACACCTACAAGGTTGGGCTACGTTCGGACCTCAGCAGAGGCACACCGCAGGCCTGGCTGTGAGCCAAGAGCTGCACCTCAAGAGCTGCCGAGGCGGCAGGAGAGTGGAGAGTCGAGGCACACAGCTCAGGAATTCTGCCACAGGCTTCCCAGAAGCAGTGGCTTCTGACCCTGGCTGTGGCAAATGCTGAGGAGCCCGATAGGTGAAGGGTAGGACAGGAAGAGTTCTAGATGCCCGAATGCTTCTCCCAGCAAATAAAGCCTTGCTGACACCAAGTCCCACCCCCACCACCTGATCATCGCCCAGCTACCTTCCAAAGGCCACGCCCTCCACGCAGCATGTGAAGCCTGCAATCCCATATGGTTTTCTCTTCGCAAACTCCTACCACTCAGCCGCACACTCCCGTGGCACTTCCCACGCTGTGCTTCTCAATCAGCACTCAGAGGCAGCAAAAAGCCACAGAGAGTGACAGTTGGGAAAGTGAGAGCAGAACAGACCCCTCAACGCCTATACCCAGTAAAGATTTCTGCACTGTCCTCTTCTCCCCATGGCTTGGAAAACAACTGCTCTAGCCAGTTACTTCCTTATGCTTCAAATCCTGGAAAAAATGTGACACTGTATTCCTCCTGATCCACAGCTTGAAGATGTCAGCCCAAGTTAAAAAAAAAAAAAAGAACAAACAATAGTTTGGAATCTGTTTTATAATTTTCCACTAATATGGTATAAGTGGAATATTGAGGAAGCATCTCACAGTGCATCTGTAAGGCTGGTTGGAATATACCATGCTTTCCTTCCAGTGGTAAAATACTAAATGCAGGCTGAGCACCGATGGTTCACACCTGTGATCCTAGCTACTCAGGAGGTTGAGATCTGAGGATCTCGATTTGAAGCCAGCCCCACCAGAAAAATCCATGAAGCTTTAGGACAGCACCCAAGCCCAGAGTTCAACAAGCCCCAAGACTTGGTAAACAACAACAACAAACAAACAAATGCAATCAGCTACATGAAGCAACTGCAGGCAGGCAAGGTCCCATAGGAGCACTTGGTCCTAGGAGAAAATTGTGTGCAGACCCCACAGGGTGACAGCGCTAGCTGTGGTGCAGGCCGGCGACGCACTCACAGACCACTACAGTCAGAAGCATGCCACAAGTCCCCTGCGTGCGTGGTGGCATTGGCGCTCATGCCATCGACTAACACTCCTCCATATGCCCTGTCTCAAACTCTGTGCTGTGGAGCTTGCAATTTTGCTTAACAAATCAGGAGCCAAATAACAAGATGGTGTTGGAAATACCCAAGCGCGGACAGATTCCCTTCTCCTTTCTCCTTCTAACCTGCACATGTGGTGGACAGGAAAAGAATCCCCAGTGTTCATGGCCCACGGGGCCGGCAGCCCCGTGTCCATAACAGGATCTAGAAGGATCCAGAGTCACGGGAACTGGGTCTAGTGAGCTGGCCTCACACCACACTGCTCCACACAGCCCACACCAGGGCAGCTTCCTCAGCTCTGGCCGTCACACCTTGCCACTCTGGCCCAGCTGATCACATCTCCATGGAGGATCCCCCCCTTGTAAGGCACCAGGGATTTGATCCCAGGAATCGCAAGCCCAGGCCTGCTCCCTCGGAATGTTACAGCCAGGAGCATCGTTTTCTAATTCAGCTGCAGCGAGGGAACATAAGCAGTGATTTACCCACGCAGTCTGCCCCAAGCATGGCCCTGGGCCCAGCTCCGCTCCTCGTTATTCCATCTGCCCTGCCCAGGCTGGATGACAGGGGCACCCCCACCCCCGACCAGTGGTAATGAAGTGCTCCGCGTGCTGAGGCTGCTGAGGAGCTGCTGATAGACTTGATCCATCTGTTCCGCCTCATTTCAATTAATCTGGGATCCCCAAGGGCCAAAAGCCAGCCGATCCACACAAAACAAGCCTGGTGGCGGCAGCTCCTCTAATTAGGCTGCACAGAGTTCCAGGACTGGCGATTCAGAGGTTTGTCTGAGGTGACTAAAGCACCAGACACTCGCTCCATGCATACTCTGCAGCTGCCTATGCTCAAGGTGGGGTTCAGAACATAGGTAAGTTATTTCCCCTGGGCTGACAGCAACCTATGGGAAGGAGCACCTGGAAACGCACCACGAGGCGAGGGCAACGCCACCAAGGTCTGCCTTTGCCTTTAGCTTGCTGTGTGATCTTGGAGCAATGGATCCCTCTCAGGGCCACAGCCTTATCTGCAGCAGGACGGGGGCTTTGGCTTCTTCAGAAAGGAAAGAAGATGGGGATAAGAGAGGCAAAGCACAGTAAGTACCCTGTGAGAGGAGCCCAGGGCTGCCAGCTCTGTCACCAGGCAAGTCTTTCCAAGAAGAACCCGGGGGAAGCCGGCAGGGACAGGCCTGGAAGGCAGCTCAAGTGGCCCAAGGAGTGCCTGCCCTGTCCCTTTAAGGTTCCGTCTCCTGATGCCAGCAAACACATGACCTGAACCCCTGGACTGGGGCTTGGGGCAGGCTAGGGGGCAGGCTAGGGCATCTGTCCTCAGAAAGGAGCTGTTAGAGGTGTTTCAGGGACGGTTTGCAAGATAAACGCATGTCTGGTCATCTGGTCACAGGCAGCCAGAGTTGGGCGGTGTAGATTAACCACTGCAGGATGTCATCAATAGCCATAGTTACAAGGGAGGGCGGACAGGCCCAAGATGGGCCAATGGTGGACACTCACCTGACACAGAGCCCAGTCAGCAGGATGGAGACGGGGGAAACCCACATTTTAAAACCAGAAAGGCTAACTCAGGAGGCTGAGATCTGAGGGATGCAGTTCAAAGCCAGCCCAGGAGACTCTTGATTTCCAATTAACCACCAGAAAAAACAGAAGTGGAGCTGTGGCTCGAAGTGGTAGAGTGCCAGTGTTGAGCACAAAAGCTCAGGGACAATACCCAGGCCCTTGGGTTCAAGCCCTATAACCAATAAAACCAACCAACCAACCAACCATCCAGAAGAGCGTTAAGATCACCTAGAGACCAAGAAAACCAAGGCCAGAGTGGAACATGACAAAAACCCAGCACCACATTTGGGTCTAGTCAGGTCCCCAAGTATCGCAGAGCCCTGTACTCAACAAAGCCTCCTGGGGGCTGAGCTTGGTGGGGGAGGAAGGGCTTCCGGGGTGAGCAGGTGGAGGGGTCCTCACCCTTCACCCTGTTCTCCTGGCCCACGGAAGCCACCCCTCCCGACCAGAAGGCCAGAAACAGTGTTGAGCTGACACTAAAGGCATCAACTCATGCCAGGTAGGGGAGAGGGGAGGAGCTCAGCAGGTAGAGGGAGGTGGGGTCCTAAGGCTGGGGTTGACAAAGAGGTCACAGGGAACTGTAGCCTGCAAAGTGCCCTACAACAGTCCACCAGCCAGAGGACAGGAAGGGTGGAGGAGGCCCACTTCAGCTCACCAGGTGTGTGCCCACTCCCCATGCCTCCAGGCATGCCCTGAAAGCCCACCGAGCTCAGTGGGGGAGGGAAGGCCCTCCCCACCCCAGCACACCACCACCATATCCTGTGCCCACTCCACTGCTCTTCCACCCCAGCATCCCCCTGCCTGACCAGACCGCCCTCTCCTTCCCTCACTCCCAGGGTACAAGTCAGAGCAGGACTGGCAGCGTGCGCCTGGGGGCCTGCCAGGGCCTGTGTGGGCAGGAAAGGCAGAGAGGGAGTAACAGCCAGGCCCCCACCCCATGGCCCAGCCAACCCGCTCTTCTCCCCCCACCGACCCACGCCTCATTGAGAATTCTGAGGGCCTGTCTGGGCTCAGTAGGAGGGAGCCCTGGTTGACTAGTGACAGTGGCTCCGCTGAGCTGTGGGAGCCTGTGCCCCCGCACATGACTGACAGCAGTGGCTGCGGCCAGTGTTCTGGAAGAGCACCAAGAGAGAAAAGCCTGCAGGGCTCGGCTCCTAGGCCCGTGGCTTCACCTCAAGGGCACCAAACTTCCACCACCAAAACCTGATTCTTAGCCAGCAGGAAGCTGAGGGAGGGCAACTCAAGACATAGCTGGAACTCTAGGAAAGACCCGTTTCATGAGATACATCTCAGCGGGAAGTGAAAATCTCAACAGATGTTAAGGACTTCTCTTTGGCAGCAGCGGTCCAGGGGAGGGGGGCAAGAGGGAGTGGGGGATGGTCAACAGCCCTGCCTGTCCCTGGGGCCACCTGATGCAATCATTCTGTCCTACACCATCTGCCAGGCCCACCCCTACTGAAAGCCTTCCCCTAAGCCCTCTGTTGACAGTGATCTACCTCTTCCCCGCCAGTGCGGTCCCCTAGCCCGCCTCCACCCCGCACAGCAAGCCCCACGTCACTGAGCTCACCTGCCGGCCCCCAGGGGACACCCAGCAACTGTCAGCTAAATGACACGACTGGCTGTGAGCAGGAGGGTCTCAGGACCTCACAGCCAACACAACAGCCTATCTACAGGGCAAAGGACCCTTAATTTATGCCTGTGGCTTATGCCTGTAATCCTAGCTATTAGGAGGCTGAGAAATGAGGAACATGAGTAGTGGGAGTGAGGGAGAAACAACACAAAGCCCAAGAGCCTCAAATCTCCAATTAACCACCAAAAAGCCAGATGTGGAGGTGTGGCTCAAATGGGAAAGTGCCAGCTGTGAGTGAAAAAGTTAAGCAAGAGCACAAGGGCTGGAGTTCAAGCCCCAGTAGGAAAACAAAACAAACCCAGGCAACAAGAGTCCAAAAAACCAGAAGCTGGGTCAGATACTCTCTGTCCCTCATTAAATCTGGACTTCGGTAGCAGTCATCCAGAGGCCTCTGCTATCTCACTTGCCGAAGGAAATGAAGAAGGTAAAGAGGTGTAAAATACATGTCGCATCTATGTTCGAGGAACCTCTAAATGCTGATGATCAAGTATGACCCCCCCCAAAAATTTACAAATAAGATTAAAGAAAAGGTCTTGACAAAATGTTGATAGGAGTGCAGCCAGAGGTGTGAGAAAGAGCTCCATGCCAGGACGCCAGTGGCTCACACCTGTCATCCTAGCTCCTCAGGAAGCTGAGATCTGAGGATCACAGTTCAAAGACAGTTTGGGTAGCAAAGTCTGTGAGACTCTAATCTCCAACTAACTAATGGAAAGACTAAAGTGGAGCAGTGGCTCAAGTGATAAAGAGCTGGCCTTGAGTGGAAAAGCTCAGGGACAGTGCCAGCTCCGGGCTGTGTGAACTATCACTGAGAATCATGCTCTGCTTTGAATCACAAAGACTTGAAAAATAGCAACCTGGACAAGATTTGAGCTCATCAGAAGCCAAACGGACCAGAGTGGCGGTGAGAGCTCCCAAGAGCAGTGTGTTGGGGGACCCAGGCTTTTTGCATCTGGGTGCCCTCTCTGGAGAACCTCAGCCATTCACCGCACTGAGGTCAGAAGCAGCCACACTGCTACGTACACTTCACATGGCGGCATGGGCTGGGAACTGCGAGGAGGTAAAGCTTGACCTCTGGCCTGGTGGGGATTACCATCTTGTACGACATGGGCACACATGTGGAAGCAATCATCGGGAAAAGCCCTACATAACGAGGCCCTGGTGTGACAGAGAAGGACATAAGCAGCTACAGGCAAGGAACGCCACAAGGGGCTGAGGTTACAGCCAGAAGGCGCCATGCAGAAAGGAGACCTGAGCTGGATGGACAGGTGGTGGCCACACAGAAGCAGGAAGAGGGTAACTATGGAAACACAGGCTCCACCTCAACCTCCCTTCCCAACATAGCTTGAGCAAGGAAAGCGAAAGTCTCCAATATGCTCTGAACTGTGTTAAGCACTGAGCACCGCCTCAGGCTCTCCACACTTCTCACTGGTCCACGTCACAGACACCTGCAAACCTTTACCCTTCTTCTCGGCAGAAGACCATGTGTCTGGCAAGCAGGAAGCCCTGAGCTCAAACTTTAGTACCACCCCCTAAAAAACAAAAAGGGACATAATATAACAGGGCACGGTGGTTCATGCCTGTAATCTTAGCCACTTAGGAGGCTGAGATATGATAAGTGCAGTTTGAAGCCAGCCCAGGCAGGAAAGTCCATCAGACACTTATTTTTGCATGCTAAAAAAGCCAAAATTAGAGTTGTGGCTCAAGTGGTAGACAGCTAGCTAACCAGGAGCCAAAGAAGAATAAGGGACAGAGCTTCCAGGCCCTGAATTCAAGCCCCAGGGCCAGCCACTCCCTGGCTGTTTTCCACCCATTTTCATTGTGTCTATAAATATTCCTAGAGAGCATATTCATTTAGTTGCTTTTAACCTTAGTAACAAAGGAATAGTGCTAGGTGTGATGTCTGGGAGCCCGCTATTTTTACCTAATATTTATGTATTGCTAGATGCCATCCGCAGCGTTGTGTGCCGCTGTGGTTAATCTGTTTGGACAGCTGGATAATATTCCATTGTGTGACCGTGTCTTAGTGTATCCAACCGTTCTCTCAACGACGGGCATCTGGGCTGCGTCCAGCATTCTGTACAGAACACATTCTTGTACACGTCTCCCACTGTCCAGTCCCTCTCGGGTATACACATCTGGGAGTGAAGTTAGCTAGGCTGCTGGGTATGTGAGTGGCGAACTTCAGGCATTAATACAAGACTGTTATTTAAAAGGGACCACCACACCAATTTGTACTCCCACCAGAAGCAGATGGGAAACAACTGCGAATGCTTGTAACACATCTAACACACCATATTCTTCCATGGCTCTGATCCTTCCAAATACACAGACCCATCCCAACTCAATCACCCCCGGCAAGTGAGTACAACAGCAGGTCTGGATCCCCAGCCAACCTGACAGTCACTCCCCAAGACCCTGCCACCCACGCCCAAACCGGACAGGGCAGGAAACACCAGGCAGCTCCCGCCTGAGGCAGCGGCTCTGACCAGGGAGGATGACACTGCTGTCAAGAGGATGACATCATAGTGGACACCTCCACAGGGTCAAGTTCAGGGTCAAGGATGGAAATAGATACTCACAGACCCGTCTCTACAGGATCAGAAGTTGGTCACACAGGGCAGCAATGGAGCCGTCCAATAGTGCTGCTGAGAAGTCTGATGACTGATCTTTCTCACTCCATCACTCAGTCCCCGACTCATGAGCCTCCTCGTGCCAACCCCTGGGAGCGGAGTCTCATGGTGCCCACAAAGTGTGGGCTCCAGCTGGAGCCCACCTCCTGCGGCTCCAGCACGGCACCTGATCTCCCTGCTGGCTGTCAGCATGTGTGGATCTGAACAGCTGGCAGCCGTGGCCTGGCACAGCCAGGCCTGGCGCCTATGCCCGTGCTTGGCCCACCATCAAGAGTTCCTTCTCCACTCCCCCGTCCCAGCAGGTCTGGTGAAAAATCTGGACTCTCTGTTCTCAAGTTCCGTTGTAGGGCTGCGGGCATGGCTCAAGTAGACTAGCACACGCAGGAGCCACCGAGTCCAGTCCTCAGTACCAGTACCACCAAAAAGAAAAAAGGAAAGGGTTTGGGGGCTGCACAGGATCTCAAAGTGCAGTGACACTGCTGGGGCCTGGACAAGCCCTTGGTGAGGACGTACCACCACCCATGCTGTGGGACAGGGTCCTGCAAAGACCCTGCTCCTGGGACCTCAGGTTCAGTGGGGGATCCCAACAGTCAGGCACCCCCAAGACCTCATTCATTTCCTCATATTCATTTTGTCTTCTCACACAGATGCTCAACAAAAGTCCAATGAAAGCAAAGCTCACATCACTATTTTTATGAGAATGGACAACCCTGGAAAACTGTCAATGACAGGATTTCCATTGTTTCCGAATAGCTGAGTAGTCAGAAACTTTTCAGAAAAACATTATATTAATTTCAGGATTCAACACACAGTGCCTAGATGGGAATCCAAGAGATGATCTCATTTGTTTGTTTGGTTTTTGTGCTGGTATTGGGGTTAAACGCAAGGCCTCTGCCTCTCTCTTGTCTTTTTCATTGATGCTCTACCACTTGAGCCACAGCTCCACTTCTGGTTTTCTGATGGTTAATTGAAATTAAGAGTCTCAAGGTCTTTCTTCTTGTGCTGGCTTTGACACACAAAATCCTCATATCTCCGCTTCTTGAGTACTTAGGATTACAGGCATGAGCCACTAGTGCCTGGCTCCCGGTATATCTCAAAATAGGTCAATCAGTTTGATAAAAGAGCACCAAAACATGACAGCATGTTGGAAGGTTCCAGCAAAATGCTATCCATTTTGCAAACGCTTTAACTTTGAAAAACTGCAGATATCTAACTATAAGGAGATACCTACCCTCCAATTCAACTGGGAGCAAGACCTGCTCCTCCACCCATCTTCCATCCCTTCCTCTGTAACACGTGATTTTATAGTGAACTCCAGCATCATTCCACTGCACTCACATCACCAAAATTATGTGCTTTGAGCATGTGCTTCACTAAATGAATGACTCTGTATGCGTTTGGAAGCCGGCTCAGAAGTGCCAGAGAGCGGCTGGGAAGTGAGAAGGGACAGGTCGAGAGTGGATGCAGAGGGTGGAGTGTGGACACAGTATTCATGGGACTGAAAATCGCACACAGTCCGGTTTGCTCCCTTCTGCGACTGTTTCCCAGACTTAGATCTAGTCCTGGAGAATCTGATGGGTAGGTGACAACGTGAGGATGCAGCAACTCTGCTGATGGGGAGGATGAGGCAGCTCTTTCTCCAAGTGCCAAAGTGACTTCCCTTCCTACAGGAAGATGGGGTGTGCTGGGTGCGGGTGGCTCACGCCTGTACTCCTAGCTACTCAGGAGGCTGAGATCTGAGGATCACGGTTCAAAGTCAGCCTGAGCAGGGAAAGTCTATGAGACTCTTATCTCCAATAATCAGAAAACGGAAGAGGTGCTGTGGGTCAAGTGGTAGAGCATTAGCCTTCAGCTGAAGAGCTCAGGGACAGCGCCCAGGCCCAGCGTTCAAGCCCCCCGACTGAAAAAACAGAAAAAAAAAAAGATGGGGTATAAAGTGGGACTCCCCCACTATGCTAAGAGCAGCTGTCTCTCAGAGAAGCACCTGGATGGATGGAAGTAAAAGGTGCAGGGGCTGAGCCTAAGGGAATATGAGTTTCCTGTACAGCTTGACTCTGACCCACCAGACCTGTCTCCCAGGTTAGAAAGGGGCCACGTGAGGAACAAATGCCAAGTCTCAAATAATCACAGCAGATACCTGGGAACACAGCAAGTGAGACCAACCAGCCAGAATAGTGAGGGGGTGGTGGTGGTGGGTGGTGGTGGTGGTGGTGTGTGTGTGTGTGTGTGTGATTTCAGCATCTCACACTGGGGCTTGATCTCAGCATCTCACACTCTTAGCTTGGCTTTTTCTGTTCAAGGCCAGTACTCTACCACTTGAGTCACACCTCTTCCCAGGTTTTTGCTAAGTTATTTGGAGATAAAGAGACTTGGAGGGTCTGGGAAGGTGAATCAGTGGTAGAGTGCTTGCTTTGTATACATGAGGCCCTGAGTTCGATCCCTCAGCACCACATAAGCAGAAAAAGCCGGAAGTGGCGCTGTGGCTCAAGTGGTAGAGTGCTAGCCTTGAGCTGAAGAGCTGAGGGACAGCAGGCCTAGAGTTCAGGCCCCACAACAACAAAAAAACAAACAAACAAAAACAGTCTTGTGGACTTTTTTTGCTGGGCTGGCTTCAAACTATCATCCTCAGATCTCAGCCTCCTGAATAGCTAGGATTATAGGCGTGAGCCACCAAGCACCAGGAGAAAAGCTTTTTAGGATTTCCCCTTTGCTGTCACACAGAAAGAATTGTGAAGCAAACTCCAACATCATGCCATTCCACTAGTCAGAAAGCATCCTCTCACAATTACTTGCTTTAGCCTCCACCCCGCCCGCCCCAACCCCCACTTCAGAGAAAATGAAGGCCTTTGCATGCATACTTCTAGGGGCTGGGCCAAAGGTAAAAGGAGGGTGGACAAGAACTTTGATGTGCACATTCTTCCCACTGCTGAGGGAAATGGTTTCAAGCGGCCTCAGGGAGGGATTTCACACTTCTGGCCTAAGGCGCCCCCCTCCCCCATTAACAGCAGCACCTCTACATCCCAAGTCCCACCTCTAAACCCCGGCAACTCCGTTTCAGCCTCTCTGCCTCCTGCCGATTCCTTCTATTCCTTCTCAAAGGCTGGAGGATGTTTTGCATTAATAGTTTAACTCGGTCTTTCTCTGGCTAAGGTCAGGTTGAGTCCTCAGCCTTCCCTGTAAGTTCCAGACTCACAGCCAGTTGTCCGGTGCCTCATTGTTTTTTCACCTTGTAGAATGACAGGTAACACACATCCATGACTCACTATACCCTCATTCTGCCTCCATTCAGACATCACTAATAGATAAAGCAGTTTTACCCAAAAATCAAGGTGGAAGCTTCAAAACCCAGCAAAAATGAGTCGATCTGCACCCAGGATTAAACCTGGGTTTAATTCAGGGGTTAGCCACTTCCTGGATTAAACAGATGGTCTCTAAGGGCATTTTACATTTGCTGAGCCTTACCACAGCACTTAGAAGAGTGCAAAAGTACAAACACAACAAATCCTGCCCCTGATGCCCTGGACGTTGAGTTGAGAGACTACACACTCTAAAAGGCTCTTATAATGAAGACCATCACAAAGATGTCCACTGATGGGGTGTGTGGATCATACCTGTAATCCAAGTTCTCAGGAAGTTGAAGCAGGGATGGGGAGGATCTTAACTTGGAGGCCAGGCCAGCTATCTAACATGACCTACTGGGTGAGGGTGCAAACAAAGAAACAACTGCTCAGCCCTCACTCCTACATTCTGGGCTCCTCCTGCCCCAGAGCTCAGTAGGATCCCTGGTGGGTCCCATGGAACCAGTCTGCAGAGAGGGACAGAGCACTGAGCAGAGGAAGAAACTCACAACCACTAAGACTGAAGGTACAACCACCTGGCTTCAGGCTGAGAGGACCAAGCATGCATAGAGGTGGTCCTCAGGTCCCCCAGACCATCTGACCTTCTACAAATAAAATCTAAAAAAGTAAAAAAGGAAGGGAGACCAAACAAAGCCTTTAGGACAGAAGGTTTAATTACATCCTCCAAAGTCTGTCCGGGCCTTTTGTTTGTGGGAAGGGGTTTGCTTTGGAGTGCTGGGGTGGGAATGGAACCAGGTCCTTGTGCAGGTTCTTACCATTGAGCTACTTGGCAACCCTCATGCGCCAGGTTTTAAGCCCTCCATTCCATCTCACTGGGGCTGCGGTGTCATCTGCCGGGGCCTGTTTAGCCCTCAGCGGCACAGGCCCCAGCGCTCTGTGACCTCCATCCTCGTCACGGAGCCTGGTGGGCGCTCACCTCAGCCCTGAAATCACTGCGCTGCGACCTGCGCGCGGCCGACTGCAGGCCCCTAGGGCGCCTGGCTCCCTTCCCAGACCCTCCAGTCCAGGGCCATACCCCTCTGCACTCCCAGAGTGGGGGAAGTTGCTCCTCCATGTGGGTGACCCCCAAGAACCCTGGCTCTGCCAATCCCAGGCTAGCCCTTCTCCCACAGGGGGTCCAGCCAGAAACTCAGGGGGCCAGCACCAGCCAGGCATGACCGGCTTTGTTGCTGCCCAACTGCCCACTTTGATCCAGCCCTCCTCCCCATGGGCCGGAAGGGGAGGGCTCCTCCCTCATTCTGCCTGAGCACTGGAGTGCAGAGGAGCTGAGAGGAGGGGGAGGGGAGGACGCCCAGAGTCCAGCCTCCGGAGAGGCTGGCTGGAACTCACCAAGCGGCCCCATCCTTCCTAGCTGAGCTATGGAGCTATTGGTTTACTTTGCAAAACCAGTTCTCCCCACGAAGCACAGTGTGGAGCTTGTGAGTGTCCGGTGAGAAACCAGACACCCCTGGGAACCGCTCTGCACTGGAGGAAATGAAGCGCTGGGAAAAGACACAAGCACTCCCGTAGGTTATAAACCATTTTATTGTGGGCTGCGTGCGGGGACAGGGAGCCGGAGTCTCCAAAGGGGAGGATGTAACACAGTAACGTGATAGGCTCAAAAAGCGAGGAGGCCCATTTTTCTCATTGTAAGAAAGAAGCAAGTTCATCTGTGCATAAACTTCTCTAGGAATAGGTGCTGCTGTGAAGCCACAACAAAGGCCCATTTGCCACCTTAGCAGGAGGGGCCAGGCCACTTGGCCTGGTACCACTGTTGCAGCCAGGAACATCTATGAGGTCACGCCAGCTCCCCCACCCCACCCCCGCACCCAGCTCCACGCACTGGGTATCCTGGGAAGGCAGTGGAAGGCGCCATATTTGGGGAGCACAGTGCACTGGTGTAGCCTAGAAGACAGTCTGAATCAGAGTACCATATCTAGGACCATGGAACATCCTGCAAAGGCCTTCAAAGGTTGTTACACCTGGGTACCAAGAGGACTAGCACACTCAGTAAGACTGAAGAGTCAATCCAGGGCTGGGAAGGTGGATCGGTGGTAGAGCACTTGCCTTGCATGCATGAGGCCCTGGGTTCAATTCCTCAGCACCAAATAAGCAGAAAAAGCCAGAAGTGGTACTATGGCTCAAGTGGTAGAGTGCCAGCCTTGAACTGAAGAACTGAGACACAGTGCCCAGGCCCAGAGTTCATGTCCACAACTGACCAAAAAAAAAAAAGAAGAGTCAATCCATCCAAGCTCAAGCCCTAGCCAAGTGTTGGTGGCTCACGCCTATACTCCTCACTACTCGTGAAGCTGACATCTAAGGGTCACAATTCAAAGCCAACCCCAGCAGATCCAACAGACACTTTTTTCTAGCCAGGAAAAAACAAAAACAAAAAGCCAAAAAAAAACTAAGTAGAGGTGTGGCTCAAGTGGTCAGAGTGTCTGCCTTGATGGAAAAAAAGCTAAGGGAGAATGTGAAACCCTGAGTTCAAGTCCCAGTACAGGAACCAAAACAAACAATCCAGTCATTCTCAAGAGCACTACAGAGCAGGGACTGTGCGCGGCAGGGGGAGGGCGGGGAGGAGGCTCACCCTCACCCCTACCTCATACCCTGTGCCCCCAAGGTCTCCTGCACTGGCACCGCTCCCCAGCACAGGGCCAGCTACCAAGCCAAAGGCTGGGGTCCTCACTTCCTCCCTCCCTGAGCACAGACCACCCCTGCTCAGACCATCCTCAGTCACTACAGCAACACAGGAGGACTGCCAGCTGCTCCCGGCGATGTCCTCAGTTTTAAGCCCTGCGCCCCAAGTCTACAGCATGGGGGTGGCTCTCAGCTCATCAGCCACTAAACATCAAAGCTCAACACAATTCCTGTCCTCTAAAGAGGACCAACTCTTTCTTTCCTTGCTTTCTTTCAAACCAAATGTCTCCCATGGCGATGCAACGTGGCCCCTCGGGTCACCTCATGTGTCACATGCCAGGAAGGCACCACCAACTCAGTGACAGCGGAGGTCCACCAGGAATGTGGCACCTACCGGCTGGTTTTCCACTGAGGTGGAGGTCTGCAGAACCCCGGGCCACCAGAAGCCCGGGTGGAAAGGACAGTCCTGTGGCCTGTGGCCACACAGGCTGCTCCCTAAGGAGACTCCCGGTGAATGCCACTAACCAGAATCAGGGCCCCAATGTGCCTTTCTATGTGCCCCCATGCAGAGTTATCCTGCCATGAAAGCAACCGAGACACGGCGATGCCCGTGACTGTGCTCCCCAGCACCCCTTCCCCATCTGCACCGCCACTCCCAACAGGGGCAACCGAGGCACAGCTCTCGAAGGTGTCAGACCATCTCCAGCAGACTCAGTGAGAAAGGGGAGCTGACCGGCAGGAGCCAGCAGCGGCGAGGCGTCCTGCAACTTGCCCAGCCCTTGGGTGGAGACTGCTCTGCCCAGCTCACCCACAGAAAGCCTGGGCTTGGAGACGGCTCCAGGCCACAAAGCTGGGGCCTCCTGAATGGTCCAGGGTGTGTAGAACAGTCTCCCTCTCCCAGCACAGCTCACACATGCATCTGTTTTCATTCTTGATGTCACCAGTGCAGAGGAAAATGCTGGATGGGCGGGAGCAGAAAGGTTTGGGTTGTGATTTCCAGTCTGACAGCCCTAGCTGGATGTAGCCTCCAGCCAGCCACTCAGCATCCCCGGGCATCATTTCCTCATCTGTAAGTGGGATAATTCCTGAGCCATCTGCCTCCCTCATACTCTTTATAGACTCTGGGTGATTGATCTTACTCCTTCTCCTGTGACAAATATACAATTAAAACACTACTTGCAGTCAGGCATGCATGTATGTGCGTTCTCTCTCTCTGCTTAAACTATCACCACCATTCCAAGTACTTCAAACTCAATGTGGGCTTTGTGGGCTTCTGGACAAAACCATTGTGTAAACATAGCTGACTCCTCTGTGGGATTTGCAGTAAGACCTTTGAATCTGGCGCCAGTGATAGTGTTTCCGTAGCAGAGTTGCCTTACTAGCCTCGGCTCAGCCCCTAGTACCTCCAGGGGCTGCCACGAGGCAGCTGGGTGCACTGGGCACACAGCAGTTGTGCACAGGACCCTGTGAGAAGCAGCTGGTGGGGAGCCCTGACACCCGACACCCTGGTACCACCTCTCTGGATGGCTTAAGATCAGACAATTGCACCGGATGGCACCTACAGGGGAGCGGAGTGCTCACCTAAGAGAAAACCCCAAAGTCTGCCATCCCTGTGTGCTTCCCAGTCCTGGGGGTGGGGGTGGGGCACTCAGGGCAAGCATCACTTCCCAAGGCACTATGGGCACATGGCCTGCTGGTCCCCAGCCCATCTGCCCCCAGGTCTGACGCATCCATGTGCTTGTAGGGGATGGCCACACCCCAGAGTAAAGCGTCTACTTCCAGCTGGGGGTCAGCAGCTAGTGCCTGTAATCCTAGCTACTCAGCAAGCTGAGATCTGAGGATCGAGGTTTGAAGTCAGCACAGGCAGGAAAGTCTGTGAGGCTTTTATCTCCAATTAATTGCCAGAAAACTGGAAGCAGTACTGTGGCTCAAAGCAGTAGAACACTTGCCTTGAGCACAAAAGCTCAGGGACAGCGCTCGGGCCCTGAGTTCAAGCTAGACAGCTGACAAAAAAGAAAGAAAAATTACACTTCCAAGTCCCAACTCAGGCCAGGCTGCTGTTCTGCTCCCTGTGTGTTACACAAGGGGAGGGTGGGATAGCATTGGTGGTCTTGGTATCAAAGACAAGACTTAAGCAACACCAACACTCTCACCCACCAGGGACTAACCAGGGGCTCTGGACATCTTGTAGTGACTCAGAGCTCCTCCAAGCTTTGATTTCCATCCTGTCAAGTGGCAAAGCTTGACAAAGTCCCCATGGGGCCCGGTTCTGAAATGATCCCTGCCCGCTGCACGCGAGTGACGGAGCGGATGAACATGGAGAGGGTCATTAGGCCCCAGGATATCCCAGCTGTGCTCAGCAAGTGCAGGGAGGAACGGGGTGTCAAGGGGACCCTATCCAGTGTATGGCCAGACTCTGCCATCTCTGTTACATGCCAACTAGATCTGAGCTCTGCAACTCACCGTGTTTGTGTATATGTACTTATTTTTATTATTCAAGTTCTAGGGCTTGAACTCAAAGCCTGGACATTGTTCCTTACCTTTTTTTTTTTTTTTAAATCAAGGCTAGTGTTCTACCACTTGAGCCACAGCTCTAGTTGCAGCTCTTTTTTTTCTGGTTATTCATGGGGCTTGAATTCAGGGCCTGATTGCTGTCCCTGAGCTCTTTTGCTCAAGGCTAAATAAAGTTCTACCACTTTGAGCCACCACAGCTCCACTTCTGGTTTTCTGGTGGCTTACTGAAGATAGACAGCCTTTCTTGTCCAGGCTGGCTTTGAACTGCAATCCTCAGATCTCAGCCTCCTGAGTAGCTAGAATTAGTCATGAACCACCAGCGCCCAGCTTACTTCCGGCTTTTTGATGGTTAATTGGAGATAAGAGACTTAAGGACTTTCCAGCCAGGGGTTGGCTTCAAATTGGGATCTTTAGATCTCAGCTTCCTTGAGGACTACAAGCCTAAACCACTAACGCCATTACTCTGTGTGTGTGTACGCGCATGTGTGTGCAAGCCTACACTACTAGCACCATCACTCTGTGTGTGTGTGTGTTACTAGAGATGGATCCCAAGGCCTTGTACATGCTGGGCAAGTGCTGCACCACTGAGCCACACCTCCAACCCCAGCCCCCCACCTCATGTAAAGTAAGAGGCCAGGGACTTGTAGGTCTGAGCTCCCTCAGTCCCAATCTCCAAACATCCTTGATACTGACCCTAACTTGTTGGCCTCTCACACCCTGAGGTCCTGGAAGTACCAGGAAACACCTGCTTTGGGCATCTTCTAGGCCAAGACAGTAGCCATACAAGCTCTGGAACCTGGCTCAGCGCCACTCTCCCTGGATGATGTGAGCGACAGCAACCTTGAGGAAAAGACCTGACAATGATGGTATCAGCTGCTCAGCGCCTCACTCAGCAGCTCACAGTATGCGCTCAGACTGATTTATAAACAAGAAACACACATGGCAAGCTGTCAGCCCGCGTGGAACACAGAAAATGACTAAAAAAGGGTTGAAACACTCAAACACATGACGTTTCTGCCAGAGGGAGACAGACAGCGAAAGATCTGTTCCAACAGTGAGCTGTGACTCAGAAGCACACTTGTGGGAGCTGTTAGCTCCCCCCTCCCCCACCCATGCCAGGAGACCAAGGGAAAGGACTTCCCTGGGTATTAATAGCCCTCAGCTGTCCCAGGAAAGCCACAAATTCCCTCCCCAGGGATGGGCCATAGGCTCAACAGGGCAGTGAACTGTGAACCACTTTAATGTGCTGAGATGGCAGGCAGGAGGCTGAGTGTCTTCTCTCTTTTCATGTACAGTTTAAGTAACAGGCCATCATTTAGGTGACAAAAATAGAAGGTGGGAAATAAAGCATCCAGGTTCCTGATTCTGCAGCCCAAGGCTGGTTATCGATCTCATCATCAGATCAACATGAGGACCAACTAAGTGGGAGGTATACAGATATGTCTTCTACTGGACCAAGGCCAAGTTAGTTCATCTTAAGGCCCAACGGGGTCCCTAAGGCCAGAGCAATGGAAAAAAAAGACTTGAATAAAGACTTGACAAGCCAGGCAGGGTAGGTAAGAAAGGAAACACAGCCCTCTCCACCCTCCCTCACGGGTGGCTGGCCTGGTGCCCTGACCTCAGCCTCCACCTTCCTTTTGGCCTCCAGGCTCCCGCAGGGGAAGTTGCCAATCACGCCACTAGATGTGATTTCAAGTTCAAAGCCCAGACTACTGACTTAGATGGAAAAGGTTTCCAGGGGAAAAGGATGCTTCCGCGTCTGACAGGTTAATCCGAGCTCGATTTAAACAGGAACTTCTCAAAGGGCTTCCTATTCTAGGACAGTCTATCTGCAGTGGGGGTGGAGGGTATCAGCTGCCCAGACTAAGAGGAATTGTGCAAAAATCCCTACACTGACTCCATGTGAATTAGGTTTTTCCTTCAAAAGAAAAAGAAGGGAGAGAAGAAACTGAGAAAGGAAAGGGGGAGGGGGAAAAGGAAGAGGGAGAAGGGAAGACAGAGAAGGGGAAGGGAGAAAGAAGGGGAGGGACAATGTGGGGGTTTTTTTGTTGTTGGTCATGGGGCTTGAACTCAAGGCTTGGGTGCTATCCCTTAGCTTTACCGCTCAAGACTAACATTCTACCACTTTGAGCCACAGTGCTACTTCCAGTTTTCTGGTGGTTTATTGGAGATAGAGTCTCACAGACTTCCTTGGCCAGGCTGGCTTAGTAATCCTCAGATCTCAGCCTCCTGAGTAGCTAGGATTACATGCGTGAGCCATGGGCGCCCAGCAACAATGCTGGTTGATTCTGCTCCACTAGCCAGTCACTGAGGTTGGGGGCCAGGGTTTCAAGGCCCTTATGACTACCATTACAAATACATTAACACCATTAATACATTCTTATCAAATGCCCATTTCATGTGCCTTCAAAACCTATTTGCAGTCTGGAGGCGTGGCTCAATTGGTAGAGTACCTGCCTAGCAAGTGTAGGACCCTGAGATCAATCTCCAGTACTGCCAAAAACAAGCAAATGTGACCAAAAAAAAAAAAAAACTGACAAAAATGCGGCTGGGAACGTGGCTCAGTGGTAGAGTGCTTGCCTGGCACACACAAAACCCTGGATTCCATTCCTCAGCACCACACACAGAAAAAGCCGGAAGTGGCACTGTGCTCAAGTAGTAGAGTGTTAACCTTGAGGAGGGAAAAAAAAAAGCTCAGGGACAGTGGACAGTGCCCAAGCGCTCAGTTCAAGCCCCAAGACTGGCAAGAAAAACAAAAACAAAAACTGACCCAAAAAATGCCACCACTGATCAAGATATCTAACACTAGCCACATGTTCCACATTAAAAACAAAAAACCTTCTGTTTTCTCAGGCATCAGTATCTCCATCTCATTATCAGTGTACAGAAGGTGGGGGCATCTCAGCTCAACACCTCAACGAACCAGCAGCTCACTGCTAAATGGAACCAAACGCAACCTAGCCTGTGGGACATCACTCCTTAGAGCAGAAGACCTCAGAACTGTAGCAGAGCGTTAAGGGATTGAATACAGGCCCCACTTCCCCAAGGCAATGGTCTAGCCTTCAGGAATGGTGGCGCTTATCTCAGGAAAGCTTAGTTATCATCCTGATAAAAGAATAAATTCTGCCTCTCTCGGCCAGGTGATACCTCCTGCCACCATTATGACACAAAATAGAAGACCCTCCTCACCCCCTGATCTTGGACTTCCAGCCTGCAGAATCACAAAAACCTCTGTTGTTTGGAAATAACCCAGTCTGTGGCTTTCTGTTTTGGCAACGTAGAAGGGACTGGGACGAGGATCTGCCCAGGATGCTCACCCCTCAGCCCCACCAGAGAGTTGGTTTCAAACCACCACCACTAGACAAAGCCCACAGCTAAGCCACACCTCCTCCCAGTGGAGGTATCCACGTTACCTTTAAAGAAGGCAACTGATGGTCTCATTCTATCACAGAATTCTTTTTTTGGGGGGAGGGGGGGGGAGGGTCCAGTCATGGGGCCTGAACTCTGGGCCTGGGCGCTGTCCCTCAGCTCTTCAGCTCAAGGCTAGTGCTCTACCGCTTGAGCCACAGCGCCACTTCCGGCTTTTTTCTTTTTGCTTATGTGGTGTTGAGGAATCGAACCCAGGGCCTCAGGCATGCAAGGCAAGCGCTCTACCACTGAGCCACCTTCCCAGCCCTCTATCACAGAATTCTAAATGAACTTTAAAAAAGAAAAAAAAATCTAATCTCAATAAAGAAATACTTGGAGAAAAAGAAAAAAAAAATACCAAACAGCAGACGTCCAAACCCCAAAGAATAGAGGAGAAACACTCTACTTCTTTTATCTGGAAACCCAGCACCATCTGAACCTAACAGTGTGGGAAATGGAGGCTGACAGAAAGGAGAGGCTCAAGTGGCACAGCAGGGAAGCCGAGACCTTGAGTTTGAGACCTGGTGCTGCCGACCCCACCCCCCAAGAAAAAGACCCCTTAGAAGCCAGGCAGACCCTCAGACCAACCACTTAGCACAAAGGCGGTCACGACGTGGAACAGGCTCCCGTGTGCCAGACCTGGGACCCTGAATATGGAGCTCTTCGCATTGAAGGTCACGTCCAAGTACACACTCCTCATTGGGGAAAAAAGGAGAGGGTCCCAATTGGGTTCCTTTGGTTCTGAATTGTGATAAAATTCCCAGAACGTAAGAATATAACATAAAATGTACCCTTTCACCAGATCATTTCAGGTTGTACAGCTCAGTTGGAAGGTGGCACAAGGCACTGCCAAACCATCTCCACAATCCTATCTTGTGAACCTCTCAGACGCTCACCCCACGGGTTCCTTCTTTCTGAAAAATTATAGACAGTAAGTGGCTTCCTAAAAGATCGAAAGTTAGTTTTCCTGAGTGCACTATAATCCTTCCTCTTGTTTTAAGTAAAATGGCTGTATATTAAGCATGTGTATGCCTGTGTCTGTGTGTGTGTGTGTGTGTATTGTGTGCATACGCATGCGCACACACGCACATAAGCACACTGGTATACTAGGGCTTGAATACAGGGCCTGAGGTGAGTTTTTACACTCAAGGCTGGCATTCTACCACTTGAGTCACAGTTCCACTTCTAGCTATTGGCTGGTTAACTGGAGATAAGAATCTCTTGAATTTGGGCTGAGAAGTTGGCTCAGTGGTAGAGCGCTTGCCTTGCATGCCTGAGGCCCTGCGTTCGATTCCTCAGCACCACATAAGCAAAATGAAAAAAGCCAGAAGTGGCACTGTGGCTCAAGTGGTAGAGCACTAGCCTTGAGCTGAAGAGCTGAGGGACAGTGCTCAGGCCCAGAGTTCAGGCCCCACAACCGGACCCCAAAAAAAAAAAAAGAATCTCTTGAATTTGTTTGCTTAAGTTGGTTTCAAACCTCGATCCTATACTCTCTAAATTTGTAAAAGGCTTAAACAAAATTTATGTTTCCTTTTTTTTGTTTGGTTGTTGCTGTTTTTTTTTTTTTTTTGGTTGTTGTTGTTTGGTCATGGGGATTGAACTCTGGGCCTGGGCACTGTCCCTCAGGTCTTCAGTTCAAGGCTAGTGCTCTACCACTTGAGCCACAGCGCCACTTCCAGTTTTCTGGTGATTCACTGGAGGTAAGAGTCTCATTTCCTGCCCAGGCTGGCTTTGTACTGTGATCCTCAGATCTCAGTAGCTACAATTACAGGCGTGAGCCACCGGTGCCCACTTTTTTTTTTTTTAATTTTCCTTTTTTTCACCATGTGAGCCACACTAGTCCCCCTTTTGGCTCCACGTTGGCCAGGAAGGGTTATGAACCCCTAAAATCCTCCCTAGGGCAACCTCCTTCATGGGGACCCCACCTCATGTTTCCCAGGCCAACTAGCTCATCCCCCAGATCTCCCCAGCCCAAGATCCATCACGTCCAGCACATTCCCAGTTTGGTATCACTCACAAGTATCCCAGCCCTCTGCCCTCCCCTGCGCCCCGCCCCTCCTCCACTGGCTCCAGTCAGCCTGTGCCCTCCACCCCCTCCTGCACAGCTAAGGTCAGTGGCCTTCATTCCGGACTGCCCTACTAGACCAGCTGTGCATCTATTTCATCTGAACTTCACAGTCACATCATGACTTCACCTTCTAATTCCTAGTTGCTCCTGACCCTCTAGGGACCCTGGGGGTGCCAGCCACCCAGTAGGGACGCAGAGAACTGCCCCCACTTGGCAAACACCAGCAACCTGACCATGTCCAGCAACTCAGCCCTCCCTTCCAGAGGCTGTACCTGACGAGGGGTTCAAACAGATGGAGGAATTCACGTGGCTCACATTCCCACACATTCCAACCCAGCAAGCCCGAGAGTGGGCAAAGGCCATGGAGAGAGCACCAGGTTCAGGGTAAGGCAGTTCAGCCCGTCAGAACCAGAGGAGGGGGTCCTATTTCTAAATGCTTTCCACTGAAGAGGGACATGATCAAAAAGGCTTGGCATCAACGCTTTGCCTTTAGGAATCACACAACCCATCTTTGGAACCTTGGGGTTAATAAAGACCCAGGAGCCAGGTTCTGGTGGCTCATATCAGTTCGAAGCCAGCCTGGGCAGGGATGACCTTGAGATTCTTACCTTTAATTAACCACCAGAAACCCAGAAGTGGAACTGTGGTGCAAGTGGGAGAGCTCTAGGCCTTGAGTGAAAAGATAAGGGAGACAGCACCCAGGCTGAGACCAAGCGCTAGTACGGGCACAAAAATAAAATAAGAACAAACAAAATAAAGACCCAGACATTCAACAGGCAAGAAAACAAGCAGGACCCTTTTAGAATCCACTCCAGCCTAGGCACAGAACCCTGTCTGAGGGCTCCTCGGACTGGCCGGGGACTCCTGCCCAGAGAAGCTGTAGGGCCGGCTGGGTGCGTGCAGGAATGTGTGGCCAGAGGATCCAAGCAATGTGTGTAAGTAAAAAGGCAGCCCACCTCAGCACCGGAGTTCTGCCCTTGGAGAAAGGAAGAGAGGACAAGGAGGAGCTGAGATGTGTGAGGATGGTGACGATGAGACCCATTAGCCAGGTTCAGAGTCTATGTGGGCCACAGGAAGCAGGAAGCAGCTCGGGGCAGGAGGAACAGCACTGGCAAGATGAGCCTGGTCACAAAAACAGCCTGGCTTACCACTGCTTGCTGGGGGGCGGGAGGGGGGGTTCAGACCCAAGGGCTTGCAGGGATCCCAACTGGCTATGAGGAAAGGAGAAGTCCCCACGTTAGGTAAGTGAGTCACGAGGGTATTAAAATAAAGAAAGCAGAACACGACCTCCACAGACCAGATCAGCTTTAATGGAAAGGTGAGGAGGGATGCCATGGTCTGTGGAGGTCATTTTCTGCTCTTTCTTTATTGTGATATCCTTGTGACTCCGTTTCCTAACACCCAGTAGAGAGTTGGGCGGGTGGCAGAGCCCGCACCTGCTGCCTGGCACCAGGGCAGGTGAGGAGGACTCTTTGCAGGGTGCAGGGCTCCCTTGAGATGCTCCAGAGCACAGAGCAGCCTGGGCAACACCTCCTTCCCAAGGAAGAAATGTAAAGGGATCCCAGCGGCTCAAAGGGCAGTCCAACTCTGGGATAACCAGACCTCAGCCTAGCTGGAAGGGGTGGAGTGACCTGCTCGGGGTGGACTGTCCCCGGAAGAGCAGCCAAACAGCACAAAGAAGCAAAAACCACAAAGTCTTCTTTTAGGCATCTCAAGTTTGGGGCACTAGCAGCTGTAATTTTAGCCCATTCTATCCGAAAACCCCACTTTCATAATCTCTACCTATAAAATTCAAAGCCAACAATGCTATGCGCAGGCGCAACACACACACACACGCACACACACTACCACCACCACCACCACCCAGCTAACAGTACCAAGTCAGCACAAAAAATTACCCAAATTGAAGCACTGCTTCAGAGTTTCCAGTATATTTACACTCTAAAGGACTCAGCTATCTGAGTCCTACCCCCCCTCCCCTCCCAAAAAGAGCCAGAATGTTGGGAGTAAAGGAAGTTTATTATTCTTTTTTTTTTTAATTTAAGGTCATTAAGACTAAACTTCAGAGGAGCCAAGCTGGCTAGACCAAGTTGAAAACAATCAATTTAAATTCCATCCCCCAGGGAGTGAGGCTCTCCCCACCTGACATATGGCATTTCCATCAACAAAGCAAACACCACGTGAAAAACCTGCAGGCCTGTGTGAACACTGCAGGGGTGCAGAGCCCCGCCCCCCCAGGCCCCAGGGCCCCAGCTGCAGGGCAGGAACCTCTGGTTTTGCCCCAGTTAGCAATCACCACCGAAGTCCAGGGGTAGGAAGAATAAACTGGGGTCATCCTTATGACCTCAGTTCTCCAACTGTTCAGCAGAGCAACAAGTCAGGGCCAGAATCCCGGTGTAGGCGCGGTGCCACACAGCCCTTCCTTGAACAAAACGACTTACTCGCTGAATAATTTATTTCACCGGGTGGCTTACATCGTCCAGCATTACGTTATCCACACACGCTGAAGGCAGGCCCGTTTCCAGGCCGGTGCTGTTGAGACACACTGATAATCCCGTGCCCGCATTTAGAGTTTCATGGCTGGGCTGATGAGATGACGTGTGTAAGCCGCTGAGCACACGGCAAGCCCACCGTAAGCTTGACACAAAAAGATCATATGGGGGGAAAAGGAGAGACCAAACACAAGCACACATATCTGAGTAATCTGCACAGATGATTTGGGTTGCCTCTAGAAGGCCTTTGATAATCCACTCAGGCAAGGATAACGAAGCATGGCCCAAGCAGGCCTGTCTACCACTCCTCTGCCAGGCCAGCTGGCATCCTGTCCCCCAGCCGGTCTTCCCTGCAGCATGGTGCTGGTACAAGGTCCTTCCTTACAGGTCCACCACTTTGCAGGCAGGCACTCTGAACCTGCCCCCTCTTCGGAACAGTAAGGGCCACACACCTCAGGGGTGAGCTCAGGAAAACCCACAGTTTGACCTTGGCCACTGCAGACACGAAGCCATCTGCAGTGACTCCTCTTTTTATCTGTGCCCCCAGCTACAGCTCAGGGGCCCTCGGGAAGCTGCAGTTCTGGTTCATCGACTCCACAAACTCTCGTCATTTCACTTGAGCCTCACACTTGAGCAGCCCACAAAGGAACTATTACGCTTTGCAGACTAACACGACAGGAGGTACCCCAAGACACAGAGCCTGGGAGAGGACACGGGGACAGAAGAGGTTCTGGGGAAGGAGTTCCGTGGCACAAGCCGGCAGTGGAGTAGAACTCTCCCCTGTGGCTGCCTTCCCACCTCGCAGCTTCTCCTTCATACTCTGGCTTCGCGCTCTAGGGGCATTCTAGGCCCCAAGGTAGGCCATCCCAAAAGGCGGGTGCAGCCCTGTCCCCAGACAGCGGTTCACTTGGCACCTTGTCGAGTCAGGGTGTGAGCCTGGCAGCCTGTTGATGATTCTCCTCTGAAGCTGCTCGCCGCACCTCTGCCTTAAGGGGATGCCCCAACATTAGGACCAGATACCTGGACTTTGACCCAAGCCAACAGATCCTGAGGGAGCCACTAGGAGTCCTTCATCTTTACCTTCCTCAAAGTTCTACCTCCCCCCAAAAACCACCAATAAACTCAGAACTGGGGACACGAGGTGTGGCCTGTCCAACTTCTCTACAGCCCTGGCTGGGCCACCAGCTTGAGCAAGCACTTCCTCTTCTTTGTCCTCCTCCTCTTCACTGTCCCACTTTTCCTCTGGCTCCTGAAAAAGTAACATAGAAAACATCTCCAAAAGGACCAAGACCCTAGCGACATGGCCGAGGGCAGAAAGTCCCCGCCTTCCCAAAAAGAACAGTTGTGCAACAAAAGCTGTTATTAGAGCTGGATGTACACCACACGGCCGGCTTTAAGGAACAGCCTAGCCTGCCTGGGCAAGTTCTTCTCCAACTCCTTCTGACAAGCCAGTTACAACATCCAACACCTACACCCAAACCCAAGAGAATCTTTTTTTCTCTTTTGCTTTAAAATCTTGAGAAATTCATTTCCCCTCCCCCCATCTTGTCACAAAAGGAAGTGGCCTTTCTTACCACTTCCTACCCCCCTAGAATCGTTTAGGGTACCACTGTCAAATACGGTGTAGCCGAAACCATTACTCATCCTCCGTGGCCTGGCTCTCTCTCACACTGAGCGCTCCAGCCTGGTCCTCCCTCACTGCCCAGTGAGCTTGGCAGAGAAGATCGCAGTGGACTCTCGGATCGTGAGGGAGAAACACTCATGATGTTGCCCAGCATTTTGACCACAGCTTCCCACCCCCAAGAGCCTTGTCACTCACACTCACACACACGCGCGCGCGCACACACACACGCACACACACACATGCATCTTTCTGCCCATGAGGGCTCCAATACACCATTCTTCTTTAAAAAAAAAATGACCTTGGATTAAGGAACGAAGACAGAGCAAAGGTCAAAGTGACTACTTTCCATGGTGAAAGGACCTGTATCAGAAAGATGATTCTAGAAGAAATGTCTAGGTGAGGGGGTAGGCAGGTCTTGCAGTGGCCGGCTGAGCATCAGTGAGCATCAGTTTTGCAGAACAGACGCAGCAGGAGCAGCCCGGGGCCAGGGTGGCGTCCTGAGCCAAGTGAGGGCAGGGGGAGTTCCAGGGACGGAGGAAACTCTGGCAACACAAGGTCAGGACTCAAGGCTGGGGGGACAGACTGTGTGCATGTAGGCACGCACGCATGCACACACTTTCTCTGACTCCTCGCCTTTAAGCCTCTACCCTGGCAGGCTCCCAACTCTGCTCATTACATCAGACCCACCTTTCACCCCTCCCTGCATGCTGCAATTAGCCCTGATTCTCAGATTCCTGCTGCTGCTCTAGGTTGAGGGTGAAGTGTGAAGCCAGCTGCTCTCTCACTCAAACCCCAGAATCGCTAGTTTCAGAAGTGTCTGAAGCACCTTCCTGCGAGACTGAAGGCTGCCACAGGCCTGGCTGACAGGGGACCCCCGAGTGGGAGGCACGGGAGAAGAGTACCCACTAGCCCAGCCCAGCTCACCACATGGCTTCTGGCTCAGGATCCCCTCCCCAACCTACCCCCACCCCTAGCCCGTGCTGGTGCAGGTCCTCCAACCCTCAAGGACAGTCAGCCACACCTCTGGGGACAAGGTGTCTCCCTACACCCACTCCAGAAGCTTGTTTTTTGTTTTCTTCAGAAACAAGTTTCCCCAGGCCAACAACAACCAAGAGGCCATGCAGCTTTCTGGGGCTCTTTTCCCTTCTATGAGCCTCATTTTCCTAATCTGTCAAATGGGACCAGGAAGTTCTTCCTTCCAAAAACAGCAAAAAAGGAGGAGGCCACCTGAATACCTGCTGGGAAGCACTGCTTTCCTGAGCCTGAGGAAAAGCCTTTTGTCTGCCCCTTGGACCTCACTGCAGGTGCACCACCAGCTGCAGGCCGAACACTAAGCAGGCCACTGTCCACGGCTCACAGTGAGGGAGACTGCAAAGCCATCACGGTGGCCTTCTGTGCGCAGAGGCCTCCGGGAATGCTCCTCCCTGCCCACCACCCTTCCCCCCCCCTCCTCCCCACCCCCACCCCCCACCCCCTGTCCACTTTCCCACTCCAGAAGCTCCTGCCTTCAACCACCATCTCAGCCACAGCCTTATCCAGGTCCCCAGATCCCAGGTCTACACTACCAGAGGAGCAGTCCTAGAAACCCCAACCACCTGACCAAGCTGGCCTGCTCTCTACCAGGCCTCCTCCTCCTCATCCAGAGCTCGGCCCCAGCAATGCACAGCACCAATGCCCACCCTCAGACTGGCACTGGATCTCAGAATCCATATTTCTCTCTCTCCTGTGCTTGTCTTGGGTCCAGGTTCCATCACCTGCCCAGCCAGAGTTTTCTTTGAAGACTTCTAAAAAGTCTGTTTGGCTGAGATGTAGTTCCGTGGCAGGGCATTTGTCTAGCAATAACAAGGCCTTGAGTTGAAACCAGCACTGGGGCTGGGAGGCGGGGCAGGGAGGAGAGAGGTGAGGGCGCAACTCCTCAATTCATACAGTGAAACAAGAGAGGCTTTGCTCGCATCCAAGTCCCTCACCGCCTAGAGCTTTGCCCTCACCCCTCCGCAGACCCCTAAAGCTTTCGGGTATCTTTCTGAGCTGAGGAAACTCCTCCACCAATCATACAGGCCAAGTGTCACCCCCAGAGGATGGCCCCCTAGATCTTCACTCTTCGTGGGCCTGGGTCCTGAGCGGTCATCCGTGTCAGGGCTAGGTGTGCGTTGGGAAGGGAAAGTTCAGATGGTGGGGGAAGTCCCCCCAACCTATGGGCCACCACAGCTCCCACTCATCGGTATCTATTAGGAAGGGTGTGCGGGGCTGGAAGAGGAAGGGAGGGGAGAGGAAAAGAAGGCTCCTTTCCTCCAACTCACAAGTGCTCTTGCTTCAACTCTAAATGGCCTGCAAAGCACACACACAGAAGCTCCTGCCTACTAAGTCCACAGGCAGACCAGGAGTTCCCCATGTCCACACAGGATGGAGCCCAGATCTGGAGCTGGAGAGCGCACCCTGACCAGGCCCTGCCCACTGGGATGCTGTCAACCACAATCCTTAGGCGGCCCTGCCGAGAGAGATCCCCGAACAAATTCCTCACTCCTGAGCAGGGCAGTCCTTCATCTGGATAGATGCAAAAACCATCTGCGGCTGGGGGGAGCGTTAGCAGGGTGGGGTAAGACCTGGGGCCTGTAAAACAAACATCTCAGCACATCAAGCTCAGCATGTCGGGCTCCTGATGGAGACTCAGAAATCTTCAGAGCATGCTGCAGTTTTCAAACTGCCACAAGAGAAACAAACCGGAGTTCACCCAAGGAGAGAAAAGCCTGGAAGTAAGGCCATTGTTGCAATCTGAACAAACATCCTCAGAATATTCATGCCCTTTGACCCTGGACATCCCAGCTCGGAATGCACCCGAGGAAATTTTTTTAAGCATTTTTTTGCTGAAGTGCTCACGTTCCAAGTATTCACGTGGCACTATTTCTAATTCAAAGATAGAAATAGTGTCACTGAGCTAGCACCCGTGGCTCATAACTGCAATCCTAGCTACTCAGGAGGCTGAGATTAGAAGACTGAGGTTTAAAGCAAATGCTAAGAGAAAAGTTCTTCGACTTTACCTCCAATTAACCAGCAAAATGCCAGACTGGGGGTGTGACTCAAGAGGCAGAGCATCGGTGTCTAAGGCTGCCAAATTCAATCAAGTCATGCTACAACAGAGAAAGAAGAGAAATTGAGAGGAAGAGAGAGCAAATATCACTGACAATGTCAATGAGATTATAGCTTATAATAAAATGTCATGTTAATACTAAATGTTTAATGGTGTGGGTAAAAATGCTCATTATACTACTGCAAAGAAAAAAAACAGTAACAGATTACAGTCAGTGTGAATGATGAGTCACACTTTGAAACACATATGAAAAGAGAAAAGAAGGGAAGAGGGAGAAAGAGAGCAAGAGACAGAAAGGGGGAGGGAGGGGGAGGGAGGGAGGGAGGGGGAAAGAGAGAAAGAGAGAGAGAGAGAGTAAGAGAGAGAGATGTAACTGGGCACCAGTGGCTTATGCTTATAATCTTAACTACTCAATTAACCACAAGAGCACGAGGCCTTGAGTTCAAGTCCTGGCACTGGCATCACACACATGCGTGCACACCTTGGCACAAGTGCCCCCCCCCCACACACACATGAATGTGTACACACAAAGTACCAAAACGTGATCAGTGGTGTTCCTAAGTAGAAAATCACAGATGAATTTAACTTCCTTGGTATTTTCTCACCTGTGACATGAAGACACTTTTATAACCAAAAATACTACTTTTAATTTCCCCAGAATGTGTAGTAGCTACACAAATCAAGAGGATGGCTGTCCTCCTAAACCCGGGAAGCTGAAGTGGGCAGGAAATTTTCAGCAGCAAATTCTGCACAACGTGGCTGTGTAGCAGTTCTGCCTGCACCTGGGGCCCTGCCTCTTGGCTCCCCTGCACAAGGCCGTACCCCTCCAAGCAGCCCACAGACACACACACACTACCGTACAGCCTACCCCTCCAGTCCCACAGGATGCTTCCATCAGCAGTGCCAAAAGTGCATTTCCTTCTATTCTCACTCTTGACAAACACTTTCCATTCTTCAAACGGAGTGTGTGTATGTGTGCGCATATTTCTCAAGATAATTCTCATTTGTCCTGGCCGGCCCATGCTTATCTATTATGACTACCACAGAAGGCAAACTGAGGCAGAGTGGAGGAAAGGTACCAGCAGCATGCCACCATGTATGGAAGTATGGCTCGAAGACCAGCAGGGTCAGGGCGTTGCTCAGTGGTAGGATGCTTGCCTAGCGTGTCTAAGGCCTTTGCTTCTCTCCCCCAAAAAGTCACACAAAACACTATGTATATGTGTAAACATAATGTAAGTGCACACCCAAACACACACATGCATACACATCTATACAGCAAGAATATAAATGTGAACTAGATGCCACCAAATCAATGACAAGGTAAGTGCAAGGGTCCCGGTGCCCAGGACCAAGCAGGCAGGGTGCCCACAAACCACTTCCAAAGAATACACACACACACACAACTTGGCTCACAGGGTGGATTTCTGCTCTGAAGTGAGTATACATCTAATGTAAATATTCAAGGCTCTGAGTGAAACAAAATGACCCATATAGAAATCCAAAATTTAAGTCAGGCGCTGGTGGCTCATACCTGTCATCCTAGCTACTCAAGGGGCTGGGATTGAGGATTGGGGTTCAAAGCCAGCCCAGGCAGGAAAGTCTGTGAGACTCTCATTTCTACTTATCCGCCAAAATGCTGGATGTGGAGCTGAGGCTCAAGTGGTAGAGTAAAAAAGCTTAGGGAAAGCACCCAGGCCCTGAGTTCAAGCCCTAGTACCTGTGCATGTGAGCACACAGTTTAGTTTAAAGTCGAGGGGAAAGAAAAGGCGTAAACAGCATTGTATGACAGACGGGGCCGGGCGGTGGGCGTCTAGTGTCACCCTAGCTTTTCCTCCAGCTGGTCTTCCTCGGTCTCGCCAACTGTCTATCAAAACAATTAACCACCCCAAAACCAGAAGTAGAGCTGGGGCTAAAACTGGTAAAGCACTAGCTTTGAGCAGAAAGAGTTCAGGGACAGTGCCCCTGAGTTCAAGCCCCAAAACTGACAAAAACAAACAAACAAACAAAAAAACCCACAGAGACAAGTCCAGATACTCTCTCCAAGACCCTGTCCAACTGGGGTCACCTCCTGTCACTGCATCTTAAGTCTCTCGAGTGTCTGCCAAGACCTTGCCTTCCTGTCCAGGAAACCGTGGACACGTGGCTGACGGGAGGGTCAGTCCCTGTGAGCACGCAGACCCCTCCACCCCTGACTACACAGCTGGGAAGCTTGTGAAAAATACAGACTCCTAAGGCTCCCACCCCAAAAGCGTAGCAGGTGAAGAAGATGGAGAACAGAGCTGCCCACTGAGGGGTCGGACACAATCCCAGCCTCTCTGTCCCAGCTTGAGCTTTCCCATGAAAAATAAGCTCGACTCCTTCAAAAGCCCCAGGGTGCCTGTGCCCCAGAAGTGGAGGGGTCAGTGGGGAGCAGAATGGTCTCCTGGTGGATGACACCCAGGGTCAGACAGCGCCAACTTGTAGTCTCTGCCAAAAAGCCCTCCCAAGGGAATCCACTCACTGGAGGTGACCTCTCCCCCACTCAGAATTAGGAACAACTTTGTTCAACGTTTTGAGACAGGGTCTGGCTATGAAGCGCAGGCTGACTTTGAACTCACGATCCTCTTGGACAGGGAGAGCAGGTGTGTGCTGCCGTTGTGACGGCTGTGTGTGTGCCCTCATCCCACCTTCCAGGGCTGCGTTCTGCAATGGTTCTCTGGGAAAACGCCTGCAGATGCCTCTCATAACACGAAGCAGGGCCGAGCCAGCGGCCGGGTGGAAGGGAAGAGGCAGGATGTGCCATTGTGCACGGGCCGCCCGCGGCCAGAACAAAACCTATTCACTGCGGAACCCAGAGGAAACGCTACACGCCGAAGGGCGATTGTCTCTGGGGTGGGCTCGCGGGGTGCTTCCGCTTTCTCGCCACTTGTTTCCCCAGCGGCTTGTCAAGGGCACGTATTACATCTATCATGAGAACTGAACTTTGGTTTGCCAGAAGCCAGGAAAAAACATGCATTCAGCACAATGTGGCACACGAGTAACATGTTGGCCCGAATGCTCGGCTCTCACCAGCTCTCTCGAGAAGACGAGGAGGACTGGGAGGCAGTGAGGACCAGCGGTGGCGGCGGCAGGGCTCCCTGCGTCTAGCCGCCCTTTGCTGAGCTGGGCCTGAGGCTGTCCACGCTAGGAGGGCGGAGTGGGGTGCACAAGGTGCAGGGTCCCCTCCCCCACCTCCACGTCCTCCTGGCCTGAGTCTGACTAGCCAGCAATTCCCCTGTGAGCACTTCCCATCTTCTGGAACTCTACACCCGAAGAGCGGCACACTGCCTCTAGAATGGATGGTGCCGAGTCCGAAAGCCTGGCACAGACCCAGACCTTCAAGGCTGACCCTCGACGCCCGAGGCCCCGTGGGCCAGCTGCACCCTAGGCCAGCCTCTTCCCTGCCTGAGTGGGAGCCCGACGGCTGCACAGTGCCCACGAAGACCTGTGGGAGCATCACTGATGCTTCGCCACCCGTGGAGGGAAGGCACGGCCCCCCAGCATCCCTGCAAGGAGACGGACCTGTGTGTGCTGTGACAGGCCCAGGCCAGCCTTGGAGAACTGCGCTGAACCCTGACCTGGTCTCTCTGTGCTCACATCCTGCCAGCTGCATCCTCGGTCACTTCTTGAAATACGATAAATGGACTTCATCCCAGCAACTGTGGAAAACACTGAGGGGAGGCAGACAGGGGCGGAGCTCCGAGGCCACCATGCCTGGCTCCACCCAGACCCTGCCCCCTCCAGTGACCCCGCAAACTTGGACACTCCAGTCGCCCACCAAAGTCCACCCTGAGGACAAATCAGGGGCCTCCTCTCCTGAATCCTGAGCACCCCTGCCACGAACAGCACCTGCAGGCAAGGCCCGTGCATGTGGTGGGCCCATCTGTGCAGCCCACAGGACACAAGACACATGACACTTGACACATCACACATCGCAGATGCCCGCGTCTGGGGGGGGGGGAGCTTCTGCCGTGGTCTCAAGGAGGCACTTCCCGAAATGCCTCTCCCTACAGCACCCCAGCCCAGCATGCAGCTCCCATCACACAAGGAAATAAACCTTCGTGGGACTCACAGCCAACTCTGGTAGCTCCCAGGCCTCGCCTGGAACCTCACCTTCAACCCCTCTCCAAACATCTGTACCTCAGCCCTGAGGCTGCTCAGAGCCTCACAGCCAGCCAGGGAGCTGTGTCCACAGCACTAACCGGCCCCAGTGAGGGGAGAATGGACACAAGCATCGTAGAGCACCCAGGACACTGCCCACTCCCTCCCTTTCTCATGCCGCTGCTAATCCCAGCTGAAAGAGAAGCTTGGGTAGATCTGGGCAGGATGGGGGGGGGGGGGGCAATGAGCACTGAAGCACCTGGGTTCCTCTGCCTGGCAGTCACCCCAGTGGTCAGGAACCAGGGCCGGTGTCTCGGGAGTCTGAGGCTCCCCAAATCCCACCCCCGGGCAGGTCTCCATTTAGCTCAGGCAGGTGAATCTTACAAACAAGACTTGGAGCTGGTAAAATTCCAACAGAAATCCAGGAAGCATGTTTTTTTTGTTGTTGTTGTTGTTTTGTTTTTGGGGGGGGGTCTGGTCATGGGCCTGGATGCTGTCCCCCAGCTCTTCAGCTCAAGGCTAATGCTCTACCACTTGAGCCACAGCACCACTTTCGCCTTTTTTTCTTTTTGCTTATGTGGTGCTAAGGAATCGAACCGAGGGCCTCATGCATGCAAGGCAAGCGCTCTACCACTGAGCCACCTTCCCAGCCCGAAGCTCGTGTTCTTTAGCAGTGGTTCGCAAACCACGTTCCTGGAGGCAGGGGAGGCCACAAGCCGGTCCGTGACTACAGCCGCACCCGAGGTCTCAAGAAGAATGGAATAAGGGGACATGTTTCACTGCTAATAATAAAAAAAATTTTGAAAACCAGGGCTCTGAGGCACACAGAGCCCCATGCTGCCATACAGAGATCACGCACGCCTGCCGTCTCTCAGCCGGCCTTCCACGGGCCGGCGTGGATGGGGTTTTGGACCAGCCTGTCCCCCAGGCCTGAGCCCTGCACATCCACTGATCAACGCCAGTCAACACATGGAGTAAAGATTCACCACCTGGCCGGGCACCGGTGGCTCACACCTGTCATCCTAGCTACTCAGGAGGCTGAGAGCTGAAGATCGCCATTCAAAGCCAGCCTGGGCAGGAACGTGCGTGAGACTCTTATCTCCAATAAACCACCAGAAAACTGGAAGTGGCGCCAGGGCTCAATTGGTAGAACACTAGCCTTGAGCTGAAGAGCTCAGGGACAGCACCCAGTCTCAGAGTTCAAGCCCCACGACCGACAAAAAAAAAAGAAAAAGAAAAGATTCACCACTCGCAGAGCCCAGGGCTACTCCTGGCAACCCAGAGGCAAGCGGGTTCTGCTCCGAGACGCTGTGCACCCCTTCGCTCCCTCACCCCTCGAGGGGCTCCTGTACAAGGAGCACTGAGACACCAGCAGGGACAGGAAGCCCCTTTCAGCCAGTCCCACTGCAAACCAAGGCCCTCCAGGACCTCACAGCGTGGGGCCTGAACCTGTGCACCACACAAGAACTCATCCTTACATGACGCCCCACCCAAAAGTGCAGGCCAAAGCACCGAGGATCAGCTTCCTGCAGGAAACCACACCGAGCGGCTATACTAGACACACAACCAAAATCCAGGGACCGGCAGAACAGCCTTACCTGGTAGTAGGTCTTAATGTTTCTCACCAGGATGGTCAGGTTCTGGATGCGGAGGTTCACGTCGTTGTTGACATGCTTGTTGATGCGCTGATTGCTTGGCCTGGGGTCTCTGGAGGAAGAGACAAGAAAGTGGAAATCATACCTTTCAGCATTGGCCAGGCTTCCTTGCTGAGCCTCCACCAGCCAGTGCTCATCCCTCTAGTCCACAAGCCTCCAACTGGCTCACCACCAGTCCCTGGGTGAGAACAAGGGCCCTGGCACTGAAGGTCAAGTCTGCCACTACTGTGCAGGGCCTGGATGAACCAATCATCACCATTCAGCATGCTGGCCCGCCCGGCACCTGGCCACCACAGGACTTCCCAGTCCTGGGACCTGAACTCCAAGGCTCACACTCCTGGCTTGGCTTTTTCGCTCAAAGCAGGCATTCTACCACTTGAGCCATGCTTGCAATAACAACCTTTTTGCTAGTTAATTGGAGATAAGGGTCTCTCACGTTAGTCCACACAGGCTGGCTTCAAACATCAGTCCTCAGATCCCAGCCTCCTGAGGAGTAGCTAGGATTACAGGTGTGAGCCACCAGTGTCTGGCACCACAGCCTTTACAATGCTGCTTCTATTCCTATTGCTGTCATCACCCACAAAGGACATCCACCTGGCAGCACAGACCCAAGGACACCATAAAAACCAACATTCAGCCAGGTGCCAGTGGCTCATGCCAATAATCCTAGCTACTCATGAGGCTGAGATCTGAGGATCGTGGTTTGAAACCAGCTCAGGCAGGAAATCTGTAAGACTCTCATCTCCAATAAACTACTCAGAAAGAGCTGCAAGTGGCAGTTTGGCTCAAGTGGAAGAGTGCTAGCCTTGATCACAAAGAGGCTCAGGGGCAGCACCCAGGCCCTGAATTCAAGCCCCAGGACTGACAAAAATTAAAATTAAAAAAAAGAAAAAAAACACAAAACCCAACATCCTAACCAAAGCCTTGTTTCAAGATTAAAAAGCTGGGCAAGGTAAAACGTGAAAAATATCCATAAAATAGGAAAATGACTTAATAAAATCACAATGTTCCACTTAGCATGGGTTTCCTTCTGTCACCTGGCGCAGTGGTCCTGCCCATGATTTAAACTCCAGGGCTCAATTCTATCTGGAAAATGGAACAGAGGCCTCTGACACCCTGGGTAGTGTGCCCTGCTGTGCAGATCTCCAAGATACCACGTTAGATATTCTGAGTGCACGGAAACCCCACCCCTAAGAGACAGTCATCTTCCAACCTCAGGCAAAACTCGGGGTCTGACAGTGAGGAAACTGGAAGTCTTTATCAAGTGGTTTACAGTCTCTCTCATCAGCATGCAGATGTTTCTCCAAAGCAGCCTTGTCAGAGCCCTTCTGATGAGAAGAGAGCACTCAGAGGAATTGAGTTCTGTCAGTCAGAGGTCATACACTGAGCTGCTACTCCATAACTAAGGCCCCCCCCCTTCTCCTCTCCTTCTCTCCTCACCCCTCCCAGCAAGTCACCTGGGGAGGGTGAAGACGCATAAGTCAAAGGCCTGTACTTAAGGCTTCATCTGTCATCCAAGTCCTATGAATAAATAAAAGGAGAGGCTCCCTGGGCTAATGTGGGGGAATGTCAAAGAAACAAATCTCTGAGGTCATTTGGTTCATTCAGAGCCAACCATTCACAGAAAATGGAGAAGTAGAAGAAAAGTAAACCGCACACCTTGAATCACTTCAAACATCAGTGGGAGCGCAAGGCTTTTGTTACAGAGGCTGACTAAAGTTCAATCTTTAAGTAAATATTTGACATTTACACTGGCAGTCTTGACACTGTGCCTTGAGTATGGCAAACCTCCACTTGCAATAATTGTCCATGGACTTCATTCAGTTATACTGAATCAAATTTCCTAAAATAGTCACCTGGTGGCAACCAGAGGACCTCTTCTACTACCAGATGACCTTTCTTTTTTTTTTTTTGTCGGTTGTGGGGCCTGAACTTTGGGCCTGGGTGCTGTCCCTCAGCTCTTCAGCTCAAGGCGAGCACTCTACCACTTGAGCCATAGCGCCACTTCCAGTTTTCCAGTGTTTATTGGAGATAAGAGTCTCATGGACTTTCCTGCCCGAGTTGACTTTGTACCGTGATCCTCAGATCTCAGCTTCCTGAGTAGCTAGGATTATAGGCGTGAGCCACAGGTGCTCAGCTTCTGGCTAGCATTTTTAAATTTTTTATTGTGAAAATACTGTACAGAGGGGTTATAAATACATGGGCAAGGTAATGAATACATTTCTTATCAAGCATTGTTGCCTCCTCCTTTGTTTCCCCTTCCCATCCCTTCCCATCTCCCCCAACACCCCCTCTACCCCCCTCCCTAGCATTTCTTATTATTCCCCCAGTAATGGCTTCTGGCCGAGCCATGTAATGTATGTCACATATTTCTCCTGGAGCCATTCATTACTGAGAAAATAAATGTTTACAGTTCCACTGAAATTAATTTAGGAAAAGAGGGCATTCAGAATTTGAACCTCATTTTTAGCTACAGTAATGTTCCTAGCATTACAAAACAACTTCTCTCCAAGGTACAATTCTCCTCCTTTGACTGCAGCTACCTTCTGAGACCAGAGGGGAGTTCACAGTGACAAACGTGCAGCTAAATGTAACAGAGCTCAGACAACATGCAAGGCTTTTCTATTTAACTGGAGGTTTTTTTTATTGTTTTTGCAGTGCCAGACCTGAAGCCAGTGCCTAATGCATCCCAGGCAAGCATGACACCACCTAGCTACCTCGCCAGCCTTTTCAGTTTGGGGATAGGGTGGTCACTCAAGTTGTCCAGGCTGGTCTTGAACTTGGGATTCTCCTGCGTCAGCCTCCAAGCACTGGGGTTTACAAGTATGCCATACCTAGTTCCTGTTTAACTGGCACCTTGGTCCTAGGTTTCATTTGTCACATGAGTCACTTCCGGAAGAACCTCAGTTTGTGCTGCAGTGATCACTCATGTGCAGGGCCAGAGACCTGGGTGCCCCTCGGCTCCCAGCACGGCCACCTCTCTGCTTCTCCTTCTCCCCAGTTCTGGGAAGCAAAAGTGAATAGAAGCAATACTCCAAGAAAGAGCCTTGACATTTGCTGTATGACTAATGAGACTAATTATTGTGATCATTAGGATTCCTCAATTAACTGAGGCTCTCTGGGTAGAGAGGTTATTTAGGAGGCCAGTCAAAACAAATGTCTCAACCTTCCTCAGGGAAAGTAGATCTCACTCCTAGCAGCCCAGTCACACCTCCCATTTCCCCCCCTCCACGCCCGCCCCCTTTGCCCACCCCCTTTCAAGAAATGGAAGGCACAGAGATTTCAGCTAGGTTCCATGGCTTAGCGCTCTGCAAAAGAGCCGCAAGATCCTTCCACATCCGAAACATAATCATTTCATAAGGCCCCACACCGTGCCAAGCAAACTTGCACTATACTGTTTGTTCTATATGCCAGGAAGATGCAATTATGACCCATGTGGGCAACTCCATTTTCCCAAAAGCTGTTGCAAGATAATGGTCTATGACTATAAGCTACTAGCTCTTAGCTACTCAGGAGGCTGAGATCTGAGAATCAAGAGTCAAAGGTAGCTCCAACAGAAAGTCCATGAAACTCATTTCTACTCAGAGGCCAGTGGCTCACACCTATAATCCTAACTACTCAGGAGGCTAAGATCTGAGGATCACGGCATAAAGCTAGTCCAGGAAGGAAAGTTCATGAGACTCTTATCTCCAATAAGCTACTCAGAAAAAGCCAGCGGTGGAGCCCTGGCTCAAATGATAGAGTGCTAACTTTGAGCACAAAGAGGCTCAGGAATAGCACTCAGGCCTTGAGTTCAAGCCCCAGGACTGGCAAAAAAAAAAAAAAAATCATTTCTGATTAACCAGCAAAAATGTAGAAGTGGAGCTCTGGTTCAAGTAGTAGGATGCCAGCTTTGGACCCCTAAAGGACAATGCTCAGGCCCTGAGTTCAAGCCCCAGCAGCAACACATGCACAAGCATGTATGCATGCACGCATGCGCGTGCACACACACACACACAGAGTGATCTACACTACGCTGAGAGCTTTACATTTGAACTTCACATCAGCTCCATTTTAGAGATGCAGAAACTGAAGCAAAGAGACATGTAGTTAATAACAGATCGAAGCACAGACTCACATCCATCTGCCTCCAAGATCTATGTCATTAAGCAACCACCAGCGCTAACACTGTCCAGTACAGTAACCGTGGCCACAGGTAGGCAGCGAGCACCTGAACTATAGGCTGACCACAATTACAATGAAGTCTCCTCTAAGCATAAAACATACACTCAATTTTAAAGACTTAGTACAAAACAATGAATGTGTAATAGTTAAACTGAAAATGTATTTAGCTACATTGGTCTGAGCAAACATATCCGACAAAAATTAAAAACAAACAAGAGCCCAGCAATGTTCCTATGACAGTTCCTGTACACAACTAAAAAAAGTCCCAGTGCCTCACAGCATGTCAGCGGACAGAAAGCACACGCCGGTGTGCGTGACAGCATGCGTGACAGTGGTCCAGATGTGGAGAGCTCAAGTCCCCAGGGCTTCCTTTAGCCATAAAAACTTCCAAATAGAAAAATGAAATCAAATGAACTCTAAGATATGTATTCAAATGTTTTTTTCTTTCATGCCATTGTTTCTAACACATTTATAAGATGATTTCTTTGTTGCTTTGTATG
>NW_012267218.1:10136134-10142831 GCF_000151885.1 Dipodomys ordii | reverse complement strand
TGAGCCACAGCACCATTTCTGGCATTTTCTGCTTATGTGGTACTAAGGAATCGAACCCAGGGCCTCATGTATACAAGGCAAGTGCTCTACCACTGAACCACCTTCCCAGCTGGAGAATTTCAGTTTATAGCAATCTCCTCCTTCGGGAAAGTTGGACTCCAACTATGACTTGAACTCCAAACACTTTCTAGTCAAGTGCCAGTGACTCAGGCCTGGAATCCTAAGCTACTCGGGAGGCTGAGATTTTGAGGATTTCAGTTCAAGGTCATACTAGGCAGGGAAGTTTATGAAACTCTCTCTCCAAATGTGTCAGGGGAGAAAAAAAAGTCTGGAAGCCATCAAGGCATAGGATGCTAGCCATGAGCAAGCATGCCTAGTAAGAACACAAGGCCCTAAATTCCAGCCCTCAAAACAAACGAAAAGCCTCCTAAATTTAAGCAAAGTGTGGTGACACATGCCTGGTCAGTGCAGGAGCACTGACTATCTACCCTGTCTCAAAAGAAAAAAAAACACCTTAAATTTAAAAGTGAATGAAGGGAAGTGGCGCTGTGGTTAGAGCGCTCGCCTTGAGCTGAAGAGCGCAGGGACAGCACCCAGGCCCAGAGTTCAAATCCCACGACCGACCAAAAAAAAAAAAAAAGTGAAATTATGTATTGCCACAGAGAGAAGTCCACAACGTACCACAGGCTGAATGAAATATTCCAGGAAGCAGTAGCAGAGCCCCATCCATAAAACACACCGAGGGCATGTATTAGTACATATACTGTTCACAACATCTTGGAAGTACAGGAATATTAACACTGTCATCTTTGCATCACAAAATCAGAAGCAATTACAGGCTCATCTGTAAGTTCCTATTCTGCTATCTTCCCACAGTGAACGAAAATTGTTTTATGTAATTTTTTTTTTTTTTTGCTAGTTCTGGGGCTTGAACTCTGGACCGGGGCACTGTCGCTGAGCTCCTTTTGCTCAAGGCCAGTGCTCTATCACTTGAGCCACACAGCCCCTCTTTTGGGCTTTTTCTGAGATTATTTGGAAATAAGGGTCTCATGGACTAGCAAGCTTTAAACTGCAATCTTCAGATCTCAGTCTCCTGAGTATATAGGATTACAGCGTGAGCCACCAGCACCCTACTTATTTTGTGTATTTTGTTTTTTGGGGGGTTTTCTGGCCCAGCGTGGGGCTTGAACTCTGGGCCTGGGCACTGTCCCTCAGCTCTTCAGCTCTAGGCGAGCGCTCAATGCTTGAGCTACAGCACCACTTCCGGTTTTCTAGTGGCTTATTGGAGACAAGAGTCTCACGAGCACCTGCATCCTAGCTACTCAGGAGGCTGAGATCTGAGGATCGCGGTTCAAAGCCAGCCCGGGCAGGAGAGACCGTGAGACTCTTATCTCCAATAAACCACCAGAAAAACGGAAGTGGCGCTGTAACTCAAGTGGTAGAGCTGAGGGACAGCACCCAGGCCCAGAGTTCAAGCCCCACGACCGACAAAAAAAAAAAAAGTCTCACGGACTTTCATGCCCAGGCTGGCTTTTGAACCGTGATCCTCAGATCTCAGCCTCCTGAGTAGCTAGGATTATAGGTGTGAGCCACCAGTGCCTGGATTTTGTGTAATTTTTAAAGACTCAGGGCTGGGAAGGTGGCTCAGTGGTAGAGCTCTTGCCTTGCATGCATGAGGCCCTGGGTTCGATTTCTCAGCACCACATAAGCAGAAAAAGCCGGAAGTGGCACTGTGGCTCAAGTGGTAGAGCTCTAGCCTTGAGCTGAAGAGCTGAGGGACAGCGCCCAGGCCCAGAGTTCAAGCCCCACGACCGAACCAAAAAAAAAAAAATAAATAAAGACTCAAAGCCCCCATGAACAATGTCCTATCCTACAGGCAAAAACAATAATAAAAATAAATAAAAAGGACATTACTTGGTTGGAGGTGCAGCTCAGTAGTAAGAGTGCTCACCACCAAGTTTAGGAAATTCCCTAAATTCCCAAATAAATATCCTTCTGTTCCAACATTATTGCAACCACTCGACTGACAGGTGTATGGGAACATAGGCTCCTCTAGGCAGGCATCGGGGAAGGGGGGAATTAGCCTTCAAATGCTTCTTTAGAAGAAACTCTCCCATTGGCCTGAGCATGCTTCCAACCTCTGAATAATTAACAAATTACTCTCGAGTCATACAGCCGTAACGAGGGATCAGGGGAGAATCTGAACAAATGACCAGCAGTAGCTGCATTTACTCCAGCGCGTCACTAGCTCCCAGCTACACTAAGCAGCCAGCATACCAAATGGGTTGGTGGCTTCTTTCATAGGTACCTGTGTGCACCAGAGGGTACACTGGCACAAAGGAGAGCATGTGCCTACACACACGCAGCTCCAGGTCTCACTGGGCCACAAGGATGGACACTGTTGGACATTTTCTATAAGCATCATCATATTTGGGCCTTCCTAAACCTGTCCCCTTACTGCAGATCAGAAAATTCAAGCTTAAAGAACTAGAGCGCTGGTGGTTTACGCCTGTAATCCTAGCTATTCAGGAGGCTGAGATCTGAGGATTGTGGTTCAAACCAGCTTGGGCAGGAAAATCCGTGAGACTCTTATCTCCAATTAACCACATGAAAGCTAGAAGTGGAGCTGTGGCTCAAGTGGTAGAGTCCTTGAGCAAAAAATAGCTCAGGGATAGTACCCAGGCCCTGAATTCAAGCCCCATGACCACCACCACCAGCAGCAAGAACAACAAAATGTAATGTGCACAGTAATGATGTGAATTTGCCTAGTGCTAGGCTCAATGCCCTATTAACTTTTTACAAAAGAACAAAACTCTATATCCAATTCATCAACGCTGGGGAGCTCGGAGCACTTCAGCAGGCCTTCAATGTCTCTTCAATTCAGGAATTGAAGACCTGGGCCTCCCCTGAAAGCTGAGCCCATGGGGCTTTCCTGCTTCCAGGTAAGGGTGACATCACTTCACCAGGAGTCCAGGGCTACAGCCAGAGACAATGGCAGGTGCAGTCACGTGACCCCAGCCAGCCTCCAGATGGCTGTGGAGTGTTAAGTAACAGTCTCTTATCTGAGCCGCAGCAACCAGTCTGCATGACTGCTCTGCACTTTCCTCCAGGCCAGAGCAAGCCTACAAAACTCTGGGAGAATTTATCACCCCGGAGCAGCAGCAGCTAAGTCTCTGGGTGTCCAGCTCAGGAGATAAGGCCCCACAACCCAGCACCCATCTATCTGCTCGTGGCCCTGACATTTCTTCACTGGGCAGCAGGGAAGAAAGTGGGGTCAGATGTATGGTTCAGACAAGGATCCAGGGTCCAGTGACACCACAGACTTCATTGAGCTAAGGCTCAGAGTTATGCAGTCATTTGGAGACTAAGAATGTGTGGAGAAAACATATTAAAAAATCAACAAGCCGGGCACTGGTGGCTCATGCCTGTAACCCTAGAAACTCAGGAGTCTAGGATGTGAGGATCTAAGCCAGCCTGGTCAGGAAAGGCCACGAGACTCTTATCTCCAATGAATCACCAGAAAACTGGAAGTGGCAGTGTGGCTCAAAGTGGCAGAGTGCTAGCCTTAAGCAAAAGAGCTCAGAGACAATGCTCAGGCCCTGAGTTCAAGCCCCATAACTGGCCAAAAAGAAAAGTGGAGTGGGGGGGCGGGGAATGAAAACAAAAAACATCTCCCAGGCACCTCGAATCCTTTCTGGATCACAGTGGATCACAATGATCCTGAGTAAGAAACTGATCTCCACACCAGTTCTGTGACAAGCACTGGGCTAAATAAATGCTAGAACATCATCATTTAACCCCCAAACCATTTCAGATGAACTTCATGTCTCAGTTTGCAAATTAGGAAACTGAGGCATGGAATGACCCGTCCTACCGGAGGCCATGGAGGCTGTCCAACACTAACTAGGCCAGCGTTCTTGTGTTGCTAAGAGTAGGAGGCTGGGATTGGAACCTAGGGCCTTGCCCACACCAGGCGAGTGCTCTGTCAATGAGCTGTACCCCAGGATCCGTATCTGTGTTTCACTTACATGACTTTTGCAGAGAGCACCATAAGCCGAGCGGGAGGAGTTTGGGAAATGACAAACAGTGCACAGGACATTTCCAGAGCCCCCAGAAGTTCCCTCTGCACTCAGTTCCCACCCATTTCCACAGGCTCCTGTTACCTGGAAACAGGTTATTCTCGGCCCCCCCAAAGCAGAAACCCAGGTGCTGGAAGTGTCCTGGGCCCACCTACCCACCCGCCCCTCACTTTCCTAATCCAGGAAAGTACCCGTGCAATGAGAACACCCACTTCCAGAGTGATCATCTCAGCTCATCACAGAATGAAATAACATCGAAAAGGGGAGCAGCCCTTCAACCCAACATAGCTGCAGGCCACATTCAAACAAGTGATGAACTGGCATTTCTCAAAGGAATGGCCAGCAGCAGGCTTCCCTGATTTACAAGCAAGTGGTAACTGCTTCAGGAATTCCAAAGGTCAGGCAAGAAAGAGAAACAGCCTGGGGCTTTTGTTCTCCCCAGAGCCTGGGTGTAAAAACTGAATGAAAGGCTGCTCTCCCCGCCCCCCCCACACACACATAGACACACACTGCTAGCTCTTTAACCAGGCTCTCAGGGGTGGGGAAGGACATGTATAAGTTTCACGGCTTCTGGCACCTGTTGGACCCAGCAGTTTCAGAGAACTAGAGAAAAGGGATTTGGGGGGCATTGCCCCAGTTCCAACCCACCACACCAGGAAGTTGCCCCTTTGTAGCCTAAGATCATCAGTGCTGCTCAGCCAGGTCACCAGACCAGTCTCCAGAGAATCAAACAAGGAAGATTGCTAAGCTTGTTTTTTTTTTGGTCTGTCGTGGGGCTTGAACTCTGGGGCTTGGGTGCTGTCCCTGTGCTCTTCAGCTCAAGACTAGCATTCTACCCCTTGAGCCACAGCGCCACTTCCAGTTTTCTAGTAGCTTAAGGGAGGTAAGAGTCTCATGGACTTTCCTGCCCCGGCTGGCTTTGACAGGTGATCCTCAGATCTCAACCTCCTGAGTAGCTAGGATTACAGGCATGAGCCACCAGCACCTGGCTAATTTTTTCTTAAGTATCAACAAATACAGGCACAGGTGGCCTACAATTCTAGCTACTCAGGGGGCTTGAGAAACTGAGGACCGTGGTTCAAAGCCAACAGGGGAAGGAAAATCTATGAGATCCTTACCTCCAATTAACCACCAAAAAAGAGACAAGTAGAGCTGTGGCTCAGGTGGCAGAGTGGCCTTGTTCAAAAAAAAGCTCAGGAACAGTGCCCAGGCCCTGAGTTCAATCAAGCCCCAGGAGTGGCACCAAGAAAAACAACAAAAAGCTGGTGGCTTATACCTGAAATCCTAGCTACTCAGGAGGCAAGTTCTGAGATCATAGTTCAAGCCAGGCCAGCAGCAACGACTGTGAGATTCTTATCTCCAGTTAACCACCCAAAAGCTGAAAATGGAGCTGTGACTCAAGTGGTAGAGCTATAGCATTTAGCTAAGTGATGCCTATTCCCTGAGTTCAAGCCACAATACTGGCACTAGATAGACAGATACGTTGATGTATCTATAGATACAGAACAACATAACTGCTTCCCCCAAAGGTAGTAAAGTCTCTTTCCTATGTTGTGACACAGAATGACCTATGAAAATTAAAGGTGCAAGGTAACTGGAAAAAAAAATCATAAACAGATCTTTTCAGGTAGAATCTATTCAAATCACTTCTGGATATGCCACAACTCTGGCCTCCTGCTCTGCTTCCTCCCCCCCTCCTCCTCTTCTTCAGTTCAAGGACTGGTGCTGGGATATATACGATTCAGAGAACATTAGGATGTTTTATTTTGCTTTCAGCACAGGTGAATCACGCTGACACTCAGTTCCAGTATGCTTTTGCAGTCTGAGCTTAAAACAATGCGGAGGTAGGAGCCAACACCTACACAGTGGCAGAGTGTCAATCACACAGACGGGCAGGCTCTGCAGAACTCAGCTACAGGAAAGGATGTGGTCTGCCATACACACTGCCTAAGTTCCACCCAACGCTGTGCAGCCGTCCACATGCTTCCAAACCAACCAGCACCAGCACAGGACGCTCCGTGCCCATTCTAACACAGTCACTTCGAACCCAGCTCACAGGACCAGACTTAAAATTTGCACTTGCTCTTGGGGCAAAGAAAAGGAAATCTTGAGGGTGTCCTTACATCTACACTGAGGCTTCATACTCGCCCCTGAGGCTCCAGTCCACCACCCCAAAACTTCCTGAAACCCAACTCCCAGAACCCCTACAACATAAAGTAGGCTTAAAAAAAAAGCCATTGTTTAAATAACAATGAAGCCCAAATCACACCACCTGCACCCGGGGTCGAGGCCAAATTTCCTTCCCCCAAACAAGCTGCGGGCCTAACATACCCAGCAGATTGGTAAAAAGCACCTCAAGACCGTGATCCCCGCATCTCCCCGGGCCACCCCCACAGCCGGAAACTTTTCTAAAGCCGCTCCTTCTCGACCCTTCCTCGGTGACGAGGGCAACTTACATTTGCAACATGATTTGGTTCAGAAAGATGCCATCCACTAAATCCATGTACATAGTCAGGTTGTCCTGGTTCCCGCTTCCAAACGGGCCAAAAGTTTTCACCTGCGGGGAGGTTAAGACAGGAAGTCACGCGCGGGCAGCGAGCGAGCGGCGCCCCGGGGGC
>NW_012267218.1:10130235-10134869 GCF_000151885.1 Dipodomys ordii | reverse complement strand
CGAGGCTCCGCAGGAGCCCAGCCCGAGGCGGGAGAAGCGATCCCGCGCGCGCCTCGGGGTTCGGGGTGGGGGCAGGCCTGGCCTTGGCCCCGGGACCGGCGAGGCTCGGGCGCTGCGTGCCCGGGGGAAACTTTTACGCCGACTTGGGCTTCGGGCTGGCGGTCACGGACACACACACCTCCCGCGCCCCTAGCCTTCTAGAAGTTCCGGTAGGAAGCGGGTGACGGGGCCGCACCCACTGGGGCCCGGCCCAGCCCCGGCGACTCCAGCCCGCCGCGGCCACTTGTCCCCGGGGAGGGGTGCCGAGGCCGGCCCGGGGTGCCTCGCTGCGGCTTCGGTGGCAAAAGGGACCAGGAACGCAAGCGGCCGGGACAGCAGCCGTGGGGCGGGATGGGAGGTGCGGAGGGAAGGCAGCCGCCCGCGCCCCAGGTGCAGACCGGCCCCCCGGCCCCTGCACCGCCGGGCGGTGATTGCACGCGTGGGCTCAGACCTGGTTCCCAGCACTCGGTGTCGGTTCACGGGTTCAATCCTCAGGGGAATGAGTTTCCCAGAGGAGCCAAACCTCAGGGTCGGCCCGGGCAGTGCCCAGCAAGGACGCCGCAGGCTTTCCATGGCCGCTGTGGGGGCAGATCCGTGGGGAGCTTGGCCGTTGTCAAGTGTGGGCGCTGCGACACCTGCCGGCCACACGCCGCATTACCGCCCGGCCTGGCTGGTAAGCGAGGTCTGCAACAGAAAAGACCCCGCAGGAACTCAACTTCGGAGACCTGTGGCTGAATTCTAGAAGTTCATTAGAAGAGGCCCTTAATTTTAAATCCGTGAAATTAAGGCGGTTGGAGAACAGGTCGAAGGTGTGCGTGCATCCAGCTTTCCTTAGAAGGCCCCTGCTCTGAGGTGGTCAGTTGTATGGGTTTTTTTTTTCCTTCCTGTTGTGGTTTTTTATTTTTTATTTTGAAAGACTGCGCTTACTAGGCAAGCCACCATTTGAGCAACAGGTCGAACCCTACTTTTACTTTTTGCCGTTTTCTGGGGCTTGAACTCAGAACCTAGGCACAGTCCCTTGAGTTTCTTCTGCTCAGGCACTCTACCACTTTGAACTACAGCTCCACTTCCAACCTTTTGTAATTTATTGGAGGTAAGAGTCTCACAGACTTTCCAGCCCGGGCTGGCTTTGAACAGTGATCTCTAGATCTCAGCCTCTTGATTATAGGATTATAGATGGGATTATAGTAGTTAGGATTATAGATGGGAGCCATTGGTGTCTGGTTGAGCTGTACATTTTTTTTTGAGGGGGGGGGTCCAGTCAGTCATGGGGCCTGAACTCTGGGCCTGGGCGCTGTCCCTCAGCTCTTCAGCTCAAGGCTTGAGCCACAGCACCACTTCCGGCTTTTTTTTTCTGCTTATGTGGTGCTGAGGAATAGAACCCAGGGCCTCAAGCACACAAGGCAAGCACTGTACCACTGAGCCACCTTCCCAGCCCAAGCTGTGCATTTTGTTTATCTGCCTGTCCAAGGCTTGAGCTCAGGGCTTGAGCACTGTCCGTGAGCTTTTTTGCTCTTTTTGTGTGTATGTGTGTTTGGTTAATTGGAGATAAGAGTCTTGCAGACTTTCTTGACTGGGCTGGCTTTGAACCACAGTCCTCACTCAGGTCTCGGCCTCCTGAGTAGCTAGGATTACAGGCATGAGCCACTGGCACCCCTGCTTTTTGCTGGTTATTTTATAGTTGTTATCTTGCAGGCTTTTCTCTCTGGGTTGGCTTTCAACCAGATTTCGACTTCCTTAGTAGCTAGGATTATAGGTATAAGCCACAAGGGTTTTGTTACAGTCTTGACATATTTCCTATCCAGGTGTGAGAGTTTTCCCCCTGGGATATTAACAAGTCACTGAGCTACAGCCACAGCAAGAAATTCTCTTAGCTTTTCTTTCTTTCCTGCAAGTACTGGGGACTTACACTTCTATCTTTTTCGTTCAGGGCTATCTCTACCACTCGAGCTACAGCTCCACTTTAGCTTTTGCTGGTCAATTGGAGATAAGAGTCTCATTTTTGTGCCCAGGCTGGCTTCGAACCCAGATCTGCAGATCGGAACCTCTAAGTAACTAGGATTATAGGTGTGATGCACCAGCACCTGGCTGCAGCAGGAATTTCTATTTTGAGGGTGAGTTACCTGTGCTGGTTTGCAATTATCGGTGTATCCACCACAGATCCTGTGCTCAGATCAAAAGAAATTAACATAGCTACCCTGTTCCCTGTGGACAGCTGGGCAGGTGAGCTGGGTAGTGTCTATTAAGGGTAGGAAGACACCAAAGAATTGGATGGATGAATGTAAGAAAGGGTGTGGAGACTCTAAAATTTGTAAAAATGTACAATCATTTGTTCATCCTTTTCCTTTAATTTTTATTTTTTGGGGCCAGTCCTAGGCCTGAGTCTTGAACTCAGGACCCTGGCACTGTCCCTGAGCTTTTTGCTCAAAGATAGGAATCTACCATTGAGCCACAACTCTACTTCTGGCTTTTGGGGGGAGAATTTAATTGGAGATAGACTTTACTGCTTGGTCTGACTTCAAACCATGATCCTCAGATCTCAGCCTCCTGAGTAGCAAGGATTAGCTGCTTGCTCCTGATCTTCTGATCCATCATACTACTGCTGCTTTATGAGCAATTGGGTCTGAGTCTCCTAGGGGAATGGCAGGAGCTTCAAGGAGCAGTTAAGACACAACTAGCAGTGCCCCAGCCTCCTCCTTCCTTCCCAACCACCCACAGTGAGCCATGTGGCTGAGCCTCGACTTTTTTTTTTTGGCTTGAACTCAGGGCTTGTCCTTCAGCTCAAGGCTAGTGCTTTACCACTTGAGCCACAGAGCCACTTCCAGTTTTCTGGTGGTTAATTGGAGATGAGTCTCACAGACTTTCCTACCTGGGCTGGCTTTGAACCATGAGCCTCAGATCTCAGCCTCCTGAGTAGCTAGGATTACGGGTGTGAGCCATCAGTGCCTGGCTTGACTCTTATTTTTTAAATGTCTTTTTCATTTCTGGATATAAATGTACATGCCGATTTTATGTTCTTTCTTGGGTGGAAGCTGGGTTTTTCATTCAGATAAATTGTCTCCTCCCTCTCAGGACTCCAACTCAGTAGTGATATTTTTATATCTCCTGCAGGAGTTTTATTTGTGTATATAACTTAGGAATAAAGGAATAGTTTTTTTCTCTATGGATCACTGTGGGGTTTTTGTTGTTGTTGTTGTTTGTCGGTTATGGGGTTTGAACTCTGGGCCTGGGTGCTGTCCCTGAGCTCTTCAGCTCAAAGTGAGTGCTTTACCGCTTGAGCCACAGCACCACTTCCGGTTTTCTAGTGCCTTATTGGAGATGAGTCTCACAGACTTTCCTGCCCGGGCTGGCTTTGAACCAAGATCCTCAGATCTCAGCTTCCTGAGTATCTAGGATTACAGGCGTGAGCCACCGGTGCCCGGCTTATCAATGTGTTTTTTGCTAAACTGAAATTATTTTGGGGGTGGTGTAACCGGCCTTGGTGGCATATGCCTGTAATCACTTTCTTTTTGGTACACATGTACCAAAAACATTGAGGCTTGGACTCATGGTCTGGATGCTGTCACTTAGCTTTTTGACTCAACCACTCACAGCTTTACTTCTGGCTTTTTGGTGGTTTATTGGAGATGAGTGTTAGGGACTTTACTGTCTGGGCTGGCTTGGAACCAAAAGCCTCAGATCTCAGCCTTCTGAGTAGCTAGGATTACAGTTGTGAGGCACCAGCGCCCAGCAAGTGCCTGTAATCATACTGAGACAGAAGCGAATTCCTGACTTCAAAGGCAGCCCAAATTGGACTGAGAGGAAACTAGGAAAGAGTCGGAGATCCTACCTCAAAAACAAAATATAAAAGGGTAGGAGGGCTGGGTAGTTGGCTCAGTGGTAGAGTGCTTGCCTTGGATGCATGAGGCTCTGGGTTCGATTCCTCAGCATCACATAAGCAGAAAAAGCTAAAGTGGCACTGTGGCTCAACTGGTAGAGCACTAACTAGCCTTGAGCTGAAGAGCTGAGGGACAGCGCCCAGGCCCAGAGTTCAGGCCCCACAACTGGCAAAAAGAAAAAAAAAAGTGAAAAGGTAGGCCAGGCACAGCGCATGCCTGCAATCCCAACTATTTGCAGGGGGGGGAGGGGGGAGGAGGGGATGTAGAGGGCAGGATTGTGGTTCAAGGCCTGCTAGGCAAAAACAACCACAACAACAAAAAAAACTCCTCCCCCCAACCCCAACACTCCCAATAAGCTTGAGGACCAGTAAGCTGTACTGGTCTCAACATTCAGGGAAGCAGTAAGTAGGATCACTAAAGCCCAGACAACATAGCAAACTCCTCCCTACCCCTTTTATTTTGTGTTGGTACTGGAGCTTGAACTCAGGACCTCAAGCTCTTGCTTGGCTGTTTGGCTCAACTAGCACTCTACCACAGCTACACTTCTGGCTTTTTGCTGATTAGTTGGAGATGTCTCCTTTCTGCCTGGGTTGGGTTTGAACCAGTATCCTCAGATCTCAGCCTCTTGGAGTAGCAGGATTACAGGTGTGACTCAAAAGCCATCTTGGCTCTCCCATTGAGCATCTCCAGCCTTCCTCCAGAGACTTGGGAATACTG